>NC_091961.1:14432432-15084098 GCF_031021105.1 Erythrolamprus reginae | reverse complement strand
GTTGTGTTGATATTATATTGAATTTGAGGATATTGTGGTCACTTTCACCCAGCACTCCATCTGTTTCGATCCCTACTATCACTTCTGTTTGTGAGAATTAGGTTCAGTGTGGCTGCCCCTCTAGTTCCCTCCTCTACTTTTTGGACAATGAAGTTGTCTGCAAGGCATGTCAGAAATTTGTTTGATATTTCGCTTGGTGCAGAATTATTTTTCCAATTTATGTCCGGGTAATTAAAGTCTCCCATTATGTCCGGGTAATTAAAGTCGCCCATCTTCGGAGGGGGGCGGCATACAAATCTAATAAATTATTATTATTATTATTATTATTATTATTATTATTATTATTATTTATTATTAAAATTATTACTGTGTTGTTTTCTTGCATATGTGTGTCAGTTGGTTGTTGAAAAGGCGGTCCATTGTTTCTGTTTGGTTTGGTGGTCTGTAGTACACACCAATTGTTGTGTTGCACTTTTTTTCTTGTTTGATGTTGACCCATAAGCTTTCTAGAAGGTTTTCTTCTTTTGTAGTTTGTAACTCAGTGATGTTGTAGTGGTCTTTTATGTACAGTGCAACTCCACCTCCTTTTTTGTGTGATCTGTTGTTGTTTTTTGAATAGTTTGTATCCTTTAATCTGTATATTCCAGTTGTGTGTATCGTCCCACCAGGTTTTGGTGATTCCATCTATGTTGTATTTGCCTTCGTGGATTAGAATTTCTAGTTCACCCTGTTTGTTCCCTAGGCTTTGTGCATTGGTATAAAGGCATTTGAGTTCCTTGTGCCTGTTTTTGGGAGGGCCCTGGGTGACTTCTGGTTGGTGTTTGTGTGTGTCTCCCTTCCCTTCTCTTTTTAGTTTGTTGTTGACCTTGCTTGCTGAGGGGCCCTGATTGGTGTTAGATTCTGGAATATGGTTGCCCACCCCACACAGTGTTAGTTTAAAGCCCTTCTGACGAGTTGGGCTAGATGGTTTCCAAGGATATTCTTCCCAGTCTTAGTGAGGTATAACCCGTCCCTAGCTAGAAGCCCATCCTGGAGAAAGTGTAGTCCATGATCAAAAAATCCAAAGTTTCTTTGGCGACACCAACCTTTTAGCCAGTGGTTCAGCTGCAGAATCTTTCGTTCTCTTGTTGGGTGCCGTCCCCTTGTATGAATGAAAAGGCTACCTGTGTACCCATGTCTTTGGCTTTGTTGCCCAGTTGGTCATAGTCCCTCATTGTTGTGTTTAGGTCTTTTCCTGTGTCGGTTGTCCCTACATGGAATATTATTAGGGGGTAGTAGTCTGTGGGTTTTATGATCTTGGTTATTTTTTCTGTTACGTCAGAAATTTTGGCTCCAGGGAGGCAGCTTACCTCCCTGGATTGATTGTCTGGCCTGCAAATGGCAGGTTCAGTTCCCCTAAGAATTGAGTCCCCAATTACGAGCACTCTCCTTTTTTTCTTTTGTTTGGGGGTTTCATGAGGGGGGGGAATCAGTTGGGCGTTGGGAGCTCCAAGGAGATTACCTTGGGTTGGTGGGGAGTCCTCCTGGCGTCTGGCTTTCTGGGGCGGACTCAGCAGGGCAATGGGGGTCCGAGGAGGTCACTCTGGAGGCTCCAGAGGCTCGGGGGAGTCCTCCTGGCTTCTGGTGCTCCCGGGCGGAGTCAGTTGGGCGTCGGGGCTTCCGGGAGGTGGCTTGGTGCTCCAGAGGCTCGGGGGAGTCCTCCTGGCTTCTGGCGCTCCTGGGTGGAGTCAGCTGGACATTGGGGCTTCCAGGAGGTGGCTGGAGGCTCCGGAGGCTCGGGGGAGTCCTCTTGGCTTCAACTGGTCAAATGGTTCAACATCATTATTTTTTTCTCTCCCTCAGCCAGGACAGATAAATACATTCATGTGTTTGTGTTATTCTTCATCATGGAAAAGTATTCTCTAATACCTAATAAGGTGGTCCTAAGTGTTTAAAAAAATTAAACTTCACAGTTTGATGATTTCATTTCAGTTAAATAATTGAAGCATATCCAATTCTACTCTCTTTTAGTTTGAAAAAAATGCCTCCCTCCACAGTCACTAACCCATGGAATTAGATTTGGCCAGGAGGTGGAAAGAATGCTGGTTTATTTTCTCTTAAAGTTTCTTCAATTCTTCAGAAAACAAAACAAGCTTCTGATTTTGATGGAAGCCAAAGGAATCAGATCTGCTTTGCCATTTGTTTGCTCTGCACCCAGGGAAATGTTAAATGCTTGAAATTGTACAATGCTCTCTACCTTCCATAATACCAAATGAACTCTGCATTCAAAGTTCTTGTGCCAGGCTGGCTGTTACAGAGAATATTATTGCTGTTTTTTGAGATGAGGCAGCCCTTCTAATTAGCTGATTTCAGTTCATTTTGTATTAAATAATTCCCAGAATTCCAGTGTGGCTGTGTATTAGATTCACTAAAGGGAGAGTTACTTCTCCAAAGGAATTGAAGAGCTCCCTTCGGATGACTATACTATTGGACCAAATCCATTAATGCTTACCTTCCATGTAAATTCAGGCAGCAGTCATTCCAGTAAATGATGTTAATGTTAATCCAGGAACCATTGGCAACCATATTGTGTGTGTGTGTGTGTGTGTGTGTGTGTGTGTGTGTGTGTGAAAGAGAGAGAGAGAGAGAGAGAGAGAGAGAGAGAGAAATCAAATTATTCAGAAAGTAGAAGAAATTGACCTATCACTTGTAAGAATGAAGGAGGACAAATTCTACTTTTCCATGGCTACATCAGCTCACCCTTCTAGATTGGGCAGAGTAGGGATGTTGAAAGTACCATCAGCCATGAATCTTCATTTGATGGTGCAAGATGATGTGCCTTCTCTACTGCAACACTCACTTTATGGAACATTCTTCCATCCAAATTTAGATTAGATCCATCCTTTTGCTGTTCAGAAAAACTCTGAAATTTGGGGACTGGCTTAGAAGGCTTCATTGTTGAAGTGATCATTTTATCCACTACTCCTATGGTTTGTATTCTCATGTTTTATTCAGTGTAAGAGCTGGCATAACTGCCTCAGAAAATTTCAGAATGTAAAAACAGCCTTGCTTGATCAGACCATGGTTCATCACCCTTAGTCCCGTGCCTTGTTTCTCACAGCGGTCTCTGGGATACATGCTCACCTCCCATTATTGTTTCCTAGCTACAGATGGGGGATTTGTGACCATATGGTCATTAATCCTGGTTATTAGTCATGTTGTAGGTAATAGAAGTTGGAGTACAATAAACTGGTTTCCTCTTATTCCCTTAACTTAGTCTCTTCTTCTAAATATAATAAATTTCTTCTCACATATCTTAAGTGTAAAAATAAATAATGTTTTTTTCCTACCAAAAAGCTGCAGCTCTGTGGTTGAATCTAATTGTTCATTGTTCTCTATTGCTCTTTCTCTTCCATATCCTGACAGTTCAGTTAAATTTAGGATTGGTTTCCTAAGAACATTAAAATGTATTGCAACTTATTCAACCACAAAACTTAAGGGATTTGGACGATGGTGGTATTATTTTGCTTAACATTTAACAAAAGGAAAACATCTATAAGGAATGGTTCTAAATTTAGACCTGAAATATAGAAGGAGTTCTTATCAGTTATTTTATAACTTAATATCAGCTTGCATTCTGTTTGTTACCCATTAGGTTCGTTCTGGGTCAGATCAGAAGTGTTTTCAAACTCAGTAAGTCATAGTAGAAGAGACAATTTGCGAGAGGAGATATTGCTCAGTTATAATTATCATATTCTTTTGTTTTGCAGCCATAACACATTACTCTTAACACCCGCCAGCAATAAATAAATAAAAATCTCATTGCAATTCTATCATTTAAAATTAGAGTTTGCTTCCATTTTGCTTAAAGGGAGCATTTAGTTTCAGAATAGGGATAAGGAAATAATAAGAAAATGATAAGAGAAAAAAAAAAGAAAATATATGGAAGCAGATGGGTTCAACAAATGGATTTTCTAATAAAATATTGCCTGTTCAGAGATTCAGTCAAGCATCTCCTCTTTCAAGACATTCTGTTCTGCACCCATCTTATGATGATAATGATGATGATGATGATGATGATGATGATAATAATAATAATAATAATAATAATAATAATAATAATAATAATATATTAGATTTGTATGCCACCCCTCTTCGAGGACTCAGAGCAGCTCTTATTGACTCCTCTAAAAGTTGGGATTTCAGAATTACTAAGCACATTGCATCATCCTTACAATGTTCTGATGTTTTGTGGGGGAAAAATATGTTAGAAATCAGAAGTCTAGCAAAACTTCCTCAAAATTACATATTTCATTAAAAATCAAACATTTACATAAGCTAAAGCTTACTTCTGGGATATCAAACTCAAGGATCAAGGTCAGATCTGGCCCAGGGCTTAGATCTGGCCTGCAGGGCCACCCTGGAAATAGTGAAGTATTAGCCTGCAGTGCCTCTGCCAGCAAAACGGCTCACAAGGGCCATGTGCAGTTCTTCCAAGCTCTGTTTTAGCTGGCAGAGGATTGCAGGAGGCTGTCGCAGCCGAAAACAGAGCTCGTGTGCCCATTTTTTGCTAGATGAATGCTTGGGACACATCTGACACCCCCAACACAAGTGATGTGATGTCATGACCCATCCTGACCACACCCACCCAGGCCCCCTGAGGTCAAACACAACCCTGATGTGGCCCTCAAATTGACATCCTTGGCCTACTTCATCAAATGCATGGAATAGATAAACTGACATAAAGTTAGATGAGATGAGTGGGGGAAAGGGGGAGGCAGAATGGCTGTGAAGATGCAGGTGACATGTGAAACAGATTACAAATATTTTATCAATTAACTATTATAATGTGTCCATTGTGTTTGTTGAGATTTTTCAAGATGGACAACAATTTTGAATATATTGTTTCTCAGTCTCTCACTCAATTGTCCAATCAACATTTCTTTCTCCAATTTGACAACCGTAATTGTAATAGAGTTTCTTGTGAGTTTGAAATACTCTTATTTCTGTTCATGGGGTCATCTCTCCCTGATATTATCTGATTTTCATACTAGACTTGATAGGATGGCATTTTCCAGATCCCTTCCTTCAAACCTTGTAGAAGAAAAACAGGTGAAGTTGAGGGGTGGAATTAAGCATGTTATGTTGTCACAAGTGGTCTAAGTTCAACCCCTTTTGAATTCCTTGAATCTTTATATGTTATATTATATATTATTAATAAATTTATATTGATAGATGATAGATAAATAGAAAGTCCTTGTTTTGAGTCATGATTTCAAACTTGTGTCCATTAATTATTTTACACAAAGTCTGACTTGTTTGTTCTATGTAAAATCCAGAAAGGCATTATTGGTAGATGTTCACATGGTTAACAGAAATCCATGTGAAGTTATCTCTGATGTTGCATATGTAATTTTGGGAGGTCTGTGATGGAGTTGTTTCTATAAATGCAGGGGTGGAATAGACATCTCAGTTAGTTGTAGGCAGTAATGGGCAGCCAAAATTTTTACTGCTACACTCTGGGTGTGATTTATTTTGTGGGTGTGGCTTAATGGTCATATGATTGTGTAGGAGTGGCTTGCTGGCCATGTGATCAGGTGGGAGTGGCTTGAAAGATCATCATCATTCAAGTGAACTGTTAAGTCCTCAACTTACAACCTTACCAGTGTTGCTTGCTGAGGTGACAATTTGCTTTGCGTTTCCCACACTCTCCTTCCTAGGTCGCCCTCCCACCTCAGGCTGGGTAGCTAGGTGAATGGGTGTTGCCAGAAGAATAAATGCTGCCAGCGCCACTTCCACCCACAGCTTCTGCTTGCACCTCAGGCGGGAGGTGTCCGTGTGAGGCTGGAGAGGAGCTGGGCAGGAGAGAGGGAAGTTTGTCCGAGGCCAGGAAGGAGGAAAGAGGAAAAAAGCAAGGAGTTCAGATGCAGCAGCAGTAGTAGGGGAAAAAAAGGAGAGCCAAGCCAAGACCAGAAATCCAGGAAATGACAGCCGCCAATCAGCTGGAGCTGTGCAAACATCTTCATTTCCGCCGGTGGAACTGCGTTCCACCCCGTCCTGCCTAGTTGTAGGACATAGTTCTGTTGTTTCTTGAACTTATCTGAATCTCAATTCTGGAATCTGGTAACACCTTATCTACATCTTTATGTATCTGGTAAAATCTCTGGATAGTACACATTGATTATGTATGAGTCAGCTCATATCAGCCTTCCCAAATGTAGACTATGGTTGCAAAATCCACATCAGCAACTCTGACTAAGGAATTCTGAAAGTGCATCTGAAAAATGTCTGGTTGTTGAAGGATGGTATATAGGATTAATTTTATCTGATTTATAGTAAATATCATTTTATTTACTTACTAACTCTCATTATTTGTGTGCCATTCGTGGTTATAGCCCTGAGATTTGTACAATTGAGCAAATATAAATGCAACATAGGCATAAAGATAAATATTGTATACTATATAATGTCTGTTATCACTTTTGGGGGGCAGGAAATAATTTGATGTTGTGTTTCTTTCCTTTTCAACATTTCTTATGTATCCAATGTAAAGCCTTCAGCTGGAAGGCAGTGAAATCCTCCTAGGTCCAGAAGTGACTTGTGGTCCTATAGAAGTGATGGTCTCCACTCCATTTGCCTTGACAATCCCGCATTGTGCAAATGTGAACTCTGAGCATTGGAATATTCATTTGAAAAAAAGAAAGCATCCAGGCAAATGGGAGGTAAGCAAAATTACTTTCAGAAATAGATAAAAAGTGTAAGGATGAAGCTGATAAAAATTAGAGGAGTTGGGGACCATTGCTCAGATGTTAGTGATACTTAACAATAAAAGCAACTAAGTTTCACCTGTATATTTGGAGCCTAGAGTCACTTCAGTGTTGAGATAGATAGCATATAAATATAACTGGATAGATAGAAAGCTAGATGATAGGGAGAGAGGAAAGAAAAAAAAGGAAGGGAGTGAGGGAGGGATGGTGATTTGCCGACTAATCATGCCCATTAATCCCATGGTCATTGAACCAGGTTTTGCTGCTTTTGGCAGTGTGGACAGGTGCCAAGTCCTGCTGGAAAATGAAGTCAGCATCCCCATAAAGTTTGTCTGCAGAAGGAAGAATGAAGTGCTCCAAAATCTCCTGGGAGATGGCTGTGTTGACCCTGAACCTAATGAAGCACAGTGGACCAACACCAGCAGATGACATGGCTCCCCAGATTTTGGAAACTTTTGCATCTCATTTGAAAACTAAGAACACAGAGTATGGAGGAAGAATGGAGAGGCACACACTGCAAGATGCTTGAAGTCCAGTGTGAAGTTTCCATAGTCTGGTCATGTGCCATGAAGGGCTTTATAGCTCATAACCAGCACTTTGAATTGTGTCCAGAAATGGATTGGTAGCCAATGCAGTCCGCAGAGTGATGGCGAGATGTGGGCATTTCTTGGAAGGCCCAAGACTGCTCGCGCGGCTGCATTTTGGAGGAGTTGAAGTTTCTGAACACTCTTCAAAGGTAGCCCCATGTAGAGAGCATTGCAGTAGTCAAAATCGAGGTAATAAGGGCATGAGTGACCATGAGCAAAGACTCCCTGTCCAAAGAGGGCCGCAACTGGTGCACCAGGTGGACTTGGGCAAACACCTCCCTCGCCACAGCCGAAAGATGGTGTTCTAAAGTTAGCTGTGGATCGAGGAGGATGTCCAAGTTGCGAACCCTCTCTGAGGAGGTCAATAATACCCCCCTAGGGTGATGGACAGACAGATGGACGTGTCCTTGGGAGGCAGTACCCACAGCCACTCCGTGTTGTCTGGATTGAGTCTGAGCATGTTGGCACTCATCCAAACACTGACAGCCTCCAGACACCGGCACATTACTTCCACTGCTTCATTGAGTGGACATGGGGTGGAGATGTACAGCTGAGTATCATCAGCGTACTGATGGTAACTCACCCCATGCCTTTGGATGATCTCACCCAGCGGTTTCATGCAGATATTAAACAGCAGAGGGGAGAGAACTGCCCCTTGAGGAACCCCACAAGGTAGGGACCTAGGAGTCGACCTCTGCACCCCCGCTGCTAACACTGATTGCGACTGACCAGAGAGGTAGGAGGAGAACCACCGTAAAATGGTGCCTCCCACCCCCAACCCCTCCAGTCGGCACAGAAGGATACCATGATTGATGGTATTGAAAGCTGCTGAGAGGTCAAGAAGCACCAAGACAGAGGATAAACCCCTGTCCTGGACCCATCAGAGATCATCCATCAGCGTGACCAAAGCAGTCTCTGTGCTGTAGCCGGGTCTGAATCCTGACTGCCGAGGGCCTAGATAATTGGCTTCTTCCAAGAACTGCTGGAGCTGGAGCGACACCACCTTCTCAACAACCTTCCCCATAAAGGGAAGGTTGGAGACAGGACAATAGTTATTAAATATGGCTGAGTCCAGGGAAGGCTTCTTGAGGAGGGGGCACACAAGTGCCTCCTTGTACGGAGCCCTCCCTCATAGACCCCTCCCTCATAGAAGTGTTGGTAATCTCCTGGACTCAGCTCCATGTCACCTCCCTGCTGGCCAAGACCAGCCAAGAGGACATGGGTACAGCAAACAGGTGGCGGAACTCACAGCTCCAATGGCTTTGTCCACTTCATCAGGTGTCACCAGGTCAAACTCGCTCCAAACATATGGACTAAGATGGGTCCCTGTCACCTTGACTGACTTGTTGTCAGCCGACTCTGCACTCCGGATCTGAGCAATTTTGTCTGCGAAAGATTTGTCTGTGAAAAATTTATTAAAAGCCTTGGTACTACCCTGCAAGGGTTCTCCAGCCCCCCCCCCCCCGATAAAGAAGGGAGTGAGTTATCCTAAACAGGGCGGTTGGGTGAGATTCCACAGACGCAATCAGGTCGACATTGTATGCATGCCTTGTCGACCTGATCGCCATTTTGTAAATCTCAGTATGAGCTTTTACAAGTGTTTGGTCATATTCAGATCTGGTCTTTCTCCAACGCTTCTCTAGACTTCTCTTCTGGCGTTTCATTCCCTGGAGCTCCTCAGTAAACCAAGGAGACCTCCAGGGTCTGTTGCCAGAGAGAAGTCACAAAGGCGCAATTCGGTCTAGAGCCTCCGTCACAGCCGTATTCCAAGCTGCAGCAAGCGACTCCACCAAACTGTGGACAAGTGAATCCGGCAAAACCCCAAGCACCCTTTGAAAGCCTTCTGGATCCATCAGGCATCTGGGGCGGAACCTCCTAATCGGTTCTGCCTCCCTACGGGGAAGGATTGGAGTCTTAAAATCAAGTCGCAGTAGAAAATGATCTGACCATTACAAAGGCAATGTTTCTAAGCCCATTAATACCAGATCATTACTCAACTGTCCGGAACTACTTGGGTCAGGTCCATGGTTGCCATGGAGGCCATGAACTTCTGCGACAATCCAGAGGATTCACTGAGTGACAGCAGATTAAAATCCCCCAAGACAATAAGTCTGGGAGACTCCACCACCAGCCTGGCTATCTCCTCGAGCAGCGCAGGCAGGGCTGTTGACATGCAGCTGAGAGGCAGGTATGTGAGCAACAAGTCCACCTGTACTCCTAGGTCCAGCCTCATAAGAAGGGACTCACAACCTGCAATATCAGGAGCAGTGAGTCTACGCAGCTTGAAGGTCTTCTTGGCTATAATTGCCACTCCTCCCCCCCTTCCCTGGGGTCGTGGCTGGTGCCACACCTGAAACCCAGCTGAGCACATTTCCGAGAGAGGAACTCCCTCCTCTGGGCCCAGCCAGGTCTCAGTCACACACGCTAGGTCTGCCTCCTCCTCCAGGAGTAAATCCTGGATGAGGGGAGCTTTATTTATAGCAGACCTGGCATTGAGCAGCAACAGCCTGAGTCCAGGGTCTGGATTTCACTTGTCACCAGTTTCCCGGGTTGAGTCCATGGGGCCGGAATAAGGGACCACTTTCAAGCAGCGGTCCCTTGTTCCTGGTGAACAGCCTACCCCATGTCTCCTACCATATCTGCCTCTCTCCAGCACGACCGGAATATTTGAGTCTACGGAGAGGGGCGGCATACAAATCTAATAAATAAATAAATCTAATAAATAAATATTCAGGCCCTCCACCACCCCAGAGATAGGCATCTTTACTCCTCCTACTCCCAAGCCGCCAGACCAACTTTCACTTCCATACATTTCATACATCCCAGACATCCTCTCCATCCAATCATATTAATACTTTCGTCTTAAAATTAATCTCAATATAATTAAAAACAAAATGTATATTAGCCAATAAATAGTATCCCATCACACTCACATTCATTATCATTACGCATACACATAATCAGTCACACTCCACTCCCCATCCCACCCCTACATTAGAATAACCTTAAAAATATATCTAAAAACAATTATTAAAAATGGTATAAAACCCAATATAAAATGTGTTAACCAACATCTATACAAACAGGCATATGGGACTGAACTTAAAATCATCTTCTGTAGGAGTTCTCTGTGGTTTATATCAAAGATTACAATCTGATGTAAAATATTGTCCAATCTCAATGAAAAAGACTGTCTCCTGCTCTTGTTTCCCTGACCATTGTCCACGGTCACCACAGCAGTGGGAGTTAAAAGGCCATGTCCAAAGGCCATTAAGTTTCTACATCCCAAGAGTCCCAGCAGTCCTAAAAAAAGCCCTTCCTGGAAGGGTTGCTCTGGCATACTGGTTATTCCGAGCACCTTAGCATTGTTCTTCGGTGTCTTTGGGTTTTAAATAGACACCAGCAGCCTCCTCCGGTGCGCCCTTCCCCCCAGGAGCCTCGGTGAGTTTTGGAAGAGATTAGCAGCTTGAGTCCAATGACAATGTTGATTTGGGGAGCCATGTCATCTGCTGGTGCTGGTTCACTCTGTTTCATTAAGTCCAGGCTCCTGGGTCAACACAATATTCTATTTTTTTCCCCGAGTTTCACCTGTATTGACCTGATGTGTTACAGAAACAGAAATATAGAGACAGGAAAAGAGCTGGCAGAGCTGTGGGGCACAGAATTAAGTGACTCTAGAATTAGCCTAGAGCCATTATATTGTTACAAACGGCCCAAGTCCAACCCCCTTGAATTCCATTGATCCATATCTGGTTCCAATTTAGTATTGAACTTTAGTTCACTAAATTCTTATTTACAGCCTTGACCAATACATTTTATGAACTAGAACTTGTGTGTGATCCTGATCCTTCATGCCTGACATTGAATACTAAAATTAGCTTAATGTAATTTAAAACTAAATAGAGATCACATTCTTCTAACTTGGAGAAAAGAGAGAATCTCTAAGTCAACCAAGTGCAGTTCTTCACCTGCAGATACTTTTTTGGGAGCCCTGGCCAAGAAAATAGTCTATCTCTAGTAAATATAGTATGTCTGTTCCAAGCTCATTAAAAAAACACTACAAGTAAATAATAGAATTTGTATGGAAACTTTTTAAACGTAATTAATTTTCTGCCAAGTCACTTTTGCTTTTCTTCTTTTTGGGTTTAATGATCTGACAAATCCAGGAAGTAATGTCTGTGGAGGAAGAAACCACTTCTTGTTACTGCCTCTTGGACCCGTATGCTTGTCATATCCTTTTGGACTCCTTTGGAACTTATGCTCTCATTGGGGAGCCACTGTCTGATTGTTCTGTTAAAGAACTGAAAGTAGCTGTTTTTGGCTGTATGTCCTGCAACTCTTTGGATTACAGTCTAAGAGTATACTGCATTGATAACACTCCCTGTGCATTTCAGGTAAGATGGGTAAACCATTTTTGGTCTTTCCAGATGTTTACTGCAAGGGTGGGCAATTAATTTTCCCAAAGAGTCACATAAAAAACTGGGATTGATGTAGAAGGCCAAACACAAAGTTGGGGTTGCAACTTCCCTGCTTATTCTAGAAGTCAAATTTCCATACAGAAAAAAGAATACATTATTAATACTTTAAATCAACTTATTACTTTAAATGAAAAGAAGAAACTTGCTTAACCTTATATAATAAATCTTCATATATAAACTAAACCAAACACAAAATTTAAATCATATCCATACTTCTACAATTCTCATATTATTTTTACTTTTGCTTCTTCTTCTTATTTATCCATATATACCAAATCTCATAAAATTCTGATTCCTCTTGGTCTTTTAACCGTCTTGTCATCATATCCATTTCAGTGCAATCTAATATTTTCTTAATAACCTCTTCCTCTTTGGGAATATTTTCCCCTTTTCAATTTTGCGCATATACTATCCTGGCTGCTGTCAAAATATGAATAACTAAATGTAAAATTTCTTTCTTATATTTCTGATTAGTTATACCCAGTAAGTAAAATTCCGGGGGGTTTTCTATCTCCTGCATTACTATTTCTTTTATTATTCTTTCTATCATTATCCAATAAAACTTAACTTTACTACACATCCACCATTGATGATAATAGGAACCTATTTCTTTCTTACATTTCCAATATAATGGAGACATCTTAGGGAACATTTTGGCTATTCTACTCGGTGGGAAGTGCCACCTATAGAACATCTTAATTTGATTTTCTTTTAACGAAACCGACTTTGTCATTTTCCAGTTTGAAATCCAGACATTTTCCCATGTATCCAAATCAATTTTTCTACCTATATTTTTACACCAACTTATCATATTGTCCTTTAAGGTCAAATCTATATTTTTATGGCCAATCATATATTTATATGCTTTCCCTATTAATTTAGTCTGGTTTGTGATTAATAAGTTACCTAAAAAGTTTTTACTCTTATTAAAGACGTATACCATACTATCTCTTTGGAATCTAGACTGGATCTGTATATATTGCCACCAATCAATTTTAATCCCTTCTTCCTGTAATTTATTTCTTGATTTTAATTTCATTTGATTGTCTAATAATTCTTTATATCTTATTATTTTCATTTCCTGTATCGAATTGGGGTGTGTTATTGCTTCTAAAGGAGAAATCCAATCAGGAATAGTTAAAAAATGATTTTTTTTACGTCTTTCCAAACTTCCAGTAAATACTTTCTTATTGTATGTCTTTTAAAATATGTATGTATTTTATTGAAAAAAAATTAGAGGGAACATTGATAGTGGATATACATTCTCAACACAAATGGTTTACAGATTCTTGTAATCAATGCATAAGCTCAAGGAGCCATCTTTTTTCTCCTGAAAGAGGAGGGGGACAGCCACCCATGGCCTAGCCCAGCAGTCCCCAAACTACGGCCCAGGGGCCCGCTGAGGCAATTTATCTGGCCCGCGGCAGCGCACAAGATTTTATTAATAGATATAATAATCTCCTGTCCACTCATCGCGGTCTGCTGCTGAGCAAGGAGGCGGTACAGAGGCAAGGGGCGGGGAGGAAAGCAGGCCTGCAATTGGCCCCTTTCTTTGCTGCCTTTAGAGAGAGAAACTGTTGCTGCCCTATGGCAGAGCAGCAACAGTTCCTCTCCCTAAACAGCTAACAGTGCCTGGGGACAGCAGCGGAGCTCGGAGGCTGCAGCAACGCAGCGCCGAGAAGGACCGTATGTTGGTCCCTTGAAACTGCCGCCGCCTCCGTTCGGGCGAATTCAGGGGGTTAGCTGGAGACCCCGGCGGAGGCAACAGCGAAGTCCGGTGCTGGGGCCATGCGGAGCCGCTCATCCAGGGGGCCATGGACCGGCAAGCCGCCCTCCGCTCTCTCTCTCTCTTTCTCTCTCTGTTGCCGGCAAGGTGTACGAGAGAGAGAGAGAAAGGAGGGGAGAGAGAAAGAAAGCAAGCGAAAGAGAAAGTGAGAGAGAAAGAGGGAGAGAAAGAGAGAGGGAGAGATAGAAATAGTGAGAGAGAGATAAGAAAGCAAGAGAGAGAAAGGGGAGAGAGAGAGGGAGAGAAAGAGAGGGAGAGATAGAAATAGAGTGTAAGAGAGAAAGAAAGCAAGAGAGAGAGAGAAAGAAAGAAAGAGAGGGAGATAAATTTCATGGGATTTTGCAGTTGGCTTGTCAGGTTTCTTTTCACCAGCAGGGATCATCCTTGGAACAAGTACTCAGGTGCCTGGTCCCCCCCTTTCCACATCTGAAACAGATGGACAATTTGGGCTTGTCTCCTGCCTCTCCCCTCATCCTCCTGGAACCACCTGCCAAGGCAGGGGCAGAGGGCTTTTCCCGGCTGCAAACTCCTCTACACTGATTCCTGGCCAGATTGATTTCCACCTCTGCTGCTAAGATGTACCAACATTGTAAAATCTTTAGCATAGCAGCCTTGTCTTCATTCAGGCTGTTTTTATAGTAGTCCATCAGGGCTTCAGCTGAATATCTCCACATATAAACCACCAATTTACAAAATTCTTGGGTATACTCAGCCACTCAGCCATCCTGCTTCTAACCTTGCATTCAGCCAGGGGGTTCTCAAAATGTCCCCGGAGGGCAGCCATTAAAGCATCATAAACCCTTATCACTTGGTCATCTTCATTGTGGAGGCCAATCATCCACTCGGCTGCTACATCTTCCAGGGCCACACTCTTCCCATACTCTTGCATGTGATTTCAAACTTGGATGAGGAAAACCCTCCAAACTCTGGAGTCTTTGGAGTTTGGCAGATCGAATCTCAGTAGGCTCAAGGTTGACTCAGCCTTCCATCCTTCCAAGGTCGGTAAAATGAGGACCCACATTGTTGGGGGCAATATGCTTACTCTCTGTAAACTGCTTAGAGAGGGATGTAAAGCACTGCGAAGCGGTATATAAGTCTAAATGCTAAATGCAAAATAAATATTTGCTTGCATTTCTGTGCAGAGAGATACAGGGAAAGAGAAAGGAATTGTGTAAACATTCTAGAGTGCAGAAAAGATTTAAATACTGTACTGTGTCAAGACAAACCCAATTGTAATGGCCAACTGCAAGCAATAATTAAAAGTAACTTTGCCCTTTTAAACAAAAATAAAATAAAGATGCCAGCCAGATAATAAAGATTGGCGATGCAGAAAAACTCTTTTATACTCTTCTACACAAAGTCTACCTGAAACCTCAGATGGCTTATTCAGAACAAAATAAGTTTGATGCAATATGTTAATGTGTCCTTTCCACCTGGTCATATGCCATAAAAGATGGCCTGTCAGATCTCCCCACCCCCTTACAAAAAGGGAGGAATTACAGAAAGTTCCACATAACTGAACACAATGTGCAGCTTGGACCTAACAGGCATTTCTCCCAGCATGAAACTTCTTCCTTTTCCCTGGGTAAATGGTGAGATTCAGAGCCAGATTTATTTTATTTATTTATTTATTGGATTTGTATGCCGCCCCTCTCCGTAGACTCGGGGCGGCTAACAACAGTAATAAAAAACATCATGCAAATCCAATACTAAAAACAACAAAAATACCCTTATTATAAAACTAAACATCCATACAAACAAACATACCATGCATAAATTATAAAGGCTTAGGGGGAAAGAATGTCTCAATTCCCCCATGCTTGACGACAGAGGTGGGTTTTAAGGAGCTTACGAAAGGCAAGGAGGGTGGGGGCAATTCTAATCTCTGGGGGGAGTTGATTCCAGAGGGTCGGGGCCGCCACAGAGAAGGCTTTTCCCCTGGGCCCCGGCAAGCGACATTGTTTTGTTGACAGGACCCGGAGAAGGCCCACTCTGTGGGACCTAACCGGTCGCTGAGATTCGTGCGGCAGAAGGCGGTCTCGTAGATACCCTGGTTCGGTGCAATGAAGGGCTTTATAGGTAATGTCCAACACTTTGAATTGTGACCGGAAACTGATCGGCAACCAATGCAGACTGCGGAGTGTTGGTGTGACATGGGCATTTTTGGGAAAGCCCATGATAGCTCTCGCAGCTACATTCTGCACGATCTGAAGTTTCCGAACACTTTTCAATGGTAGCCCCATGTAGAGAGCATTACAGTAGTCGAACCTCGAGGTGATGAGGGCATGAATGACTGTGAGCAGTGACTCCCGGTCCAAATAGGGCTGCAACTGCTGCACCAGGCGAACCTGGGCAAACGCCCCCCTCGCCACAGCTGAAAGATTGTTCTCTAATGTGAGCTGTGGATCGAGGGGGATGCCCAAGTTGCGGACCCTCTCCGAGGGGGTCAATATTTCCCCCCCCCAGGGTGATGGACGGACAGATGGAATTGTCTTCGGGAGGCAAAACCCACAGGCACTCCGTCTTATCAGGGTTGTAGATGTAGTTCTAGCCAAGCAAACGCAATGCAGTCCAGTACATGGTTTTCATATTTTAATTCTGGTCGTTTTTTCCAAGCTCTTTCTTACAGCTCTTCTATATTTGATTAGGAGTAATGAGCTTTGAGTATTCGACAAGGCATCTGGATGCCAAGTGCTTGGAATGATTCATGCACAAAATAAAGAAACTGTTAAACAATAGGATCCATAGAATTTCCAAGTATGAAAAGAAAGAAGAACCAAGCAGACATTCTCTAGTTCCCAATTGGCAAAATCCTTAGAAACATCCACAAACTGCAGAAGGGAAACATTTCATAGTCTACCTCCAATAGCTTTCTTATTCAGGGAAGGCAATACACTGAAGTATCAAACATCAAAAGTTCTCACGAAGTTAAGAAATTATATCTATACAATACCATATGCAATCTTGTTTAACAATTGATTTATTGAAAGCAGAGACCGAAGTTCTGATTTGGATAAAATAATCTCCTGGGTCAGATAGACTGGGCATTCATGCTCTCTTTCGTTCTGTGCAGAGGGAATGGGATAACTCGATTCAGACAATTTGGACAATTCACTGTGGCCAAACCGCCACAGCTAACTCACTGCGGAATAACTTGCCATGGAACAACTCACTGCAGGCAATTCAACGATTCAATTATAAATTATTTTAATTTTTGTCATTGACATTTTGTCCTTCCTTTGGCACCCCTTCTTTAATTATCCTGTTTGACTCTTTCTTTCTGATATTAGTGTATCCTTGTCCTCCAGCAAATTGTTCTGCAATGACTATGACAGGCTGCCCCCCCCCCCCAATGAGTTTGCCAAGGTGAATTGGCTGCAGCAAGTTGGCTGTGGCAAGATGGCCGTGGAGAGTTGAATAGAGGTTCCCTTCTTTAAGGTCACAAAGCTCCTTTTATTGCATCCTCTGATAATGAAGTTCTGAAACTCTTGTGATTTAGTTTTGTGCTGCTTTATGATGGGAACCACACAAAAACTGTACAGGACAAATGAAAAAGATATAATTTGAAAAAAATTACGATAGCATCTCAGAAACATCTCTCTCTCTCTCTCTCTCTCTCTCCCTCCCTCCCATCCTCCCTCTCTCTCTCTTGCAGGACATGGATAGTTGGATTGATCCATGGGAGCTTTTCTTTTATAATAATGCCATAGCAAGATTCTAGTTCTCATCCCATTACATTCAGCATGGAGGGAATTTTTTCAGCATTTATCCTACAATGTATTTGTTTTCTATTCTCCATTGTTGCAGGATGTGATTTCAGGTGAAAGACACCAGGGAGGACAATTGCTGGAAGAACCAAAACTGCTGCATTTCAAAGGGAATACCTTCAGCCTTCAGATCTCTGTTCTTGATATTCCTCCTTTTCTCTGGAGAATTAAACCATTCACAGCATGTCAGGTATTTGCATAGAAAGACTAAGATGTGTGTGCTGAGTATATTTTAAATTTTTAATAACTGAAGCTGTTTCAAACCTTTGTAAGGTTCATTGCTTCTCTTAACACAAGGTACAGACTTTTGGATTAAATATATAGTCTAACATGTTGGTTCTCTGTGGATAAGCCACATTTCCAGGATGTTTTTGTTTTGTTTTTTTTAGAACAATCTAACACTTTTTTTGGACGGGGGGTATACATTTTTTATTGTTTTTCACACCTTGCAGAGATTCCAATTTACATACCTCAAATTAAAATATAATACAATACAATATCAAATGCCAATTTCTTAGTCAAATTAATCAAATTTTTTCTAATTATTTATCCAATTATTTCTGGTATATATCATTCATCCTGTGCTACCTCCTTTCCAAATGCTATCATCTGGATTTTAGATAATGTTCTTCGCTTTCATTTATATTTAAAGTGCTATAGCTATCTAAATTTTTGCTGTTTTTCCTAACTATGCCATCATGCTTCAGTCCCTTTCTAGCGTTCTTTGAAAACACATTCCTACTTTCATTTTTTTTTAAAAACCCTCATTTTATCATAACTGCCCTTAACAATAGAAAATATCCAAATTTACGTCTCTTTAAAAGCCCAGGAAGGAAAAAGAAAAAAGAAAGAAAGAATAAAAGAGAAACAGAAAGGAAAAGGAAGAGCAGAAAAGAATAAGAAAAGGAAAAACACTATTCATATCATATCTTAATCTATACACAGAAGGAAGGGTTATTATTAGAAATTTTAAAATACATTTCCTACTCAATTCATTTATTGCACTTCTTTCATTATATCAGTATGTCATTTCTACTTTAACAAATCAAAATAAATATAAATCATTATTACTCCATTATTTTATGCAAAATGTATCCTCCATTAAAAAAACAAAAAAACAAAAAATATTAACATTCTTCCCTAATCTAGATATTTTCCACTGCCATTCTTAGTGTGATAATCTTCCCTAATCTATAGGCCCCGCTGCCAATCCCAGCATAATAATCTTCCCTAATCTATGTGTCTCTGTCATATCAGTGCAATAATCTTTCCCATTCGAATTGTTTTCACTGCTAAATGCAGTGTCATAATCTTCCCTAATCTAAATATTTCCCTAATCTATATATTATCCCTAACTCTAAATGTCTTCCACTATCAAACTCAGTGATAATCTTCCCTAATCTATTGATTTTAACTCTTTGTTGTTTCATCTGTTTTTCCTATATAATACCTAACATAATTAGTGCTAGTTATTATCCCATATTAATCCTACTCCTGTTATTGTAACTCTCCTGCCTTATCTTTTCCCCTTCCTCCCAATGTATTTATCACCATAAATCAAATAAGCAATTTATAATTCAATCAATCAGAATAATAAAATAAAAAGGGGAGAAAGAAAAGCAAAGAAGAAAATAGAAAAAAGGTCATCCAAAAATAATCATAATCATCATAATCATTACCAAATATCTCATCTATATTATGTGCAATAATCAAAGCTATTTTCAATTTTTTCATTTATAAGCCATTTAAATGTTCTCATCTTATATAATTCTTCCATTTTACACTTTATATCATTTGCTTGTATATTTTGTATATATATATATATAAGCTTCCATAAGATTAAAATATTAAAAAATCCAAGTCATTAAGTATACTCAATTCTTTTTGTAATTTATAACTTTGTAAGAATAAAGAGGAAAAAAGGTGCTAATATCTTTTAGTAACATTTAAATATTCTTACACATATTTTAATTTTCTTAAAAACATTTAATTCTTAAAAGTATTTAATTTCAATAGCGTAGCTAACATGGTTCTGTTTATAAATCAAGCTCTGATTGAGAGAATTGGACTGGGACTTGGTTTATTTCTCAGATGCTATTTAGAACGCTGAATGCTATTCAAATCAGTTGAAGAATTAAAATGTTTTTAAGAAAATTAAAATTAAAATATGTGTAAGAATATTTAAAAGTTACTAAAAGATATTAGCACTTTCTTTTTTCTTTTCTTTGCTCTTACAAAGTTATAAATTACCAAAAAAATTGAGGATACTTAATGAATTGGATTTTTTAATATTTTAATCTTATGGGAGCTTATATATATAAACAAATATACAAACAAGTGATATAAAGTGTAAAATGGAAGAATTATATAAGAGGAAAAAATTTAATGGCTTATAAATGAAAAAAATGAAAATAGCTTTGATAACTGCACATAACATAGATGAGATATTTGATAATGATTATGATTACCTTTGGATGCCTTTTTTAAAAAAAGATTCTTCTTTGCTTTTCTTTCTCTCTCTTTTTAATTTTATTTATTTATTTATTGTTAGAGTTGAAAGGGACCATGAAGGCCATCGAGTTCAACCCCCTGCCCAAGCAGGAACCCTATAGTACACCTGTCAAGTGGCAGTTCAATCTTCTCTTAAAAATTTAGTTTATGGTGATAAATAAAGTGGGGGGGAGGGGAAAAGAAAGGGGAGAAGAATTACAATAACAGGAGTAGGATTAATATGGGATAATAACTAACACTAATTATGTTAGGCATTATATAGGAAAGACAGAAAATCAATAGATTAGGAAAGATTATCACTGAGTTTGATAATGGAAGACATTTAGAATTAGGGATAATGTATAGATTAGGGAAATATATAGATTAGGGAAGATTATGGTATTGCATTTAGCAGTGAAAATAATTAGAATAGGGAAGATTATTGCACTGATATGACAGTGACACATAGATTAGGGAAGATTATTACGCTGGGATTGGCAGTGGGGTTTATAGATTAGGGAAGATGATCATACTAAGAACGGCAGTGGAAAATATCTAGATTAGGGAAGAATATTAATATTAGTATTAATACTTTGGTTCTTTTTTTTAATGGCGGATACTTTTTGCATAAAATAATGGAGCAATAACAATTTATATTTATTTTGATTTGTTAAAGTAGAAATGACATACTGATATAATGAAAGAAATGGAATAAATGAATTGAGTAGGAAATGTATTTTAAAATTTCTAATAACAACCCTTCCTCCTATGTATGGATTAAGATATGATGTGAATAGCGTTTTTCCTTTTCCTGTTCTTTTCCTCTCCTTTTTTTCTTTTCTTTTCTCTTTTATTCTTTATTTATTTTTATTTTTTTCTCTTTCCTTCCTGGACTTTTAAGGAGTTGTAAATTTGGATATTTTCTATTATTAAGCACAAAATGAGGATTTTTTTAAAAATGAAAGTAGGAATGTGTTTTCTAAGAAGGGACTGAAACACAATGCATAGTTAAGAAAAACAGCAAATAGCCAAGAAAATTTAGATAGCTATAGCACTTCAAATATAAATGAAAGTGAAGAACATTATCTAAAATCCGGATGATTGATTAATTTGACTAAGAAATTGGTATTTGATATTGTATTGTATTATATTTTAATTTGAGGTATGTAAATTGGAATCTTTGCAAGGTGTGAAAAACAATAAAAAATTTATACCTGAGATCACACGGTTGCTGCTAACACCCCTTTCCACTCCTTCCTGCCACAGCAGGGGGTCAAATCTCTATTTAGGCCCCCTGTTCCCCCCTCTGCACTAACCTGTGCAGGTACCTCTGCAGGTCAGCCAGAAATACATCAGCCTTTGTCAGTCAAATGGACCCCATCAACCCAGTATAGCCACTTACGGGATACTCTAATATCAGGGTGGTTGATGACACCACCCCTGAGTTGCAAAACTCATTTTCCCACTGCTCTGTTCACTCTCTTTCTGACCTTGTTCAAGCCCTTGGGATCTCTGACATGTTTCCATGTCCATCGAGGGATCATATTCAACCACACCAGCCGAGTGCCTAGCCAATGAACTCCAATGACCCAGAGGTCTTCCAATGCCTGCAACAGCAGGATGATACCTGTCATCGCACCCAGATCATTACCACCCAGTGTAACACCAGCCATTTAGGCACAACACTGACAGCCCAACTGTCAAACAGTAACAGGAGGAGCCCGTTCCATCTCAAACCCTTCTGTCCGAGCCACTGCACTCTGGCCCACTGGCTCAGCCTCATCTACATTCTGGGCGCAGATTTCGCAGCTCTCCTCTCGGCCCAGAACACCATGGTTTGGCCACAGATCAGGACCCCGGGCTTCTTCCCATCTACACCATCCAGGAAGGAAAGAGAGCAGTGTCAAAACAGCAATTAAACCTGGACCATGCTCAAATTGGAGCAAATGTACAATTGAAATGCTGAAGTCCTCCACCTTCACACTGTTTGTAGCTGCTCTGCGTTAAACCCTGCAATTGCTACTGTAGTGGCAACTCCAATCCTGAAGAAGTGTACCCACTTAATCCCTCGGGCCTAGGCCCATTCGGTGAAGGGCCTTTGTAGCTACCACCCAAAACTGATACTTTGTCAACAGTGTGCCATCCATGTGGTGAAACAAATACCCTGGGCTGCACCCCTCTGAGCCTGGTATGCTACCAGGGCTGACACCAGGCATATCCTTGAATCTGAGGCCCCGGCAAGCTTCACCAAAGCACCCCTCCCCTTCTTTGACAATCTGAGTTGAAAGAGCGCCATCTGTTGGTCCAGTGTGAAGACCCCTATCCCAAAAGCCCGCTGCAACCTGTCACCCTTCACCGCTGCCAGCATCTCGGTGACCCTAAACACCCCATAGAATAGTGTCAGAGCCATTGCCTGAAAGAGCGCCATTTCTTAACTAGAGTGTTATAGCTTCTCTCACTGCTCCTTAATGCCTATGAGGTACTGTATGGATAGGGGGCACCTGCCATCACCCCCCCCCCCCGACCTGTTTCCTGAAGCTGCCCCTCTAATGTTCTCCTAACTCTGAAGTCAATGGATGAATCCCCAAATCCCATTGCTATGGCAATGAACGCCAGGCCCAATAGCTTACCTTGTTGTCTGTGGACCATGAAAAACTCAAGCAGGTGTTCCACTGGGATGGGCCATCACTGCTCGTACCTCCTCTGTTGTCGGAAGGCCCAAAATTCCCTACCTGCCTGCTGATACACTGTCCTGGTACTCGCTGCCACAGACTTGTCCAGAGCCCTGTCTACCTCAGCTTTCCAAGCCCCCATAGGTGCTGTGGTACCTCTTCCGATTGGTCTTTCACCTGTGGAGCAAGCAGCCAGAACCTGGCCAACTGCCCCCTCGAGTGTGCGTCTGTCATGTCATTCTTGATGCCTAGGACATGACGCACCAAAAACAATACATCGAACTCCAAACACCTGCTCACATGATGCTTTACCAAACACATGACCCTCTCATTCCTGGAGGATGTTCTGTCGAGCTCTCTGGTAGACTCCTCCCAAAAATTCACAGGTACAAATTTCAGACACACACACGTTTGAAAATTCAAAACAATGTTCTTTATAATGAAAATTCACTTAAACTAAGCCCTCTTTTGGTATAGCAAAGAGCACTTGTCTCCAAACAAACTGGTAATTTGTATAAGTCCCTTATCAGTTCTGTGATACTTAGCTTGCAGCTGTGAGGCAATTCACAGTCCTTCTTTCACAAAGTGAAACACACTTTGCTCTGGCTTAGTTTCAAAGCGGGGAAAAATCAGCACACAAAAAGGTCAAAGTCATAAAGCAGTCATGAAACACAATGATCAGATAATCCTCCACAATGGCCAAACCCACAGGCTGCTATTTATAGCAGCCTCACTAATTACCACAGCCCCACCCAACCACAGGTGGCCTCATTTTCTTTGATAATAATCTCTCAGTTGTTGTTGCCTATGCATCGCTCTCCGCATGCGTGGCTATATCATTAACTCTTGTTCTGAATCCAAGGAGGAGCTAGATAATTGATCTCCTTCTGAGCTGTCTGCCACACTCTCCTCCTCCCTGTCACTCATGTCTTCTTGGTCAGAGGAGCCTCCATCAGCAGATTCCACCGGGGGCAAAACAGGCCTGCAACATGTGGATGTCTCCCCCACATCCACAGTCCTTGGGGCAGGAGCTGGGCCGGAGCTAACCACAACAGAGGACAACGTATTAATGACGTGGACAACCATTTGGTTTTTGTTCCAGTTCCGGTTGAGTAGCAGGAAGGAGGGAAGAGACTGCTGCTCCACTGGACTACAGTATTAAGATCAAAATATAGGGAAATTTTCAGTTAATTTTGAAAAGCAGTAGATAGTTCAGAAGGATTAGATTCCCCCATTTCGGAGGATCGTGTTACCTTGTGTCTCGGCAGTGCTTTTCTCCTTATTTCCTGCTTTGAGAAAGCTGGGAGCCCCGATCAGCTGGGGCTCGGAAAATGGTGACCGCGACCGAGCTGGCTTGATTCTGCCCTGAATCCGCGCATTCCAAGAGCATTCTGCAGTGGGGTGAGCTGTATTGTTGCAAACACGTTGAGGCTCAACCCGGGGGCTGGCAGAGATGAGAAGAGTGGTGGCTGCCGCCCGGCATTGACCCATACTGATATGGACAGAGGTGGAAAAGGAGAGGTGGAGAGGGATTGAGAACAAGCGAGCGAGCGTGCGAGTGTGCAGGGTGAGCATGCTGGGCAGACTGTGCACGGGCCGAGGAGGAAAGTAGATGGAGGAAAACGTCCTCCACAACAACAGGACGTTCCCAAAAACAATGGGATCTGCCGGATAGATGCTGGACGCCGAGTGGTTACATGGTGGGCAAGCTCGACGTCGGAGGGCTTTGCAGTGGACATACTCGGTGCTGGAGTGCCTGGAAGAAGGAGGGCCAGCCATTATAGTGAACAAGGAGATTGTGAGAAAGAGACTGCCAGATTGAAATTGACAGTATGAAAACCTTGTGGATGCTGGATGCTATAACCGAAGATCAGGAGATACAGAGATACCTCCCAAATAACAGCAGAGGTACTGGTAGACATTTGGGGCGACCCATGAGAGCCCGGGGGTGCCGTGGAGGTGAGAGAGCTGACAACAACGACAGTGGCAAAGAGAAAGCCTGGGAGGACAGAGGACAGAGTTTACACTCAGGATTGTTTGTCCTACTAATAACATCATACATTCTTTGAACTCACCTTTTTAGACTGGATGATATCTATATGAACTTGGCTTAATTGATTAATTAACTGACCAGTTGAAATATCTTCTACCTATATTTTTATTTTTATTACTTATATTTATCTATATTTTTAATAATTAATATTATTTTAATAATATGAATTGTTAGTTTTATATTAACTCTTTTTAATTAAATTATTGTGGGGATTTTTAAGTGGATGGGAGGGTGGTAGTGATGGCATGAGTGAATGGGATTATTTTAGTAATTATTGGAATGAATGGAATACTGTGAATGAAAATGAATGGGAGGGGGGTGATAGATGGAATGGAGTGGGTGGGGGGATTATAATATGTATGATATGAATGAATATGACATGAATGGAATTTTTGGCACACCTGACACTGGAAGGGCAGGAGGGGGTGGGGACACTTATCTCTGGGGTGACAGAGGGTCAAAATATCCCGGTCTTGCTGGGGAGAGGCAGGTATGGCGGAAGCCATGGAGCTAGCTGTTCCAGGGGAAGGAGGGAGCGCTGCTTAGTAGCGATCCCTTCTTCCAGCTCCATGAGCTTAACTCAAGGCACTGGTGATGAGTGTAATTCTGGCCCTGGGCTCAAGCTGTTGCTACTCAACGCCAGGTCGGTGGTAAATAAAGCTCTCCTCATCCGGGATTTGATCCTGGATGAGGAGGCCAGCCTGGCTTGTGTGACCGAAACCTGGCTGGGCCCGGAGGGAGCAGTTCCTCTCTCTGAAATTTGTCCAGCTGGGTTTCGGGTATGGCACCAACCTCGACCCCAGGGAAGGGGGGGAGGAGTGGCTATTATAGCCAGGGAGAGTCTTGGCCTGCGTAGGCTCATTGCTCCAGAGGTTGCGGGTTGCGAGTCCCTCCTGGTGAAGTTGGACTTAGGGGTTCAGGTGGGCTTGTTACTCACGTACCTGCCTCCCAGCTGCGTGTCAACAGCCCTGCCTGTGCTACTCGAGGAGGTGGCCGGGTTGGCGGTGGAGTTCCCCGGACTTATCGTCCTGGGGGACTTCAATCTACCATCGCTCGGCGGTTCCTCTGGACTGGCACAGGAGTTCATGGTCACCATGACAGCGATGGACCTGACTCAAGTAGTTCAGGGTCCGACTCACGAGGGTGAGTAATGATCTGAGATTAAGGGGCTTAGACGTGTTGCCTTTGTCATGGTCAGATCATTTCCTACTGTGGCTTAACTTCCTGGCTCCAATCCTTCCCCACAGGGAGGCGGAACCAATTAGGAGGTTCCGCCCCAGACGCCTGATGGATCCAGAAGGTTTCCAGATGGCGCTTGGGGTTATTCCAGATACACTCGTCCACAGTTCGGCAGAGTCTCTTGCTGAGGCCTGGAACAAGGCTGCAGTGGAGGTTCTGGACCGGATTGCGCCGTTGCGACCTCTCCGTGGCACTAGACCCCGTAGAGCTCCATGGTTCAATGAGGAGCTCCAGGTGTTGAAGCGCCAGAAGAAACGTCTGGAGAAGCGATGGAGGAAGAGTAAGTCTGAATCCGATCGAACACTTGTAAGAGCTCATATTACAAAGTGGCGCTCAAGGCGGCAAGATGCGCGTATAATGCTGCCTTGATTGCATCAGCGGAATCCCGCCCGGCCGCTCTGTTTAGGGTAACCCACTCCCTTCTTAATCAGAGGGGAGTTGGGGAGCCCTTGCAGAGTAGTGCCGAGGATTTTAACACATTTTTCGCTGATAAAATCGCTCAGATCCGAGTGGACCTCGACTCCAATTGTAAAACAGAGTCGACTGACAATGAGTCAGTCGAGGTGACTGGGGCTAAACGTCTTTGTCCATCTGTCTGGAAGGAGTTTGACTTGGTGTCACCTGATGAAGTGGACAAGGCCATTGGAGCTGTGAGTTCCGCCACCTGTTTACTGGATCCGTGTCCCTCTTGGCTGGTTTCGGCCAGTCGAGGGGTGACACGGAGCTGGGTCCAGGAGATTGTCAATGCCTCCTTGGGGAGGGGGTCCTTTCCGCCCCTTTATAAGGAGGCACTTGTGCACCCCCTCCTCAAGAAGCCTTCCCTGGACCCAGCCATGCTTAATAACTACCGTCCAGTCTCCAACCTTCCCTTCATGGGGAAGGTTGTTGAGAAGGTGGTGGCACTTCAACTCCAGCGGTCCTTGGAAGAAGCCGATTATCTAGGTCCTCAACAGTCTGGATTCAGGCCCGGCTACAGCACGGAAACTGCTTTGGTCGCGTTGATGGATGATCTCTGGCGGGCCCGGGGGAGGGGCCTGTCCTCTGTCCTGGCGCGCTTTGACCTCTCAGCGGCTTTTGATACCATCGACCATGGTATCCTTCTGCGCTGGCTGGAGGGGTTGGGAGTGGGAGACACTGTTCTTCAGTGGTTCTCCTCCTACCTCTCCGGTCGGTCACAGTCGGTGTTAGTGGGGGGTCAGAGGTTGACCCCGAGGTTTCTCCCTTGTGGGGTGCCTCAGGGGTCGGTCCTCTGCCCCTTGCTATTTAATATCTACATGAAACCGCTGGGTGAGATCATCCAAGGGCATGGGGTGAGGTATCATCAATACGCCGATGATACCCAGTTTTACATCTCCACCCCATGTCCAGTCAACGAAGCAGTGGAAGTGATGTTCCAGTGCCTGGAGGCTGTTGGGGCCTGGATGGGTGTCAACAAACTCAAACTCAACCCAGACAAGACGGAGTGGCTGTGGGTTTTGCCTCCCAAGGACAATTCTATCTGTCCGTCCATTACGCTGGGGGGGGATTATTGACCCCCTTAGAGAGGGTCCACAACTTGGGCGTCCTCCTCGATCCACAGCTCACATTAGAGCAGGGGTCCCCAAACTTTTTACACAGGGGGCCAGTTCACTGTCCCTCAGACTGTTGGAGGGCCGGACTATAAAAAACCTATGAACAAATCCCTCTGCACACTGCACATACCTTATTTTAACATAAAAAAACAAAATGGGAATGTACTATTTAGAGGGAGGGAAGAAGTCTGAAATTCATACATGTTTATGTTTTGTTTTTAATTTTCTTTTGTTAACATCTGATTGGCTATACAAGGTTTTATTGGTTTATAGAAAAATGTATAAAAATATTTATAGAAAAATATATAAAGAAGGAAGCACTTTGGCATAATGATTAATAACTTAGAAATATAATTGGTGGTGTACTTTTTGAAGGAACATTAAGAAGGGAATTTAATTAAAAGAAAAGTATGTACCTGGATGACAACATTAGAAAAAAAACTTTTGCAACTTTTTTGATGATTGATATTAGTTATTGACAAAATACCACATTTTATTCAGGGAAAATTAGATGGTACATTGTATTGTTTGAATGTATGTTGAGAGAAAAATTTAAAAAAATGTACCCCCCCCCCAAAAGTCTTTCCTTCCTCCACCCTTCCATTCATTTCATTCTTCCTTCCTTCCTTGTTCCCTCCATTTCTTCTTCCTTCCTTCCTTCCTTCCTTCCTTTTCCTGCCATTTCTCCTTCTTTCCCTCCCTCCCTCCTTCCCACTTCTCTCTTCCCTCTCCCTTTTTTTCCTTCTTTCTCATTTGTTTTGTTTCCCTCTCCCTCGTTCTTTCCCTCCATCATTTTCTCATTTTTCTCTTTTTCTCTCTCACATTCCCTCCCCCTCACCTTTTTTCTCTCCCTCTCTCTCTTGCTTTCTTTTTCTCTCTCTCTCTCTCCTTTTCTTCTCTCTTCCTTCCTCTCTTCTTTTTTTTCCTGCCCTGCAACACGCCGCGGGGCAGTCGGCTGCAAGCAGAAGCTCCCAAGACAGTGGCACCGACGTCGGGTCGCAGTACATTTCTGGCGCTGTGCTGGGCATGCCCAGTGCAGCACCAGCAATGTACGGTGTCCTGCAACACATCAAGCCGCCGCCGCCGGTGCCTTGCAGCCAACCGCCGCACCGCCGCCTTACGACTACTGCTGTGTCCTCCCGCTTGACCCACGCTGCGCCACCTTCGTGGCTTGCCCTGCTGCCCCGCGCCCACCAGAGCTCCCGGTGCGGCCGAAGCGCGGGGGGTGGAGTAGGTGGCGGCGGCTGCTTCAGGCCCGCCCCCGAGCTGAGCTTCCTTTGGCTTCCTTCGAGGCAAAAGCTGCAAAGCTCACCTGCCGCCTTGAAGGAAGCCAAAGGAAGCCCAGCTCAACGAGGACCGGGTGTTGGTCCCTTGAAGCTGCCACCGCTGCCGCCGCCCACTGCGGAGATCCCTTCGCCCGAACGGAGGCGGTGGGCTCAAGGGACCAAGAGCCGGTCTTTCTCGGTGCTGAATTGTTGCAGCCTCAGCCTCCGGGCGAAGGGATCTCCTCAAGCAACGCAGCTCCGAAAAGGACCGGCTCTTGGTCCCTTGAACCCGCCGCCGCCGCCGCCTCCATTCGGGCGAAGGGATCTCCGCAGTGGGCGGCGGAGGCGGAGGCGGCGGCGGCAGCAGCTTCAAGGGACCAAGAGCCGGTCCTCGTTGAGCTGAGCTTCCTTTGAGGCGGCAGGTGAGCTTTGCAGCTTTGCCCCGAAGGAAGCCAAAGGAAGCTCAGCTCGGGGGCGGGCCTGAAGCAGCCGCCGCCGCCTACTCCGCCCCACGCTTCGGCCGCACCGGGGCCAAGTAAGCCGAGGCTAGGCCCGTCGCCCCCGGCTCCAAGCGCGGGGCCTGGGCGGCGGGCAACCATAGGGAGGGCCTCCCCGTCGCCTGGCCGGGACGGTGTGCCCGTTAACAATTTAGTGCGCGGGGGTCCTGATGGCTTGTTTACTGCCCCCTCCAGACGCTCTTGCAGGGCTTCCAGGCTCCCTGCGGGGCAGCGAAGAAGCAAAAAAGCAGCACTCTCCGGTTCTCTCTCTCCCTCTCTTTCTTGCTTTATTTTTCTCTCTCAGTCCCTTTCTATGTCTCCCTCTTTCTCTCTCTCCCTCTCCGCAGCAGACCCCCCCCAACACCAAAAGTGCCCAAACGCGCGCAAACCTCACCGGTGCAAAAAAAACAAAAAACAAAAAAGCGGCACTGGAGGGACCAAGACGGTCTGCAACTGAGTGTCTGGAGGAGGAGGCGGAAAGCCAGGGGGCGGGGAGGAAAGCAATTGGCTAATTTCTTTCTCGCCTTTAGGGAGAGGAACTGTTGCTGCTCTGCCATAGGGTGCTTTCCTCCCCGCCCCCTGGCTTTCCTCTTCCTTGCCGCCGCCAGACGCTCAGCAGCAGAGTGGAGGGGAGATTCGGGAACTTAGTATATTATATATGGTAAAATCTTGTACGCTGTTGCGGGCCGGGTAAATAGCCTCAGCGGGCCGCATCCGGCCCGCGGGCCGTAGTTTGGGGACCGCTGCATTAGAGAAACACCTTTCAGCTGTGGCGAGAGGGGCGTTTGCCCAGGTTCGCCTGGTGTGCCAGTTGCGGCCCTATTTGGACCGGGAGTCATTGCTCACAATCACTCATGCCCTCATCACCTTGAGCAGGGGTCCCCAAACTTTTTACACAGGGGGCCAGTTCACTGTCCCTCAGACTGTTGGAGGGCCGGACTATAAAAAACCTATGAACAAATCCCTCTGCACACTGCACATACCTTATTTTAACATAAAAAAACAAAATGGGAATGTACTATTTAGAGGGAGGGAAGAAGTCTGAAATTCATACATGTTTATGTTTTGTTTTTAATTTTCTTTTGTTAACATCTGATTGGCTATACAAGGTTTTATTGGTTTATAGAAAAATGTATAAAAATATTTATAGAAAAATATATAAAGAAGGAAGCACTTTGGCATAATGATTAATAACTTAGAAATATAATTGGTGGTGTACTTTTTGAAGGAACATTAAGAAGGGAATTTAATTAAAAGAAAAGTATGTACCTGGATGACAACATTAGAAAAAAAACTTTTGCAACTTTTTTGATGATTGATATTAGTTATTGACAAAATACCACATTTTATTCAGGGAAAATTAGATGGTACATTGTATTGTTTGAATGTATGTTGAGAGAAAAATTTAAAAAAATGTACCCCCCCCCCAAAAGTCTTTCCTTCCTCCACCCTTCCATTCATTTCATTCTTCCTTCCTTCCTTGTTCCCTCCATTTCTTCTTCCTTCCTTCCTTCCTTCCTTCCTTTTCCTGCCATTTCTCCTTCTTTCCCTCCCTCCCTCCTTCCCACTTCTCTCTTCCCTCTCCCTTTTTTTCCTTCTTTCTCATTTGTTTTGTTTCCCTCTCCCTCGTTCTTTCCCTCCATCATTTTCTCATTTTTCTCTTTTTCTCTCTCACATTCCCTCCCCCTCACCTTTTTTCTCTCCCTCTCTCTCTTGCTTTCTTTTTCTCTCTCTCTCTCTCCTTTTCTTCTCTCTTCCTTCCTCTCTTCTTTTTTTTCCTGCCCTGCAACACGCCGCGGGGCAGTCGGCTGCAAGCAGAAGCTCCCAAGACAGTGGCACCGACGTCGGGTCGCAGTACATTTCTGGCGCTGTGCTGGGCATGCCCAGTGCAGCACCAGCAATGTACGGTGTCCTGCAACACATCAAGCCGCCGCCGCCGGTGCCTTGCAGCCAACCGCCGCACCGCCGCCTTACGACTACTGCTGTGTCCTCCCGCTTGACCCACGCTGCGCCACCTTCGTGGCTTGCCCTGCTGCCCCGCGCCCACCAGAGCTCCCGGTGCGGCCGAAGCGCGGGGGGTGGAGTAGGTGGCGGCGGCTGCTTCAGGCCCGCCCCCGAGCTGAGCTTCCTTTGGCTTCCTTCGAGGCAAAAGCTGCAAAGCTCACCTGCCGCCTTGAAGGAAGCCAAAGGAAGCCCAGCTCAACGAGGACCGGGTGTTGGTCCCTTGAAGCTGCCACCGCTGCCGCCGCCCACTGCGGAGATCCCTTCGCCCGAACGGAGGCGGTGGGCTCAAGGGACCAAGAGCCGGTCTTTCTCGGTGCTGAATTGTTGCAGCCTCAGCCTCCGGGCGAAGGGATCTCCTCAAGCAACGCAGCTCCGAAAAGGACCGGCTCTTGGTCCCTTGAACCCGCCGCCGCCGCCGCCTCCATTCGGGCGAAGGGATCTCCGCAGTGGGCGGCGGAGGCGGAGGCGGCGGCGGCAGCAGCTTCAAGGGACCAAGAGCCGGTCCTCGTTGAGCTGAGCTTCCTTTGAGGCGGCAGGTGAGCTTTGCAGCTTTGCCCCGAAGGAAGCCAAAGGAAGCTCAGCTCGGGGGCGGGCCTGAAGCAGCCGCCGCCGCCTACTCCGCCCCACGCTTCGGCCGCACCGGGGCCAAGTAAGCCGAGGCTAGGCCCGTCGCCCCCGGCTCCAAGCGCGGGGCCTGGGCGGCGGGCAACCATAGGGAGGGCCTCCCCGTCGCCTGGCCGGGACGGTGTGCCCGTTAACAATTTAGTGCGCGGGGGTCCTGATGGCTTGTTTACTGCCCCCTCCAGACGCTCTTGCAGGGCTTCCAGGCTCCCTGCGGGGCAGCGAAGAAGCAAAAAAGCAGCACTCTCCGGTTCTCTCTCTCCCTCTCTTTCTTGCTTTATTTTTCTCTCTCAGTCCCTTTCTATGTCTCCCTCTTTCTCTCTCTCCCTCTCCGCAGCAGACCCCCCCCAACACCAAAAGTGCCCAAACGCGCGCAAACCTCACCGGTGCAAAAAAAACAAAAAACAAAAAAGCGGCACTGGAGGGACCAAGACGGTCTGCAACTGAGTGTCTGGAGGAGGAGGCGGAAAGCCAGGGGGCGGGGAGGAAAGCAATTGGCTAATTTCTTTCTCGCCTTTAGGGAGAGGAACTGTTGCTGCTCTGCCATAGGGTGCTTTCCTCCCCGCCCCCTGGCTTTCCTCTTCCTTGCCGCCGCCAGACGCTCAGCAGCAGAGTGGAGGGGAGATTCGGGAACTTAGTATATTATATATGGTAAAATCTTGTACGCTGTTGCGGGCCGGGTAAATAGCCTCAGCGGGCCGCATCCGGCCCGCGGGCCGTAGTTTGGGGACCGCTGACCTTGAGGCTCGACTACTGTAATGCTCTCTACATGGGGCTACCTTTGAAAAGTGTTCGGAAACTTCAGATCGTGCAGAATGCAGCTGCGTTAGCAATTATGGGCTTCTCTAAGTATGCCCATATTACTCCAACACTCCGCAGTCTGCATTGGTTGCCGATCAATTTCCGGTCACAATTCAAAGTGTTGGTTATGACCTATAAAGCCCTTCATGGCACCGGACCAGAATATCTTCGGGACCGCCTCCTGCTGCATGAATCCCAGCGACCGGTTAGGTCCCACAGAGTCGGCCTTCTTCGGGTCCCGTCGACTAAACAATGTCGTCTGGCGGGACCCAGGGGAAGAGCCTTCTCTTTGGGGGCCCTGACCCTCTGGAATCAGCTCCCCCCTGAGATTAGGATTGCCCCCACCCTCCCTGCCTTTCGTAAACTCCTTAAGACCCACCTTTGCCGTCAGGCATGGGGGAACTAAAACATCTCCCCCTTGCCCATGTTGTTTTGCCGTTTGATTGATTGACTGTGTGCCTGTTTTTTTATATATTGGGATTGTTTTATGAAATTACTAATTTTAAATTGTAATTAGATTGGTGGGCATTGGATTTGTTATTATGTACTGTTTTTTAATTATTGTTGTGAGCCTCCCCGAGTTTGCGGAGCGGGGCGGCATATAAATCCAATAAATCTAAATCTAAATCTAAATCTATTGTCTTACCTGCAAGCAGTGCACCCCAGAGTTCCACCGCCACCACTATTGGGAAGAACTACAAGAACGTGAGGTCCCTACACAAGTCTGTCTTCAGCCATTGGCTTGGCCAGAGGGAGTGACACCATTGTTCGCCCAGAACTATCCCTAAACCACTAGCTGTCACCCCATCTGACTTTACCTGAAGTTCAGCCTCCAATAAATGGTCCTATCTCCAAAATGAAATTCCGTTGTAGCTGGCCAAAAAGGTCAAGCCAGGTCCTTAAACAGAGGGGAAGGAATAGGAAATCACCTGTCTCCTGTTTATAATTTTAGCAGTTCAAAGAAGATTCCACGCACATTTGCATTCTGATTCAGATGAACCTGAGGACACAGATAAACCCCCAAGTGACCTCAACAGCTCTCAGAGAGAATGCTAACAACCAGATGATTGCAAAGAAATATGATCCTTCCATTCCCACCCCCTCAGCCTGTCAAATCTAATCCTTACATCCTCCCCACCATCCAGTCAGATAAAGCTTCTTGGATGAGAAATGAAAGATCTTCCTCAAGGAAAAACATTGTTCAATTGCCTTTTGAAAAAGCAGCTTTGAGACAACTGTGAACTGGATGACTGAGAAAATCCCCATAGACATAAGGAGTTGGACTAGGAGCAGAAAGTCAGGGCTTCTTTTCCTCCTTAAACCATGAAGTCATCTGTTTGATTTTAGGCCACTCTATTTTGGGAGTGGCCTAAAATAGTTATCTATCTACCAACCCACACTGATTCAGATTGGTAGATTACAAGTCCATAATGTTCAGTGAAGAGTTTTTCATTGTAATGGGTTGATTAATGATGATATTGATTTAAAATGGATCGATTAGCACCCAAAGCTAATGTAGTAACAAAAATCTGGGATCTTTACTGTAGAAGTCTTATTTTATAATATTTCCATTATTTGTTATTTGGTGGCTATATAATAGTGTCAGTCATGACTTATCTATCTTCTGCCTCTACCAAATTTAATATGAAAACCTGGCATGCTGTGAAGAAAATGGTCATTTCCTCCATTGATTCAAAGAACGTGTCCACATGCCTTACAGAGGTCATTTTTTTTCAGAGGAGGGGAACATAATCAGCAGCTTCATCCCAATGCTTCATTGGAAAGGGGGTCTATCTCCTTTGGGCAAAATAAGATGAGGAGTGTCCAACCTTGGCAACTTTAAGACCTGTGGACTTCAACTCCCAGAGTTCCCCAGCCAGCCTTGGAAAATTTTAATGTTGTCAAGGTTGGACATCCTTGTTATAAAGTATCTGGGAAAAGACAAATAAAGAGGACAGATTGAGAAGTGTTTTCTCAGCCTGCTTCCTCATCATTCATGCTTGTCAACCAGTTACTGCGTTATGTCTAACAATTAGGGATTTTTCAAGCTCTATAATAGCAACTGTTTGGTAAAAGTGTGCAGAGCAATGCTCTTAAACTGCCAACTGTGTTATAGTTTAAAGATTCAAAATCCACAGTTCATTTAAAATATGGTTGCTTCATAATACCTTGCCTCAGCTAGCCTTCCTTATCCACAGTTGACCACTTATTCCTTCAAAGCAAATATTTATTACAAGCGTCTTTTTTCTTTAGCACTTATCATTATGGTTTGTTGCCCAGTCAGATTTCCAGATGTATTTGACATTTTTATCCACCTATCGAGTCCTCCCCAATGATCTGGGATAGGCAGATGCTGATGATTGGTGGTTTTAGAGGTACTGTTGCAGGATATAAATTGTTCCAAGTTAAGCTGTATTTGCAAATTGATTGGTAATAATAATAACCCTCTGGAACCAACTCCCCCCAGAGATTAGAACTGCCCCCACCCTCCTTGCCTTTCGTAAACAACTTAAAACCCACCTCTGCCGCCAGGCATGGGGGAATTGAGATCCTCTTTCCCCCTAGGCCTTTACAATTCTATGCATGGTATGTATGTATGTATGTTTGGTTTTTATATTAATTGATTTTTAATCATCAATACCAAATTACTATTGTTCACTGTTTTATTGTCGCTGTTAGCCGCCTCGAGTGTCTGGAGAGGGGCGGCATACAAATCCAATAAATAAATAATTTAATAATAATAATTTATTAGATTTGTATGCCGCCCCTCTCCGAAGACTGAATTTGATGAATTTGTCAATGCCAATGGAGTTCAAGTAGTGCTCCAATTGTTTTGGGATTGCATCAAAGATGCCTATAATTATTGGTATTATCTTTGCTTTCTTTTGCCATGGTTGTTTTATTTCTATTTGCATGTTTTTGCATTTTGTTATCTTTTACAGTTCTTTCTCTTCTCTTCTACATTAATTTTTTGCTTGGTCAATTTGCAAGCCACTTCCATCCTGCCCTTTCTTTTCTAGGAAGTTCCTTTTTCTCGTGTGTGGTGCAACAACAAGCAACCACTTCACTGTGCCTTTTCTCTGGAGCGCTATACTCCTGCCACCACACAACTGTCATGCAAAATCTGTGTCAGACAAGTCAAAGGCCATGAACAGATCCTACAGATCCAGACATCAATATTAGAGGCAAGTCCTAACTTCTCTAGTAACATCTATTCTCATTTGTTACTACAATATGCAGGCATCTCTCATATAAAGTTGATCAATTTATCATTAATATGAATAAAGGACTATGTAATTCTTGGAAAGTTGTTAGCAAGGAAGAACTAAATTGAGTGATACATGTGAGAACAGGCATAGGTAAAAGAAGAATATGAATTGCTAATCAGAAAATACACATTTCTATTCCCCACTGCATCTAAAGAGAAGTTAACCAATCTTTGGCTGTTTGTGGAATGAAATGCTCAGGTAAGCAAGAGGAAACATTTTATACATGTGCTGAATTACATTTTTATCATAATCAGATAAATTTGCTTTCTGGGAAGGAACAGTAATTTACCAGACAGACAGGTAAAAGAATGTTATATTGAAAAATGTGATGCATTGTCCATTGAAAAAAGAATATTGCATTTTTTAAAAAAATCAAGGACCATCATGTCTAGGCTGTAAATATCCAGAAGGCCACTATATAGTAGCCAGGTACACTGCTCAAAAAAATAAAGGGAACACTTACACAACACAATATAACTCCAAGTAAATCAAACTTCTGTGAAATCAAATGTCCACTTAGGAAGCAATACTGATTCACAATCAATTTCACATACTGTTGTGCACATTCAGCTTTGTACAGAACAAAGTATTCAATGAGAATTTTTCATTCATTTTGATCTAGGATGTATTATTTGAATGTTCCCTTTATTTTTTGAGCAGTATATTCAAATATACTATCTTTATTTTCTGACATTTAATAGTTATCTGAATTTTTGCAGCCCAAAGATGGCAATCCTATTTTAATTCTTATTTTCAAAACCCAATATAAGACAAAGTTAATTCAGAAATATATGGGGGGAAATAAGCTTAGTCCTTCTTGAGTGCATCACCATGTATCATCTTGAGTGCATTTTATTGGTTTGTTTGTTTGATAAAGCAGGTAGCAGAAACTTATCTTCAATGAGCAGACTACCAAATATGTTGCATATTTAATTTAAAACAATCTGGAAATATGATGTACTTGCAGCTTTCCTATTGCTTTGCATTGCTGTTTTTTGAGATGAGCCATAAATGTTATATGAAAAGACTTGTAGAAACATCCCCATGAAATATTTAGCATACACTAGTAACAAGACGTTACAGATAAAGAGCAATATCCTGATACAGAAAATATGAAGAAAGTGATATGAGGGGAAAATATAGAAAGCAGGTAGTTTGTTACCGAGTTAATTTATAATTTTAGGTATTGCACCAGAAAATGAGAAAAAAAATCTGGGAAACAGGCAAATAATGAACTAGAGACAGAAAACTGCTTTAAATCACATCTTCTTCAAAAAGAAGATCATAGAGCTGTGCAAGTAGGTCTGTTTTTGCTTGAAGAAAATTCTATAGCCAATCCTTTCAAGTCAAGATATGGGTAGAAAAATAAAATCTAGTAAAAGGCAAGAGTACTTAGCTAAATGCAGCAATGGTTGGTTTTGGTTGTTTTTTTCTTCTCTCTCAAAAATATGGTAAGTCAACCAAGTGCACTCTTTTTCTCACAGTAAAAATAAGAGTGGACTGTTTTAATTGCAAAAGACTGGGAAATTTGCACTTGTATCTGTTTGAATATCAAGCAACGCTCAAAAGTGCCACCTTTAGCTTCTCTCAAAACTGGCTTTGCTAGCTGGTAGGAATGTCAGAATCATTCTTGATTTGATTCCATTTGCCAGATTGATTCAACAAGTTGATCCGATTTGAGATAATAATTTGGTTAAAGGGGAGTGGGTTTGGCCAGCAAATCAATGCTGTAATTCACTTTGAAAGGACAGTTCAATTTGATTACTAGAGAATATTTGCAGAATCATAAATAGATCAGCTCATATTGATCAACATCTAAAAAGCCCCAGATGTCCATTTCTGTTTTACACAAACAGCAATTTGTTTACAGAATGGATTCTGGTAAATTAAACAAGTTGGTTTGGGAGAGAAAAGAGCTCTTTTAACCTATTATTTTTTTCCCCCATGTAGAATGAAGGAGAAACTATCACTTTTTTTTCGCATGATGACAACTTTCCTATTCAGATGGGCCCACAAGCCTTTAAGATACCTTACTCTATCAGGCAAAGAATATGTGCAACTTTTGACACTCCCAGTGCGAAAGGGAAAGACTGGCAGATGTTAGCACAAAAAAATAGTATCAACAGGTAAGCCAAAGCGATTGCGAAAGACCATCAAATAACAGCTAAAGTAGTGAGGAATGTTCTAAATCAGAGGTGAGGAACTATGTTTCCTTTATGACTTATGTACTTCAAAAGTACAGAATTTTTCAGAGTTCCTGACAAACCAACAGTAAAGGTTGAATCCTTTACATATTCCTCTCTGGAGCTTAGCACAGGCTCCCCTCAGGGCTGTGTGCTCAGCTCCTACCAGTACTTACTGTATATCATCTGATCCATCCAACATCATAATAAAGTTTGCAAATGATACAGTGGTGCTAGATCCTATCTAGGGGGCAAATCAGTATATATATATATACATGTAAAGATCTGGAGACTCTCTGGATTTGCATGCAAAATAAAGACAGTTCTGTCATTAGAATTGGGGTGATCTATAGGCCTCCAGGGCAATCTGAGGAAGATGGTGGATGAAATTACCCAAATGGCAGTAAAGGGAGATATTGTGGTTATGGGTGATTTCAACATGCCTGATGTTGACTGGAATATCCCCAGTGCCCTTACATGCAAAAGTAAGAATATAGTAGAGGCCTTTACAGGAGCAGCTCTCGCACAGCTGGTTAAGACACCAACTAGAGGGGAGAATATTCTAGATTTAGTTTTTATGAATGGGAATTGGGTTTCAGAAGTCAAGGTGGAAGAAAATTTAGGTTGCAGTGACCATCTATGTTTGTGGTTTGATGTAAAAACTGATTGTGAGCAATTCTGTACTGCAACCAAAGTACTGGATTTCAGAAAAAAAAAATTTAATGCAATGGGGGAATATTTAAATAATGAATTAAAGGGGAGGGATAAAATGGCAGGAGCGAGCACCCAGTGGACTGAATTAAAAAAGGCCATCTTAAAACCACAGGACTGTACGTAAGGCAAATAACTAAAGGTAAAAGGAAGAAGAAACCGCTATGGTTTAGCAATTATGTAAGGGCTATAGTCAATGAAAAAAAGGCTGCCTATAGGAGGTATAAAGAGTCTGGAATAGCTGATAGAGAGGTGTATAAAATGAGACAGAAGGAGGCGAAACAGATAATATATGCTGCTAAAGCCTCAAAAGAGAAAGAAATTGCAAAATCTGTAAAGAAGAGAGATAAAACCTTCTTCAGATATATTAGTGATAGGAAGAAGAAAAACTGCAGCATCACGAAGCTTAGTACCGGGAATAATACATGCATTGATGGGAATAAGGAGATCGCTGACCATTTCAATAGCTACTTCTGTTCAGTTTTCTCAAAAGACACCTTACAAAATAATGCTATAGAGGGATATAGCATTGCTTCCAGCTGTACGGATTCAGTTCCAGTGATCTTAGACGCCGATGTCTTAGAAGAACTTGAACGATTAAAGATAAATAAGGCAATGGGTCCAGATGGCATCCGCCCCAGAGTTCTTAAAGAACTCAGATCTGTCATTGCTACCCCCCTGACTGTTAACTCCCTGTTAACAGGAGATGTTCCTGAGGATTGGAGAATGGCCAGTGTTGTGCCTATCCACAAGAAGGGCAGTAGAGAAGAAGCTGGTAACTACAGGCCAGTTAGCTTGATATCAGTTATAGTTAAAATGATGGAGACTCTACTCAAAAAGAGGATAAATCAGCACCTAAAAAACAATAACGTATTGGACCCAAATCAGCATGGCTTTACTGAAGGCAAATCATGTCAGACTAGTCTCATTGATTTCTTTGACTATGTCACAAAGGTGTTGGATCAAGGTGGTGCCGTGGATATTGCCTATCTGGACTTCAGCCAAGCCTTTGATACGGTTGCACATAACGAGCTGATAGATAAGTTAGTGAAGATTGGACTTAATTCCTGGATAGTTCAGTGGATTTCAAGCTGGCTGAAGTGTAGACATCAGAGAGTTATTGTTAATGGTGAGTATTCTGAGCAGAGACAGGTTATAAGCGGTGTGCCACAAGGGTCTGTTCTGGGTCCTATTCTTTTTAATATGTTTGTGAGTGACATAGGGGAAGGTTTGGTAGGGAAGGTTTGTCTATTTGCCGATGACTCTAAAGTGTGCAATAGGGTTGATATTCCTGGAGGGGTCTGTAATATGGTAAATGATTTAGCTTTACTAGATAAATGGTCAAAGCAATGGAAACTGCAGTTTAATGTTTCCAAATGTAAAATAATGCACTTAGGGAAAAGGAATCCTCAATCTGAGTATTGCATTGGCAGTTCTGTGTTAGCAAAAACTTCAGAAGAGAAGGATTTAGGGGTAGTGATTTCTGACAGTCTCAAAATGGGTGAACAGTGCAGTCAGGCGGTAGGGAAAGCAAGTAGGATGCTTGGCTGCATAGCTAGAGGTATAACCAGCAGGAAGAGGGAGATTATGATCCCGCTATATAGAGTGCTCTTGAGATCACATTTGGAATACTGTGTTCAGTTTTGGAGACTTCACCTACAAAAATATATTGACAAAATTGAACGGGTCAAAGACGGGCTACAAGAATGGTGGAAGGTCTTAAGCATAAAACGTATCAGAAAAGACTTAATGAACTCAATCTGTACAGTCTGGAGGACAGAAGGAAAAGGGGGGACATGATCAAAACATTTAAATATGTTAAAGGGTTAAATAAGGTTCAGGAGGGAAGTGTTTTTAATAGGAAAGTGAACACAAGAACAAGGGGACACAATCTGAAGTTAGTTGGGGGAAAGATCAAAAGCAACATGAGAAAATATTATTTTACTAAAAGAGTAGTAGATCCTTGGAACAAACTTCCAGCAGATGTGGTTGGTAAATCCACAGTAACTGAATTTAAACATGCCTGGGATAAACATATATCCATTGGAAGATAAAATACAGGAAATAGTATAAGGGCAGACTAGATGGACCATGAGGTCTTTTTCTGCCGTCAGTCTTCTATGTTTCTATGTTTCTATATAGAAGAAGTCCAGAAGCTATCCACATGGTGTTTTTTTTAAACGTACATTTAAACACTAGCAAGACAAAGGAGAGAATGTTGGATTTCTGGAAGCACAGAGAGGAATCTGCCTTACTGTAAATCGAGGGGGGCTGTGTGGAAAGGGTTTCCTCTTTTAAATTATTGGAAGGGCTCATTAGTCAAGATCTTACCTGGAAAAAACAGCACATCCCTGATGGTTAGTAAGGCTCAACAGAGACTTCATTTCCTTAGAGTACTGCGAAAGAAAATCAGGTGGAACAATGGCTGATAACTTCTTTCTATTGGTCCACCATAAAAAGTGTCCTCACATTTTATTTTTATTTTTATTTATTTTTATTTTTTGTTTATTAAACTGCATTACAGTGTGGTATGCTCGTTTAACACACAGAGTCAACTTGGCACAAGAAACCATTGGTTTCCCTCTAATATCACTGGATGACATCGCCAGATCTCAGTGTTTCAGCAAAGTAAGGAAGATACTAAGGGATAATTCACACCCTGGCCAGTGTCTCTTTTCATTTTTACCATCAAGGAGAAGACATCATAGTATAGCCAGCCAGACAAACAGGTTTAAAAATAGCTTCTACCCATGGGCTGTCAGATTCCTAAACACAATCACAATCATCCCATGTACATATGGAAACTTATGACTAGTTTTTTTATTACTTGTATAAATTGAGAACTGTATTGGCTAAAGCAATTTCATTGTATACTTAATGTACAATGACAATAAAGGCTAAGATTACTATTATTATTATTATAAAAGGGTCATAGTTCCCCAACTCTATTCTAAAGGAAGGAGGTAAAAAAAATCAATATGGTGGCCATGAGCTTTCAGTGAAAGCCCCAACCATTTTTTTCAACCCATTACATGATTTTGATTCCTATTTTGACTTTTCTTAACCCCCTTACATACATCCCTGAATTAGTACCAGTATTCAGGTTTCTCAAATATTTTCTTTCATATATGAAAGTAGCACAAAAACTAACTTATAAATTGATATTTTGAGCTCAATTGTGGTTCTGCGTTGAGGATAGTTAATGGTTGCAGGAATTGGGTATGTCTAGCTTACTGAAAAAAAGGATTAAGGATGACATAATAGCAGTGTTATCATAGCAGCCACAAAGAACAGGGAGTCAATCTGTTCTCCAAAGCATCTTAAGGCAGGACAAGAAGCAATGGATGGAAACAAATCAAGAAACAACCTAGAAGGAAGGAGAAATTTCCTAACAGAACAGTGGAATGAAGTTTTGAATGCTCCAGCATTGGAGATTTTAAAGAAGATGTTGGATAACCATTTGTCTGAAATAATATAGGGTTTCCTGCTTGAACAAAATGTCCCTTTGAGGTCTGTTATTCTGTATAATTTTCATTTCAATCTGCAATTCACACCAGAGTATTGAAAGCTGCAGCACTATTGTTAACTCAGTCTAAATCATGTGTAGAATTGGTAATCTTTTCATTCTAATAAATTGGATTTCCTATTGGGTTTCTACTAATGCTCCATTCTTCAGGAATTCGAGGCTAGCATTCAGCAGCAGCAGAATCACATGCTTAGAATTCCTGGCATGCAGATATAATAGCTTTATCACTGGCATTTTGTTTTACTTTGCTTTGTTTACTTTTATTTTAGCAGACATTACCCCTTTTGTTGCATTAGACCACTTAGGCTCCTTGATGAAATGCTTGGATTCTCTCTTAAACTGTCTCTACTTCAATTGAGTTAAAGTTACTTCCTGTTTTTAGTGCATTTGCTTTAATCTAATGCCTTGTTTATTACTGGAAACAAATGGGTAAAATAACACATTCTGAAAAGAACTGTGCTAATACTTCAATTAAGTAACCTCATTTAGTTTACAATTGTGGTGTTGGAGAAGACTCTTGTGAGTCTCTTGGAGTGAGGAGGTCAAGTCAGTCAATCCTAAAGGAAATCAATTCTGACTGTTCTTTTGAATGACAGATACTGAAGGTGAAGCTCAAAAACTTTGGCCACCTAATCAGAAGACAGGACTCATTGAAAAAGTCCTGATGTTGGGAAAGATTGAAGGCAAAAGAAAAAATGAACAATAGAGGATAAAATGGTTAGATAGTGTAACTGATGCAATGAACATGAATTTGTGTCATGGCTGCATCACACGTATCAAACCTTCATGAGCTGACAGCCAGACATTAGCCTAGGATGAGAGGGAAGGGTTGGAAGGGTTCAAAAGAGGGTGGGTGGAAACTAGCTTTCTTTGCTAGAAATTGAGTGGGGTGGTTGATAATTTGGACAAACTCTGGGAGACAGTGAAGAACAGGAGAACCTTTATACAGGGTTGGGCAGCAAGGGAGATGGTGTGGAATGCTGTTCCACCGGCAGAAATGAAGCTGCACATGCAGCTTCATCACTGCTGGTGGTGCATGTGTGTTGCATACGAGATTCGGCTTCTGCGTATGTGCAGCAGCCAAATCACCCAGGAAGGAGAGAAGCTCATCGGGGAGACAACGTCGTTCCCGCTTCGCCTGATTGCCAGAGTCTCCCCGATGAGCTGCTGTCCTTCCTGGAAAACGGGTGAAACAGGAACCACATTGTCTCCCCAACAAGCTGCTCTCCTTCCTGCAGGATTTCTTCCCACTTGTGGCTCCCAGCGGGATTGACTGCCACAGCCACTGCTGCCTAGGACCCAGCCCTGTGGCTGGTGGCTGGCTGCATTGGCAGCAGTGGCAGAGGTGCCCCAGTCAGTCCTGGCCGGGAGCTGCCAGCGAGAAGAAATCCTTTCCTTCCTGCAGGATTTCTTCCTGCTGGTGGCTCCCAGGCAGGACTAACCAGGGTGCCTCTGCTGCTGCTGCCGATGCAGCCAGTCAGCAGCCACAGGGCTGGGTCCTGTGCGGTGGTGGTCCATCCTGGCCAGGAGCTGCCAGCGGGAAGAAATCCTTTTCTTCCCGCAGGATTTCTTCCCACTGGTGGTTCTCGGGTGGGATGGCTTCGGCCCATGACTCTGCGCATACTCAGGAAATAGAAGGGTGGGCACGCACGTGCACACATGCACCCACCGCCATACCCCCTCCCGAGCGTTCCAGAAGCGTTATGGCTGCCCTTTACTGCCTGTATGCTATGGTCCATAAAGTCATGAAGAGTTGGACACAATTTAGTGACTAAATTAAGTTTGCAGTCCTGTACCCTTGCAATAATATTTCAGCATTTGTAAGGTTGCCAAATTTCCTCTCTATGATAGCATCAGCATTAGCAGTTAGACTGTTTCATAATACTTCATACAACTCTCTATGTAGTCTACAGAGTCAACGTATTGCCCCCAACAATCTGGGTCCTCATTTTACTGACGTCAGAAGGATGAGAGGCTAAGTCAACTTTGAGCAGGTCAGGATCGAACTCCTGGCAATGAACAGAATTGGCCTGCAATACTGTATTCTAACCATCACAATCCCACAGCTCAGGTGGGAACCTAATATCAAATGCTTCCCAATAACATCTAGCACTGGGCTTTTCTGGGAGAGGAAGTCCTGACTTTGAAAAATCCCCAAAGGATTAGCAAGAAGGAACAGGAATTCAAAACAGGAACAAAAAAGCTTTCAGAACCTTTTAAAAAACAACAACATGTAAACGTAATCTTTCCCATTGTACTGAAAATTTATAAAGAAAAAAAGCTGTGAAAATGCACAGATAAATATTTGCCCTTCTATTTGGCTGCCTTTGTAGAAAACACTTATCCAGATTATTGAATTAATTTATTTTCTGTGTTTGTATAACATGCTGAAGCAAAATCTAACCAAGCAAGCTTTTTTATAACGTAAACCCATCAGTAGTTAAATAGCCAAAGTTAAAACTAATAAAGCTTTTCATAGTAGGCAAATGCACCTCTTATCTACAGTATATGAGAAGTTAATGTGCTAAGTTATGCCCTAGTTAACTGTATTTTGCAAACACAGATCTGGCTTACAGGCATTTGATACCTTTAATAGTTCTGATTTTGGTAAGATTGCTCTGCTACAACAAAAATGACTTTTAACCAAATAGCACTGGAATTTATTTATTTTATTTATTTATTATTTATTTTATTTTATTATTTTATTATTGTTTTATTGTTTTATTATTTTATTATTGTTTTATTGTTTTATTTTATTTTATATTATATTTATTTTATTTTATTACTTTGTTTTGTTTTATTATTTTATTTTATTTTATTTTATTATTTTATTTTATTTTATTTTATTTTATTTTATTTTATTTTATTTTATTTTATTATTTTATTATTTTATTTTATTTTAATTTTGTCAGTCCAATACATAATGAAGGTTAATGAGATATAGCCATGTGGTAATATATACCAAAGAAGGAAAGAAAGAAAGAAAGAAAGAAAGAAAGACAGAAGAAAGGATAGGAGTGAAGATATAAGAATAAAGTACAATACATCAATTATGTACTGCATAATGAAACAGATGAAGTTGCAATGTTTCATGAAGATTCATGAGGATAATTGAGAAAAATAACAAATGGTAAAGAACATTAGTGCAGAAATGTTGGTGTGCTTTCCATCAAAAAGGACAGACATCGAGCCTTTTTTTCTACCATCTGGGTAGCCCCTAAGGGAAAGTATGGAAGATAAAGTGTTGCGATTTCTGTTTGCTTTCTGACTGGGACTCTCTCTCCAGATCTCAGAATGGAGATATGCTGACTCTATAAACCACAGTCACTAAGAGAGGGTTGTAAAGCACTGCAGAGCTGTATATAACTCTAAGTGCTATTGCTATCTTTCATTTATCTATCCATCTTTCATCAGTCTATCTCTCATCATTTATCATCTCTTGTCTATTTGTCTCTCTCTCTCTCTGTTTCTTCTCTCTCTCTTTTAAATTAAGTTTATATACATTTAAAAAGACGTTACATACTCATAACTTCCAATTATAGCCATAATAGCATAATAACATTCAGTATGTCTAGAATACAATAACAAACATAGGAAGCACAAAAAGAAAAAAGGAAAAACATACATAAAGAAAAGAAAAGAGAGAGAAAAATGAAAATACAAAGACAAAAACCCCTCTCCGCATTGTCTCTCTTAACAGCTCACATTTTCCCTTTTAATTGTCCTACAGTGTTCGATATCAATGGTTCCCATTCAGTTTTATGTATAACCTAACTTTTCAATTATCTTTCTATTAACTCCTACATTAAGATATTTTGTTTTGTGTGAACTGGATTTTTATGCCGCCCCTCTCGGGGCAGCTTACAACATATGAAAAGAAACAATAAAATACAATAGCTTAAATCCAATTAAATTAAAACTAAGTAACTAGTTTAAAAATCAGTCATACCCACTCAGACAACAATCATGCAAAGCATTTGTCAGCCAAGGGGCTAAGCTCTAATTGCCCCAAGCCCGGTGGCATAAATGAGTCTTTAGACTCTTACAGAAGGCAAAGAGTGTGGGGGCAGTGCGAATCTCTGGGGGGATCTGGTTCCAGAGGGCCAGGGCCCCCACAGAGAAGACTCTTCCCCTAGGGAAGAACCCCAAGCGACATTGTCTAGTTGAAAGGATTTGGAGAAGGCCGACTCTGTGGGACCTAGCCGGTCGCTGAGAAGTGATCTGGCCTGATGCCATATATGGCTTTATAGGTTATTACCAACACTTTGAATTGTGTCCAGAAACCAATCAAAAGCCAATACAGTCCACAGAGCATTGGAGAAACATGGGCATGCTTAAGGAGGCCCATGACTGCTCGCACAGCTGCATTTTGTATGATTTGCAGTTTACGAACACTCTTCAAAGGTAGCCCCATGTAGAGAGCATTGCAGTAGTCAAATCTCGAGGCGATTAGGGTATAAGCGACTGTGAGTAGAGACTCTCTGTCCAAATAGGGTCACAACTGATGCACCAGACAAATCTGGGCAAACGCCCCCTCACTACAGCAACCCCTCACCTATAAAGAGAAGGTTGGAGACTTGGCGACAGTTATTGAATATATTCAGGGAAGGCTTCTTGAGGAGGGGGCACACAAGTGCCTCCATGTAGGGAGCCAGGCCCACCAGAGATCATCCATCAGCACGACCAAAGGGGTTTCCATGCTGTAGCTGGGCCTTAATCCTGACTGCTGAGGGCCTAGATAATCAGCTTCTTCCAAGGACCGCTGGAGCTGGAGTGACATCACCTTCTCAACAACCTTCCCCATAAAGGGAAGGTTGGAGACTGGTTGATAGTTGTTAAGAATGGCTGGGTCCAGGGAAGGCTTCTTGAGGAGGGGGCACACAAGCACCTCCTTGTAGGGAGCCAGAAAAGACCCCTCCCCAAAGAAGCGTTGACAATCTTCTGGACCTAGCTCCGTATCACCTCCCTGCTGGCCGAAACCAGCCAAGAAGGACACGGATCCAGTAAACAGATGGCAGAACTCACAGCTCCAATGGCCTTGTCCACTTTATCAGGTGTCACCAGATCAAACTCTTCCCAGACAGATGGACAAGTACGGGCCCCAGTCACCTCGACTGACTCGTTGTCAGTCGACTCTGTTTTACAATTGGAGTCAAGGTCCGTCTTGATCCGAGTGACTTTATCAGCGAAAAATGAGTTAAACTCCTCAGCACTGCTCTGTAAGGACTCCCCAACTCCCCCCTGGTTAAGAAGGGAGCAGGTCACCCTAAACAAAGCGGCCGGGCAGGATTCCACTGATGCAATCAAGGCGGCATGATACGCGCATCTTGCCATCTTGAGTGCCACTTTGTAAGTCTTAATGTGAGCTCTTACAAGTGTTAAGTTGGATTCAGATTTACTCTTCCTCCATCACTTCTCTAGACATCTCTTCTGGCATTTCAACTCCCGGAGCTCCTCGGTAAACGAAGGGGCTCTCCGGGGTCAAGTGCCACAGAGAGGTCGCAACAGCACAATTCTTTTATCTCTTATTTTTCTATTTCTCCTTTACTATAGAGCTCTTGAAAGTATTTCATAGCTATCTTTCCCCCCTTTCCAATGCAAACTGTCTGTTCCCATTTTCATCTTCTAATTGTTGGACGTATTTCTTCTCCTTTTTTTTCCTTCTTCTTTCTCTTTCTCATCTCTCTATCTTCTTTTTTCAATTTTGATCCTACCACAATCCTAGACCCTTGGTGGCTTATAAACAAGCAAGATAAACAACCATTGTTTATAAAGTCTAAACAATGCAGTGTTTAGAACCTATGCAAACTCCTAAAACAAACATATGACATCAAGCCCCAAATGTCTGGTGCCTTCAGCACTACACCAAACTGTCAGTCATCAAACTTAGTACTAAGCATTCTGCATTTTTATTTGAGGGACCTATTTACATGAAGGAAAGCTTTGGAATTACCTTTGGTTTACATCTGCCCATACCCACCCCATGTGGTTTGCACTCATGACCCAAGCTTATTTTTTTTAACAGACTGTTTTTCTTGATGCCATCAAAGCCAAACTGAAAAAAGAGAATCAAGAAAAAACAATACAGAAGGAATTAAATAATGGATTTAAAGCATCATGTTGATGTTTCGATAACCTCACCTTAAAACAATTTAATTAGGTAGGGAAAAGTTTAATGGGAGATCTTTTACTTCTCTCTCAGCATCCTGCCATAATGGAAAAGATACTTCAAAATCTGGTATTCCCTGGGGATGCCCAGTAGGCATCCTCAGGGAATACCACTGCTGCAACTACCTCCGCAGTCTGCAGTATTCCAGTCTGGTGGGGGTTCCTCATTCTGAATTAATTCATCATTAGAGAATTGGAGTGTCCCCTCTGTCTAGTCCACCCTTGGGTTTCACTACCTTAACCAGCTTAGCCCCAGAACTAGGGCCCAGTCCATACCTGGTGTCACAATGAAAGCAATGGTTTTGGAGTGATTTACCATTTTTAGTTTAAATGGTTCAGTGGAAAACATGGCCAGGACTCCCCTACAATGGACTCATCAAGTTGGCAGAACTGGGTTCTCAAATCTCTGTCTCAGGCTGCCATGAAATGGTTGTGGAGCTCCGGTGCATCTGCATTATGGAGGATCACCATCCAATGTGCAACTGATACTTCTAAAGCCAGGCTGACAATCCTAAATTTGTAGGGAGATCCCTCCCATACTCCTGCATGTAGGTCAGTATGTGTGTGAGGGAAAATCCCAGTTGCTGGGGATTCTCATCAAATTTTATGCCAAGAGGAGGCATCTGCTGTTCTAAGGGTAGAAGCCTCCTCTCGTTGAGTTGCAAGCCTTGCCTTGCATTGAGATGTCACTTGCGTGGATCTTCCATGGTGGAAATGGATTCATCAATAGCCCTCGTGGTTTCAGCCAATGCCCCTGGGGTTGGAGATCCCTTTTGTAATTGGCCTGCAGCACAAGCCTGGATATCCTGGCTCCACATTGTCATGGACCTCCCTCATGAGTCTCATGGCTTCCCTCAGGAGTTGGTTGGGCCAGTCTGGGGCTCCTTCCAATTCATCATTGTCATAAAGGTCTCGCATCTCCTGCTTCCAACCAGGTTCAAAGTGTTCAAATGTATTATTACAGTCATAGATCAAAACAAATAAAAACACTCAGTAAATACACAATCAAAAGTTGTAAGATAAAATGATAAAAAAACAAATGAAATCCATAATAAAATCCAGTCTATCAATTATGCATTGTCAATACTACTAAAACTACAATCCATAAGCTATGAAGTCTATATTCAGTTTGATACTATTAGGCAAAGGAATAAACAAGGTTGTTGTATAAATTAGCTAAGGTGTATTAGGCACTTAAAAGCTGGCCACAAATGGTATACATACATACACACACACACACACACACACACACACATATACACATACATACATATAGTAATGGGCAGCCAAAATTTTTACTGCCACACTGTGGGTGTGGCTTGATGATCATGTGACTGGGTATGAGTAACTTGCCTGCCATGTGACTAGGTGGGAATGGCTTGAACAATCATCATCGTTCAAGTGAACTGTTATTGCCACACAATGCCTTTTCATCTCAGCTGTGGGCCAAATGAAGGCTGCAGCCCAAACTGCTTTGGCGCGGCGCAGCTCTCCTGGCCTTGGGAGGTGGCCGCGTGAGGCTGGACGGGAGCCGGGCAGGAGAGAGGGAAGAATGTCCCGAAGCCAGGAAGTAGGAAAGAGGAAAAAAGCGAGGAGTGCACAGCAGCAGCAGCAGGGGAAAAAAGGAGAGCTGAGGCTGGTAATCCAGGAAGTTACTGCCGCCAGTCAGCTGGAGCTGTGCATGCAGCTTTATTTCCGCTGGTGGAACTGTGTTCCACCCTGTCCTGCCTGCTGCCCACCCCTGCATACACACACACACACACACACACACATACACACACACACATCTCGCTATGATGAAGGCACATATTAGCTCCCAAAGGTGAGAGTGACATCTTTGGTTCGCCCACCCCAGTCTTCCATCTCCCCAATACCAATGGACCACCTTGGCTTGGCAGCAGTCCTTGAGGCAATGTTCTCCTTGACCCAGGCATTGAGGTCCACAATTGAGATTTTTTTTGGGGGGGGGGTTTCTCCTCCAGTTTTCAGCCTCTTCATGGTCACTGCTCTGGGTAGACATGGTATGCATGGTACCCATGGTAGGGCTGTTAACTTCCTGGGTTGACCAGTTTGTAATTCTTGCCTAATGTAAGGTCTTGCCTTTCTAATCTTCCCAAGAAAGCAGGATTCTTAAAACTGCAGTTGTTACACAAGGAGATTTTATTGAAAGGCATGTGATAACAAGAGATCTAGACAAGAACTGAAGCTTCTCACTTAAAACCAGCTATTTAAAGAATCAAACCCCTCCTACACTACATCATTTCTAGGAAACAGAAACAGAAACTTCATATAGAGATTAGCACAGTAATGCAGGAAACAGAGACTTCATAGACAGATTCCTTCCCCTCTTCCTCCCACCAAAATGCCTGGAACCTGACACATATCAAATCTGCTGAACATGTGTGCATCCTCCATTTTCCAAACTGATCTAATGCTAGCAAAGGGTTAAAGTGCATACATGCATACAAAAGTGTAAGGACAAAAAATGTGGCTTTGGTGTAAAAAGACTTGCTTACAAAAATGTGTACATTAAGAGAAGTGAAAAGGCATATGAATATTCATGTTAACCTTTTCTGGATTTATAGTACAGAATTTGTAATACCTTTTTTCCATTTGAAGAGCCAAGCAAAACTTACAGCAAGATGAGAAAAGGGGCACATAGTATTTATTATCTATCAATATTCGTTTCCTTAGGGTCAATAATTGAGATCATTATATGAAGGGGGGGGAAGCAAAGAATGAAAACCAGGAAAGATTGCCCCACTACTAAATTTCTTATCAGAAGTCATTAATCTTTTGCAATACAATCTGCAGTTCTAACCACAACCATGTCAAGAAATAACATTATCCCAGTTTCTCTTTATCTCTGAGAAATATGACTCCTCCTGTGTCCTCTGTATTTCTTCTGATATTGATGTAAAGCATTGGAAATGCAAAGTTTATATTTTAGACTATGCATATATCCTTCTTGTCTTTTTTTACTTGATCGTGTGCTCTTTTAAAAGTTACATCAAACACATGCAGTTGAAAGGGCATAGCTTCTGATCAGAACTGCAAGTTTTTTATTTTATTTATGGAAAATTCTTGTCCATCCACAGGGGCATCATATACCTCCCAATTTTCTGCAGTCCAGAGTTTTCTGACCTACTGTAGATAAGAAATGTAAGAGGAATGGGAAATTCACTTTCTGCTTACCAAACTCTACTTCTTCTGCCAGATGTCCTATTGATTAGAACTTTGTATAGATAGTCTTTGACTTACAATAGTTCATTTAATGAATGTTTGAAGTACAGTAATAGTGACACTGAAATTTTGTAATTTATGACCATTTTTGCACTTATAATCATTGCAGAATCCCCTTGGTCATGTCACACCAGCTCCTTGTGCAGCCTCTCATGACAGGACACTGCGAGGCTTAGTATGCCATTGCACATATGAACAGTGACACTCCTGCAAGATTTGACATACTGGCACAGCACCATGAGTTTTGACAGACCGGTGTAGCCGCTCACGGCAGGACACTGGCTGTGCCGGTGTGATGAAGCTCACGGCAATGCATTTACATTTACAAAATCCTGGGGCACACCACCAACCAAAATGACACAAAATGACACTCTAACAAAGTGCATATTATACATATAGCTAATAATATAGTTTCTACATGTTTTTATACCCAGTGTGAAACCTGGGCCTGTTTCGATGAACACAAAAGGGATATCCTGGCAGGAATGGTAGAAAGACACACGAAGCTCTTCCTCAACAGTTCTCAGTTTCTTTCTGTTTTTAGTTTGTAGTCAAGCTTGAGAAGCTCAGCTCACATAGATATGTGGTTGAAAATGGGAGCAATGTCAAAATAGCTTTGTTGGCCATATACAATACAGATAACATTGTGATGCATTGTGATGGATTGTATATCGCCATCTGCAGGAGCCTCTTATAAAAAGAAAAAGGATAGACATAACCAGCTGAGGCTGAGGCTTCATCTAGTGGTGGCAACATTCACCTCCACTTTCTCAAGTTGTAATTCAACATAAATAATCCAAGAGTGAAATCTGAGCAGCCATTATGGCATGGTGGAAAGTTGACTGGCATTGACTCATCACATGGCTCACCTTTAAATAGCCAAAAGGCATGGCCAATTGTTCTAGAGATCTATTCATGCAGAGACCTCCATTTGCTCAGACACTCATGTATATTTTTTATTTATTTATTTATTTATTTATTTATTTATTTATTTATTTATTTATTTATTTATTTATTTATTTATTTATTTATTTATTTATTTATTTATTTATTTATTCGATTTTTATGCCGCCCTTCTCCTTAGACTCAGGGCGGCTTACAACATGTTAGCAATAGCACTTTTTAGCAGAGCCAGCATATTGCCCCTACAATCCGAGTCCTCATTTTACCCACCTTGGAAGGATGGAAGGCTGAGTCAACCTTGAGCCGGTGATGAGATTTGAACCGCTGACCTTCATTATTATTATTATTATTATTATTACTTAGATTTGTATGCCGCCCCTCTCCGAAGACTCGGGGCGGCTCACAACATGTAAAAAACAAATCATAAGCAATCAGACAGATGTAAAATATTTAGATATTTAAAAAACCCCATATGCTAACAGTCACACACACAGACATACCATGCATAAAGTAAACGTGCCCAGGGGGAGATGTTTCAGTTCCCCCATGCCTGACGGCAAAGGTGGGTTTTAAGGAGTTTACGGAAGGCAGGAAGAGTAGGGGCAGTTCTAATCTCCGGGGGGAGTTGGTTCCAGAGGGCCGGGGCCGCCACAGAGAAGGCTCTTCCCCTGGGGCCCGCCAACCGACATTGTTTAGTTGACGGGACCCGGAGAAGGCCCACTCTGTGGGACCTAATCGGTCGCTGGGATTCGTGTGGCAGGAGGCGGTCTCGGAGATATTCTGGTCCGATGCCATGAAGGGCTTTAAAGGTCATAACCAACACTTTGAATTGTGACCAGAAATTGATCGGCAACCAATGCAGACTGCAGAGTGATGGTGAAACATGGGCATACCTAGGTAGGCCCATGACTGCTCTCGCAGCTGCATTTTGCACGATCTGAAGTTTCCGAACACTTTTCAAAGGTAGCCCCATGTAGAGAGCATTACAGTAGTCGAACCTCGAGGTGATGAGGGCATGAGTGACTGTGAGCAATGAGTCCCGGTCCAGATAGGGCCGCAACTGGTGCACCAGGCGAACCTGGGCAAACGCCCCCCTCGCCACAGCTGAAAGATGTTGTTCTAATGTGAGCTGTGGATCGAGGAGGACGCCCAAGTTGCGGACCCTCTCTGAGGGGGTCAATAATTCCCCCCCCAGGGTGATGGATGGACAGATGGGATTGTCCTTGGGATTGTTCATATCTGCAGTCAGCTTCAGTGGCCTGCAGTACAGCACTCTACCTGCTGCGCCACACCGGATCTTTTTTGACACTTCTGCACACATTAGCATCGAGAAGAGGTTCCTCCTCTTCTCCTGAGTCACTCATGTGCAAGCCCTGGTTGGCTTTCAGTCTCTGGCCCAAAATCCTCTCCAACCTCCTCGCTTTCAGACCCAGGTGCTAGGTACACTGGCCTAGGATACAAACCCTCTTGATCCTTAGAATCTGTGATCAGCTGCGTGAGATGCAGAGGGGTCACAACATCAATAACCGCAACATTTCTTTTGGTCTACTAATTTAGTCACTTTATCAAAGAATGAAATAAGATAGGTTTAGCATTATCTGTTTTAAACAAAACTGTGCTGGCTACCAATTAAACATTTATTAGCTTATAGATGTTCACAGATTTTTTTAAATTGATGTTAGACTGATTGGTCTGTAGTTTATTGGATCTGTCCCCCCACTTTTTCTTGAAGATGGGAACCATATAAGCCATTTTCCAATACCTGAGAATTGGAAAGTGGCTGATGTGGTTCCCATCTTCAAGAACAGGGGGGGGGGGGGTCCCCAGGATATATGAAAGATAAAGTACAATGATTCTGATATAACATCTGCCAGCTCATTCAAAACTCTGAGATATAATCTGTCAAGTCCCAGTGATTTATAGTTGTCAAGGTCAGATTGGTGTTCTCTTACCATTTTCTTGCTTATTTTAATTTTTATTTCTACTTTGTCTTTTGCAGTATGTTTTGTTTGTATGTTGGGCTCTAATTTTTTTTTGAGTGCAAAGTATGAGTTAAGGACTTCTGATTTCTTCCTACTACCTGTTATTTCCTTGCCATCTTCTCCCTTTAGTGGACCCACTAAAGCTTTCTTGATGTTTTCTTGTTATTAATATGTTAAAATAAACTTTTTAAAATTATCTTTGACTTTTGTTGCAAGTCTTTGTTCATTCTGAGGCTTTGGTTTCACGATTTTGTATTTGCATATTCTGGATGTGTGCTTATATACAAGTACAGTGGTACCTCATGATACCAACCCCTCATCTTACGAACAACCCAAGATACGAACCCGGGGTTCAGAAAATTTTTGCCTCTTCTTACGAACTTTTTTCTTCTTACGAACCCGCCGCCTCCGAGAAGCCCCGCCGCCCGGCTGTCGCTTTTGAAACAGCCGGGGGGCTTCCTAGCGTCCTCCCGAACCCGAACGCCAAACCCAAACTTCCGGGTTCGGCGTTCGGGAGGCTGCCGAGAAGCCCCCCGGCTGTTTTAAAAGGTGACAGCTGGGCGGCGGGGCTTCTCAGCGAAAGTTCGGGTTTGGGAGGCCGCTTTGGGTTTTTGGCTGGGGGGGAGGCAGGAGGTCCGGCCTGACACCCCCCACCCCAGTGCTTCACACACACCCCAGCCACAAACCCAAAGGTCCCCACCACAGCACCCGCTGCAGGAGACTTAGCCTCCTGATCCTCCCCGCCCCTCACCCATGGCCTCCCGAGCACTCTTGCCCGATGGGAAGCGAAGCGCTGGGGTGGGGGGTGTCTTGACAACTCCCACCCCAGTGCTTTGCCTCCCGCCGGGCAAGAGCGCTCTTCTGCCGGCCATGGGCGAGGGGTGGGAAAGCCTCTTGCAGCAGCTGCTACAGCCGCCGGCTTTGCCTTTTTGGCTGGGAAGGGAGGTGAAGTGCCGGACCTCCTGCCCCCCCTCCCAGCCAAAAAGGCAAAGCCAGCGGCTGTAGCAGCTGCTGCAAGAGACTTCCCCACCCCTCGCCTGTGGCCGGCAGAAGAGCGCTCTTCCACGGGGCGGTGGCCGTGGCTCCCCCCAGTTCTCCGATGGATCTCTTCCACACACACCTGCCGCCCCCAGCCTCTGCGGCACCGCCCGGCTGTCATTTTGTAAAGAAGCGAGAAGAGGAGGAGGAGCTGGATGCTGGTGGTGGCGGAGGAAGGCGAATGCGGCCCGGAGGCTGGGAGGGAGGCGAAATACGGGAGGAGGAGGGAGGCAGCCTCCACGCTTTTCTTTCGGCGGAGGAGCTAAGCGGCCAGAGACAAAGGAATCAATATAAAAGCGCCACTGGGCTGGCAATGTCTCTGGATGCTTAGCTTTTCCTGCCCAGCCTGAAGCCGAAAGAAATGCACGAAGGCTGGCAGATGAAGTGGAGGTGAACAGAATGGGGACAGAGGCGAGGTAAGGAGCTAATTGGCCAAAGATGTTCCCAGCCCAGCGGCGCTTTTACATTGATCCCTTTCTCTGGCCACTTAGCTCCTCCACTGAAAGAAAAGCGTGGAGGCTGCCTCCCTCCTCCTCCCGTATTCCGCCTCCCTCCCAGCCTCCGGGCCGCATTCGCCTTCCTCCGACACCACCAGCATCCAGCTCCTCCTCCTCTTCTCGCTTCTTTACAAAATGACAGCCGGGCGGCGGCACGGAGGCTGGGGGCAGTGGGGGTGTGTGAAAGAGGTCCGTGGGAGAACTGGGGGGAACCACGGCCACAGCCCCGTGGAAGGGACCTGGCTGGGAAGCTCCCGAAGGTGATCTTTGCGGGGGGGCCCAGGAGAGCAAGCAGCAGGCGTGGGCTGAGGTCTTTCCTCTGGGGGCAAAGGTGGTGGTCACGGGGTGCCTTTGCTGCAGGCAGCTCCCCCCAGTTCTCCTGCGGACCTCTTCCACACACACCCGCCGCCTCCAGCCTCTGTGCCGCCGCCCGGCTGTCATTTTGTAAAGAAGTGAGAAGAGGAGGAGGAGCTGGATGCTGGTGGTGGCGGAGGAAGGTGAATGCGGCCCGGAGGCTGGGAGGGAGGCGGAATACGGGAGGAGGAAGGAGGCAGCCTCCACGCTTTTCTTTCGGCGGAGGAGCTAAGTGGCCAGAGAAAGGGATCAATGTGAAAGCGCCGTAGAATGTTTGAGTATAGCAAAAAGATAAGAGACATAGGCTTCTCCATGCAAATATATTATTTTTCTCTCTCATTTAAAAGAGAGACAAACAAACTCAACTAGGTTTCAGTTTGTGTCGGACAATTAAAAAATGAGCAATGTCAACTGCAATAGTGGAAGTGAATTCAGGAAGTCAAATATGATTGAATATTATTTCAATAATCCTTCTAATCCTATCTGTAAGTATTAATCTGCTCCTTTTTTAGTATAAATGAGAAACCACATATAAATAGAGCATCCTAAATGGAGATTATGAAGACTTTGGAAAAGAATTCACAATAAGCCAATTGATTAAATTATGTATGTATTAATGTATCGACTTGAATTGAAATTTAAAGAACATGATAGTTTTGGGTTTTTTTAAAATAATTTTTATTGGTTTTATAGGTTTGCATAAAACAAACATATAACAATGCACAGTGCATGTGCCCGTCACCTAACAACACACACACCCCGTCACCCCCACCATCCCTACAAGAGGATTCAATTTTTTTTTACTTATTTATCTATCTATTAATCCTTGGCTCTATATTGAACAAAAACAGTGGAACCCCGTCTTACGAACTTAATTGGTTCTGGGAGGGGGGGAATGAGGAGGCTGGGAGAGCCTGTATCCCAACTTCCAGGACACCCCATTCCCAATGATTATTCCACCAGCCCCCTTTTTGTTACGTTTCCAGGACTCCTGACTCGCATTTCCCACCCCTTGCTTTCCCTTGCACACGAGATGAGAAGCCTTAAAGAAACGGGGGGGGGGGGGGGGGGAATGAGGAGGCTGGGGGAGCCTGTATCCCAACTTCCAGGACACCCCATTCTCAATGATTATTCCACCAGCCCCCTTATTGTTACGTTTCCAGGACTCCTGACTCGCATTTCTCACCCCTTGCTTTCCCTTGCGCACGAGAGGGGAAGCCTTAAAGAAACGGGGGGGGGGGGATGAAGAGGCTGGGAGAGCCTGTATCCCAACTTCCAGGACACCCCATTCCCAATGATTATTCTACCAGCCCCCTTATTGTTACGTTTCCAGGACTCCTGACTCGCATTTCCCACCCCTTGCTTTCCCTTGCGCACGAGAGGGGAAGCCTTAAAGAAACGGGGGGGGGGGGATGAAGAGGCTGGGAGAGCCTGTATCCCAACTTCCAGGACACCCCATTCCCAATGATTATTCCACCAGCCCCCTTATTGTTACGTTTCCAGGACTCCTGACTCGCATTTCCCACCCCTTGCTTTCCCTTGTGCACGAGAGGGGAAGCCTTAAAGAAACGGGGGGGGGGGGAATGAAGAGGCTGGGAGAGCCTGTATCCCAACTTCCAGGACACCCCATTCCCAATGATTATTCCACCAACCCCCTTATTGTTACGTTTCCAGGACTCCTGACTCGCATTTCAGTTCGTTCCTTCCCTTGCAGTGCTTGGATCAACTGCAGGGAAAATGTACGTAGCAGAGCCGAGTTAAAGACATGGCTTTCCAGGAGCCTCCCGAAGCCGAACGCCAAACCCGAACTTCCGCTTTCAGCGTTCGGAGGCTCCTGGGAAGCCGCCCGGCTATTTTAAAATGTGACCGCCGGGCTGGGGGGCTTCCAAGCACCCCACCTGAACCCCGAACTTTTGCCAAACTTCCGGGTTCGGGGTTGGGGGGGTGCTGGGAAGCCCCCCAGCCCGGCAGTCACCTTTTAAAACAGCCGGGCGGCTTCCCAGGAGCCTCCGAACGCCGAACCCGGAAGTTCGGGTTTGGCGTTCGTAACTCGAAAAAAGATCGTAAGAAGAGGCAATTTTTTTCTAAACCCCGGGTTCGTATCATGAGTTGTTCGTAAGACGAGGGGTTCGTATCTTGAGGTACCACTGTATTGCTAAAAGAGTGATTGTAATTTATTTTTCATATTTACATCACAGATTCTACTTAACATATAGTCTTTTACCTTGTTCCATCGCGCCATCAGCTTCTCCAATTTATTCTCATCAAAATTATTTAATCTTATTTCCATAATTTCAAAATGTATGTGATCCACCATATACCAGTGCCAATTTTGTACTGTCCATTTTGTAGAATCTTTCCATCCTAATACCATCACCGCTTGAGCACTTTCCAGTGCTGCGGTTTTAATTTCCTTAAATTCTCCTAGTTCCCTATATTTAATTAAAATTGCTATTTCTTTTGTAATAATCCAGTTAATGTTTAACATTTTATTAATTTCATTCTGGACTACATTCCAGAATTTCTGTATTTTTGCACATTCCCAGATCATATGCATAAAAATTCCTTTTTTCTGGCACCCGTGCCAACATTTGCCCTTCTCTTTCCCCTGGAAGTGTGCAATTTGTACAGGTGTATAATACCATTTATGTAAGATTTTTCTTCTCATCTCTCTAACTCTCGTATTTTTAATCTTGTATATATTTTCTATTGTTTCTTTCATTTCTCTTTCATCTATTTGTAAATCATCCTGCCAACATCTTGTTAAACTTTTTGTTACTTCTTCTTCCATCTGCAATAGCATTCTATATATATTACCGGCTTGTGCTTTACTTTCATTTATCTTTTCACTTATTATTTTTTCTAGACTATTTTCTTCCCGTAAGAAGGCTTCTTTATTCTTTATTCTTTATTCTCACTTTTGTACATATTGCATTAATCTGCAACCATTTCTGTTTACCAATCCACTATTCCAATCTAGTTCTACTAACTCTTCCATCTTTCTCATATAATTGTTCAATTCTCGTTATCCCTTTACTATTTAATATTTTAATAATTCTACTTAGGTTAACATCATCCCCTATATTCAATACATGTAACGTTGATAGCCTGGATACCTTTATTCCACTTATCCTCTGCCATTTGAGCCATATTTCTAAACATGCTTTAAAAGGATCACTTAAGGTACTGGTTTCAATTCTACTCCAATTTTTGAATAATAGTTCTTTGTTATTTATATTATTAATTTCTTTTTCTAATTCTACCCATTTCTTTTCCCCCCATAACTGTAGCTCCATTAACCTTTCCATTTGAAATGCATTTCTATATAATACTAGAGATGGGCTGCCCCAACCTCCCTCTTTCTCTTGTGCAAACTGCCAATGCTTCCTTATTCTGGGTTTTTTATCTCCTTCAATCCAAACATTTAGTCTATTATCCCATTCTCTTAATTTTGCCTCAGGATAACTACCAGGTAGAACCTGAAACAAATACATCATTTTTGGTATTATCATCATCTTAAGGGCCCTAATCTTAGCCATTCTTCCTAACTTTTTAGCCATCCAATTTTTAATCTGCTTCTGGATTTTTTTCCATATTAGGTTATAATTGGCCGTTACTATTTTTATTGGATTCTCGAATAACCAAATTCCCAAATATTTCATTTTTTTACAACCTAGTTTCAGTCCTGAAGTTTTTTGAATCTCGATTTGCTCTTTAGCGCCAGTATTTAAACATATTATCTCTGATTTGTCTATATTAACCTTAAGTCCAGATTGATCTTTAAATTCCTGAAGTAGTATCATTATTCTTTTCATCATTTCAATTGGGGTTTCAGACATCACTATAGCATCATCTGCAAATAAGTTTAATTTCAATTCAAGTTCCCCTATTTGATAGCCTCTCGATTCCTTATCATTTCTAATTTTGTTTGCTAAGGTCTCAATTGCTAATGCAAATAACATTGGGGATAGTGGGCAACCCTGCTTAGTTCCATTTTGAATTTTAACCATTTCTGTTCTATTGCCATTTACTCTGATTTGAGCCACATTATCCTTATATATTGTTTCTATAACTCTACAAAATATGTTTCCCATATTTAAGTCTTTACATAATTGAAATAGGTAGTCATGGTTAACTTTGTCAAAAGCCTTATAGACATCTAATTTTAAAATACTTAATTTTCTTTTGGTACTGGTAGCATGGTGTAAAACATTGACCACGTTTCTTATTGGTTCATAAATTTTCCTTCCTTTCACAAATCCGTATTGATCTTCTCCAATTATTTTTGGTAATATATTCTCCACCCTATTTGCCAATATTTTCATAAATATCTTATAATCCTGATTTAATAGGCTGATGGGGCGATAAGAACTCGGGTCCATTAAATCACGATCTGGTTTTGGGACCGTTATAATTTCTGACATTTTCCACGTCTGTGGAGTTTCAAAAGTCTCCATTACATTATTAAACAATTTCTCCATATGCGGTAATAATTCATTCATATACACTTTATAATATTCAGCAGTAAAACCATCTGGACCTGGAGCTTTGGCAGGTTTCAATCCCTTAATAACTCTAGATATCTCCTCACTTGTGATTTTTGCATTTAACATTTGACTATCTTCTTCCTTTAATTTCTTTTTAACCTCTGAGGTTTGCAAAACAACATACTCTTTTTTATATAATTCCCCATAAAAATCTCTCATTATTTTTTCCATTTCTACATTACTACGTTTTATTACACCATCCTTATCTTTTAAAGCAGAGATGTAAGATTTCTCTTTTCTTTTTTTCAAATAGTGTACCATTTGCTTCATTGATTTGTTACTCCAACCTCTAATTCTATGTTTCATAATCATCTTCATTTTATTCCATCTTTCTTCATCAAGTAATTGTAATTTCTTTTTCTTAAATAATAATAATAAATTCCATTCTCTATTTCTTGTAATTTTTAAAGTTTCTTGGATTAAATCTATTTCTTTTAATAAATTATTCCTCTTAATATCCCAGGATTTCCTAATAAAAGCTTCAGTACTAATGCAGTTACCCCTCATTACTGCTTTATGTGTATCCCAAACTATTGTTTGTTTAATCTCACCTGTTGCATTAATACAAAAGAATCCATTAAGTTCCCTTTGTAATTTAATTCTACTCTCCTCATTTGCTGAGACAATGGGGTTATACCTCCAAATTCTTTGTTTGCTACAAACCTCTATCTCTATCACAGCCAACAGAGGAGCATGGTCTGATAGCCAAATAGTTTTTACTTCCGCTTTCTTAAACTTTACCTTATCTGTTTTATTAATTAACATATAGTCTATACAGCTAAATTTATTATGTCTTGCAGAATAGAAAGTATCTCTATTACCTACGTTTTCATGAAGATCCATCATATTAATTTTATTTAGATGTAACTTTTTCTTTTCCCCCTTCCCTGCTGTTAATTCCAAATTAAAATCGCCTGCTAAAATCACTATACCTTCCGCAAAATTATCCAGTTTCCGTTTTACATTTATTATAAATTGTTTTGCATTTACATTAGGGGCATAAATAACCGCTAAGGTTACTAACTTGTTTCTTATTTTCCCCTTAATAAATAACATTCTGCCATCACTGTCCCTTTTAATATTACTTAACTGAAAATGCACTCTTCGGTGAAACAAGATGGCGACTCCTTTTGCCTTATTCGTTCCTCTCGACTCATAAACTTTCTGCCACTCAGTATTTGTAACTAATCTGTCTGTTTTTTCCCTTCCCTTATGAGTTTCTGATAAAAATAAAACATCTGCCTTACTGTCCTTAGCCAACTTCATGATTCTATAATGCTTTTTCTGTGATGAGAGACCATTTACATTCAGCGATAATAATCCTATATCACCCATTTACGTAATTTAAATGCATTTCCCCTTCCAACAAAACAGAGCCTACCGGAAAAATATTTTTTGTTACAATGAATCCCCACCCTGGTGCCCCTATCCTGACCTCCCCCCCCAGGGGGAGGCAACGAAAAAAACTTCCATTACTAAGAGGCACTCCTGGATCTGCGTTCCCTCAGAAAGCCCCCCCTTCTTCCCCATTTTACAACATAATAAAAGATTCCCCCCTCCTTCCCTCCTCTCCCCTTGTTAACTAGCGAGAACAACCAAAAAAGAAGTACAGAAAAAAGATTAATTAGTTGAAAAACTTGATACCATATTAGTAAGTCAGTTCAGTTTATTATTTTTTCTTCTGTCGAGTAACCCTTGGCTCGTCTTTCTTCTCTGCCTGGAGTGAGTCCAGTTCTCTTTGAAGTGATGCAATCTTCTCCCCTTTACTTTGCCCTGCATCACGGAACAGTTGGAGAAACAACTCTTCTTCTGCTGCATCTGGCCAATCCACCGATGTCTGGCTCTGGGTTGCTCCCTCTGGATTTAACCCCAATTGGAAAAGCAGCTTTCTTCCCTCTTCTAACGATCTCGCCTGGAAAACCTTGGAATCTTTAAACACAATTATTGTAGCAGGATAACGCCACGAAAACCTGATTCCATTTTCATAAAGTTGGCTTCTCATCTTAAGGGTTTCAGCAGACAAATCTTTTAAAACGCGTATTGGAAAAGCTTTGTAACGTAAGTTTAAAATCTGTTTCAACTCTTTAAATATTTCAGCAGCTCTCCTTTCTGAAACAAACCTTACAATAATGTCCTTTGAGTCCCCCCGATTGCGGGATCCAAAAGCCCAATGCGCTATTTCAAATTCTTGCAACTCACATTTAACTTTATTCTCAGTGAACCATTGAAGGATTTCTTGAATAAGTTGTTTACTCTCCGCAAAATCTTTGGGGAAACCTCTCAAGCGAAGATTAGACCTGCGCTGTCTGTCCTCCAAGTTAATGATACGAAGTTCCTGGCGAGATTTTCCCACCTCCAGTTTCCCAATTCTTTGATCTTGTGCTTTGGATTGTTCTTTCAATTCTGTCATTCCAACTCCGACTGCAGATAATTCATTTTTCATATCTTGGAGCAGTCTCCCCATGTCAGCAAAAGCTTTAAGCAGTGAATCCATCTTTCCCTCCAGCTCCAAAGTAGAGGCCATCTTCCCTTTGTTCTCGCTTCTCCACGCAAACACGTTAAAAACAATTACTTGCTTCAACTTTTAACTCCTTCTAATCAAGTTTTTCCACAGCTTGTATCGTTCGCTCTCCTCTCAATCCGCTTTCACCAAGCTAGAGAGGGTTGTTGAGGGTTAACTTTTACTTTTACTTCTCCACATATAGGAGCTTTCTTTCGGAGTGTTTAGCTAGTGCAACGCATGCGCAGATCTAACATGATAGTGATTCTGGTGGAAAATCATTCTATTAAGATCTCTCCAAACCTGGGCATGTCCTCTGTAAAATATTTACTTTCTGATTAGTTCAAACCTCCAGGCAGAAAATTAAGATTACATTTTGCTAGGAAAGATTCATACCTCTAAGTAAGTAAACTATTTTTTTGCCATATTTTTTATTGATTTTTTAATATTTACATCTTAATATTTTCAGGTAGATCGATATCCATGTATTTACATTCATATTAATACATTATATATTTATACATTGTGTACACAATTGTTATTTATATTCTTTTCTTTTTCCATCCATCTCTTACTGTTGTTTTGCATTTCTTTTTTGTATCCATTTATACCATTTAGTCCAAGTGTTGTAATAGTCCAAGTCCCTTTGGTCATTTAATTCCATCAATTTGTCAATTTCCACGCAATTATGGATTTTTTTTAATAACTTCCTATTCTGAGGGTATCTGAGGGTATTTCCATTGTTACGTAGACGATTCTTGCCACTGCTACTATATGTAACATTAAATATTTAATGTTATTGGAATATAATTTTTAAACAATTCCTAAAAGAAAGAATTCCGGCGTAAATTCAATTACAGTGTCCATCATTTCCTTTAGCCATTTATGGAGTTTCCTCCAATACTTTTTTTGCTTCAGGGCACATCCACTAGAAATGAAAGAAGGTACCCTGCTCTTTTTTACATTTCTAACATGCCTGATTACAATTTGTGTATATTTTTTGCCAATCTTTTCAGGGTCAAGTGCCACCGATAAAACATTTTATATTGATTTTCTTTATAAGCTGTTGATTTTGTTAATTATTTCTGGTCCAAATTTGCTCCCAGTCCACCAGGTGTATGCTGTGGCCAAAATTTTTCACCCATGCAATCATCGGCCCTTTTACTACATCCTCATGCTTATCATATTCGATATATTTATAGATGTTAGATTTTTTTACCTCTGGGCCTGTGAGTAATTTGTCTAATTGCTGGGTTTGGCTGTCAATACCCATCCCTACTGAGTCTTTTTTATATCTTGATTGGATTTGCAGGTAGGTCCACCAATCTATGTTAATATTTTGTGTAGCCAATTCTTCCCTGCTTGTTAGTTTACCAAGTAGTTCTAGGATTTCTTTATATTTAATTGTTTTAGGTATATCAATTGTATTTGGGTATGTTAGGGCCTCCATGGTTGACAGCCAGTTTGGAATCTTCAGATAGTGTTTTCATTTAATAATAATAATAATAATAATAATAATAATAATAATAATAATAATAATAATAATTAATTAATAATTTATTAGATTTGTATGCCGCCCCTTTCCGCAGGTATTCCAGGTATTTAATAGGGAGTTCCTAATTAAGTGTCTATTGAAATATTTTTGAGTTTTGTCTCCAATGTCCCAGAGGTAAGCATGCCATCCTTTCTCAAGATCGTGTCCCTCTAATTGTAATATGCATTTGTTTCTCAAATTTATCCATTCTTTTATCCATGATAAGGAGGCAACCTTATAGTATAGAATAGAATTCTTTATTGGCCAAATGTGATTGGACACACAAGAAATTTGTCTTTGGTGCATAGGGTCTCAGTGTACATTAAAAAAAAACATTTGTCAAGAATCATGAGGTACAACAATTATTGTCATAGAGGTCAAATAAGCAATGAGGAAAAATATTAATAAAAACCTTAAGGATACAAGCAATAAGTTACAGTCATACAGTCATAAATGGGAGGAAATGAGTGATAGGAATGATGAGAGAAAAAACTAGTAGTAATAGTAGTAGTGCAGCCTTAGTAAATAGTTTGACAGTGTTGAGGGAATTATTTGTTTAGTAGGTCTTCCAGTTCGGTAGTCCAAAGAATTAAATTAAAATAGAATATAATTCTTTATTGGCCAAGTGTGATTGGACACACAAGGAATTTGTCTTTGGTGCATATGCTCTCAGTGTACATAAAAATAATATATACATTTGTCAAGAATCATGAGGTACAACTCAATGATTGTCATAGGGGTCAAATAAGCAATGAAGAAACAATCAACATTAATAAAATCGTAAGGATGCAAGCAACAGGTTACAGTCATGTGGGAGGAAATGGGTGATAGGAATGATGAGAAAAAACTAGTAGTAATAGTAGTGCAGACTTAGTAGATAGTTTGACAGTATTGAGGGAATTATTTGTTTAGCAAGTGATGGCGTTGGGGGGGGGGAAACTGTTCTTGTGTCTAGTTATCTTGGTGTGCAGTGCTCTGTAGCAATTTTTTAAGGTAGGAGTTGAAACAGTTTATATCCAGGATGCAAGGGGTCAGTAATTATTTTCACAGCCCTCTTTTTGGCTCGTGCAGTATACAGGTCCTCAGTGGAAGGCCGGTTGGCAGCAATTGTTTTTTTCTGCAGTTCTGATTATCCTCTGAAGTCTGTGTCGGTCTTGTTGGATTGTAGAACCAAACCAGACAGTTATAGAGGTGCAGATGACAGACTTAATGATTCCTCTGTAGAACTGTATCAGCAGCTCCTTGGACAGTTTGAGCTTCCTGAGTTGGCACAGAAAGAACACTCTTTGTTGTGCTTTTTTGATGACGTTTTTGATGTTAGGTGACCATTTTAGGTCTTCAGATATGATAGAACCTAGAAATTTGAAGGTCTTTACTGTTGATATTGTATTGTCTTAGTATTGTGAGAGGTGGTAGGATGAGATGGTTTCTCCTAAAGTCTACCACCATTTCTATGGTTTTGAGTGTGTTCAGTTCTAGATTGTTCAACCTCCCATCTGTATGCAGTTTCATCCTTGTCTCAAATGAGGCCAATCACTGTTGTATTGTCTGCAAACTTCAGTAGTTTAATAGATGGATTGTTTGAGATGCAGTCATTGCTGTATAGAGAGAAGATAAACGGTGAGAGTACACAGCCTTGGGGGGGAGGGGGCTGTGCTAATTGTACAGGTATCTGATGTGATTTTACTTAGCTTCACCTGCTGCTTCCTGTCTGTTAGGAAGCTTGTGATCCACTTACAAGTGTGTTCATGTACCGCTAGCTGATTTAGTTTAGTTAAAAGGATGTCTGGTATGATGGCATTGAATGCTGAACTGAAGTCTACAAAAAGGACCCTTGCATAGGTCTTTGGAGATTCAAGATGTTGTAGGATGGATGTAGTGCAGAGACACATTAACAGCATCATCTGTCAGTCTATTTGCAAAGGTTTTCATAACTACAGATTGAAACTACATAACTACAGATTGGTCTGTAGTCATTCAGTTCCTTGATGGATAGCTTCTTTGGCACTGGGATGATAGTAGAGTGTTTGAAGCAGGAAGGAACATAGCACATATCTAGTGATTTGTTGAAGATTTCGGTGAAGATGGGGGCCAATTGGTCAGCACAGACTTTTAAGCAAGAAGGAGTTACCTTGTCTGGGCCTGGTGCAAACCCACCTCTGCTCTTATTGTCCTGTAAATTGGATAATCTAATTCTTGGTTTCTTCCCTTGCCATATAAATTTAGATATTACTTTATTCAAATCTGCAAAAAAATTAGAGTCTAATTTAATAGAAATTTTGGGAGTATGCTCATCTTAATGATTGATATTCTTCCTACTAATGACAGTTGTAATTTGGTCCATTTTTCTAAATCAGTTTTTGTTTGGTTTGTCAATTTTATATAATGATAATCTCATGCCGCCCCGAGTCTATGGAGAGGGATGGCATACAAATCTAATAAATAATAATAATAATAATAATAATAATTATTATTATTATTATTATTATTATTATTATTAATAACAGATGAGCATCTGTTGGTTAGATTTATCCCCAAATATATATATATATATTTGTATCTTGGAGACCTAATTTTATTTTCAATTCTTCCATTTGTTTTATTGTCATATTTTTTGCCAAGATTTGGGTTTTTTGTCTGTTAAATTTTAGCCCTGTGGATTCCCCACATTCTTCTATTTTTGCAATCAATGCTTGTTCTGTTTCTAATGGGTCTTCTAAAAAGAACACCAAGTCATCCGAAAAGGCCTGTAGTTTATATTCTTCACCTTTTACTTTAGTTCCCTTGATGTTAAACTATTTTTTTATTTCTACCACCTAGGTCTCTTAGTTGCAATTGAAAGAGAAAGAAATTTCATATGTAAAAAGAAAAATGATGAGAAGTAGGCAATTAAGAAATGAAACACCTGTGCTTCATCCTGCTGCTTGCACTGAGCAAAAATATTCCCAGCTTGTTTTCATTGTCAGGTGCAAGTAATCAGGAACAACATTATTTAGCACATACTACCTATGCACAACAATCTAATTTATTAATGGTCAAATGAAATATGATCTACTAAAAGTCAAGCTAGAAATGGGTGAATGGAATTCATGAGAGAGGCTGGACTTGAGTTTTCTTATGGGAACACAGCAACTTCAAACAGATGATGTATTAGATTCCTCCGTCAGGGTCAGCTTGTTCATACCCTACATCCAATATGCATAAATCAAACAGCAGCTGGATTAGACTGGTAGTATTTTATCCCAAATTCAAAGCTGTTCAAAGGTATGCCTTTTCTTAATATCCATTCAATACATTAATTGCGTGCATGATGCCTTTAAACAGGTGAAATCTTATTTTAAGAAAATGCAGCTCAAAACATATCCCTGGATCTCAATGTTATATATTTCCTATATTTTATCAGCTTTACTGGCTGTTTACTCTGGATTTGGGGTGGGCATATCTATGCCTTTGTTTTTCTTCATTTCCTTCATTTTCTTTACCACAAATTCATTTCTATCCACGAGTTTATGAAGTCAGAGTAAAAAATGTATCTTGAAAATGTGTATCTTTATCTTTACACTTGCTAATATACTAGCATCAAGCATTCTGCAAGCTAATTTTGTCTACTGCACATACTTTTGCTTGCATTTTTTTAGTTGCAAGCCACTCCTAGGGTTCTGAAAAGTATCACTTGCATTGCAGTTCACATCAATAGAAATGGGAGAGACATATGACACAGTACTGTTAAAAACAAAAGTTTATTGTTATGTAAATTGATAAAATGAAAAAAAATTTGAAGCGTACGAAACAATACATATAAGTCCAATTAATAAATAAGTCCAATTAATAAATAATAAATAAATAAATTGATACATAGGATTAGTCAGATAAAGGAGCTGATTAATTTGAGTGGTGTTTGTTTATTTTCTGCAGAGCAACTTAGCTATTCTCCATAGTAGGAGGATGGGTTTGACCTTATCCAATACCCAATCAGGACTGAGTCTTAGAAAAGTATAAATAGTGCCCTGCATCTTACATTCCCCCTCTTCAACTCAGTCCTAGTCCAGGACGGGTGCCTTTGCTTCCAACAATTGCTACCAGTCAAGAGTTCCTAACTATCATCTACTTCTGTCATCCTGATTGGCTATCGGATAAGGTCAAACCCATCCTTGGAGGCTAACTCCCCTACGTGAGAATGGGCAACAACGCCCGTTTTCATTTTTATAAGTTTGCTCTCAAGTCAACCTCATAATGTATAAAAAGCATTACACTATGCTTTTTATTGCTATTCTCATAAAAGCAGATAAGAATTACTGCCAATGTAACATAAATTCTGCTTTATTTATGTATACACACTTAAAATTTCAAGATGTCATGATATGAGTCACAGCTGATAAGTGAACTATTTTTATTAAACTCTTCAGTGTTTCATATATTCTGCAAATGTTATCATATGAGTTTGAAATATCCTAAATGATCTATTATAGAGGCAGGAGGAGTCATCTCTTTCCCAATCACTCTCTGACCAATCATCTTCCTATCTTGTGCTTATCATTATGTGAAGGTCAGAGGGGCGGCATACAAATCAAATCAAATGAAATCAAATAAATGAATGAATGAATGAATGAATGAATAAATAAATAAATAAATAAATAAATAAATAAATAAATCTTCCCAATCTTACCATCCAAACATCTGTGAGTCATTGTGAACTATTCATGTAGAAATCATTGCTAGGTTCCAGCCTGGTCTGCAAAGGTCTCATAAAATAACACTTAGAAGGCAGCAACAACTTAGAAGGCAGTAGTTGAGTTTTGAACCTAGTTCATGAATTACAAGTCAAAGTAATTCCTTCATTTTACTTAGTAATAAGGCTAATTCCATAGTTCAGCTGACATAAAACTGTGGGAGAGGACATAAGGTTCTCACCTGTAGACTCATAAATTTTAGGTGTAGCTTAGATTAACAATTAACAGGGTAATGTGATTGGCTTGAAGTGTTTCTCTCTGCCCTATCTGCCACTTGCCAAAGGTAGAGGTGGTTTCTGGACCAACTGTGTGGTTGGGCAAAAGCCTCTTTGAGCTTTGCCAAGAAAGTGATGGAGAAGCAAAGAGTCTGTTCTGCAGCACAGCTTGCCAAAGCTTTTTGTGAGCCATGTTGGAGAATGTGTCTCTTGCCCCATCTGTCATTGTTTAACAAGAGTTTGAAGGAAGCCGGAGAAGAAAAATAACATCCTCTATGTTTAGTAAGCAATCTAGAGAATGCACTCTAATCACTTCACTCTTCAATGTGATGGGCAATTTGCTTTAGAAATCAGCTTCAGGACTACCTGATGAGTGTTGTATGCACTCATAAAAACAAAGCACCCCTTTAAAAGACTCTCAGTCATCAGTTCACTGTTCCTCACTGGAATCTAGAAGGTCTCTGAATAGTGGTCCTTCTACAAAGATGGCAGCTACATTTGGTATAATTTCTCCAAATGTACATGCATGGATTATGGCACATTTGGTAGCTTGTATATGTATGCAAATCTAGTTATGCAAATAGATACTTGCTTCAAAACCTTGCTTAGATCATTTTTCCCAAGGGAAATAACTGAAGTTAATTTGTAAAGAGGCAGCTTGAGAATAATGTGCATACAAAAATCCGTTTGTTCCACCACAGCTATTGCAAACAAATGAACATTTCCATAATTTATGTGCACACATTTCAACTGGTTTAAGTGACAAATGGCAATAGGACAAGGCAGGGTTAATGCTAATGCCTCCATATAACAGGAGTGCACACCTTTCTTTCAGCCAAGAGATACACTTTTTAATTATTTTGGTCTCACAAGGCATTCAAGTTTATACAGTGCCATCAGGTCCAGGAGGTTGGCAAATTGTGTACTTCCTCATTTCTTAAATGGCCAGTGGGTAGAGCACAATAAATGCCTATTAAGACTTCTGGAGTCTCAATGCATTTGCACTGTTTTAGAGGGCAGAGTAATAATGCTTCCCTGAAGATCAGTAATGTAGCTAGGTTTCAAGGAGAAGCTCTTTGGGTTGTCCAAGAGATACAGATTGTTCACCTTTTACAGTTTTTTATAGGAAGGAAAAAGGAATTCCTGTCTCTATCACTAATATTAGTATATTTAAAACTAGGTTAAATGTATATTCCCATAATGAGAACAAAAGGCCTCTGGGAATGAGACTTTACCCCTATATATTTTCCATTTTTGGAAAAGTGCTGCTCTTAGACTGTGGGGATGATGCACAGCCATTCCAATGTGACTCTGTAGCTTTATCACAAAGAAAGTGAGATTCGATTATTCAAGTTGTTTCCTATTCAGAATGATCATAAACAAAAGAATAAGGAGCCCTGCTCATGCAGTGGTTAGAATGCAGTATTACAGGCAAACTCTACCCACAACCTGGAGTTCGATCCAGGCTTCCATCCTTCTGAGATAAATGAGGACCCAGATTGTTGAGTGCAATATTCTGACATTGCAAACCACCCAGTGAGTGTTGTAAAGCACATTGAAGCCCTATATAAGTAAAGTATTATTACTATTGCTATTGCCATGATAAAACATCAGGACTTCAAAAGAAGGTAGGGAAGCCAAAAGCAATAAATATTGTGGTTTAGAACAGGAATTCTAAACACCATCAGGCTTTCAAATGTTGCAATCCAATTTTCAGCACTTCATTCTTTTATTTAATTATCATTTTATTTTTTTGCCAACAACGCAAACTATGTTTGCCTTCATACAAAGTTCAGGCAGGAAGTCCAAGCAGATAGAAAATCCCCTCCTTACTTATTTAAAAAAGCATGGAGGGATTGGAAACACAAATGTCAAATATCCATGAATTAATTTGTTTGTTTGTTTGTTTGTTTGATTGATTTATATTCCTCTCCTCTCCAAAGACTCGGACTCAGTGTTCCCTCTAATTTTTTTGGGGGGTGGGCGGAAAAGTATAGTATCTGAGCGGCAGTCCCTTTGGGACTGGGCGGCACAGAAATAATAAATAAGTAAGTAAGTAAGTAAACAAACAAACAAACAAACAAATAAAAAACCCACCCTGTTTTGCCTCAGAGAATTTCAAAATAAAATACTGTACAGTACTGTGTGTCTATAACAGTGAGCTCATAATAGGGCAACTCTATCAATATCAAAATGCCACTTAAATAGTTGACCTAGTTTCAAACTAGATTTTCTTTCTCTCTTCCTTACTCCCATTCTTTTTCTTTCCTATCTTTTTTCTATCTGTTTCTCTCTCTTCCTCTCTTCCTCTCTCTCTCCTTCCCTCTCACTCTTTCCCTCTCGGCTTCTGGGCAGGTTTGGAAAACTCTGAGTTGATGATGATTTTTAAGTGAGCGATTGCTCACTGCTCAGCTTAGAGGGAACTATGCTCGGACTTACAACATATATAAAAAAAACACAAGTAACTGAATTTAAACATGCCTGGGATGAACATATATCCATTCTAAGGTAAAATACAGGAAATAGTATAAGAGCCGGGGTGGCGCAGGAGGTAGAGTGCTGTACTGCAGGCCACTGAAGCTGACTATAGATCTGAAGGTCAGTGGTTCAAATCTCATCACCGGCTCAAGGTTGACTCAGCCTTCCATCCTTCTGAGATGGGTAAAATGAGGACCCGGATTGTGGGGGCAATATGCTGGCTCTGTTAAAAAGTGCTATTGCTAACATGTTGTAAGCCGCCCTAAGGAGAAGGGCAGCATAAAAATTGAATAAATAAATAATAAATAAATTCCCATTCAAACAACAAACACACATTGCATTCATCGACCAGGGGGCTGTGGCTTGAAGCCTGGCGGCATAGATGAATCTCTAGGGGGAGTTGATTTCAGAGGACAGAAGCCCTCACAGAGAAGGCTCTTCCCCTAGGTCTCGCCAGGCAACATTGTCTAGTTGGAGTTGGAGAAGGCCAACTCTGAGGGACCTAACCGGTTGCGGAACTCATGAGACAGGAGGCAGTTCCACAGGTAATCTGGTTCGACGCCATGTAGGGCTTTATAGGTCATGACCAACATTTTGAATTGCACCCGGAAAGCAATCAGCAGCCAATGCAGCCCACGGAGTGCTGGAGAGACATGTGCATACCTAGGAAGGCCCATGACCTATCACGTGGCTGCATTTTGCATGATTTGCAGTTTCCAAACACTCTTCAAAGGTAGCCCCATGTAGAGTGCATTGCATTATTTATTTATATTTATTTATTTATTATTTAGATTTGTATGCCGCCCCTCTTCGCGGACTCGGGGCGGCTCACAACAAGGCATAAACAAATCGTAACAAATCTAAATAAATTTAAATATTTAAAAAAGTTTAAAAAGAACCCCAATATACTAACAAGCACACACACAAACATACCATACATAAATTGTATATGCCCGGGGGAGATGTCTCAGTTCCCCCATGCCTGACGACAGAGGTGGGTTTTAAGAACTTTACAGAAGGCAGGGAGAGTCGGGGCAGTTCTAATCTCTGGGGGGAGTTGGTTCCAGAGAGTCGGGGCCGCCACAGAGAAGGCTCTTCCCCTGGGGCCCGCCAACCGACATTGTTTAGTTGATGGGACCCGGAGAAGGCCCACTCTGTGGGACCTAATTAGTCGCTGGGATTCGTGCGGCAGGAGGCGGTCTCGGAGGTATTCTGGTCCAATGCCATGAAGGGCTTTAAAGGTCATAACCAGTCAATAGTCGAGTCTCGAGGTGATAAGGGCATGAGTGACTATGAGTAGTGACTCCCTGTCCAAATAGAATATTCAACAAGAAAATGGAGGCCATTATACCATCCTATATATACAGTGATCTCTCGATTAGCGCGGGGGTTACGTTCCAAGACCTCCCGCGCTAATCGATTTCCGCGTTATAGTGGTGCGGAAGTAAAAACCACCATCTGCGCATGTGCGCCATTTTTTTCATGGCCGCACATGCGCAGATGGTGGAGTTTGCGTGTGGGTGGCGGGGAAGACCAAGGGAAGGTTCCTTCAGCCGCCCAACAGCTGATCTGCTCCGCAGCGCGGAAGCAGCGAGGAGCCGAAGATGGGGTTTCCCCGTTGCCGCGCTGCGGAGCGGATCAGGTGTTGGGCGGCTGAAGGAACCTTCCCTTGGTCTTCCCGCCGCCCAGGCAAAGGGGAAACCCCAAGATCACTTGCCGCTTGCCGCTTGCCGTATTGCAGCTTGGAGCCTTGCTTCGCCTCCTTCGCTGCAATACGGCAAGCGGCAAGCGATCTTGGGGTTTCCCCTTTGCCTGGGCGGCGCTGGGGCCATGCGGAGCCGCTCATCTAGGGGGGCGTGGACCGGCAAGGTGCCCTCCGCTCTCTCTCTTTCTCTCCCTGTTACCGGTGTGGTATAAGAGAGAGAAAGAAAGAGAAAGGAGGGCGACTTGCCAGTCCACGCCCCCCTGGATGAGCGGCCCCGCATGGCCCCAGCGCCGGACTCCGCCGTTGCCTCCGCCCTTGTTCGGCTCTGCAGCTGAGAGGCCACGTCCACCCCCTCCTCGGTGTCCCCGGCACCCAGCGTCCCCACGCCGCCTCCACCTCCCGGTAATGCGCCCGACCTCTGCCTCTCTCTTTCTCTCTCATATACCACGCCGGCAACAGGGAGAGAAAGAGAGAGAGAACTAGCGTGGACTTATTTTTTATTTTTTAATATTTTATTTTTTTAATTAATATTTTTTGAAAAACCGCATTGCAGCGTTTCGCGCTAATCGAGACCGTGCTAATCGAGGGATCACTGTATAACAGAACATGAAGGAAGAAACAACTTCCTTCTTTGAAGAAAATGGTTCCCTTGAGCCTACATATGTGTATTTGTTAGACTCCCCACCTCACCCTATTATTCAGATTGTCCCATAACCAATAATGTTTGCAAAGTTAAGAACTGACTAACAGATAGGGAGAGCAAAATATTAACCAGTGCTGAGCAGGACTGAGAGAAAATTGGGGCTTTGATCCAAGTTAGAATGGAACTCTATTGGAGGAAAAATAGTTATTTAGAACAAGTGGCAAATTTTGGATTTTGTGAGAATCTTTGCTTACAAGAGTGCGCTTTTTAATTTGCATCTTAGACTGCCTCTCTTCATGTGTGGTTGACTGACAATACTTACTACTCTGTCTTTTTTGCCTCCTTCTAGGAATTTGTCTTATTTTGCTACACACCACAGCCCCTCTGCGGTCATTTTGGACTTATGGGAAGCCAGACACCAGCACGATGGTGACTTAGACTCTCTAGCCTGTGCTCTGGAAGAAATAGGAAGGACACAATCCCAAATTTCTAACTTTACAGAAACTCAGATGGAGGAATCCAACTTCAGCTACAGCAGACAAAATGGACTTTAGCTATTGTTTTTCTTTCAGACAGTCAACAGTGAACTTGAACTGAAATGGAGTTCCTGTTACCAAGGAAGAAGCCACACATCCTGATTTTACCCCAAGTATTTGCACCGCCCAACTTTCACTCAGTGGGTCACCTCTTCCTTCTGCCCTCAAGCCAGGTCCCCTTTGGAGGAACAGAAGAAGCTGGTAAACCACAATTATTACCCAGAAACTATGCTGGATAAAAAGAAAGAACACTCCTCCCTCTCCACCCACACACTTGTATGTACACAGATTCTATGCTTGTGTGCTAACAATCCTTCAGACACAAAATGTGTATGAATAACAGAGCACTTCAAACTAGAAAAGAAATATGAAATTTATTGCAGATGCTTGGAATTGTCTATGTGTGAATGTGTATAGAGTAAGGGGGGGGGGTTGAGTTACTTGTTTTTTCTTTATTTCATCAACTTATGGTTTAGTTTGCAACTTGAAAATAGCCATCATGAGATCCCTTTGATGAATATGATCATACTAAGGTCATAGGGAAGGATTGAGGTCACTGCTGATATCAATGGTAAAGAATGCACAAAAATATACTGCTACATTTTGGAGTTATTTGGGGGGGCTTAGAGCTAAGCAAAATGCTTCCTGCAATATATTTTTAAGCGGTTTTCTCTCTTTTTTTGCTCATTTGATTAAAAATATTAGTTGCATAGTTTTCTTTAGAAATGTTGTCCATTTTTAGAGGATAGAGGTTATGACAGACGCACATTTTTTTCTCCTTTCTTGACTTGAGAAAAACAGGGACATGGTCTCTCTTTACTATATATATTCATTCTAATTGAGAAATTCAAGTTATGTGAACAGAACTCTTATAAAGTGTTATTGGTGATTCAGTTTCATTTGTGCTTAGGTTACGTGGAATCTTTTCTTCTTTTATGAAATCTTTTCTTCTTTTATGAAAAAGGCATTTGATACTCTGTTTTAATCTCAAAATACTTGAGAATTTATTTCAAATTTGTCTTGGTATGCTTTTCAGATGACTTTATAATAAGAAGGCTCCATTGCTCTGTTGAATAGATGTGCTCTATTGCTGGGATTGTTTTCTATGATGCATCTCTCTGCAATTACCCACCCATAGAGACCATGTTTTTCTCCTCTGAAAAAGACCATGGTAGGAATTGCCTCCCGGCATATCCCCTTGAGTTTTGTCGTGTGTTACCCAGAATCTCATAATTTGAATTGGGTGGCCTTAGGCATTTCAGATATAAATTATAAAAAGCCAGGGAGGCTATAGGCCTCTGAAGAGGTGATTATATAATAAAGGATATAGCATTTGGTGGTCTCAGAAATGCAAGAGCTCCATTTTACAGCTGTGAGAATGTGTCTGAAATTCTGTTTTCCATTGAACAAAAGCCAGTTCTCAAGTTAATGTAGAAAAAAAATGCAGGATAATACATCTGATTCCCTACCACCACCCCCGTCCCCCATTCTGAAAGCATTTGCTATAAAGATGGGGATGTCCCTGATTTTATCTGAGCAGTTGTGGTTAAAATTAGATATAGTTCTTACTTGCCATATCATTGCCCTGATTGAAATCAAAATCTGCTGATATTATACAAAAAGCAACATTTTGCTACTTATTTTTTTAGAAGCTTCTTAAGAGAAGGCAGCACCAAAGGAATTGCATCAAACTATGATTGTTTATTTATTTGATTACTGCTTTCATATCTGAAGTAGTTTTCATTATGTGTATTGGTGGGATGGGTATCTTTCAAGTAATATACAGAACAGAGATTTTATACTTTAAGAAGCTCACACTCCTTACTTATATCTTTCATTGATGCTCCTGGAGAGCAAGATATATGAAAGAAGCTGTTCTGTAAAAGAAATTGATTAATTAAAAAAGGAGTCAATGAATTTTGGATCTTTTCAGAATCAGTAGATTATATAAATTACATTCCAAAAGTTCAGTCTTCTCCATCTACCAATTGGATTGGCAAAATTCTAAGACTCCAGAGAATATTTTACTGTATTATCAGTCTGTCAACTATACTGGATTAGATGACCCAAATGTTTGACTGTTGTAATTGCCTTCCCATTTTCTTAAAATACATGTTAAAGAAGCTGTTCTGACTTACAGTTGGGTTGATTGAGATGCTTTCAAAATTACATTGATCTGACTCATTCCTTGTTGGTATAAAATCAGGATGGCCCTGTAAAGCTTTAAAAAATATTTTAAATCACTGTTAAAATTTTAACACCTGTACAGTATAAAAATCAAAGAATCCATATTGTGCTAGATTTAGGCTTAAAACAATTAGATTTGTTGACCTAAATGGGATTTTGGTCATAAGTAATGTAAAGAACTAGCCCCACTGTTTACAGTACTTTAAATCATAGTTTAAAACCATATTTTCTTCAAATAAATATTACTTTATTTTTTAAGAAAATAATTTGGTTTGAAAATTTTTTGACCAACCAATTCTCATAATCATTTTTTTCTTTTTGAAATAAATAGTAGTATATCAGCCATCTATTTCTCAAATTAGATGTTGATGTTCTGTTGTTGCAGCTATTACCATTATAATTTTAAACTGTGGTTTTCTTTCCAACTATCCACAGAAGAAACAAGGGTCTAATACAATTCCTGTTAAAAGTGGATATAGATATGTTGCTAAATAATCAAACCATATCAATCTTGCTGATGAGCCCCTCCAAGAAATAAGATGGTTATTGATTAACAGGATACTTGGGCTAAATTGCACCAACTTTCATACAATCACATCTTCAGACAGAAAGCATTAGTACTCTCTTGCCATATTTCAAAATGTTATATTTATTTGTGTTTTTACATATTTTAGTACAGTGATTAGAATGCAGTACTTCAGACAAACTCTGCCCACAGCGTGGAGTTCGATTCTGACTAGTTCAAGACTGACTCAGCCTTCCATCTTTCCGATGTCAGTAAAATGAGAATCCAGATTGTTGGGGACAATATGCTGACTTTCTAAAATGCCCATAGAGTTCTATAAAGTACTATGGAATGGTATGTAGGTTTAAGTGCTATTGCTATTTGTACACTCAAAGTTCACTAATACCTACTTTGTTATCATTCATGCCACCTCTATATTTACTGCTTGGGCTATTAAACTTTCTTAAGCTCCCATGTCTTTACACTTTGTCTCCATTCAGTTCTATATGCATTAGAAAAGTTTGGAGCTTCTTGATTTTCAATATCTCCTTCATGGAATAAAGGAAAAGAAAATGAATTGGGTTGCTTAACTACTTTGGTAGGGATAAACATCCTGCAGATCACACAAATCTCCAGTAAAATGTTAGATTGTTAATTTGATCATTTCTGATGCATCCATATTCTTTCTCCAGCAGTTACCTCATAGGATAGAGGTGCAAAGGTATCAGAAAGATACATATTAGAGAAATTAGCGAGGAAAAATAATGACACCTGCACAATGCATACAAATGTGCAAATTAAGAAGAGAGAATATTTGCAATACAATATAAATTGCATTAAGAAAATATGATATATGCTAAAGTACAAAATGTGCCTGAAGGGTATACAGGTGTCCAACAGCTATAACCAGCAAGGAGAGTTCCGATATTTTAAACACCTAGACATATTTTAAAGTTTTTAGAGCATTGCCTCTCTGCCATCCACATATTTGGCATTTTTGCAGACCATTTCACCATTGGTCCACTTAAAAAGAGGAGACGGCACAGAAGTAATGGACAATAAAGAGAAAGCAGAACTGCTAAATACCTTTTTTGCATCTGTTTTCATGCACAAAGAAACAACAAAACAACGAGCTTGTATCACAGCTGCAGAAATCAAAACTGGAATAAATCACTACTTTAATAAAAATACAGTAAGAGATCACCTATTGGAACTCAATGAATACAAATCACCAGGACCAGATGGACTGCACCCCAGAGTCCTAAAGGAGCTTGCTGATGTCATCACTGAACCTCTGTACCACATCTTTCAAAAATTCTGGATCACAGGAGACCTACCAGATGATTGGAAATGAGCTGACGGGTCCCTATTTACAAAAAAGGCAAAAAAACAGACCCAGGAAACTACAGACCGATCAGCCTAACGTCTATTCCTGGGAAAATATTAGAAAAGATAATCAAGAAACATATCTGTCAACACCTTGAATCGAACAACGTAATAACCACCAGCCAACATGGATTCATCAGAAACAAATCATCCAAACCAACCTCATTTCATTCTTCGACACTGTGACCAAGTCAATTGACCAGAGAAATGCAGTGGACATAATATACCTAGACTTTAGCAAAGCATTTGACAAGGTGGACCACAACCTTCTACTCTCCAAAGTAAAGAAGAGTGGGATCAACAGTAACACAAGATGGATTGAAAACTGGCTGACCAATTGCACTCAGAGTGTAGCCCTCAATGGGACTAAGTCCACATGGATAGAGGTAGGCCGCGGGGTACCACAGGGATCAGTCCTAGGCCCAGTACTTTTTAACATATTTATCAATGATCTAGATGAGGGAATAGAGGGGGAATTAATTAAATTCGCAGATGACACCAAGCTGGCGGGATTAGCCAACACCCCAGAGGATAGGCACAGGATACAGAAAGATCTAGACAGACTTGTACAGTGGGCCGAAACAAACAAAATGAAGTTCAATGTAGAAAAATGTAAAATCTTGCACCTAGGCAAACCCCCCCCCCCCAAAACATGCATACAAACTGGGCGAAACCACTCTCACCATAAGTGACTGCCAGCAGAGGTTGTCAACTCCCCAACTTTAGACATTTTCAAGAGGAGATTGGACTGCCATTTGGCTGGGGTGCTGTAGGATTTCCTGCTTAAGCAGGGGGTTGGACTTGATGACCTGTAAGGTCCCTTTCAACTCTAATAATAAATAAATAAATAAATTTCTTCAGGGGAACTTTAGAACGGCTCCTCTCTGAAGGACAGTTCTAATTGGCTCAGGATGCTGCTTCCAAAAGGAAAGGCTATGGACAACCCACAAGAATTGTGACAAATCAATATAATCACAGTATATCTAAACACAAAGTGCGTCCATATATCATGGATGTTATCTGAGCACTTCAGTCTGGTTTACAAGAGTCAGTCAAATTGACAATCTGAAGTGAAGCTGTGTATCTCCTCCTGCCCAGTTCTCTTGATGGGACACATAGCTTGAACCCTGATGACAGATCACCTTGATGGTGGTGATGGTCCTGCTCTCATTGGGACCATTTGTATTGGCCTCTGGAGCAGCCTGACTCCAGGATCTATAGATAGAAAAGATTCAGCTGGATTTCTGCATGGAGGTCAAGGCAGTAGCAGCTGGAAGTGGGGATGGTGTCATCTAAAGCATCCCCATTTGCCCAAAGGGAAGCATCAAACTTGGTTGTGGAAGATGTGAATAATCATCAAAACAGCTGTTGTTTAATTTAGATAGCAACAAATCCTTAATCTCATAAGGCCTGATATAAAAGGCTTAGAAAAAAACCAGGAAACATTCATATTAAAAATGTTCCTTTGAGTACATTAAAAATGCACCACTTTTAAGAAAATACTCATGGGTGTTTTCAAAGACAAGGGTAATTATAATCCAATAATCCCAGGTTTCATTTCACCCTAATATGGTAGGCGTTAATTAAATAGGAAAATATGTCCAAGGGCCAGCAAAGTGTTCCACTGGATGTGATGCCTTCCCCCCGCTCCCACTTCTTGCTATAAAAATCTTCTCAAATTAGAATTCTTCTATACACTCGCAATTTTTTTTATTATATGTACTTCACAGATCATTCATACTAAAGTAAATTTATATTTAATAAGTCTGAAAAATGTTAAGCAACCTAAAAGGCAAGAAAACAGTTTTTTTCCTCCTTATTAAAATATGTTTTCTGGCTTTTAATATAATGTCCATTTTTCTATTTTCAACAAAAAGAAAGGTTTGACAGGCGGCCACTTCTTTTATGGACTTCTTATATTGATAAATGATGTTTGTATGTAAGGGCACCAAGTCAGTCTCATGTCTTTCCAATTTCAATGATTTTAATCTAGACAAGACTGAAAAGGCAACATCATCAAAATGTCTATATTAATTTTACAATGTTTGGCAAAAACACCCGTTTTTGGGTGGCAATTTTTAATTTTTTCAATTTCAGGTTTTAAAATCATCACTATGAGCTAAGAGGAGGCAGAAACAGTAGAAGGTGAAAACACATACACATATTTATTAAATACTATCAAAATCTGATATCTTTTCTAAAATGTTTCCTTTGCAAAAGGTGGGGGGTTTTCAGATAGTTTTTCATCCTTTTTGTTTGTTTGTTTGTTTCTTATTTCTGTAAAGGCAAGATTCTGCAATGAAGATTTGTGTTCTTTTCTATGCATCTTCCCTTAATCTAGGACTGAATGAAAGCATAAGAAGTGAAGGAGTCTGCAAATTTCTGGAGAAAGAGAGAAAGAAGGATAAGGCACATCCCGTTAGCACTTTGTAGCTAACATGAATGCAAAACCAATAGTATATTTCCGAAAAACAAAAATGTTCTTGAAAAAGGAAAACCACAATGCTATATGAATATACAGTGATCTCTCGGTTAGCGCGGGGGTTACGTTCCAAGACCTCCCGCGCTAACCGATTTCCGCGTTATACTGGATGCGGAAGTAAAACCACCATCTGCGCATGTGCGCCATTTTTTTCATGGCCGCACATGCGCAGATGGTGGAGTTTGCGTGTGGGCGGCGGGGAAGACCAAGGGAAGATTCCTTCAGCCGCCCAACAGCTGATCTGCTCCGCAGCGCGGAAGCAGCGAGGAGCCGAAGATGGGGTAAAGGCAAAGGGGAAACCCCATCTTCGGCTCCTCGCTGCTGCCGCGCTGCGGAGCGGATCAGGTGTTGGGCGGCTGAAGGAACCTTCCCTTGGTCTTCCCGCCAGATCACTTGCCGCTTGCCGCTTGCCAGTCCACGCCCCCCTGGATGAGCGGCCCCGCATGGCCCCAGCGCCGGACTCCGTTGCCGAACGCCGAAACCGGAAGGGGCGAGGTGGGGGAGAACGGGAGGCTCAGCATTCCGTCAGTCGCAGCGCTGGCTGTCAACTTTTCTTTTTAGCACTGGGGAGGCAAGTCAGCTCCTGCCCAGTTTTAAAAAGAAAAGTTGACAGCCAGCGCTGCGGCTGACGGAATGCTGAGCCTCCCGTTCTCCCCCACCTCGCCCCTTCCGGTTTCGGCGGTTTCGCAGCGCTGGCTGTCAACTTTTCTTTTTAGTACTGGGGAGGCAAGTCAGCTCCTGCCCAGTTTTAAAAAGAAAAGTTGACAGCCAGCGATTGTTCCGCTGCCGCCAGCATGGCCTGGCTGGCAGCGCCCAGGATCACTCGGCTGCGGGTGGCAGGAAAGCGAATGTCACGGGGCTGGGCTCGGCTCCATCCTCGGCTCCCCTCCTACCAGCCCCGCCGCGGAACGCTCCATTCTGTTCCCTGCCGGCCCGATTGAGCGGCCGGCGGTCTCCATTCAGGGAACAGAATGGAGCCTTCCGCGGCGGAGCTGGTAGGAGGGGAGCCGAGGATGGAACCGAGCCCAGCCCCGTGGCATTCGCCTTCCTCCCGCCTGCAGCCGAGTGATCGTGGGCTCCTTCGCAACCTCAGAGAGCTTCCTGGTTTTCGTGAGCTTTCATGCCCAGGAAGCTCTCCGAGGTTGCGAAGGAGCCCAGGATCACTCGGCTGCGGGTGGCAGGAAAGCGAATGTCACGGGGCTGGGCTCGGCTCCCCCAGCCCCGCCGCGGAAGGCTCCATTCTGTTCCCTGAATGGAGACCGCCGGCCGCTCAATCGGGCCGGCAGGGAACAGAATGGAGCGTTCCGCGGCGGGGCTGGGGGAGCCGAGCCCAGCCCCGTGACATTCGCTTTCCTGCCACCCGCAGCCGAGTGATCCTGGGCTCCTTCGCAACCTCGGAGAGCTTCCTGGGCATGAAAGCTCACGAAAACCAGGAAGCTCTCTGAGGTTGCGAAGGAGCCCACGATCACTCGGCTGCAGGCGGGAGGAAGGCGAATGCCACGGGGCTGGGCTCGGTTCCATCCTCGGCTCCCCTCCTACCAGCCCCGCCGCGGAACGCTCCATTCTGTTCCCTGCCGGCCCGATTGAGCGGCCGGCGGTCTCCATTCAGGGAACAGAATAAAAAAAAAATTATTTTTTAATATTTTATTTTTTTAAATAATATTTTTTGAAAAACCGCGTTGCAGCGTTTCGCGCTAATCGAGAACGCGCAAGTCGAGGGACCACTGTATAATCAAAATTGAATGCCATATAAATGTATTTGAATGTGTGTGCATTCACGGAACTTCTGCTGAGCTATGGCATATATCTAGAATAGAACAGAATAGAAAGATGTCAGGTCCCCTTTCCTTCAAAATCTAGGAAAGTAAAACTCGGAGTCCATTTGAAATTTCAAAGAGCATTTTTACTTGATAAGAAGCGAATGCAACATAAGTAAAGCAAAGTCTTAGAGAAAAAGCATGCAGAATTCATATTACAAAGATCCCTAAACCCTCCCAGATGCCCCCCTGGGCCATCCACCCAATCCCTGTGTCCTTAGGTGTCAGGTGGGTGCATCATCCATTTTCCACATCTGTTATGCAATGGCCGTTGACCTTGAGCCAGCGATAAACAAGTCCATAATGCATAGCTGTGCCAGGAAGAAGATGGTGGTGCTATCCCTCTCTTAACAGTTTTCAAAATTCTAAGCAGGGTCCTCCAGCACATCTTCCCCTCTTCCCAAACTCCAGTTACTTCCCCCCTCCAACTGTTTCTATGGAAACTGATGTAATCAGGCCATGAAGAAGAAATGCAGAGGCTGACGTTAGAATTCTTTATTGACCAAGTGTGATTGGGCACACAAGGAATTTGTCTTTGGTGCATATGCTCTCAGTGTGCATATGTCTACATAATGTGGTAAAAAAATAAGAAGGTGACTGCAATATTCATGGGCAATATGGACTTTAATTCTACTGTTATGATAGATTTTTGGCCCATACCCTGGGGACACTCTTGAGCTGGGTAGAACTTATGCCAGATAAAATGACGAGAGACATTAAGGGTATAAAAGTCAATGAATCAGAACAACCATGGGGAAAATGGTACAAATGGACACAAAGTAGATCAATCCAGAGTAATACAAAGATAAACACCCCAAAATAGTAATCACCTGTAAGACTCTTTTATGAAGATTAGTTCAAATATGAATGTGCAAGTTATATATCTTTCTCACAACTTTTTCTTTTTTCTTCATCTTTTTTCTTTATCACATATATAGTAACGTGATTATTATTAATAGGAAAGTAAGATATATAAAATATGAATCTGAAATGGGCAACAATCTGTATATGACTATTGAGAAGTTTTCTTTTTAATGTAACTGAAAATTTAAAATAATTTTTTTAAAAAAAAGAACTTATGCAATATAAGCATATCTAGGATTTCTATCTTAAGTCAATAGTGTTTTGATCCCCAATAATGTGACTAGTATAGCTGGATTAGAAACAAATAGAGTTCCAATAGAAGAGAATATTTGTAGCTCGTTGAATTGTGAAGACCTTGGTGCTCTGGGAGCTTGGCTGCTTACTTGTAGATGTTTCTTACCCAATGAGTAACCTCATTTATGCCCTACTTGGGTAATGCAACACCTGCAATCAAACAACCAAGTTCAGTCAGCATCAAGAATTCCATGAACAGACAGAAAGGGTTTAGCATTAGAGACAACAAAATGATAAAATGTTACCCACCATATTCACTGCCTTAGTTGTAGAAGTGTTTTATTTTTCTATACTTAGCATCTCAGAACACCATAACATTTTTAAAAAGTTCAAACTATAAAATACTTGCTTCACAGAAGACAAAAACACTTGCTTTGTAAAAGAAAAAAATCATTCTTGAGATCAGAAATTCAATTCCTCGACCATGGTCTACAATACCTTCAAGAAGGGCTCCTAGCAAGAGACGGGCTACACCTTACCAGAGCTGGAAAGAACCTCCTAGGAAATTGACTAGCCCAACTTATCAGGAGGGCTTGAAACTAGAACTGAGAGTAAGTAAGTAAGTAAGAGACAGAATTGTGAACAAAACAAGAAAGGGGTACAAGTCAAGCCCACAAATAAACTAGAGGATAAAAAATGTCTACCCAGAATCAGACACAAACACCTAAAATGCCTGTACACTAATGCACAAAGCTTGAGGAACAAACAAGACGAACTGGAATTTCTAATACATGAGGGCCAATACGATCTAATTGGTATTACAGAAACATGGTGGGACAAAGCACATGACTGGAACACACAGATAAAGGGCTACAATCTCTTCAAGAAAAACAGGTCAAACAAGAAAGGAGGTGGAGTTGCACTATACATAAAAGACCATTACACTGCCACTGAGCTATACCAATCCAGAGAAGACAACCCCCTAGAAATCATATGGGTTAACATAAAAGAAAAAAGGGTAATATTACAATTGGAGTATTACAGGCCACCAAACCAAACAGATACAATGGACAACCTCTTTACAACCCAACTATCAGCAATATGCAACAAGCACAGAACAACAACAATGGGGGACTTTAACTACCCCGACATTAACTGGAAAACAAATTCAGCACCAAGTGGAAAGTCTGACAGATTTCTCACCAGCCCCGCTGACAACTTTCTAACCCAAAAAGTGGAACCAGGAACCAGAGGGACTGCAATACTAGACCTAATTCTAACAAACAGGGAAGAAATGATAGAGGGAATAGAAGAAGGGACACTAGGTGAGAGTGACCATATCATCCTAAAATTCAACATTGTGCAATCACTAACTGCTATACCCAACTCCACTACAGGCCCAGACTTCAGAAAAGCGGACTTTAACAAGCTCAGAGCAAACCTGAAAAAAAAAAACCTGGAAGGAACTTCTAAAGAGTAAATCCACACAGGAAGCCTGGGAGCCCCTAAAAAACACTATCCTTGAGGCCGAAAACAATTCAATCCCCATAAAAAATAAAAGCAGAAAAACTAAAATGAAACCAGCATGCCTAAACCTTGCAGACAACGTAAAAGAAAAAAAAAGCCAAATACAAAAAAATGGAAAGAAGGACTCATAACCATGGCAGAATATCAGCAAACAGCCAGAACCTGCAAACAAAAAATAAGAACAGCAAAAGCTCAACACAAACAATACCTTGCAATGAAAGTTAATGACAACAAAAAAAGTTTCTTCCATCACATAAACACCAAGAAGAAAATCAAGGAAACAGTCACTACACTAAAAAATGAAGACGGTAATGAAATCACAGACAACAGAGATAAAGCACAGCTGCTCAATGCCTAATTTACATCAGTCTTCACACAAAAAGGAACCACCAACCAACCAATCTACAACTTAAATGCAATAAACAGTGCTGGAACCCAACTCAACACAGATAAAACTATTTTTAGGGACTACTTGTGGGAGCTAAATGAGTACAAATCTCCAGGACCAGATAGACTTCACCCCAGAGTCCTAAAAGAACTGGCAGACACCATAGGGGAACCTCTTCTCTTCATCTACCAAAAATCTTGGGCCACTGGAGACCTACCGGAAGACTGGAAATGAGCTGACATAGTTCCCATCTACAAAAAAGGTAAAAAGACTGACCCAGGCAACTACAGACCTATCAGTCTGACTTCCATACCTGGAAAATACTGGAGAAAATAATAATAAAACAGCTTTGCCACTACCTGGACACAAACAAGATAATATTCAACAGCCAACACAGGTTTGTCAGACACAAATGATGCCAAACCAATCTCATATCATTTTTCAACACTATAACCAAATCAGTAGACCAGCGCAACATAGTGGACCTCATATACTTAGACTTCAGCAAAGCTTTCGATAAAGTTGACCACAATCTCATATCCACAAATTAGAAAAAAGTGGGGTAAAATACAACACATGCAGATGGATTAACAGTTGGCTGACCAACCGCACCCAACGAGTTGTCCTCAATGGCTCCAAATCCACATGGAAGCAGGTAGGCAGTAGGGTACCACAGGGTTCTGTCCTGGGCCCTGTGCTCTTCAACATTTTCATCAATGACCTGGATGAGGGAATAGAAGGGGAACTAATCAAATTCGCAGACGACACCAAGCTGGCGGGGGTAGCCAATAGCCTAGAAGACAGGCTCAAAATACAGAAAGACCTGGACAGATTAACACAGTGGGCCCATACTAACAAAATGAAGTTCAACGTCAACAAGAGCAAAGTCTTTCACCTAGATTAAAAAAAACCTAGACACACATACAGCCTGGGAGAATCCCCTCTTAGCAGTAGTGACTGCAAAAGAGATCTCGGAGTCTTGGTGGATAATCAACTAAACATGAGCCAACAATGTGTAGCAGCGGCCAAAAAACCCCAATACAATCCTAAACTTTATCAGCAGGGGAATTCACTCCAAGACCAGGGAAGTCTTAATACCACTCTACTACACCCTGGTCAGACCATATCTGGAGTACTGTATTCAGTTCTGGTCACCACACTTCAAAAGAGACATTGAAACTCTGGAGAAGGTGCAGAAAAGAGCAACCAAAATGATTAGGGGACTAGAAACCAAGACTTGGGAAGAGAGACTGCGGGAATTGGGCATGGATAGCCTAGAGAAAAGGAGGGCCAGAGGGGACATGATAGCAGTCTACAGATATGCAAGGGCTTGCCACAGAGAGGAGGGGTTCACTCTATTCTCTAGGGCACCAGAGGGCCAGACGAGGAACAATGGCTGGAAGTTGACCAAGGAGAGATTCAACCTGGAAATAAGGAAGAACTTCCTGACGGTCAGAGCAATCAACCAATGGAACAACCTTCCAGCGGACGTTGTGAACCCCAATACTCTGGACATTTTTAAGAGGAGATTGGACTGCCATTTGGCTGGGGTGCTATAGGGTTTCCTGCTCAGGCAGGGGATTGATGACCTGCATGGTCCCTTTCAACTCTATCAATCACTCAATCAATCAATCAATCAATACACAATTGATATTTAAAGGGAGCACTTTACCTGATTACCTCTACCTGATTACAAAATTTTATTTTTACTGCAGTTACTATAGTTGGATCCAGCTTGATCTGCTGAAAATTAAAATGGTTCTCTATATTGGCATCTGAAAATTAAATTGTTGGTGACAAAGCTCTTTCCCTCAAATACTAAGATATAGAATAAAATATATCAGTATATGTGTGTGCGGTATATGTGCTGACAACTGACTGACAACGAGTCAGTTGAGGTGACTGGGGCACGTACTTGTCCACCTGTCTGGGAAGAGTTTGATCTGGTGACACCTGATGAAGTGGACAAGGCCATTGGAGCTGTGAGTTCCGCCACCTGTTTACTGGATCCGTGTCCCTCCTGGCTGGTTTCGGCCAGCAGGGAGGTGACACGGAGCTGGGTCCAGGAGATTGTCAACGCTTCTTTGGGGAGGGGGTCCTTCCCGGATCCCTACAAGGAGGCACTTGTGCGCCCCCTCCTCAAGAAGCCTTCCCTGGACCCAGCCATTCTCAACAACTATCGACCAGTCTCCAACCTTCCCTTTATGGGGAAGGTTGTTGAGAAGGTGGTGGCGCTCCAGCTCCAGCGGTCCTTGGAAGAAGCCGATTATCTAGGTCCTCAGCAGTCAGGATTCAGGCCCGGCTACAGCACGGAAACTGCTTTGGTCACGCTGATGGATGATCTCTGGCGGGCCCGGGACAGGGGTTTATCCTCTGTCCTGGTGCTTCTTGACCTCTCAGCGGCTTTCGATACCATCGACCATGGTATCCTTCTGCACGGGCTGGAGGGGTTGGGAGTGGGAGGCACTGTCCTTCAGTGGTTCTCTTCCTACCTCTCTGGCCGGTCGCAGTCGGTGTTAGTGGGGGGTCAGAGGTCGACCTCTAGGTTGCTCCCTTGTGGGGTGCCTCAGGGGTCGGTCCTCTCCCCCCTACTATTTAATATCTACATGAAACCGCTGGGTGAGATCATCCAAGGGCATGGGGTGAGGTATCATCAGTATGCAGATGATACCCAGCTTTACATCTCCACCCCTTGTCCAGTCGGCGAAGCAGTGGAAGTGATGTGCCGGTGCTTGGAGGCTGTTGGGGTCTGGATGGGTGTCAACAGACTCAAACTCAACCCGGATAAGACGGAGTGGCTGTGGGTTTTGCCTCCCAAGGACAATTCCATCTGTCCATCCATCACCCTGGGGGGGGAGTCACTAACCCCCTCAGAGAGGGTCCGCAACTTGGGCGTCCTCCTCGATCCACAGCTCACATTAGAGAAACATCTTTCAGCTGTGGCGAGGGGGGCGTTTGCCCAGGTTCGTCTGGTGCACCAGTTGCGGCCCTATTTGGACCGGGAGTCACTGCTCACAGTCACTCATGCCCTCATCACCTCGAGGCTCGACTACTGTAACGCTCTCTACATGGGGCTACCTTTGAAAAGTGTTCGGAAACTTCAGATCGTGCAGAATGCAGCTGCGAGAGCTATCATGGGCTTTCCTAAATTTGCCCATGTCACACCAACACTCCGCAGTCTGCATTGGTTGCCGATCAGTTTCCGGTCACAATTCAAAGTGTTGGTTATGACCTATAAAGCCCTTCATGGCACCGGACCAGAATATCTCCGGGACCGCCTTCTGCCGCACGAATCCCAGCGACCAGTTAGGTCCCACAGAGTTGGCCTTCTCCGGGTCCCGTCAACTAAACAATGTCGTTTGGCGGGACCCAGGGGAAGAGCCTTCTCTGTGGCGGCCCCGACCCTTTGGAATCAACTCCCCCCAGATATCAGAGTTGCCCCCACCCTCCTAGCCTTTCGTAAGCTCCTTAAAACCCACCTCTGTCGTCAGGCATGGGGGAATTGACATGTTCCTTCCCCCTAGGCTTATAAAATTTGTGTATGGTATGCTAGTGTGTATGATTGGTTTTTAACTTGTGGTGTTCTTAAAATTAATTTAATATTGGATTTGTCTTGTATTGCTGTTGCTGTGAGCCGCCCCGAGTCTGCGGAGAGGGGCGGCATACAAATCTGATTAAATAAATAAATAAATAAATGTGTGAATAGTCAGTGTTCTCTCCTGGAGACTGCCTGGAGAAATCCTGCAGGTTTCTTGGAAAAAATTCAGGAAGTGATTTGCCTGTCTACTTCTTCCTAGGGCTTAGAGAGAGTGACTGACCTAAGGTCACCAGTTGACTTTGTGCCTAAGCAGGACTAGAGTTCACAGTTTCTAGCCTGATGCTTTAACCATTAGAACCAAACTGGTGGTAAAACATGCACACAACGTTTAGATAAGGTTGATGATCTGTGCAAGTTTCTGTTATTTTTAACAATAATTTATTTTTTTATTTCAACATCAAATCTGTTGTTCCAAAAGTGCTTTTTCAAGAAGCAACTGGACTCTCCGCCCTCCCCCCAAGTCAATTCACTTATCATCCAAGAAGCTTCTTCAGTTCTGGAGAAACAAAGGAAATCCAGTTGCCTCTTGATAAAGGACCTGACTAAAAATCTCCATAGAAACTGGACCAGTGGATTCAGCTAAAACTAATTTCATAAAAATTAGTATATATTTCATGCTCTTTTTCCTTGCCTTTTTATATGCACCTTTATAGTGTCCAGATGTTCCTCAGCCATGGTTTTCCTCTAATATAACACTTATTTCTCTATGCATATTTCTCTGATATGGATGACAATCAGTTGTGACTGTTTGTTTGTTTGTTTGTTACATTTATAGGCCAACCATTACCCTACAAGGTGATTCTGGGCGAAATATTATTATTCCCATGATGGCTAAAACATGCCAGACCTTAGTACAGTGATGGCAAATCTTTTTTTCCTTGGTGCCGAAAGAGCATGCACGTGGCCACAAGTGGCCACACCCATAATTCAATGCCTGAGGAGGGTGAAAACAGCCTGTTTCCCAACTTCTGGTGGGCCCAGTAGGCTCATGTTTCACCCTCCCCAGGCTCCAAATGCTTCCCTGGAGCTGGGGGAGAGTAAAAACGTCCTCCTCCATCTCCCCAGAGGCTCTCTGGAAGCCAAAAACACCCTCCCAGAGCTTCTGTGAGAGCCAAACATCAGCTAGCCAGCCCACACATGCACTTTGGAGCTAGGATAACAACTCATGTGCCATCAGATATGGCTCCACATGCCACCTGTGGCTCATGTGCCATAGGTTTGCCATCACTGCCTTAGTGCATACATCAAACCTTTAATAGATCTGTAATATAATGTTCTTATTGCTTTGAAAATGTGTGGAGTAGTGGATGATCTTTTTTTTTTACAAAAATAACACAGTTTTTAAAGTCTCATTTGCAATATCATTTCAGCAGTCATAAGGTGGGAATGAGAGTTTGGTGAATAACAAAGGACATCCCTATACTGTGGACAATTTTCCTTAGTATATTACTTTCTGAGCACCATTGTATCTAGAGTTAAAATAACACATCAAGTACAGTGGTACCTCTACCTAAGAATGCCTCTACCTAAGAACATTTTTAGATAAGAACTGGGTGTTCAAGAATTTTTTTGCCTCTTCTTAAGAACCATTTTCTACTTAAGAACCCAAGCCCAGAAAAATTTCCCAGGAAATTTGAGACTGGCACGAAGGCCTGACCAATTTCCTGCCATTCCCCCTTTAATCCTGGCCCTCTTTTTTTCTGGGCTGCCAGAGGAGCCTTTCGGTGGCACTTAAGGAGGCTTTTGGCAGTCCAGAGCGAATGAAGCATTTTCCTTTCTCTGGGTGCTTGGAGAGAGAATAAACCTTTGCCAGCACCCAGAGAAAAGAAACGTTCCCTTCGCTCTGGGCAGCACAGAGCAAACGGAGCATTTTCCTTTCTCTGGGCACTTGGAGAGGAAATAAACCACTTTGCTGTGGTGACTCTCTCGTGGTGCCTCCCATACACCCGGCAGGAGGTTGCCCCCCGGAGCATCTGGGCGTGGAAAGGCAAAAGGGAGCACTACACCCTGGCCGGATCAACTCAGCTTCAGCCAAACCACAGTGAAGGAAAGGAGCCAGCTACAAAGCGAGCGAGCGAGAGGATAGGGGAGCCCTTCAGCATGGAAAGGATGAGGTAGCAGGTAGCAGCAGCAGCCGCCTTTCAGTCGGAAGGAATGGAAGGTTTCCTCCTCTCACCTGCCTGTGTTTCTCTCTCTGGTGCAGTGTATGGGAGTGTATGGGGGACTTTTGTGCAGTCTCGTGCCAGGTGTATGCGAGGCACGTCTTCCTCCTCGCCGCCTCAGAGTCCCTCTTAAAGTTTTGGATTTTTTTGATTCTCCTCACCTCACCTTCTTCCTTCAGCAGTGACTGTCCTCATTCTCTTCTTCTTCTTCCTCCTCCTCCCCCACATATTCCAAGTTTTTATTTCTTTCCTAATAGGTTTGCACACATTATTTGCTTTTATATTGATTCCTATGGGAAAAATTGCTTCTACTTTAAAACTTTTCTACTTAAGGACCTGGTCATGGAACAAATTTAGTTCTTAAGTAGAAGCACCACTGTATATTCACATTAACTGAATGTGCTATAAACAATTTAACTTAATACCTTGCAGGAATCACATTATTAAATAAAAATTGGGCATGGAAATCAAGCTGCAAATTTATTCCAGTTTCATCCAAGTTTCATTTCTATTACTCAAACCATAACAGATGAGAATTAATTTTGTGCTGCTACTTACTCAAAGAAATATTCCTTGAATGATGTAAATCAATAAAAGATCAAGCAATATAATTTGGATTGGCTGCTCTTTAATGAAAACCAATCTACACCTTATTTGATTACCTGTAAGGGTGTCAAGAAAGTCAAGAGGGTGAGCATAATTTATATTTGTTTATGTATCAAATTTAGAAAGCCCCTTTTCTAAAAGGGGGAGTCACGATGTGATTGACGCTTCGCCCACTGTTATGCGTGTTAATTCACATAGAAAAACAGTGTTTCAATGACATTACTATGTCTGACATCTTGCCTTTCTTGACCATCTCCTGTGAACATCACTAGTTACCATATAATGTAAGGATAATTGATATTTCCTTCCTTTCTCCGTGGAAGTTTTCAAGGTTTCAGTTGATACTCAGTGGTCTTTCCATGGGAACTTTTAAATATATCCATGGAATATTTGTTGCTTTCTAAACATTGTACTTTCTAAGGGAATGCAATTGCAACACTTAACTTGAAAAAGGAAGGTAGATAGTTTTCAGAGAGAGTATGGCCTATGTCTACTATTTCCCCCCTTCCCCCAAAATATATGGTATTCTGTGTCCCAGCTTCCTGAAAGTTTTCTTTTTCCTGGGAAGAAAAGCTTTGGTATTGTACCTCATTCCCTGGGTTTCTTTTCCTTGGTTCCAATCTGATCTTATTTTATTGGTACAAAATAGCAAAAAAATGTGTTGCTGAGTTGGTTGCATATGGCTTCTTCATTTTGCAGTCTCCCGAGCTATCCTATTTCAACTGTCAACATTCGGGCTTCAGGCCTGGCTATAGCACGGAAACTGCTTTGGTCGTGTTGATGGATGATCTCTGGCGGGGCCGGGACAGGGATTTATCATCTGTCCTGGTGCTTCTTGACCTCTCAGTGGCTTTCGATACCATTGACTGTTCTGTCAAGCTCTCTGGTAGAATCCTCCCAAAAATGCACAGATACAATTTCAGGCACACACACGTTTGAAAATTCAAAACAATGTTCTTTATAATGAAAATTCACTTAAACCAAGCCCTCTTTTGGGATAGCAAAGAGCACTTGTCTCCAAACAAACTGGTAATTTGTACAAGTCCCTTATCAGTTCTGTGATACTTAGCTTGCAGCTGTGAGGCCCTTCATGGCACCGGACCAGAATATCTCCGGGACCGCCTTCTGCCGCACGAATCCCAGCGACCAGTTAGGTCCCACAGAGTTGGCCTTCTCCTGGTCCCGTCAACTAAACAATGTCGGTTGGCGGGACCCAGGGGAAGAGCCTTCTCTGTGGCGGCCCCGACCCTTTGGAACCAACTCCCCCCAGATATCAGAGTTGCCCCCACCCTCCTAGCCTTTAGTAAGCTCCTTAAAACCCACCTCTGTCGTCAGGCATGGGAGAATTGACATTTTTCCTCCCCCTAGGCTTATAAAATTTATGTATGGTATGCTAGTATGTATGGTTGGTTTCTAAACTGGGGTTTTTTAAATTAACTTAAATTAGATTAGATTTGTTTACATTGTATTATTGTTGCTGTGAGCCGCCCTGAGTCTGCGGAGAGGGGCGGCATACAAATCTGACTAATAAATAAAATAAATAAATAAATAAATTCACAGTCCTTCTTTTTTCACAAAGTGAAACATACTTTGCCCTGGTTTAGTTTCAAAGCGGGGGAAAAATCAGCACACAAAAGGTCCAAGTCAGTAAAGCAGTCACAAAATACAACGATCAGATAATCCTCCACAATGGCCAAACCCACAGGCTGCTCTTTATAGCAGCCTCACTAATTACCACAGCCCCACCCAACCACAGGTGGCCTCATTTTCTTTGATAATAATCTCTCAGTTGTTGTTGCCTATGCATCGCTCTCCGCATGCGTGGCTATATCATTAACTCTTGTTCTGAATCCAAGGAGGAGCTAGATAATTGATCTCCTTCTGAGCTGTCTGCCACACTCTCCTCCTCCCTGTCACTCATGTCTTCTTGGTCAGAGGAGCCTTCATCAGCAGATTCCACCGGGGGCAAAACAGGCCTGCAGCATGTGGATGTCTCCCCCACATCCACAGCTCTTGGGGCAGGAGCTGGGCTGGAGCTAACCACAACAATCAACCATGGTATCCTTCTGCACCAGCTGCAGGGGTTGGGAGTGGGAGGCACTGTCCTTCAGTGGTTCTCCTCCTACCACTCCGGTCAGTCACAGTCGGTGTTAGTGGGGGGGTCGGAGGCTGACCTCTAGGTTTCTCCCTTGTGGGGTGCCTCAGGGGTCGCTCCTCTCCCCCCTGCTATTTAATATCTACATGGAACCGCTGGGTCATCCAGGGACATGGGGTGAGGTATCATCAGTATGCTGATGATACCCAGCTGTACATCTCCACCCCATGTCCAGTCAACGAAGCAGTGGAAGTGATGTGCCGGTGCCTGGAGGCTGTTAGGGTCTGGATGGATGTCAACAGACTCAAGCGCAACCCCGATAAGACGGAGTGGTTGTGGGTCTTGGCTCCCAAGGACAATTCCATCCATCCATTACCCTAGGGAAGGAATTATTGACCCCCCTCGGAGAGGGTCCACAACTTGGGCATCCTCCTCGATCCACACTCACATTAGAGAACCATCTTTCAGCTGTGGTGAGGGGGGCGTTTGCCCATGTTCACCTGGTGTACCAGTTGCGGCCCTACCTGTATCGGGACTCATTGCTCACAATCACTCATGCCCCCATCACCTCGAAGTTCAACTACTGTAATGCTCTTTACATGGGGTTACCTCTGAAGAGTGTTCGGAAACTTCAGATCGTGCAGAATGCATCTGCGAGAGCAATCATGGGCTTCCCCAGGTATGCCCATGTTACACCAACACTCAGCAGTCTGCATTGGTTGCCGATTAGTTTCTGGTCACAATTCAAAGTGTTGGTTATCACCTATAAAGCCCTTCATGGCATCGGACCAGAATATCTCTGGGACCGCCTTCTGCCGCACAAATCCCAGCGACCGGTTAGGTCCCACAGAGTTGGCCTTCTCCAGGTCCTGTTGACAAAACAATGTCCCAGGGAAAGAGCCATCTCTGTGGTGGCCCTGACCCTCTAGAATCAACTCCCCACAGAGATTAGGATTGCCCCCACCTTCCTTGCCTTTCGTAAACTCCTTAAAACCTACATCTGTCGTCAGGCATGGGGAAATTGATTCCCCTGGGCCATTTCTGTTTTATGTATGGTTTATATGAGATGTATGATTCTTTTTATATTAAGTGTTTTTGAATTGTTTTAATCAATTGGATTTGCACTGTTTTATTGTTGTGAGCCGCTGTGAGTCTTCAGAGAGGGGCGGCATACAAATCAAATCAAATCAAATCATAAAGCAAGCAAGCAAACAAACAAACAAACAAAAAAATAAATTTCCTGGGTGGAAGAAATATACCTTCCCTTTAATTATAGGAAGGTTTCATGCAGTGAAAGATTTATTATTGCAAATTATTCCAAAATGTGTCTATACAGAAAGAGAGTATTTAATTTTCTGACTCCTATCTTTAGCTGCTTTTCTTAACAAAAATTATATCATCACACTTCTATTAGCCAAACTACAATGATAGCATGTGAAAGAAGAGGGGACAACTTGCCATAATCAACTTGCTGCCAACTCAGCATGACTAGGTCTCCACGGCCAACCTGCCACAGCCAACTCATCATGGCCAACTTGCTGAAGGATAAAATAGTGAGCACTATATCTAATCCTGTTCCATTTAAGAGTGGCATACCCCAAGGCAGCATACTAGGACCAACACTCTTCATACTCTATATAAATGACCTTTGCGATCACATTACAAGCAACTGCATTCTCTTCGCCGACAATGTAAAACTTTTCAACACCACCAATAACACAGCTACTTTCCAAAAAGGCCTTGACTTTGTGTCTGAATGGTAAAACATCTGGCAACCTTAAATCTCAACCAAAAAATGCTCTGTCCTACACATTGGCAAAAAAGAATCAGAACACCAAATACAAGCTGAATAAACAAGAATTTACAGACAACCCTCACTCCGTAAAAGACCTTGCAATACTCATATCAAATAACCTAACTGCCAAAACCCACTGCAACAATATCGCCAAAAAGGCTTCAAATGTTGTTAACCTAATACTATGTAGCTTCTGCTCCGATAATCTCACAATACTAACCAGAGCATACTAAACTCTCGCCAGACCAATCCTTGAATACAGCTCACCTATCTGCAGCCCACACCACATGTCAGACATAAACATTCTAGAAAACTTCCAGAGATACTTTACTAGAAGAGCCCTCCACTCCTCCACTCGCAACAGAATACCCTACGCAACCAGACTTACAATCCTAGGTTTAGAAAGCTTTGAACTATGTCGCCTTAAACACGACCTAAACATAGCCCATAAAATCATCTGCTACAATGTCTTTTCTGTCAGCTTCAATCACAACAACACACGAGCATACAACAGATATAAGCTTAAAGTAAACGTTCTAAACTGAACTCCGGGAAATACGACTTTAGTAACTGAGTAGTTGATGCATCAACTCACTACCAGACTTTGTAGTATCATCACCTAACCCCCAAAACTTTACCCTTAGACTATCCACTGTTGACCTCTCCCGATTCTAAGAAGGGGTATGCATAAGTGCACCAGAGTGCCTTCCGTCCCCTGTCCTAATGTTTCTCTTTTACTAGTATCATGTATATAAATATTATTATGTCTTTGTATACCCACCAATATGTACTTGACAAAACAAACAGATAAATAAAAATAAATAAATTTAACAACTTTATTTTATTATTGTAAATAAATAAATATTATTTTAATTTTTGCCTTTCACATTTCATTCTATCTTTCCTTTTACATGCTTTCTTTAATGATTTTATTCCATCATTTCTTTCATATTTGTGTAACTCTTGTCCTGCAGCAAATTGTCCTGCAGTGAGTTGGCTATAGTAAGTTAACTGTGGCAAGTTAGCCATGGTGAATTGGCCATGATCAATTGTCGCAGACCCTGGGGAAGAGTGTTTGAATGTATTACTAATTTCATTTCAGGAGTTTGTTTGTTTTTGAAGAGATACAACAAAGAAACTCTATATTACAACTGGAACTTTAAAAAAAATAAAAACTATTTTGTTCGAAATTCAGTCAAAATTGTCATTAATCATAGGCCTTCACTTGACAAGCATCTCAGTGTGTGCAGTGCATAGTTGTGATCAAGCCACAGCTATACTATGTACTGCCCTCCTTTTTTTGTTTTATAGTGAAGGCAAATGGGGGAAAAACCAAATTTAGTTCCTTCTCCATTTATTTTCTGTTTCTTTTTATTCATTGTGTATTTTTTGCATTAGATACTCTGTCAAGAATACAACAGAACATTAATAGAAATACTGCAAGGGAAAGGAAAGTGGAAATCATCAGCAGAATTTAAACACTGGAAAGAACTATGAATTTTAAATATCATGTTTGGTGACTATTAAAGTGCTTCTTAAAAGAGGAATGTTTGTCTTATCTCTTAACTTTGGAAGAGAAAAAGAAGCCAGGTTGCAAGCATTGAATGAAGCAAGACTACATTCCTTGCTGAATTCAAAAGAGGAACACAAATTCGTCCAGAAGCCCTAGGGAACCTAGAGTGGGATTGAGCCCATTAAATGTCTCTTGTGATCTGCTGTTGCCAGGGCATGGGGCTGTGGTGATTATGTGCATATGCATCTGCACCAGGCATATGCACCATGACAAATTCCTTGTGTGTCCAGTCACACTTGGCCAATAAAGAATTCTATTCTATGTTATGTTATGTTATGTTTGTTAAGTTATGTTATGTTATAAAATATTTCAGCTCTTAAACTACACAAGTTCCTTCCCAATTCCAAAATGTTCAGTTTGAGATTGATTAATTGAAAGATTTGTCCTGGATTCAAACCTACATGAGATCCTGTAAATGTTATTTGAAACTTTCACCATTTAAAAATTGAATTTTTAGATTTACCATTTAAAAATGGGAAATTTTAAAAGAGGGAGCTATGACCATAACCTTGAGAAAATTTTCTTGCTCTCTTTTAAATTTAAATATGCCTGGGATAAACATATATCCGTTCTATTTTTTTTAAAAAATATTTTGATTAATTTTCTTAAAATAGACAGACACACATACAAACATTAAACACAAAATGGGGATACATTTTCCCCGCTTATTTTGAAAGTATAAATTCAAATACAGAAAAAGAATACATAATTAGATATATATTGAATATTAAAAAGTTTACTAAATTTGAGTTAGAGTTTTTCACATTTTTACTAATATATGTATAAAACCAAAATTCTTACTATATTACTTATATATAGACTCATTCTTATATATAAACTAATTCTACCATAGTCATTAAACGATAAATTTAAACTAATGTTAGCATTGATATTACCCAAGTAAAAACAAATACAACAAATTAACTAAGAATAAATTTATATATCTTATTTTTTCTTATCTATCCATTTATAAACATTGTTCCATGTTTCATAAAACTTAGTATCTTCTTGATCATTTAAACGTCTTGTCATCATATCCATTTCAGCGCAATCTAATACTTTTGCTATAACTTCTTCTTCTTTGGGGATTTCCTCCCCCTTCCAATTTTGCGCATACGTAATTCTAGCCGCAGTTAATATGTGTATAATTAAATATAAAATTTCTTTCTTATAGGTCTGATTGGTAATTCCTAATAAATAAAATTCCGGGGTATTTTCTATATCCTGCTTTACTATTTCTTTTATTATTTTCTCTATCATCTTCCAATATATTTTAGCTTTACCACATGTCCACCATTGATGGTAGTAGGTTCCTATTTCTTTCTTGCATTTCCAACACAATGGAGAGGTTTTAGGGAACATTTTTGCTATCCTATTTGGAGGGAGGTGCCACCTGTAGAACATTTTAATTTGATTTTCTTTTAATGATACTGATTTGGTCATTTTCCAATTATTAATCCAGACTTTCTCCCATGTATCAATATCTATTTCCTTATCAATGTTTCTGCACCATCTTATCATATTGTCTTTTAAGGTCAATTCTATATTTTTGTGTGCAATGAGAAATTTATATATTTTCCCTATTGTTTTTGTTTGATTAAGAGTAATTAAGTTGCTTAGCAAATTTTTACTTTTATTAAAAATATAGAGTGTTTTATCCTTCTGGTATCTGGATCGGATCTGGGCATAGTGCCACCAATCTATTGTTATCCCTTCCTCTTGTAATTTAATCCTAGATTTTAATTTCATTTGGTCATTTAATAAATCTTTATATCTTATAATTTTTTTTTAATCTTTTATAGACTTTGGGTGTATTATTGCTTCTAAGGGGGCAAGCCATTCTGGAATATTTAGAAAATGATTTTTCCTTATATCTTTCCAAACTTCTAATAAATATTTCCTTAGTGTATGTCTTTTAAAATATGAGTGATTTTTCTCCTTGTCATACCATATGAAGGCGTGCCATCCAAGCATAAGATCATGCCCTTCTAAATTTAATATTCTTTTGTTTTCTAGAGTTATCCAATCTCTAATCCATGTTAAGGCAGCCGCCTGGTAATATAATTTCCAATTTGGAAGACCGAATCCTCCTCTTTCTTTAATATCTTCTAAACAATTTATTTTTATGCTTGATTTTTTCCCTTGCCATAAATTTTTTTTAACTATATTTGTTAAAGTTTTGAAAAAAATACCCCCTGGGTTTATTGGGATTACCTGGAAAAGAAATAAAATTTTAGGTAAAATATTCATCTTAATTGTTGCCACTCTTCCTAAAAAAGATATTTTCAGATTATTCCAAATTGCTAAGTCTTTTTTAATTTCTGTTAATAGTTTTATGTAATTATCATTTTTTAAAGTTATTGTTTTAGCTGTTAAGCATATTCCTAAATATTTTACTTTTTTAACAATCTTTATTCCGGAAATACGTTCTAATTTAGATTCTTGTATTTTACTCATATTTTTAGTTAAAAATTGTGTTTTGCTTTTATTTATCTTTAAACCTGCTACCTTTCCATGTTGTTCTATTGTCTGCATTAGTATTGGGACTGTTGTTATCGGTTCTTCAATTATGAATGTTAAGTCATCTGCAAAAGCTTGAACTTTGTAAGTTTCATCTCCTACAGTTAGGCCTTTTATTTTAGGATCTGTTCTTATCTTAATTAATAAAGTCTCCAAAGCCATAATAAATAACAATGGTGATATAGGACAACCTTGGCGAACTCCCTTATTTATCTCAAGTATTGGTAATTGATTATTATTCAGTATTATATTCGTTGTTTGTTTTGAATAAATGGTGTCTATTAAATTAACAAATTTTGGGCCGAATTTCATTTTATTTAATTGCATTTTTATAAATATCCAATTGACGTTATCAAAGGCCTTTTGGGCGTCTAAGAACATTAAAGATAATGCCTTACCTGGATGTTGTTCATAGTATTCTAACGTGTTTATGACTGTTCTAAGATTATTTTTAATTTGTCTACCTGGTAGAAAACCATTTTGATCTTGATGTATTATCCCATTTATAACTCTTTTAAGTCTGTCTGCATAAATAGCAGTAAATATCTTATAATCTACATTTAATAATGATATAGGCCTGTAGTTTTTAATTTTTTCTGGTTCTGTACCCGGCTTATGAATTAAAGTTATTAATGATTCTGACCAGGATTTGGGAATTTTACCTTTGAGTCTACATTCATTAAAAATTTCTAACATATTATTTCTTATTGTTTCATTTTCTATTTTATACCATTCTGCCGGTATGGCATCTGGGCCCGTGGCCTTATTATTTTTCTGTTTTTTAATTGTTGTTAGGAGTTCTTCCATTGTTATTGGTCCGTCCATAGTAGTCTGTTGATCTTCTGTTATTTGTGGTAATTTTGAAAGTTCTAAATAATTAAAAACTTCATCCTCGCTAATATTGTCTTTTGCATATAGATCTTTATAAAAATTATACACAATGGCTGCCTTTCCTTCTGTATCATATTTTATTAAGCCGTCTTTGTCTTCTAGTTTTTAAATTAGTTTTGATTGCCTCTGTTTTCTAAGTTTATATGCTAACCATCTGCCTGGTTTGTTTGCATGCTCAAAATAATGTTGTTTTGCTCTTTTAATTTTTTCAGTTATTTGATTTTGTTCTATCAATCTAATTTTGTGTTTAATTACATTTATTTCTGTTTTCAAATCTCTATTCTTTATATGCTGTTGTGATAAAGATTCTAGTTGTTTTAATTCATTTATTAATTGTGCATATTTTAATTTATTTTCCTTATTGTATTTTGCTGTATAAGATATCGTTAATCCTCTTATGTAAGCTTTAACTGTATCCCATAAATTTTGTGGAGTAGTGTCTGAGTTTTTATTAATTTCAAAAAATATTTTTAGTTCTTTTTCAATCCAATCCTTATATTTCTTATCTTTCAAAATGTTTCTATTCATCCGCCAGTTAATCTGTTTATTATTAGTTCTCATATAAACTACTACGGGATTGTGATCAGCCCATGTATTGACATCTATCTCGACCTCTTTTATTTGTTCTGCAATGGTTTTAGGAGCCCATATCATATCTATTCTTGTCCAAATTTTATGGGGGTTAGAGTAAAAAGTGTATTGTCTCTTGTGAGGGTGTCTTTCCCTCCAAATATCATTTAATAAAAATTCCACTTTCATTTTTTGAAAAGTACTAGGTAATAAGTTCTTTCTTCTCTTTTTACTTTTGTTGCCCCCCCCCCCCAAATGCCTGGGATAAACATATATCCATTCTAAGATAAAATACAGGAAATAGTATAAGGGCAGACTAGATGGACCATGAGGTCTTTTTCTGCTGTCAGTCTTCTATGTTTCTTCAGATAGGTCTAAGGAGGTGGGGCTGGGGGTTAAAAAGGACTGGGAATTATAGTAACCTCACCCTCTCTTTTCATGTTCTTTAAAGTCTAAAAATGTTAACATGCCATATGTATTAGAATCGTATTGTTCATATCTTATGTTTCCAATCTCTCTGTGTATTTGTAAATTAGAAGAGATTGAAGAATGATTTAAAGAAATGTGCTAATTTGCAAGTGTTTTCTAAAGCCACTTTTAAACACTTCCATAAGAATTTGCAGAGGAATGAGGATTTTCTAATGAGAAATGAATACCACTATTTTGTTCTCTCAGCAAAAGTAGCCATTTCTTTGTGAAATGTTAACTTTGAGATTCTGGAATTAAAATAATAATTTTACCCAATTTTAACAGATTAACGTATAGTTTTTTTCTTTGCCTCCCCCCCCTCCTTATGTTCGCTTTGTATACCATTATGCATTTTACAAATCAAACACTATTTTATTTTTGCACTTAGTGTGATAATAAATGATATGTCACCTAAACAGAAGTGCCAAATAACAAGCTCATGCTAGGCTGAAATAATGGGATATGGGGATATGATTATAAAATCTTCCAACAGTACATCAACCGCTAATTGAATCTCACTCTATATTTTTATTTTTTATTCCCCCCCCCCTTTTCTTTGCACAAAAGCTATGATCCGTCTCTCTAGCATTTTTCTCCATTTCTTGATTTAAAATCAAGATGCAGTTGTCATTCAGGGAAGATGGTACCTCAGAATTAAAGTCATGAACATCACCCTCTTAATCCTTGGAACTATAACCTGAACTTCTAATGTCAGATGTGGTTTGAAATCTTTCATCACTCTTCTGTAATCCTTGGGATATCCAGATCTCCTTTCTGAAAAGGCAGTGTTGTGCTTTCTCACCAGCTTGAAATGAGAAATACTGTACATGCAGACAGTAATATTGGGTTAAAAATACTTTAAAATAGTTTTTAAACAGAAATCGAAAAGCTGTCAAGACCTGGCTTTGCCGACAGGCCTGGGGGGGGGCGTGAATTTTAACATCAGGCACAGCAAAATTATGTTCGATTAGTATGTATGTTGTTATTAGTTTGGACTAAGGGATTTTATAGGGGGTTAATTTTAGTATGGGTTTATAATGGGGTTTTATAATTATTATTACTATTTGACTTTTTTTATTATTGTATTATTGTATTGTTTTGTATTGTTGTAAGCTGCCCTGAGTCCTGTGGGATTGGACGGCATAGGAGTTGAATAAATTAAATTAAATTAAATTTAGAATGCTAAAAGGGCAGACAAACTTTTAAAATTTTTACTTATTTCATTTATATGCAGCCTGTCTCACTATTAAACAAGTTTTATTTTTTTGTGACATGAGACTTCTTTTAATGAGACTTTTTAGATGCCCCAAAATGTCACTAGGTCCCCAAAAGCTTATGCATTTTGTCTTTTAAGCCACAAAGACTTGAAAGAAAATGTATCTAGATCAATATTTTCAAATATCACAATTATTTATTTATTTATTTATTTATTGGATTTAAATGCCGCCCCTTTCCCAGGACTCCGAGGATAAAAATTAATTATTGTATACACCGACTGTCTTTAAAACCTGTGCTTATAGATTTCTACTTGCTAGGAAGCAGTTCTTAATGTGATTGCCTTATTTGATATATTTCCTGGGTTATTTGACCAGGCATTCAGAAAACAGGATGCTGAATTAGCAGCAAGCAAGTGATAGCATTTAGACTTATGTACCACTTCAAAGTGCTTTACAGCCCTTTCTAGGCAGTTTACAGAATCAGTCTATTGTGTCCAAAAATCTGGGTCCTCATTTTACCCACCACAGAAGAATACAAGGCTTGAGTCAACCTTGAGCCAATGGGAATTGAACTGCCAAATTGCAGGCAGCCAGCAGTCAGCAGAATTAGCCTGCAGTACTGCATTCTAGCCACTGCAGCTCATCAATTTGGTGGGTATTTTGTCTGAGTTTCAAGGATGTGAACCTTGGAAAATACACAATAGAATTTAAAATTTAGTTATTCATGATGGAAGCACCTTTTTTATCAGAATTTATGTGCCACCAGGGAGGTGCAACCAACTATAGCTTCTGTAGTTTTCTGCAGTTTTCAAGGGTAGCCCCATGTAGAGTGTGGCAGATGGCAACATGATTCCTAGTTCCAAGAGTAAGAGTATTCAGAATTCAAAGCAAAGTGCATAATTTTACCAAAAAAATAAATAAATGCTGAAACCTAAAGATTTATCTGAAGAACACTAACTTATGAAATTAGAATTGTGATGACTTATTTTATTTTATTACTTATTTAATTATGAACATGTATCTGATAGGAATATTAGACATTTCAAAAAGTAAGTCTTCTCCCCAGGAGGCTCCACTCTTTCAAACACTCTCACATTAGTGAGTTAATTAGCTTTTTCTGGATGTACTGTAGTTAAAGCCATTTTATTTTAGGGTGCTATTGGCTCTAATGAGGTTAGTACCTGCTAAATTCAATTGGAATTTCATTTGTTCTGTAATTCAATTTCATATTCGTATACCAAATAGTGTCCCTTGGAATTGGGATTGGTTACATAATTTGATAAATAAATATACACACTGATAGAAGAAAAAGAAATATTACAAGTAAAACAGAAAAAATGAATTTTTTTCACTGTGCTTTGCAAACAGGTAAATAGGTAAAATAATTTCCAAAGCTCTAGAAGATAAACCAATTAAAATTATTTATACTCAAATGCTTAGTCCTTCTCTAGCTTTATGTTCATGATTTTCCCAATCAGATGCTTAGATGACATAGGGTGAACCATTCTAGGTCACAGAGATTTGTAGTCTCTTAATTATTAACATACTAAAACACATTTTGTTTTTCACTTTTGTCAGATTGTACTATGTTGTGAGAGAAGGCCCAAGCAGAACATGCTATTTATCTGGTAAAAAGTAAATATCAAAAAATGAAGACATTTTGCTTCTCATCCAAGAAGTCTCTTCAGTTCTTGTGATGAAGATTCAGATTCAATTCTCAGATGAGAAGCGAAATGTCTTCAAGGAAAAAATAGGAAGCCCAGTTGCCTTCAGAAAAACACTTTTGGGACAACTATAATTTGGATGACTGAGAATCTCCATCGATAACTGGAAAAGAAAACTCAGGCTCCAAAATCCATGCCTCATCAGATTTCTATCCTGCACATGGTTCACACATTCTTTGCTTAAGTTTTCCTGCTTCGATTTTGTTGAAATAAAATTAAAATTAAGTTGATTGTAACAATCCCATATTCAGTGTTTGCTTGCAGACACATAAATTAAGTATTCTTTTTTTCCCTCCCAAGTATCCAAATAATCCTAATGATTATTGAATATAGTGTTCTTTCTTTCCCAGTAACATTGCAAGTGACTTTTGGAGCCCTTTGAAAATGAATTGGTTAATGCCATAAATTAGCTTTCTGAAATTTCATCAAAAGTTGAATGGAATATGATATTTCTTTATAACAAGAAAAGATACAGGCAGAATTAGATTCCTCTTTAAGAGAAACTACGTATTATGGCCTTGGCTTCATACTAGATTTTCTGTGCCTTGTATTATCAATGTAAACTCTGAATGTTGTACAGTAAACGCTTTTTGGAAAAAGTGACCATGGCTTATTTTACACAATGTGTACATATTGTATAAATAGATATATATACCATTCATGTATCTATGTATATGTACCAATATATGTCTGTGTGCCTATAAATATACACATAAACATATATAGAAATGCCAAAAATGCTAACTGATATGAGAGAAAGGTACAGAGAGTTGGGATTTTTTTCTGTAGAGTTTGCATAAACTTGTATGGCTCCAGAGTCCTTTGAAAATATATAGAATTATTGCAGATTGGTTATTTATGAATAAAAACCCTTTTATTGCTGGATTACAAATGTCACATCAGTTTTATATGAAATGCTGATTTTAGTTTGCAAGATTTGCAATGAAAACAAATAATGTGGTCTCCACACTGTATAAGAGACTGCAAGAGAAAGTCGACTAATAGAACAGATGTATCAACAAAGCCAGCCTGCATTTGTATAATTATTTTGCTGTATCTTATGATTCAAAGAAATGAATAAACTGCACATGATTTATCTGAAAGAGTAAAACACTAAAATCCTATTATGAATTAGCTATCAAAATGTTAACAAAATTGTAGAGTTGTTCTAGTAGGAACAGTTGCCACAGTTTTGGCACACATTTGGATTTGCAACACCAGAAGGCAAATTCACAATGCTGATTCAGCCATTGCCAGCAGCAATTACATTTTACTGGGGTTTATTTTGATCAGAGAATTTGGAGAACCATTTCTTTTGATACAGATGGTGGTTTCTTTTTTTAAACTACATGTTATTTATCCTTTAAGTGGCAGTACTCTACCTGGCCAACTTTGGCAAATATCATAAAATCTAAGTAGGGTCAGAGCAGTGATGGGCTACCAAAATTTTCACTACCACACTGTGGGTGTGGCTTATGCAATTTGTTTCAACAGTGCAAATTGGGTGTTCTGGGGTGGAGCTCCATTTTCGCTACCCCACTGCGTTCCCTCCTGTCTGAGCAGTAGCTCACTTGTGATTATCTACTATATAAAGTGTATGTGTGCACGTGCATGCACAGCTCTTCTAAAATTATACACATTCAACCTCATTTACTGTGATAGGAAAAACATACCCAGAGCCCAGAAGGGAAAAAAAAATCAAAATTTTACTACCAGTACTTTGTACCTGACCAAAATTTTGCTACCGGTACTGCGTAACTGACCGTACCCATAGGAGCCCACCACTAGGTCAGAGATTACTTAATTTGGATAGAAAACTGCCAAAAAAATAAATGGATTATAAATTAGAAAATAACGAGTTGATAGGAAACCATTTCCAGAAGGAAGGAAGGAAGGAAGGAAGGAAGGAAGGAAGGAAGGAAGGAAGGAAGGATGAAAAGGGATTTGATTTAGCAATTATTTCAAAGAAAAAGAGGACCCTGGAGAAAATCTCATAAATTCATGTGCTTTTCCAGTTTCAAACTAGCCAATGGGCATATGTGAATTTCCTGTCCAGTTTGTCCAATAATTTTTCTAGCAGTCTAAATGCTTCCTGCCTTTCCATTCAAATCCAAGGACAAACCTCCGAAGAAATATTTTCTCTGGAGTCCTTTTCAAGTTAGTGTCCTTAGCACTAAATGAGACTATAACTCCCTAAATTCTCAGCATGACCTATTGAAAGGGTGAATTCTAAGCATATAGCCATATCACTAAACTGTTTTTTACATTTTTACAAACGTCAGTTCCTGCAGCCAAATAGAACATATCACAATAGCTAAACAGAATCCAATAGCCATTATTGTATTGACAGTTCTGTGTTAGCAAATACTTCAAAAGAAAAGGATTTAGGGGTAATGATTTCGGACAGTCTCAAAATGGGTGAACAGTGCAGTCAGGCAGTAGGGAAAGCAAGTAGGATGCTTGGCTGCATAGCTAGAGGTATAACAAGCAGGAAGAGGGAGATTATGATCCCGCTATATAGAATGCTGGTGAGACCACATTTGGAATACTGTGTTCAGTTCTGGAGACCTCACCTACAAAAAGATATTGAACGAGTCCAAAGACGGGCTACAAGAATGGTGGAAGGTCTTAAGCATAAAACGTATCAGGAAAGACTTAATGAACTCAATCTGTATAGTCTGGAGGACAGAAGGAAAAGGGGGGACATGATCGAAACATTTAAATATATTACAGGGTTAAATAAGGTTCAGGAGGGAAGTGTTTTTAATAGGAAAGTGAACACAAGAACAAGGGGACACAATCTGAAGTTAGTTGGGGGAAAGATCAAAAGCAACATGAGAAAATATTATTTTACTAAAAGAGTAGTAGATCCTTGGAACAAACTTCCAGCAGACGTGGTAGATAAATCCACAGTAACTGAATTTAAACATGCCTGGGATAAACATATATCCATCCTAAGATAAAATACAGAAAATAGTATAAGGGCAGACTAGATGGACCATGAGGTCTTTTTCTGCCGTCAGACTTCTATGTTTCTATGTTTCTATTTCCATTTTTTTTGGAAAAAAAACTAAAGTCAATCAATAAAAATAAGAATATCACATTAACAAATCAAAGTCTGACTATCCTAAATAATAGTATTATATTAACACACCTCATTATACACACAGGAAAAGAAAGAGAGGATGTTGTGAATCATAACCTATTCATCAACATTCTTTTATTATGTACATCTCAGTTATCAGCCAAGCTATCATATGCTAGAGAACATAATGGCAACACTTTATTATAAATGGGAAATAATCATAACCGCTTTTGGAGAGCCATTGCAGTATTAATGATGATTAATTATGTTTGTATGGCAGGAACATATAATATTGTGCCAAATTCAATTGTGGCTTAATGAACAGTCACTTTAAAAATTAGGCTACATATAAGAGAGTGTCAGAAAATTCTACATTTTCTAGAATGGTATAATATTTTGCTCTGGATTAGGCTACCAAATAAAATATCTACCTGCATGCTATCATTTAAGAAAGTTTCATGTAATTACAACAAGTATGAACATCCTTTGATTTTCTGCTTACTGATTACATTATAGCAAGTAAATTTATTTGCATCATTCTTGCTCCCTTCCATGGAATTCCAGAAGAGGAATCTGTTTCCAAACTTGAATTACTTTAATCATTGCTGAGCTTCTGGAGCACACTGAAGAAGCCGGAGGCAAGGCGTTGGAACAAACCTTTTTAATGATTACACGAACCAAACAAGTGACAGAGAACAAGCTGTCAAGCCAGAACACAACAATATACACCTCAGGTAACTTGACAGGACAGCCAATACGGTAGCCCTAATTTTCCCACCAAATGTGGCAACACTGTAACGGAGCCTAAGCCAATAGGACAGCTAAACTGGCTGACCAATAGGAAGCTGTTTCTGGGCAGACGGCTCCCGCAGGAACTAGGCAGATAAGTAACACTCCTCCTCCCTTACATTGCTACATACATAATCATTGAGATAGGCGGGCCTTTGACAGACCCACCTAGATCATCGAGGGAGAATGACGTCCCAAGTTCCACTCTGCGGGTTGGCTTGGCTAGGCCCCAGCGGTTCCGGTGGCAAAATCCTTGATTCTGCCTTAGCTGGGAGAGGCGATGGTACCATGAGAATGCCCTGAGTGGGTGGAACAAATAGGTATGGTGGCGCCTGAGCCTCTAGCCCAGCTTCACTTTCTTGGGGAAGGCTACCATCCACTAGAGGGGATAAAGTGTGCCGTGGGTGAACTTGGTCTAGGTGTCTGCACCAATAGCGGCCATCCTCGAGGTGGACTTTGAAGGAGCGTGGGCCAAGCTCCCTCACTATTGTGGATGGTACCCAAGAGGGGCCCTCAGTATAGGAGCAGGTGAAAACAAGGGCTCCAGATTGATATCACTTCCCGGCGGGGCTAGGCCAGGGGGAAGAATTGGCGTATAGCGGGTGGAGCCTATCAGGCAAGATATTCAATTTGCAGCCCATGAGAACCTCAGCAGGTGTTTTCTGGGTTGCCAAACAAGGTGTAGTATGTTGGGAAAGAAGCAACTCGGAAAGCCTAGCTTGTCAGAATCCCCTAGGTAACTTTTTCAATGTATCCTTTATGGAATGAACCATCTGTTCATCCTGGCCATTAGTGGCCAGGTGCCAAGGTAATATTAAGGTGTGGCAGACCTCAGCCGCAGCTAAATAGGTCTCGAAAGCAACCGCGGTGAACTGCGGGCCATTATCAGATACCAATAGATTGGGATACCTGTGGGTGGCAAAGTGGATGTCCAGGGTCTCCGTGATGGCTTGGGAGGAGGTTGAGTGCAACCAGGAAACCTCGAGCCAATGAGAATGGGCATCCACAACTATTAGGAAGGTCTGTCCCATGAATGGGACGGCAAGATCCACATGGTGGATCTAGGACAGTGGTTCCTAGGACAGTGGTTTGGCATGGGGAGGGGCCAAGTGGTTCTCCTGACAAAGTACACATGCAACAACATGATTCTCCACATCCTTGCCACCACACATAGCCCTTGGCCAGGGCTTTCATTCGCACCACACCTTGGTGTCCCCTATGAAGGATGGAGAGGAACTTTTCACAGAGGGGCAGAGGAATGATGACACTCAGTCCTCAGAGAAGGCACCCCCTGGACCACTGAGAGCTCTGTACAGTAGCGGAAGAAAGGGACAACATCATGGGAGGGGGAGGCAGGAGGCCAACCCCTCAGGACCCACTGGAGGAACAAGGAAATTAAAGGGTCCCGTCGTGAGCTCCAGGCCACGTCAGGGGCTGCCAGAACAAGAGGACTATCAGTGATGGCCAGAATAGTTGAGGCTGGGGCAGGGTCTTCCAAAAGTTCTGGAAGGGGGCATCTACTCAGGGCATCCACATGGGTGATATAGTGGCCTGGGTGGTAAACTAGCCAGTAAGAGTAATTCGACAGAAAAATTATCCAATGGGACATTTAGGGGGATAAAACAGTGGGGCTTTGGCGGTCTCCAGCCAGGAGTCCTAACAGAGGTTGGTGGTCCATGACTAAATCAAAACTTTGCCCGTAGAGGTAATTGTGGAAACAGCGGACCACTGTGATCAGGGCTTGGGCCTCTCTAGCTATCTGGCCGAGATTCCACTCCGCTTTTGCTAGGGTCCGGGAGAAAAAAGACAATGGCAACTTGGTACTGTTGGGAAGCCTGTGACTCAGGATGGCACCTACCCCAAACGGGGAGGGCACTGGCACTGATATTCAAGGCGGATGGAATTCCTTTTGTCCATCCCAGTTTGGCCCCATAGGCTTCATCGGGCCACCCATCAGGGAGCGTGGTTCCTTGGGAGAAGGTGTAAGGGATGTCGTGAGGGAAAGAAATATTGAGAATCAGCTGACGACGACATAAACTATCGCCTACGGATGGGGTAGCTAACTCCCAGCGGAAAATACAGAAATCAAAAATTGGTAAGTCCCTGAGTTCCCACACACTGGTGTTAGTATGTGCAGGTTTATCAGTAGCATTATAAAAAACAGACACATCCCAGGCAGAGGCTTGCCAGGTCCATTGATCACCCATGTTAGTCCCCCACATACAAAACAATTATTGATATCCAGGAAACCTCGAGCCAATGACCTCAGCAAGTTGAATAAACAAATTTCAAGCTAGTTGTGGGATCTCAAAGGGTTTAGACATTTCTTGCCAAAACTCCTTGTAATATGATGCGTGAAATGTATGCGGCGCCTCTCGAAACTGATATTCCTGCAGGGTGAGGATAGCTCCAGGGTCAATGCCTCCGGCGTAGGCAAGGACTCCAATGGAGACAGACAGGCCCATTTTGCGCGAAATCGAGGCCAATTAGCAATAGTGATGTTGAAGAGGGAGCATCTGTTCAAGAGGCAATTGGCGGGGACAGGAAGTCTGCGAAGTTGGAGATCGATGTTATAACCCCAGTCTGGGTTGGAGGACCATTGGACGCACGTCCATTGAGTACAATAGGCATCTCCGGCTCGGCCGCAATGTCCCAGTATCGTTTCTTTCTGGAACTCTGGGCCGGCGTAGAGGTCATCTAGAGCGTAGGCATGGTGTTTTGGGGCCGTGTTGCCGCATCCCAGTCCCCAGCGAGCGTGTTGGCACAAATCGGCGGTGAACGTGATTGGTCGGCCGGGCCAATAGCGAACCTGCTGAATTATGGGTTTTGCTGAGGCGTCTCTTGCGCGCAGACGGACCCAATTCTGGACAGGATTAGTTTTTTGGATTAAAACATTTTTTAGAAGAGGGGCAGTAGGAGTAGGTAAGGTTATAAAAGACACAGGTGATAGGTGTGACAGAACAAGAAAGATGAGAGTGGTACATAAGGGTTTCCTTTTCCCTCATGCCTTCCCGCACCTAAGTGATACACTGGGTACAAACAGGCAACTGAGAAGAGCGCCAGACATGGGAACGGAGTAAAGGCAATACTTGAGCCAAAGAAGAGCGGGGTGGGAGGTTAGCAGGAAGAGTAGTCGGGATAGAGGGAGCAGTTGTAAGGGCAGGAGGTTTGGACTCACAAAACCCAATCCAAGCAATGAAAAAAAGGCAGAGGCAAGAAAGGAAAAAGATAACGAAGTGTATACAGGGTGTGGGGTAAAGAGTAGCATCGAAGGGAGGGGAATAAATTTGTCCAGGAAACAGAGGACAGAAGACAGGAGGCTTGTGGGAATAAGAAGGGGAAGAGGGAGAAGAGGAGTGGGTATTGCCCAGGTCATCGAGGTCGGCAGGATGATCAATTGCAGGGGACTGCAGAGGCATTGGCCGGGGAGTCATTGGGGGGGGAGGGTTGGCAGCATCCTGAGGCTTGGATGGGCGAGGGAGGTATGGACGGATGTGATGGCCAGGTACCCACAGGACACAATCGTCGAGTTGGACAGCGGCGTAACCTCGACCCCAGGTGATCAGATCAGCCGGGCCTCTCCAGGTCAGATCCGGAAGCAACCTGCAATAAACAGGGGGACGAGGGGGCAGGGGATCACGCGCAGCGAAGTGACGCTGTGCGGCAGTGATGGGAGGGGAAGAGCCAGTAATATTCAAAAAATTGAGGGTGAAAAGCACCCGATTAAGATGATTTTGCAGAGATGGGAGACCAGGAGGGAATTTCTCCTTTTCAATTTTTTCAAGAGCCCATTTAATGGTCAAGTGGGCTCTCTCTATGATACCCTGACCCTGGCTGTTGTAAGGAATGCCAAATTTATGTACAATACCCCAGGTATTGCAAAACTGTGCGAAGGCAGAACTAATATACGCAGGTCCATTGTCAGTTTTCAACTCTTTGGGGCGTCCCATCACTGCAAAGGTACAAATACAATGATTAATAACATGTTTAGTGGCCTCACCCCTCTGCGGGGAGGCCATAATAAAACCTGAATACGCATCAACGGAGACATGTAAATATTTCCAGGGCGCAAAAGGGGAATGTTGAGTAACATCCATTTGCCAGATTTGTGAAGCCTCAAGATCACGCGGGTTAACCCCCATAGGGATGGAGTTGGCCTGCTGACTACAAGTAGGACACTGCTGAATGATGGCAGAGGCTTCAGTTTTAGAAATGCCAAATTGTTTAACGAGAGCCTTGGCATTTTGATGGAAGTAAGAGTGACTCTCCCATGGGGAGGGAGAGGACAAGGACAAAACAGCAGGGAGCCTAGCCGCTTGGTCAGCGACATCGTTGCCTTCGGTTAACATGCCCAGGAAAGGTTGATGGCTGCAAATATGGGCAACAAAAAATGGAGCATCCCAGGACATGACAAGCTGTTGGAGAGTCAAAAACAAGGCCATGAGCGAAGCATCAATGGCTGGAGACAAATAAGCATCAAAAATGTTTGCAATAATTTGGGAAACATACAATGAGTCAACAATAAGATTGAAAGGCCTATTAGGCAGTTTTTGGAAGGCCAACATGGAGGCAGCCAATTCAGCCTGCTGAGCAGAGGATTGGGCTAGTGTATGGTGAATCACCCATTGGCCATTTATTTCAAAAACACATGCACCACGGGTTTTGGTGCCATCAGCGAAAACAGTAAGAGCTAGAGGAATAGGTTGAGATTGCAGGCAGGTGTTAAATCGCATCGGAACAAGGTGTAGGAGTTGGATGCGAATATCCTGGGGAAAGTGATATAAAATCTGGCCAGGCCAGTCAACTAGAGCCATTTGAAAATCCAAAGATTGAGAGTACAAAGTTTCCCAAGTGGGAAGAGGAAAGGGGACATATATAGAGATGGGCTCAAGACCCATAATAGTCAAGCAGCGGCGGCGGCTGCGAACAATTAATAAAGAAAATAAAGAAAAGCGAGAAGAGATCGTCTTCCTGGGAGTATGTGAAAGATGGATCCATTCAATGATTAACAAAGAAGAAGAAACGACTTGGACAACACAGGTAGTGGGGATAGAGGGGGGATTCAATAATAAAAGGGATAATGGGACATTCTCCTGACATCTATCCACCCATTTGGTTCGCAGGGCATTGTTTACCTGAGCCAGGGTGTCTAATTGTTCAGGGGATAATTGAATAACATCGGAAGGTGAGGAGGCACCAGCCAAGGCAGAAAAGAGAGGAGTTAGTTGAGATGTGGTAAAACCCATATAGGGACAGGCCCAATTAAGAGAGCCCAAATATTGTTGGAGTTGGACAAGAGTAACGGAGGACGGCAAGGCTAGAGAGGGAACAACCGGTGAAGAACGGGAGTTGAAAATTTTGTGGCCCAAATACAAGAAGGGTTCTGTCTGTTGAACCTTTTCCGGGGCAATGTCCATGCCATGGAGCGTCAGGTGTTCAATGAGTGAGTGTAAAATATGTTGGAAGGGTTGAAAAGGAATGTCAGCGGCAAGCAAAATGTCGTCCATATAGTGGTATAGCAATATATCAGGATGATCAAGGTGAAAGGGTTCCAGCAAAGAATGTACAACATATTGACACATGGTGGGGCTGTTGAGCCTGCCTTGGGGTAAAACCTTCCAGTGATATCGCGACGTAGGGTGAGAATGATTAATTACAGGAAGAGTACACGCAAAGAGCAAGTGATCAGTCGGGGAGAGGGGGATGGAGAAGAAAGCATCTTTAAGATCAATGATAGCCAGTTTATAGTTTCTCGGGAGGAGGTTAGGATTGGGCAACCCACACTGTAGGGAGCCCATTGGCCGGATGATCTTATTCACGGCGCGAAGGTCCTATAGAAAGCGCCAGCGGCCACTTTTCTTTTTAATTACGAAAACAGGAGTGTTATAAGGGCTATTAGAGGGCTCCAGCCTTTCCAGGGTAAGTTGCTCCTGTATCAAGCTCTTAAGAGCGGTTAATTTCTCGGTCGGGAGGGACCATTGATCGATCCAAACAGGGGTAGGGTCAAGGAATTGCAAAGAGAGAAGAGGGTCTGGCATGGTTAGTCAAAGGAAAGGGAAGCATTAAATTGAGAGAGAAGGTCACGTCCCCAAAGGTTAACATGCAAAGGCAACACGACAGGGCGAATATATGCCTTAATCTTGGAGGAGGGGGTAGTAGCCTCTATCCAAGTGGTACTAGCCTGGGCAAGCTGAACACCTCCGACCCCTTTTACGGCAGGCGAAGATTGTAGTGGCCACTCGACGGGCCAAAGGGAAGATTGAATAACAGTAATGTCAGCTCCGGTATCTAAAATACCAGAAAAGGGAACACCATTTAGATAAAAGAGCAAAAGGGGCTTAGCAGAAGAGACAGGAGAAGAGTAACAGACATCTTTCCAGGGAATCTCTGTATGGTCAGAAAGTTCTTCATACTTAAGAGGGTCTAATTCTAACGGGACAGGGATGACTATAGCAGCATCAGGCCCCTCTTGTACGGTGAGAGGATTGTCAGGGATACAAACAAGAGCCAAAGAATTCATCTCATGAGCAGACAAAAGGAAGGGTGAAGCGAGAACCCCTATGGAGACGAGGTCTCTATGGGGATACAGCATTAGGGGTACCGACGGAGGCAATTTAATATCTCCAACATTTAAGGGGAGAAAGTAGACGAGGTCAGGGGCTAACATAGAAACAGTTTCAGAAGCTTGCACAATAACAGACTGCAGAAAGGTGGTGACTTTGCCTGGGTCCACAACCCCGGTTGGGAACGTAAAAATGCCAATGGGTTGGCCATCTCCGGGGCGATCCTCTCCTGTGTGGATAGAATCTTGTTCAGGAGGCAGAGAGAGGGCAAAATGAGAAGTGGCCTTAGGAGTGGGGCTAGCCACATGCCTCCACTCTTGTTTCCTGACTGGGGATGAGAGTTGGCCATGGCGGGGGCGGGATTGGGGTTGCAGCCAAGGCGGCATTCTCGAGCCCAGTGACCCATACGGCCACATCTGGGGCAGGGCGTTTTTGGGCGAATGCCTGTGGTCTGTGTGGCAGCACCCCCACCGGGGGTGTGGCATTGATTACGAAAACGGCCAGGCTTGCCGCAATTGAAACAGTTACCAGAATGAGGGCTGACTCCCCCAGTGTGTAGGGTGGAAAGGGCAGAAGCCATAAGTTCAGCTTGATAAGAGAGGGACCCTACGCGGGCGGCTTTTTGGAGAAAATCGGCCAGGGTTTTAGTAGAATCTCCGTGGAGGGGTTCAAGGACCCTATGGCAGTCCTCATTGGCATTCTCATATGCCAAGCGCATCAAGACTTCTTTACACGCGTCAGAGTTGTTAATGTCTCGATGGAGAGCTTTCTGAAGGCGCTCTATGAAAGTATCATAGGATTCAGTGGGGCCCTGACGAATGGTGGTGAAAGAAGAGGCAGATTTAGAAGCAGGGTCATCAAGTTTAGAAAAGGCAGACAAGGCACATTCAGTAATAAGATTAAGGCTGGCCAGAGGCGTAGTAAGTTGTTGTTGGGTGGCAAAGGCACCTTCCCCCTTCAATTGAGCGACAGTATATTGACCATTTTGTGCCTGTTTGTTTACACATTGCTGGTCATAAAGAGAGCGCCATACTACAAATTGGGTGGAGGTTAATATGGCTTCAGCAACAAGAACCCAATCACAGGGTAGATGATGATAGGTTAAACTAAGATTTTTAAGCATAGTTTGCGTATAGGAGGAAGTAAGACCATATTTTGACACAGCCATTTTGAGATTTTTCAAGAGAGTAAAGGGAACAGCTTCATAAGCCGGGTTAGCCCCGATTAGATCCACGGGGAAAGCAGAAAGAAGTTCCAAATCATCTGTAGTAAGAGAAGGGTCAGCACGGGCAAATGCCAGGCCATGAGCGACAGCACTGCCCACAGCGGCAGGAGGAGTAAGAGAAGATGTGAAATAAATAATAGGAGGATTGGAAGGAATAGGAGAGGAGGTCAAGTTAAGTGAGTTATCTGGGACAGGGAGAGAGACAGGAGAGAGAGTGGAGGAATTATTCAGGTCAGGTTTTGGAGGACAGTCAGAATAGGGGGGGGGGCAGAGCCAGAGGGATCTGAAGGAAGATCAAAGGAAGAATCAGAGTGATGAATACGAAGAGCAGCAAGTACAACCTTCCAGGTCAACAATACTGGTGCAGGAGCACGAGGTTCCTGATGGAGGAATGCACCTATTTCTATCCATGTACCGAGTTTAAGAGAACCATGGTGAGGATAAGAGGGACAGTGTTGCCAAATGTATATTAATAATTGGCGTAATTCGGATTTAGTAGGGAAGACAATTTTTTTTGTTAATTGGCTTTTAGAAGCTCTGAGAATCTGGCCAAGTTCTTTTTCATGAGCCACTTGTCCCTTGGACAGACCTGCCCCCATACTTACGGAAAATCGGCCGTACCCACCGACGGACGACGAGTGCGCAGGTAAGCGATGAGGGTCTCAGGCACGTGACGACAGCATCGTCACGCTGAGGTAACAGGAGAAACCTGCCCACATTCTCCACCACTTGAGGTGTCGCGGTCTGTTGACCCTTGGACACCACAACCAGGCGGGGCCAACCACGAAGCCAATCCTAGAGAAACCACTCGGACACGAAAATTCTCTCGGTGGTATGACACTTTATTGTAGCAAAGCAGGGTTATATAGCCCTCATATGCAAATGAGGTTTTCAAGTGCTGCATTATTTTATTGGCTATAGGTAAGAAAATAGATCATAGCATAATTGTTAAAATAGACCAATAACACAATTGTTTGCTGCGCAACTAAATAATGGATTTCCTTCTTTTCCCTACTTGGCAGTTACAAGCACGTTATACCAGGTGTCTGAATAAACAATACAAGAAGCGTGTTTAGTGCATGTTGTGGTCGGCAATTTCCTTCCTGAGTTTGCTTGATGTACAGACTAAGCTAGTCCTGATCTGGCTGTTGTTCATGATTGTGGTTAAGCTATTTCCTCTTGAACCATAGCTAGATGCAGAGTGAACTTGTTATGACAGCAAAGGTATAGTATGAGGAGAAATGTGCTCAGAAATAGGTATATTGGTTTACTGGAGCATGGATCCTTACACATGGCAGCTAGATGTACAGTCTGTGTTGTGCAGCCCTAACCTAGCCTAATATGTGGATCCCTACACCCCTTGGGCAATTTATCGGTCCAACTCCGCATCCACTTTGGGACGAAGGGCAAAGGGGATGCAATGAGGCTTGAGTCAGACAGTTGGGACCATAGGGTCTAAACTAAATGTTACCGGGGAACCCTTATAACACACCAACTTGCCATCAAATACATCCGGAAACTGTCGGGCCAAATGGGCAAAGGTGGTTCCCTCCCTTACAGTATTGACCCCCCTTCACTGACAGGCCCAAGGAATTGAACCAATCTAATCCCTGAAAATTGGAAAAGGTACCGTCAACTACAATTAACGGCAAAGATCCCTCAAAGTTCTTAAAATGCACAGCAAAGCATCCCTAGCCGATGACTGGAATGGGAGTGCCTTGATAGTTGCACAATTGTAGTGGGCAAGGAGCCAACTGAGTCTTAGAAAGGCAAGCAAAGCATCGCTTGGCAGTGGCCCAGGAAATCAAGGAGTGGGCGGGGCCAGTGTCAACTTGAATGGAGCACGGAGTCTGGCCAAAATGAACTGACACAGAGATCTTATCAGATAGCGGAGAAGATGTCTCCCAAATGTAGATAGGGCTCAGTGGTTCAACTGAAAAGACTGCATTACAATCGTAGCGGCGGGGCGCCATTTTTCTCTGTGTCCATCACACGGAGGCAAATATTGGTCATGGTTGGTGAGCATGGTGGTGTTCGGCTGGCGGCATATTCTGCAAGCCCGAGCGATATGGCCACAATTTCCACAATGCCGGCATATTGTATCTTTAAAATGGCACTGATAATAGTTGCCCCCACAGCCCTGGCATGGAGAGGGAAGCAGATGTAATTTTTCTGGCTGTGGATCACGTGGGCGTGCAGCAGTCAGATGACAAACCTTCTCTTCCATTGCCAGAGCCCATTCAATATCCTACGGAAGACGAGGGACATCAGGGCACGGCACTAAGTAATTCTGGGTGGCTTACAGTCATAAAAGCTAAAAGACATAAATAAGTTAATACAAAAGCCAAATACTATGGTCCAAATAAAGATGAGGAGGGTGGGAGTAGGATGCAGGGGGGATGTGAGATGTTTTGTTAATCAACCATTTTCACTGTGATGAACCCCAAGCTAACTGAGAGCCATGTCAGGAAGGTTGCAACCAACTTCACTCTGGGGGGCAAGATGTTTCAGACATTCTTCAGAGTCCTGACATAGAGAAAATCATTTTCCTGGATCCCACTAGCTAGTGTAATCTGGTTGATGGCATGCCTCCTCTGATAACATGGGTGGGGTGGGCTAATCCCAGTGGGATGGGATGGTCCCTCAAGTAGCGTGAAATACTTCCATAATTGCAGAATATTTTTTTCTTGCAGATTTCAGCACATCAATTACTTGATTTGATGGATCAAAGAGAAATGTTTCATCTTTAGTATTGAGATAAAATGTATGTTACAATAGTAATTTATTTCATTTATTTATTAAATTTATATGCCACCCAACTCACTATGAAAGGTGACTCTGGGTAGTTTACAATTTAACCCTGCTGTGCTGTTCTGGTCAGTGAGACCCGAAATCAAAGTTTGAGACCCTGTAAAAAACTTTCCCTGCATATCGGAAACTTGAAATTTCATGACTTTTCACCATTTCAGGGGTTCTCTCTATGAGAATATTTTTGAGGGGGTGGGGGGTTTCTTTCTTGCTGAAAAAAAAAGTCACACTTGTACTGTTCCCGGGTCACCCTGACCTGGACCGAAAACTCTTCATTTGAAGTGCTTATGTTTGGTCAATTTGAAAACATTTTTCACTTGGAAAGTAGTCTGAACATTTCTGCACACAATGATATGAAAATTGAACTAAAAAAAAACGGACTTTCGGTTTGGAGGAGATCGCGGCGGGACGTTTCTGGCAGGGCTCTGTCAAGCGATCCCTTCTACCCCCTCCGAAGGTCGCATTTGCGATCGGATCGGGCCCGGATGGCCCGATCCAAGAACAGGGGGCTCCCCTCTGCCCGAGGACCCATCGCCAGGACTCCGGAGGCAGCGGTTTGCCCCGCAGCTTCGGAGACGGGAGAACCGCTCCTCTTTGCTTAAGAGGACCGGCCAGCGCTTTCTCCCCTCACCCAGCGGGAAGAAGAAAAAAGTCTAAGAACTGAAAGTACAAACTATCTGATTGAAAAAGAATACAGTAGAGAAAGGACCTAAGGTAAAAAATTTCCTCTTTGTTTCGTGGTTAATAGCAGAAGATCGTGAAAGCTTTAAGTAAAAGTTTTTTTTCTTCAGGGCGAAAGTGAAAGTTTTTCCCTGTTTGAACTCATCCGCAAACAACAGCCGGATCTAATTTTTTCACACTTTTACTTTTCCATCTTGAACTTGAACTTTGGAATCTACAAAATAATTTCTTGACTTCATGGTTTAATAAAACAACTTAAATTTGATATGACTATTTAGAAAATCCTAACTGCTAAAGGAAATTACTAGTGATGATTAGAATTTGTTTCTGATAGACTGTTGAAATTATAATGTTCTGAGCTTAAATTCTGAAAGCGGAGGAACACAGTCTTGCTGCCTTTTTTCCTTTCTTGTTGTTCTTTTTCACAACATGAAATAATTCAATAACTGTGAAATAAATGGAATTTAGAAGAGATTGAAATCTTTTTTTTTTTGGATTACCTACTACTGGACTAACCTATTTGGATTACTTGCTGAGCCTTTTTGGATTATCTGCTGACCCCTTTTGGATTATTTGTTGAGAATTTTTTTTTTAACATCTGCCCTGCTGCACGGAACTTAACTTGACTCCATCTTGGGATTTGTCTCTTTGTTCCTGCCTTGAACTTGGAAAATAAACTGACTTCATTTTGAATACAAGAAAGATTTTGATTTGTCTTTCCCTTTGAACTTCGAATTGAAATTAAATACAACTTCATCCTCAGAGACTTGGATTTTCATCTTTATTCTCTAGCAAAACTACAGGATCTATAAGAAGAATATAAGTATATAATATTGATATTGTGTCTTTTGAATAACTATTTTTCTTTTCCTGACTTTCATTTGACTTTCTTTTTTTCTCTATTCCTTGTGTGTTGTTATTATTAAAAGAAGTTTAGTTTGAACCATATGCATTGTTAACAAGCCTTGGGTTCCTGCTCTATTCTAATTAGTTGAATTAAGACATTACCTCCTCTTTTTTTCTCTTTCCCCTTTGAATAATTCCTTTTACTTCTCTTTAATAACTTTTACTTTTTTCCTCTCTCCCTTTCCTTCTCTCCTCTCAAATTTTTTCCTCTCATGCTTTTCTTTCTGCTTTCTATATATAGCTGATATTTTTTTTTCCTTTCTTTATTTCTTGCCTTCTCATCACATTACTTATTTTTAACTTTTACTTCTCTCTTATTCTCAAAAGTTAATTCTTGTTTCTTTTTTCTCTGGCATTGAATATTTTAATTTTCAAAAAAAATAATAATACATTTTGAATTTTGTTATTAATTGAATTGGTACTGAATTGGTATAGTTATATTATAAGGGAACTTTTTTTTTAACAAAATACATTGAACAGATTTGGAATTTATAGCAATTCTTTTCTTTTTCACTACATATAAATTGAAACTAATCCAAATTTGAAATAGTGGATTCTAATTTGACAATGTCCAGTACCTCAACCTTTGTTAAAACAGCAAAAAACCAAACTACACCAACTACTCTCTCTCCACAAGTGTCACCGCATTCTTCCCCCTCGCACCAGGTGTTAACTATGTCCACTAAAGATAAAGACAAAGACAAAATAATGCAGTCCAATTTTGCAACTTTACATGAGACTTTAAATACTCTGAAGGACTTTATGTTTAAATCACAAGAAGACGCCACTCAACAAAGAGAGGCCATAAAAGAGGATGCAACACAACAAAGAGAAGCTATAAAAGCCGACTTGGCAGAATTCAAAGTGGAGATGGCCCAATTGAAAGCTGACATGGGTGAGATGAAAGATCAGATAAAGCAGATTCAACAAACACTCCAAGAAAGTGATGAACGAGTCAAAAAAGTTGAAGAGCAATCTGACAAAAATGAGAAAAGAATGGACTACCTTGAAGGGAGAGCTGATGAAAGATACAGAAGATATGATGAATCAATCATTCAGCTGGAGATGCAACGAGCTTCGTATGGACTTCGATTTCAGAATATAAAAGAGGAAAAAGATGAAGATTTAAAAATGACTATGGCGGAAACTATTGGAGGTATACTCCAAGAGGATCCTACAGCTTTACTGAAAGAAATCGATGAAGTATACAGAATCTCGAATAGCTATATCCGTCGACACAACCTCCCAAGAGAGATACACATTAAGTTTACAAGAAAAGCGTTGCGAGATGAGATACTTCATTATTCAAGAAATTCCCAGCCTCAACATCATGGAGTAGACATAAAGATACTAAAACAAGTTCCAAGAAGCGTCAGAGAAAGCAGAAGAGACTATCACTTTTTAACTAAAATTTTGATCAAAGAAAACATTACTTACCGTTGGCTTATCCCACAAGGACTCTCTCTGACATGGCGTTCTACAAGATACAAACTGGAAAATGTAGAACAAGCTATGTACTTTTTGGAAAAGAGTGGCATCAGCCACTTTGATCACACAAGTAAGCAACAAGTGGTCCAACTACAACCAGCTCAATACCAACCAGGGGAAAAATTACCAACTCAGCAAGAAGAAGATCTGGGGGCTACTGCTCAAGTAATAGAGCAGGACCAAGGTGCTAGAAGAGTTCAACCTCAGCGAGAAACCAAAAAACCTACTAAATGACAACAAATAAAGACTTAAAAATTCTTTCCGTAAATGTTAATGGACTTAATGAACCAAGAAAAAGGAAACAAATCTTTTCTAAAATTAGAAATCAAAATGTTCAGATTGCAATATTACAAGAAGTTCATATTAAAAAAAATAACCAAAAATTACTGTTGAATCCCAAAATTGGAAAAATGTACGCTGCATTAGCAGACCAAAAAAAAAGAGGTGTAGTGATGTATGTTAAGAATTCTATAAATTCCAAACAAATATATAAGGATGAAGAGGGTAGGATATTGATTGTACAAGTTGATATTGAACCTAGACCTCTAGTGGTTGTTTCTATTTACGCCCCCAATGAGGACCAAATGACATTTTATAAAAATTTACATCAAATAATAATAGATCTAGCTATTGACAATGTATTGATAATAGGTGACTTCAATGCTATTACGAATAGACAATTAGACCATTCAGGAGGGGGAGGTAATAAAAAAAGGGAAAAAGGTAAAAAAACAAGAAGGAATTTGCTACCTAGTACTTTCCAAAAAATGAAAGCGGAATTATTACTAAATGACATTTGGAGGGAAAGACACCCCCACAAAAGACAATATACCTTCTACTCCAACCCTCATAAAATTTGGACGAGAATTGACATGTTATGGGCACCAAAAATGGTTGCAGAACAAATAAGAGAGGTCGAGATAGATGCTAATACATGGGCTGATCACAACCCAATAGTGGTCTCTATGACGTTGAATAATAAACAGAACAACTGGCGGATGAATAGATATATATTAAATGATAAGAAATACAAGGATTGGATTGAAAAGGAACTAAAAATATTTTTTGAAATTAATAAAACCTCAGACACTACTCCACAGAATCTATGGGACACAGTTAAAGCGTATATAAGAGGCTTAACAATATCTTATACAGCAAAATATAACAAGGAAAAGAAATCAGAGTATTTACAATTAATAAATGAATTAAAACAATCAGAATCCTTATCGCAGCACCACATTAAGAACAGAGATTTAAAGACAGAAATAAATGTAATTAAACATAAAATTAGAGTCATAGAACAAAACCAATTAACTGAAAAGATCAAAAGAGCAAAGCAACAATATTTTGAACACGCAAATAAACCTGGCAGATGGTTAGCATATAAACTTAGAAAACAGAGCCAATCAAAATTAATCCAAAAATTAGAAGATAAAGACGGTATAATAAAATATGATACAGAAGGTAAGGCAGACATTGTGTATAATTTTTATAAAGAGTTATACGCTAAAGATCATGTTACCGAAGATGAAGTTTTTAACTACTTAAAAGCCTCAAAATTACCACAAATAACAGAAGACCAACAGGCCACCATGGAAGGACCAATAACAATGGAAGAACTCCTAACAACAATTAAAAAACAGAAAAGCAACAAGGCCACAGGCCCAGATGCCATACCCGCAGAATGGTACAAGATAGAAAATGAAACAATAAGAAACCACATGTTAGAAACCTTTAATTTATGTAGACTTGAGGGTAAAATCCCCAAATCTTGGTCAGAATCACTGACAACTTTAATACATAAACAGGGCACAGATCCAGAAAAAATTAAAAACTATAGGCCTATATCATTATTAAATGTAGACTATAAGATATTTATTGCCATTTATGCAGAGAGACTCAAAAGAGTTATAAATGGAATAATACACCAAGACCAAAATGGGTTTCTACCAGGGAGACAAATTAAAAATAATCTTAGAACAGTAATAAATACACTAGAGTATTATGAACAACATTCAGACAAGATGGCATCTTTAATGTTTCTAGATGCTCAAAAGGCCTTTGATAACGTTAATTGGATATTCATAAAAATGCAATTAAATAAAATGAGATTTGGTCCAAAATTTGTTAACCTAATAGATACTATATACTCAAAACAAACAACGAACATAATATTGAATAACAATCAATTACCAACACTTGATATAAATAAGGGAGTCCGTCAAGGTTGCCCTATATCACCATTGTTATTTATCATGACTCTTGAAACTTTATTAATTAAAATAAGAGCGGACCCTAAAATAAAAGGTTTAACTGTAGGAGACGAAATTTATAAAGTCCAGGCCTTTGCAGATGATCTAATGTTCATAATTGAAGAACCGACAACAACAGTTCCTACCTTACTGCAAGCTATTGAACAATATGGAAAGGTAGCAGGTTTAAAGATAAATAAAAGTAAAACACATTTTTTGACCAAAAATATGAATAAAACACAAGAAACTAAATTAGAAAGCATTTCTGGAATAAAGACTGTAAAAAAAGTAAAATACTTAGGAATAAACTTAACAGCGAAAACAATAATATTAAAAAACGATAATTATATAAAATTATTAGCAGAAATTAAAAAAGATTTAGCAATGTGGAATAATCTGAAAATATCTTTTTTAGGAAGAATTGCAACAATTAAGATGAATATTTTACCCAAGGTTTTATTTCTTTTCCAGGTAATACCAATAAATCCAGGGGGAATCTTTTTAAAAACTTTAACAAACTTAGTTAAAAAATTCATATGGCAAGGGAAAAAAGCAAGGATAAAAATGAATTGCTTAGAAGATATTAAAGAAAGAGGAGGATTTGGCCTTCCAAATTGGAAACTATACTATCAGGCTGCTGCATTAACATGGCTTAGAGAGTGGATAATCCTAGACAACAAAAGAATACTTAACTTAGAAGGACACGATTTAATGCTTGGATGGCACGCATTTATATGGTATGATAAGGACAAAAACCACTCATATTTTAAAAGGCACACATTAAGGAAGTATCTATTAGAAGTCTGGAAAGACATAAAGAAAAACCACTTTTTAAATATCCCAGAATGGCTAGCTCCTCTAGAAGCAATAACGCATCCAAAGTCTATAAAGGACAAGAAAATAACTCATAGATATAAAGAACTACTAAATGATCAGATGAAGCTTAAATCTAGAATTGAATTACAAGAAGAAGGGATAATAATAGACTGGTGGCACTATGCCCAGATCCGATCTAGATACCAGAAGGACAAAACTCTTTACATTTTTAATAAAAGTAAGAATCCTTTAAGTACTTTAATTACCACCAATTCAATAAAAATGATAGGGAAAATTTATAAACTTCTCATTGCTCATAAAAATATAGAGTTGACTTTAAAAGATACAATGATAAGATGGTGTAGAAATATTGGCAAGGAAATAGACATAGATACATGGGAGAAAGTGTGGATCAATAACTGGAAAATGACTAAATCAGTTTCACTAAAAGAAAATCAAATTAAAATGTTCTATAGATGGCATCTCCCACCAAATAGGATAGCAAAAATGTTTCCCAAAACATCCCCAACATGCTGGAAATGTAAGAAGGATATAGGAACCTATTACCATCAATGGTGGACATGTGGTAAAGCTAAAATATACTGGAAGATGATTGAGAAAATACTAAAAGAAATAATAAAGCAAGATATAGATAATACCCCGGAATTTTTCTTACTAGGTGTTACAAATCAGACCTACAAGAAAGAAATTCTTTATTTAATTATACATATATTAACCGCGGCTAGAATAATATATGCGCAAAATTGGAAAGGGGAGGAAATCCCCAAGGAAGAAGAGGTTATAGCCAAAATATTAGATTGCGCTGAAATGGACATGATGACAAGAAGATTAAACGATCAAGAAGATACTAAATTTTATGAAACATGGAACAATGTTTATAAATGGATAGATAAGAAAAAATAAGACATACATATTCATTTCTAGTTAATTTTCTGCATTTGTTTTTACCTAGGTGATAATAATATTAATACTAGTTCAAATGTACTTTTTGATGATTATGACATAGTAGTGTATGCATAAGTATAAGTAGCATATTAAGATTTTTGATGTATAATACCTGAAATTAGTTTAAATGTTTGGTTTCATGGTTTGATATTATTTTACCATAGTAATTAGGATTATATTAAAGGTATTTTTTGACGATTATGTTATACTAACCTTATCTAACATTTACATTGTATTTAAGATTTGTAAAACATTAACTCAAATTTACTAAATTTTTTAATAGTTAACATATATTTAATTATGTATTCTTTTTCTATATTTGAATGTATACTTTCAAAAGAAGCGGGGGAAATACACCCCCACTTTATGTTTATTGTTTGTATGTATCTGTTTGTTTTATGAAAATTAATAAAAAATTGAAAAAAAAAGAAAAAAAAGAAAAAAAAGAAAAGAAAATTGAACTAAAAAAACCTATGCATATTGCTTTATTTTGATTATAAAAGGCAGACCCCCCCCTCATTTTTGTGATTTTTTTTCAATTTATAGATAGTTTAGCTTGCAAAATGTGTTCAATTTTACTAAAGTTGGTGTGGGAATGGCAGTTTGAACATTTCTGAATATAATAAAAATATAAATGAACTGAAAGAAATTATTCTTATTGTATTTTTTTTAAATCACAATAAGCCCCCCCCCCCCGGCTGCTTGCAACCATTTTCACTTTATATTTTTTTAGGCTCCAAATCCAATATATTTTTTAATATCTTAGGCATTAATTTACTCAATTTAACATTGCTGATCATCATAAAAATATTTGTGGGGGTGGGGGCTAATTTTTTTCTGGGCAAAGAAAAAAATCATGTTGAGTCTGTTTCGGGTCGTATATGAACCGGACCAAAATTATTATTTTTAGGTCCTTGAATTTGGTCTTTTTGAAAACGGTTTTCACTGGGAAACATGTCTGAACATTTCTGAACATAATGATATGAAAATTGAACTGAAAAAATTGAGGCTTATATTTTTATTTTGATCAAAATGCTCCCCCCCCCATTTTTTCAGCATTTCGTGTCAGTTTATATTTTTTTAGGCTACAAATCTCTAAGGAATTCCCCCCCAAAAGTTTTGAACATTCCTGATCATAAGAAAAATAGAAATGAACAGAAAAAAATTATGCTTACTTATTTATTTTCGTCACAAAAGGCCTCTCCCCCATTTTTCCAGCATTTCGTGTCAGTTTATATTTTTTTAGGCTACAAATCTCTAATGAATTTTCCCCAAAAACTTTTGATATACTAAATTGAACATTCCTGATCATAAGAAAAATAGAAATGAACTGAAAAAAATGATGCTTATTGGTTTATTTTTGAATATAAGACCATATTGTCTTATACTCGAGTATAAGCCTACTCGATTATAAGCCTATTAGAGTATAAGCATGGGGGCCCATTTATGAGCAAAATAAACCAATAAGCATCATATCATTATGTTCAGAAATGTTCAGGCTACCAATCCCACACCAGCTTTAGTAAAATAGAATGCATTTTGCAAACAAAACTATTTATAAATTGAAAAAAAAATCACAAAAACGGGGTGTGTGGGTCCTGCCTTTTATAATCAAAATAAAGCAATATGCATAGTTTTTTTTAAGTTCAATTTTCATATCATTGTGTGCAGAAATGTTCATAATACTTTCCAAGTGAAAAAGGTTTTCAAATTGACCAAACATAAGCACTTCAAATGAAGAGTTTTCAGTCCGGGTCAGGGTGACCCGGGAACAGACCAAGTGTATAGTATTTTTGAAAAACTCAGCAGGATTAAATTATAAATATAGAAAATATTTAAAGCATTTACAAAGGCATCAGGCAGAAAAACATAATAAATATGGAGCAGCCTCTTCCCAGTTAACAATGAGCAGCTCTGTCAAAATACTGGCAATTTGTGAGAGATGAAAATGTTTGAACTTCTAACTATTCATACATTATCTTCTTTGTAAAAGGGGAAGAGGCTTTTTGCCTAATGCCTTTTTAAAATGCTTCTAATATTTTCTATTTATAGAATATAGAATATATAGACATAACTTTTATGAAAAACATGATGTTCTCATTAGGCTATTTTAAGCCAACTAACTTTACTATATGTTTTCTATGTCACCCATATTAAAAGCATATTAGGATCAATCCATGCATGTACAGAGCAAGAATTGATTATTGAGTTGATTATTGTATGTCTACAAAGAGAATATGATAATTTAATATTTGCTTCTCCTGTTCTTCTTCTCCCTGTCTCTTGCCTTTAAACTTTGATATGTTTCACCTTCAGGCCTTTCCATAAAACATTGGTAAACTTAAGCAGTAGCTCATTCTTCAAAAGATATCTGTCATTGAGGCGCATAGCTCTACCAGACTCTAAGATGTTTTGTGAACATCTTCATCTTCATCATTTAAAAAAAATATTACTAGTTTTATTTGGTAAAAATCTCCATTTCCACCAGTTCTTTGTGATGAAATGGAACCCAGTTTAGGCATTTCTTTCAAAGGAGAAAAGAATTCTGTTGAAATTTGTTAATAATATTAGAATATCTTCAAAGCCTCTAGCCCAATGCAGTCTCCATTCTCTCTCATCCATGTTTGTATTAGATACAAGAAAAATCTGAGAAAGGAACTTTGGGAGTTGGAAAAGCTAGGCAACTAAAAAAGCTGCAAACTCATCAAAAAATATGGATCAGTGCCAGGTGCAAAGAATCAGGACCACCAGTCAGGTTATAGCATGAAAGACTTATTCAAGCCTATACACAAGAATTTCACAAACTAAAGTTCAAGATTAAATTGGTGCCAGATAAGAATTAATGTGATTCAGGAAAGTTTAGACTTAGAGTGCTTATGAATAGAATAGAACAGAATTCTTTATTGGCCATGTATGATTGTACACAGAAGGAATTTGTCTTTGGTGCATATGCTCCCAGTGTACATAAAAGTAAAAGATACATTTGTCAAGAATCATGAGGTACAACACTTAATGATTGTCATAGGAGTCAGATAGGCAACAAGTAAGCAACAAGTTATAGTCATACAGTCATATGGGATCATAACTACTCTGAGCTGATGACGTATTTAACAGTTCTGCCTTCTCTTATCCCACAATCAGGCAATACCTGTCAGCCTCCATGCTGCTTGCTTGCTTGCTTCAGCTGCCATATAAACAGGGGCAGGGGAGAGGTCCATGTATTTGGGAGGAGGGAGGAAGCAGTGCTGGAGATGTCTCCATATAATAATAATAATGTTGTGATTCCGTCTGAGGCTCCTCAGGGAACGGCTGAACCTCTGCCGGCTCCATGCTCAGAGGGGGAGGATGAGGAACAGGAGGAGGAGGCCCAGGCAGACGGGGAGGAGGAATATCAGGCCGAGGGAGAGGGAGAACAGCCTGAGTCCCCCGGGGTGGAGCTCTCCCCAGCAAGCAGCCTGGAGTCCTTAGATGAAAATGCACAAGCCATCATCGATCTCAGGCAGAGAAGAGCAGCACAACGAAGGGGACAATTAGCCAGGTATTTCCAGCCCTAAATAGGCAACAGCTGGGTTTGGGTGTGGTTCTCCCCAGAAAGGCTGAAAAGGCAGACCCACCCTTCCTGTATTGTGGAGTATTATCTTTGGGAGTCCTGGGACCTGGCTGTGATCTTTGGCGTCTCTGATTCTGGCTTGTGGCCTTGAAGGCTGAAACCTTGGGGGGAAAGGCATGGGTCTTATTCTCTACAGTGGTGTGTGTGCCAGCAAAAAGTCTGCTGTATTGTCTGGCCGTCAGGACTCTGCTGTGAAGCCTCATAGCCTGCCTGTTGGGAAGAACAGGTTTTTCTCTGTGTTAATTTTTCAAACTATAAAGTGCCTTTGCTTTTACCAGCATGTCTGGCTGTTTTTTCCAGTTGGTGTTGAAGTCTGGGGGCACCCAGACAGAACAAATAATAATAATAATAAAATTAGATTTGTATGCCGCCCCTCTCCGAGGACTCGGAGCGGCTCACAACAGTAAGACAGAATATGTGTCTTATTAGGGAGTTAGAGAGGAAAGTTCTCACCATATTCTGCTTGGCTGAATGGACATGTTTTTAGCCAGTTTAAGGTCAATGGTTTCTTCAGCCCAGATGTGAAGGCTCCCTCTGAAGATGTGGCCCACATGCAGTGAAGGGCTACCAAAATTTTTGCTACCACACTGTGGCTTATACAGGAAGCCCTGCATTTTCTTTTAACATCTTTCAGGGCAAACTGGGTGCTCTGGGGTGGAGCTCCATTTTTGCTATCCCACTGTGTGTGTGTGTGTGTGTGTCGCCCCCCCCCCGGTCTGGGCAGTAGCCCACCCCTGCCAATATGACAACTGGGGGGCATCAGGATTGGATGGCCAGCCTGCGTCTTTATTTATTATTTATTTATTTTATTTATTTATTTTGTCCAATACACAATACATATTGAAGAGGTATGAAGTATTATATATAAAGAAAAGATATAAAAGTAGAGGAGAAGATATATGAAAGGAAGAAAAGATATATGATATATGAGATAAGGAGAGACAATTGGACAGGGGACGAAAGGCAGGCTTATGTACGCCCCTTTGAGGGGAGGGATTTGGGATTACTTTCTATATGTATTTTTGTGCCTTTTGCCTCAGAATTTGCTTTCAACTTGTTGCTATCAGTTCTTATCCAGTAAAAGTACCTTTTCATACAATCATGGAGTTGGGGGTCTATCTTTCCTGGATTTTGAGGGGAGGCACATCTGACAATACCAACATCAAATAGTGACAATTCCTTTTTTTCCCCAAAAGTTTTTTTTCTCCACCTTCACAAATACAGATTCAACATGTGTATATACTGTACCTTCCAGTATTACATACATCATACAAAGTTCACAATTGTACATTTTTGCCCTTTATTCATAATTTTTTTAAAAAATGTTAAACAACAGCAGCCTGTCACTCCCCTTCCTTCCTTCTTTCCTCCTCCTGCCTCCTTTCCCTTCACTCCTCCTAAACCTCTCTCTCCCTCTTTCTTTCTTCGTCTATTTCTCTCCACCTCTCACTCCTTCTCTTCCTTCCTTTCTACTTCCCCTTCACCCCTCTAGTACCTCTCCTCAGTGTCCCAACCTGTTACTTATATTAGCAGACTGTTGCTGTAAAATCCACTTTAAAGACAGTACCAATCACTATTTTTGTTGCTTATAATTCTAAATAAAGCTTTTTGTTTTATGTATATAACACCAAATTCCTCTTCCTCCCCTACCCCCCCTAATCCAGATTTTCTGTCTAATTAACCTTCAGTTTTAGCTCCTACTTTAATATTTATTGTATTTGTATTTGTATTTATTAGATTTGTATGCTGCCCCTCTCTGAAGACTCGGGGCGGCTAACAACAATAAAAAAGACAATGTGAACAAATCTAATATTAAAAATAATCTAAAAAACCCCAATTTAAAGAACCAATCATACATACAAGCATACCATGTATAAATTCTATAGGCCTAGGGGAAAGGGAAAATTTCAATTCCCCCATGCCTGACGACAGAGGTGGGTTTTAAGGAGCTTGCGAAAGGCAAGGAGGGTGGGGGGCAACTCTGATATCTGGGGGGGGGGCTGGTTCCAGAAGGTCAGGGCCGCCACAGATAAGGCTCTTCTCCTGTATCCCGCCAAACAACATTGTTTAGTCGACGGGACCTGGACAAGGCCAACTCTGTGGGACCTAACCGGTCGCTGGGATTCGTGCGGCAGAAGGCGGTCCCGGAGATATTCTGGTCCTATGCCATGAAGGGCTTTGTAGGTCATACCAACACTTTGAATTGTGACCGGAAATTGATCGGCAACCAACGCAGACTGCGGAGTGTTGGTGTAACATGGGCTTACCTTGGGAAGCCCATGATTGCTCTCGCAGCTGCATTCTACACGATCTGAAGTTTCCAAACACTTTTCAAAGGTAGCCCCATGTAGAGAGCATTACAGTAATCAAACCTCAAGATGATGAGGGCATGAGTGACTGTGAGCAGTGAGTCCTGGTTCAGATAGGGCCGCAACTGGTGCACCAGGCGAACATGGGCAAACGCCCCCCTCGCCACAGCTGAAAGGTGTTTCTCTAATGTGAGCTGTGGATTGAGGAGGACGCCCAAGTTGCGAACCCTCTCTGAGGGGGTCAATAATTTCCCCCCCCCAGGGTTATGGATGGACAGATGGAATTGTCCTTGGGAGGCAAGACCCATAGCCATTCCGTCTTATCCAGGTTGAGTTTGAGTCTGTTGACACCCATCCAGACCCCAACAGCCTCCAGGCACCGGCACATCACTTCCACTGCTTCGTTGACTGGACATGGGGTGGAGATGTATAACTGGGTATCAACTGGATACCTCAACTCATGCCCCTGGATGATCTCACCCAGCGATTTCATGCAGATATTGAATAGTAGGGGGGAGAGGACTGACCCCTGAGGTACCCCACAAGGGAATAACCTCGAGACCGATCTCTGACCCCCCACTAACACTGACTGCGACCGACCAGAGAGGTAGGAGGAGAACCACCGGAGAACAGTGCCTCCTACTCCCAGCCCCTCCAGCCGGCGCAGAAGGATACCATGGTCGATGGTATCGAAAGCCGCTGAGAAGTCAAGAAGCACCAGGACAGAGGACAAGCCCCTGTCCCGGGCCCAGCAGAGATCATCCATCAACGTGACCAAAGCAGTTTCCGTGCTGTAGCCGGGCCTGAATCCAGACTGCCAGGGACCTAGATAATCAGCTTCTTCCAAGGACCGCTGGAGTTGGAGCGCCACCACCTTCTTGACAACCTTCCCCATAAAGGGAAGGTTGGAGACTGGACGGTAGTTATTAAGCATGGCTGGGTCCAGAGAAGGCTTCTTGAGAAGGGGGCGCACAAGTGCCTCCTTATAAGGAGCCGGAAAGGACCCCCTCCTCAAAGAAGCGTTGACAATTTCCTGGACACAGCTCCATGTCACCTCCCTGCTGGCCGAAACCAGCCAGGAGGGACACGGATCCAGTAAGTAGGTGGCAGAACTCACAGCTCCAATGGCCTTGTCCACTTCATCAGGTGTCACCAGATCAAACTCTTCCCAGACAGATGGACAAGTACATGCCCCAGTCACCTTGACTGACTCGTTGTCAGTCGACACTGTTATCCAATTGGAGTCGAGGTCCACCCAGATCCGAGTGATTTTATCAGCGAAAAACATGTTAAAATCCTCGCCACTACTGTGCAAGGGCTCCCCAACTCCCCCCTGGTTAAGAAGGGAGCGGGTCACCCTAAACAGAGCAGCCGGGCAGGATTCCACTGATGCAATCAAGGTGGCATGATACGCGCATCTTGCCGTCTTGAGCACCACTTTGTAAGTCTTAATATGAGCTCTTACAAGTGTTTGATCGGATTCGGACTTACTCTTCCTCCATCGCTTCTCTAGATGTCTCTTCTGGCGTTTCAACTCCCAGAGCTTCTCGTTGAACCATGGAGCTCTACGGGGTTTAGCACCACGGAGAGGTCGCAATGGCACAATTCGGTCCAGGGCCTCCACTGCAGCCTTGTTCCAGGTCTCAGCCAGAGACTCTGCCGAGCTGTGGACGAGTGTATCTGGAATAACCCCAAGTGCCTTCTGAAAACCTTCTGGATCCATCAGGCATCTGGGGCGGAACAACCTAATTGGTTCCGCCTCCCTACAGGGAAGGATTGGAGCCAGGAAGTCAAGCCGCAGTAGAAAATGGTCCAACCATGACAAAGGCAATACTTCTAAGCCCCTTAGTCTCAGACCATTACTCAATTGCTCAGAGAGGAATCCCATGTCGGGTGTCTGCTCTCCCTCGTGAGTCGGACCCTGTACTACTTGGGTCAGATCCATGGCTGTCATGGTGGCCATGAACTCCTGTGCTAGTCCAGAGGTTTCGCCGAGTGACGGCAGGTTGAAGTCCCCCAAGACAATAAGTCTGGGGAACTCCACCGCCAACCCAGCTACCTCCTCGAGTAGCACAGGCAGGGCCTGTGACACACAGCTGGGAGGCAGGTACGTGAGAAACAGGCCCACCTGAACCCCTAAGTCCAACTTCACAAGGAGGGACTCGCAACCCGCAATCTCTGGAGCAATGAGTCTACGCAGGCTAAGGCTCTCCTTGGCTATAATAGCCACTCCTCCCCCCCTTCCCTGGGGTCAAGGCTGATGCTATATCTGAAACCTGGCTGGGCAAATTTCAGAGAGAGGAACTCCTCCATCCGGGCCAAGCCAGGTTTCAGTTACACAAGCCAGGTCGGACTCCTCATCCAGGATTAAATCCCGGATGAGGAGAGCTTTATTTACCACCGACCTGGCATTGAGTAGCAGCAGCCTGAGCCCAGGGTCAGAGTTACACTCAACACCAGTACCCAATAATCCAATCAGATTTAAATCCCCCCTCCAATAAATTAGCTAAAATGTTAATAACTAAAAACTCTATATAAAATCTTATTAATAATTAATATAAACATCAAATTAGCTTAAAACTAGAATACCAAATTACACTAAATTATTCTTAAGGTCTTAAAAGAATAACATTATCAAAAATTAATAAATTTATAAAGTGCAAGATTATAAAGTGCTGAAAATATAGGAAATAATTAAAATCAATTGTCCATCAAGTCAGTAATACAGCACCAGATTTAAAAGAGGAGGAAGGAACTAGAGGGGCAGCCACACTGGACCTAATTCTCACAAACAGAGAAGAAGTGATCGCTGGGGTCGAAACAGATGGAGTGCTGGGTGAAAGTGACCACAACATTCTCAAATTCAATATAATATCAACACAATCAACTAGACCCAACAACACCAAAATCCCAGATTTTAAAAAAGCAGACTTCAATAAACTAAGAGAAAACTTGAGAGTGATCCCTTGGACAGGCAAAACCACGCAAGAAGCTTGGGAAATCTTAAAAACCCACGATCACAAAAGCCCAAAACAATGCTATCCCGATGAAAAAGAAACACCCAAAATCCAAAAGGAAACCAGCTTGGCTACACAAGGACCTAACAAACAAACTGAATGGAAAAAAAGAGACAAATACAAAAAATGGAAAGAAGGGCACATAACCAAGGCAGAATACCAACAAATGGCCACAATCTGCAAAGAAAAAATCAGGACAGCAAAAGCCCAGTATGAACTAAGCCTAGCAACAAAGATCCAAGACAATAAAAAAAGCTTCTTCCAACACATAAACACCCCCCAAAAAATCAAGGAAGCAGTCGGTTCGTTAGAAAGAGGAGACGGCACAGAAGTAACAGACAATAAAGAGAAAGCAGAACTGCTCAACACCTTTGTTGCATCTGTTTTCATGCACAAAGAAACAACAAAACAACGAGCTTGTATCACAGCTGCAGAAATCTAAATTGGAACAAAACACTACTTTAATAGAAATACAGTAAGAGACCACCTATTGGAACTGAATGAGTACAAATCACCAGGATCAGATGGACTGCACCCCAGAGTCCTAAAGGAGCTTGCTGATGTCATCACTGAACCTCTGTACCACATCTTTCAAAAATCCTGGACCATAGGAGACCTACCAGATGATTAGAAATGAGCCGACGTGGTCCCTATTTACAAAAAAGGCAAAAAAACAGACCCAGGAAACTATAGACCGATCAGCCTAATGTCTATTCCCGGGAAAATATTGGAAAAGATAATCAAGAAACAGATCTGCCACCACCTCGAATCGAACAACGTAATAACCACCAGCCAACACGGATTCATCAGAAACAAATCATGCCAAACCAACCTCATTTCATTTTTCGACACTGTGACCAAATCAATTGACCAGAGAAATGCAGTGGATATAATATACTTAGACTTTAGCAAAGCATTCGACAAGGTGGGCCACAACCTTCTACTCTCCAAAGTAAAGAAGAGTGGAATCGACAGTAACACAACAAGATGGATTGAAAACTGGCTGACCAATCACACCCAACGAGTAGCCCTCAATGGGACTAAATCCACATGGAAAGAAGTAGGCAGCAGGGTACCACAGGGATCAGTCCTCGGCCCAGTACTCTTCAACATATTTATCAACGACCTAGATGAGGGAATAGAGGGGGAATTAATTAAATTTGCAGATGACACCAAGCTGGCAGGAGTGGCCAACACCCCAGAGGATAGACACAGAATTCAAAAAGATCTAGACAGACTTGTACAGTGGGCCGAAATGAACAAAATGAAGTTCAATGTAGAGAAGAGTAAAATCCTGCACCTAGGCAAAAAAAACCCCCCAAAACATGCATACAGATTAGGCAAAACCACACTCACCATGAATGACTGTGAAAGGGATCTTGGTGTCTTAGTGGATAACCAGCTAAACATGGGCCAGCAATGTGCAACAGCGGCTAAAAAAGCCGACACAATCCTAAGCTGCATGAACAGGGGGATACACTCCAAGACCAGAGAGGTAATAATACCACTCTATAAGGCCCTGGTCAGACCGCACCTGGAGTATTGCATCCGGTTCTGGTCACCACACTTCAAAAAAGATATAGAGATTCTAGAGAGGGTGCAGAAAAGAGCAACTAAAATGATAAAGGGACTAGAGACCAGGTCATACGAGGAAAGGTTGCTGGAACTGGGCATGGATAGTCTAGTAAAAAGAAGGGCTAGGGGGGACATGATAGCTGTATACAGGTACTTGAGGGATTGCCACAGAGAGGAGGACACTTTGTTTTCCAGGGCACCAGAGGGCCGGACGAGGAACAACGGTTGGAAACTGACCAAGGAAAGATTCAACCTGGAGATAAGAAAGAATTTCCTGACAGTGAGAGCCACCAACCTTCTGGATGATGGACATCGGTTCCTTGGTGATAGCGTAAACAGTGTTGCACTCATAACGGCGGGAGCCCAAAGGCTTCCAGGACCAGTGTGAAGAAATGGAGCCATGGTCCCAGGACATGGCAGAAGGAGGCGGAGGTGGACAACGGAGCCTGCAGACCCGAGCGATGTGACCCATTGCTCCGCATCAGCGGCAAGCAGCTGATTTAAAAGGGCAAGCAGCCCGGAAGTGATCACCGCCACATCCTCGACAGGGCGAGTGGGGGGGCCGTGAGCGCTCCAGTGGAATTTCCTTGGGACGAGTGGCCGCCAGGCGGCAGACTTCCTCCTCCAAAGATAAAGCCTTTTCAAGATCCTGCGGAAGACGGGCAGCATCTTGGCTTGGAGCAGCAGAGGTGGAGTTAACTGCGGTGGCGTCCATGACTGCCAGAGACTGATTTGACAGTTCAAAAGCTCGGGCTTCATGCAAGGCAGTTTTAAAAGTTAATTCTTGTGTAGCCAACAACCGGCGCTTCAGGCGGCCGTCCCTAATGCCAAAAACCAAACAATTGAGAAGATAGTCATCCAGATTCTCGAACTCACAGTACAACGCTGCACAACGGAGGGCAGCAACGAACTCATTAATCGACTCCCCCCCCAAGTTGATTTCTATGGAAGAATTTATAATGACGAGCGCAACAGGAGGGAGCAGGGGCATAATGGTCCTGAAGAGTGGAGAGGAAGTCGGGCCATGGGACACCATGAATAGAAGTCGGGGCAAAGAGGGCTCTCGCTGTCTCGAACATTTCAGGGCCACCAAACCCCCCAAAATACGATCTTTTTTTAGCGCCTGAAATTTCCGTGTAGCCATTTGATATGAGGAAGCATTCGAAACGAGCCACATAAGAGTCCCAAGTCTCGCCGAGGGAGTCAAAAGGCGGAAAGGTCAACTGAGTGGACATTGCAACTCACCAGATGACCCACAGGAGGAACCCTGAATAGCGTGGAGAGAAAAAATCCCATCCTCGTCATCAGTATTAAGTCGGAGACACAGCAGGTAATTAACTGCGGTTTATTGAAGTCGGACATGGAAAACAACCAGTACAAGTAATACACAGAACTGAGGAGCCTAAGCTACAAGACAGCTCATTTATACTCCAGCCCATAATAATATAACCAATGAACACGCTACAAAGTTCCCCCCAAGATTTGTCTCTACCCAGTGACAGGAACGCCCAATGTCAGTTCCTTTACTAGTCACCGGGCAGAGACATAACACTTACTTCTTTCCACTGGCGGAAATGAAGCTGTGTGCACAGCTCCAGCTGACTGGTGGCAGTCACTTCCTGGATTACTAGTCTCAGCTCGACCCTCCTTTTTTCCCTGCTGCTGCGTTCTCGCTTTTTTCCTCTTTCCTCCTTCCTGGTCTCGGATGAGCTTCCCTCTCTCCTGCCCGGCTCCCCTCCAGCCTCACGCAGCCACCTCCCAAGGCCAGGAAGGAGGAAAGAGGAAAAAAGGGAGGAGTGCACAGCAGCAGTAGCAGGGGAAAAAAAGGAGAGTCGGGCCAAAGCAGTCTGGGTTGCAGTCTTTTTCCCCTTGCAAAGCCCTCACTCCGCCCACAGCTGAGATGCAAAAGGCGTCGTGTGGCAATAATATCCTTGTAACTCTCCCTCGGCTTTCTGATATTTTTAAATCCCGGCCTCCCATCCTTCTCCTCCTCCTTGGAAAGCAGCACGGAGACCAGCACTGGCAGAAGTTGGGGGTGGGGGCTTTCCCTTCCCCCTCTTTTCTCAATAGCTACCCAGCCTGAGGCAAGTGGCGACCCAGGAAGGAGAGCATGGGAAGCACAAAGCAAATTATCACCCCCAGCGAGCAACACTGGTGAGGTTGTACATTGAGGACTTAACAGTTCATTTGAACGATGATCATTAAAGCCACTCCCACATACTCACATGGCCGGCAAGCCACTCCTACCCAGTCACATGACCATCAAACCACATCCAAAAAATAAGCCACACCCACAGTGTGGCAGTAAAAATTTTTAGCTGTCCATTACTCTGTGTGTGTGTGTCTCTCTCTCTCTCTCTGTGTAAATACACATACAGTTTATATAGTAGATAATGAATATTTTTGTGTGCCTGTGTATAATATGCATGTACACATTTGCCATATATACATAGAAATAAATAGTATATCTTGGATGTTCAGTAACAGTAAATAGACAGGGAAATTGCATTTCTCTGGGGCGAGGAGAGGCCAGGCACCCTAATCCTAATCCAAACCCTTGTCGTGAGTGTCGTCAAGTTGGCCTCCTTTAAGCCAGTCACATTACCTTTAGGCCACCCTTAGTCACATGATAGTTAAGCCATTCCCACCTGTCACATGGCCAGTAAGCCACACCCACAAAATAAGTCACTCCCACAGTGTAGTAGTAAAAGTTTTTGCAGCCCTTCACTGCTGCCAACTGATCAATTTCCTCCATGTTTACTGGGTCCCAAATCAATCAGGCTTATATATTCAACACAATCTATTTTTAGTCACAAAAAGTCTGCTTCCAATAACTCAGGATCTTTCAGACATGCCAGAAAATTATAAGTCCACCTTTTTCAATTGTCCAGCTGCTATACAGTAAGTTCCATAGCCTCCAATAAATGGTGCTTATGGTTCTTCTAGTTTAATCTTTCCCTTTGTTCCCCACTTTTAAGCTTAAGAGTCAGGTTTCAGAGGTTAAGGTGGGAGAAAATTTTGGTTGCAGTGGCCACCCAGGTTTGTGGTTTGATGCAAAAACTTATTGTGAGCAATCCTATACTACAACTAAACTATTGGATTTCAGAAAAACGAATTTCAATGACATGGGGGAATATTTAAATAATGAATTAAAGGGAAGGAATAAAATGGCAGGAACAAGCGCTTAGTGGACTGTATTAAAAAGAGCCATCTTAAAAGCCACTGGACTGTATGTAAGGCAAATAATCAAAGGTAAAAGGAAGAAGAAACTGCTATGGTTTAGTAATAGCTGAGAGAGGTGTATAAAATGAGACAGGAGGCAAAACAGATAATATATGCTGTTAAAGCCTCAAAAGAGGAAGATGTTGCAAATCTTTAAAGAAGGGGAATAAAACCTTTCTCAGATATATTAGTGATAGGAAAAAGAAAACTGCAGCATCACAAAGCTTAGTACTGGGGATAATACATACATTGGGAAAAAGGAGGTCGCTGACCATTTGAATATCTGTCTGTCTGTCTGTCTGTCTGTCTGTCTGTCTATCTATCTATCTATCTATCTATCTATCTATCTATCTATCTATCTATCTATCTATTTATTTATTGGATTTGTATGCCATCCCTCTGTGAGGACTTGGGGCGGCTCACAACATATCAAAACAATAAACAATATACATATCTAAAAAATCCAATTATCATAGCTAAAAAACTTTAAAAACTCTAATAACATTTAAAATCATTCATTCCCATTCACACAGCAAGACATACTAAACTTGTCAGTCAGGGGGCTAGGATCTAATGGCCCCAAGCCTGGTGGCACAGATAGCTCTTTAAACTTTTAAAGAAGGCGAGGAGGGTGCGGGCAGTGCAACTCTCTGGGTGGAGCTGATTCCAGGGGTTGGGCCCCCCACAGAGAAGGCTCTTCCCCTAGGTCCTGCCAAATGACATTGTCTAGTTGATGGGACCTGGAGAAGGCCAACTCTGTGGGACCTAACCAGTCGCTCGGACTCAGATGGCAGAAGGCAGTCCCAGAGGTAATCTGGTCTTATGCCATGTAGGGATTTATAGGTCATAACCAACACTTTGAATTGCATCCAGAAACCAATCAGCAGCCAATGCAGTCCACAGAGTAGTGGAGAAATATGGGTATGCCTTGGAAGGCCCATAACCGCTCATGTGCCTACATTCTGGACAATTTGAAGTTTCCAAACAGTCTTCAAAGGTAGCCCCATGTAGAGAACATTGCAGTAGTTGAACCTTGAGGTGATAAGGGCATAGGTGACTGTTAGTAGAGACAGTAGAGGGGGTGAAAAGGGCATGGATCGTCTAGATGCCCACAGCATGAACGGACCTCTTTCTCTCTCTGCAAACAGGGAGGGATCATTAGCCCTCCAATCTTTCCCCCCCACAGACACACTTTGTGGGCTGTCCACATGGAGAGAGGAGGGGGTGAAAAGGTCATGGGATTGTCTAGATGCTCACAGCATGAACGGACCTCTCTCTCTCTGTGCAAACAGGGAGAGATCATTAGCCGAGAAGGGGGTCAGACTAGATGGCCACTGTGGCCCCTCCCATCTCTATCATTCTGTAAGACTCCTGAATGAGAAGGTGGGGTCAGATTAGATGGCCACTGAGGCCCCTTCCCTCTCTATGTAAGCCTCCTGAATGAGAAGGGGGGTCAGACTAGATGGCCACTGAGGTCCCTTCCCTCTCTATCACTCTGTAAGTCTCCTGAATGAGAAGGGGGGTCAGACTAGGTGGTCACTGAGGTCCCTTCCCTCTGTATCATTCTGTAAGTCTCCTGAATGAGAAGAGGGGTCAGACTAGATGGCCACTGAGTTCCTTTCCCTCTCTATCATTCTTTAAGTCTCCTGAATGAGAAAGTGGGTCAGACTAGATGGCCACTGAGTTCCCTTTCCTCTCCATCATTCTGTAAGTATCCTGAATGAGAAGGTAGAGTCAGATCAGACTAGATGGCCACTGAGTTCCCTTTCCTCTCTATCATTCTGTAAGTCTCCTGAATGAGAAAGTGGGTCAGACTAGATGGCCACCAAGGTCCCTTCCCTCTCTATCATTCTGTAAGTCTCCTGAATGAGAAGGGGGTCAGACTAGATGGCCACTGAGTTCCCTTTCCTCTCTATCATTCTGTAAGTCTCCTGAATGAGAAGGTGGGTCAGGTCAGACTAGATGGCCACCAAGGTCCCTTCCCTCTATAACATTCTGTAAGTTTCCTGAATGAGAAGAGGGTCAGACTAGATGGCCACCGAGGTCCCTTCCATCTCTATCATTCAATGTGTGTGTTTGTGTATGAAAGAGCAAACTGTCCCATTTTTTCCTTCCAAAAGTAGCATTTTGTAACAACCGTTCTGATTGGATGGTGGTGAAGTGTCCCATGTGGCCAAAAGGCTGTGGCTGAATTTGGATTTTTGTGGCGAAAGGGCTGGGGCCAAGAGCTAGGGGCCTTTGGGCAAGGGAGTGAAGGCAGCGACCGATCAGCTGCTGCGGAGGAAAGAGCTTCATCCAACTGGCGGAGGCTAAATGTCCTAAACCCCTGTCCAGATAGGGCCGCAACTGGTACACCAGGTGAAACTGGGCAAACACCCTCCTCACCACAGCTGAAAGATGATGGTCCAATGTCAGGTATGGATTGAGGATGTCCAAGTTGTGGACCCTCTCTGAGGGGGTCAAAAGTGTCCCCCCCAGGGTAATGGATGGAAGGTAATGGAGGCAGAACCCTCAGACACTCCATCTTGTTGGAATTGAGTTTGAGCCTGTTAGCACCCATCCAGACCCTATCAGCCTCCAGACCCTAACAGCCATCCAGACCCTAACAGCCTCACTTCCACTGCTTCACTGAGTGGACACAGGGTGGAGATATTTAGCTGAGTATTATCAGCATGCTGATGGTAACTCACCCCATGTCCTCGGATGATCTCACCCAGTGGTTTAATGTAGATATTAAATACCAGGGGGGAGAAGACCAACCCCTGATCCCCTCACTAACACCAACTGTGATTGACCAGAGAGGTAGGAGGAGAACCACCATAAAATGGTGCCCCCACTCCCAATCCCTTCAGATGGCGCAGAAGGATACCATGGTCAATGGTATCGAAAGCCGCTGAGAGGTCAAGGAGCACCAGGATAGAGAATAAATCCTTATCCTTGGCCCACCAGAGATAATCCATCAGCGCAACCAAAGCAGTTTCCAATTTGTAGCCAGGCCTGAATCCTGACTGTTGAGGGCCTAGATAATCGGCATCATCCAAAGACCATTAGAAACCACCTTCTCAACAACCTTCCCCATAAAGGGAAGGTTGGAGACAGGATGATAGTTGTTAAATATATCTGGATCCAAGGAAGGCTTCTTGAGGAGGTGGTGCACAAGTGCCTCCTTGTAGGGAGCCGGAAAGGATCCCTCCCTCAAAAAAGCATTGGCAAAAAAAAGCTCCGTGTCACATCCCTGCTGGATGAAACCAGCCAGGAGGGACACGGGTCCAATAAACAGGTGGCGGAACTCACAGCTCCAATGGCCACTTCATCAAGTGTTACCAGGTCAAACACCTCCCATACAGGTTGACCAGGATGGGCTCCTGTCATCTCGACTGACTCATTGTCAGCTGACACTGCATTCCAATTGGAATCAAGGTCTGTCCGGATCCGAGCAATTTTATCTGCAAAAAAGTTGTTAAAGTCCACAACACTACCCTGCAATGGCTCATCAACTCTCCCCGATTAAGGAGGGAGCAAGTCACCCTAAACAGGGCAGCTGGGTAGGGTTCTGCAGATGCAATCATAGTGACATTATATGAGCATCTTGTCACCCTGAGCGCCACTTTGTTTACCACTTACAAAAGATCTTCCTATGAGCTTTTGCAAGTGTTCGGTCAGATTCAGATTTACTTCTCCTCCAATGCTTCTCTTGACATCTCTTCTGGTGTTTCATCCCCCAGATCCAAGAAGATCTCCAGGGTCTACTGCCACAGAGAGGTCGCAAAGGCACAATTCGGTTAAGAGCCTCTGCCGCCGCCGTATTCCAGGCAAGAGATTCTGCTGAACTTGTACAAGCAAATCTGGAAAAGCCCAAAGCACCTGCCGAAAGCCTTCTGGGTCCATCAAGCATTGTGGCAGAACCTCCTAATTGGTTCTGCTTCCCTGTGGCCATGGCCGTGACAAAGGCAAGGTATCTAAGTCCCTTAATTTCAGATCATTGCTCAAATGTTCTGAGAGGAATACCATATTGGGAGCCTGTCCTCCTTCTTGAGTCGTGCCCTGAATTACATGGGTCAGGTCCATGGTTGCCATGGTGGCCATGAACTCCTGTGCCAACCCAGAGAATTCGCCAAGCGACAGCAGATTGAAGTCCCCCAAGACAATAAGTCTGGGGAATCCTACTACCCACCCAGCTACCTCCTCAAGTATTGCAGGCAGGGCTATTGTCATGCAGCTGGGAGGCAGGTACGTGAACAACAAGCCCATATATACTCCTAGGTCTAACTTCTCAAAGAGGGACTCACAACCTGCTATCTCAGGAGCAGCGAGCTTGCATAGGCTGATGGTGTTCTTGGCTATAATAGCCATTCTTCCCCCACTTCTCTGGTGTTGCGGCTGATGCCACACCTGTAACTCAGCTGGGCACATTTCAGAGAGAGGGATCCCTCTCTCTAGGCCCAGCCAGGTCTCAGTCACACATGCCAGGTCAGCCTCCTCATCCAGGAGTAAATCCTGGATGAAGGGAGCTTTATTTGCAACTGACCTGGCATTAAGCAGGAACAGCTTGAGCCCAGGGTCCAGATTAAGCTTGTCACCGGCACTCCAGGCCAAGTTCATGGAGCTGAAACAAGGGATCACTTTTAAGCAGTGAACTCTTGTTTCCCGAGAATGGCTTACCCCATGTCTCCCACCATATTTACCTCTCCACAGCAAGACTGGAATATTCTGGCCCTCTATCACTCCAGTGATGGGCTCCCCCACTCCTCCTGCCTCCAGACCACCAGGCCAGCTGGTCATTCCATTTATCTCATTCATCCCAAACATCCTCTCCATCCAGTCATATTCACTCATCCATCATTAAAATTAATCCCCCCTTAATTTAATTAAAAACAAGAATTTATATTTAACCCGATGAATATTACCCCATCACAATCACACTCACTGACTATCGATACATATGCATAACCAGTCACACTCCACCCCCATTCCCGTCCCCCCAATAAAATAACATTAATAATTTAACTAAAGCTCGTCCAGGTTTAGAAAAATATACTGTCCAACTTAGTCCAGTCCAGTCAAGAATTTTTCTCTCTCTTAAAAATAGAGAGAAATAAAGTTCTAAGTAAAATGATGAGTTAATAGTCTTTCTAGTGAGGTCCATTTGTGATGGGAGGGTGGTCCAACTAGTTATCATCATAAGCACATCATAGTTTATAATTCCCTCCTTGTTAATTCTCCTAGCTTGATTAGGAAGGTTTGTCACAGTTCAGGAAAAGCTAACTAATGAGTGCAAACATGCTGAAGAAAGTTCTTGCCAGTCACTCTCACTCACTGACAAGGAATTGGCATGGCTGAGACTGGCTACTTCTGTTCAGTTTTCTCAGAAGATAGCTTGCAATATAATACTATGGATGGATATAGCATTGCTTCCAGTTGTAGGGATTCAGCTCCAGTGATCTCAGAGGCCAATGTCTTAGAGGACCTTGAGTGATTAAAGATAAATAAGGCAATGGGTCCAGATGGCAACTACCCCAGAGTTCTTAAAGAACTCAGATCTGTCATTGCTACCCCCGTGACTGATTTGTTTAACCAATCCTTTTTAACAGGAGATGTTCCTGGAGATTGGAGAATGGCCAGTTCTGTGCCTATCCACAAGAAGGGTAGCAGAGAAGAAGCTGGTAACTACAGGCCAGTTAGCTTGACATCAGTTATAGTTAAAATGATGGAGACTCCACTCAAAAAGAGGATAAATCAGCATCTAAAAACCAATAACTTATTGGACCCAAACCAGCATGGCTTTACTAAGGACAAATCATGTCAAACTAATCTCATTGATTTCTTTGACTATGTCCAAAGGTGTTGGATCAAGGTGGTACTATGGATATTGCCTATCTGGACTTCAGCAAAGCCTTTGATACAGTTCCACATAAAGAGCTGATAGATAGGTTAGTGAAGATTGGATTTAATCACTGGATAATTCAGTGGATTTGCAGTTGGCTGAAGTGTAGATATCAGAGGGTTGTGGTTAATGGCGAGTATTCTGAGCAGAGACTGGTTACAAGCGGTGTGCCACAAGGGTCTGTTTTGGGTCCTATTCTTTTTAATATGTTTGTGAGTGACACAGGGGAAGGTTTGGTAAGGAAGGTTTGTCTATTTGCCAATGACTCTAAAGTGTACAATAGGGTTGATATTCCTGGAGGCGTCTGTAATATGGCAAATGATTTAGCTTTACTAGATAAGTGGTCAAAGCAATGGAAACTGCAGTTTAATGGTTCCAAATGTAAAATAATGCACTTGTGGAAAAGGAATCCTCAATCTGAGTACTGTATTGGCAGTTCTGTGTTAGCAAAAACTTCCAAAGAGAAGGATTTATTGATAGTAATTTCTGTCTCAAAATGAGTGAACAGTGAGGTCAGGAGGTAGGGAAAGCAAGTAGAGGTATAACAAGCAGGAAGAGGGAGATTGTGATCCTGCTGTATAGAGCACTGGTGAGACCGCATTTGGAATACTGTGTTCAGTTCTGGAGACCTCACCTACAAAAAGATATTGATAAAATTGTATAGGTTCAAAGACGGGCTACAAAAATGGTGGAAGGTCTTAAGCATAAAACTTATCAGGAAAGACTTCATTAACTCAATCGGTATAGTCTGGAGGACAGAAGGGAAAGGGGAGACTTTCACCATCGCCGGTAGGGGGCTCTTGGATGGATTCTTGTAGAGTATGCCAGCCCCAAACAGGATCCAATGGTATCCCTCTTCTTCCCTGCCCTTTCAGGGAAGTTCAAGGGTTGGTTCCATAAGAACCACAACCACCCCCACCCCCCGGTGATGGGAATTTGAGGTTCCCGTGGAGAGCTTTCATCCCACTGCAGCACCTGGCCACACCCCTCTCTAAGTAGTGACACTTTCAACCATTCTGTATTAAAAACAAAAACAAAAAACCTTAGGACTAAAATTGCAAAAGAAAAGTTCCTTTTACAGTGTGTATATGTAGGGAGGGAGACATTTTAGTAACCGCACAGCAGATTGGATATATATTGACTTCTTGCTATATATTAATGCTTTTTGAATCCATATTATCAAATACAATGTAGTTCCAGGAGATATTATGTATTTTCAGTTTTCCCCATATAGTCTTCTGCTCCCTCAGCTCAAAACAAAGGAGAAACAAATATATTACAAAAATGGCCTGAATTACAAAGAAAAGAAAGGATAGAGGCTCACATGGGCAGGATGTTCTGGGCCTTTCAAAAATCTTACTAATAGTGAAGAAGTGATAGAAGAAGTTGAAGTTGCTGGAACCTTGGGTGAAAGGGACCATGTTATAACTGGAATTCAATATAATACAAATACAAGCAATAGAAAATAATCCAACTAGTATCTTAAACTTTAAAAAAGCTGATTTTAACAAACTCAAAATAATCTAGGAAAGATTCCATGGATGAAAATCCTAAAGAAGAAAATTACTCAAAAAGCATAGGAAACTTTGAAAAATGTAATAATTAAAGCTCAGTCCAGCACAATAACACTGAAAAAAAATCAAGAAGAAACCAGCATGGCTGCACAAAGATCTCTCTGACAAACTGAAAGACAAAAAGGACAAGTACAAAAGATGGAAAGACAGACACTTAACTAAGGCTGATTATCAGCAGATAGCCAGAACATGCAAAGATGAAGTCATGAAAGCAAAGCTTCAGAATGAACAAAGACTTGCAAAAAAGTCAAAGATAATTTTTAAAAAGTTTCTTTCAACATTTTAATAACAAGAAAAAAGTAAAGGAAACAGTAGATCCACTAAATGGAAAATATGGTAAGGAAGTAACAGGGAGTAGAGAGAAAGCAGAGGTCCTTAGCTTGTACTTTGCATAAGTTTTCAAGCAAAAATAAATTAGAGCCCAAAAACCTACTGTAAAAGACAAACTAGAAATAAAAATTAAAATAAGCAAGAAAATGGGTAAGAGAACACCTATCAGATCTTAATGGATATTAATCACTGGGACCTGACAGTTTTCATCCGAGAATTTTGAAGATGTTATCTAGCTAGCAGATGTTATCTCAGAACCATTGTACTATATCTTTCCAAAACCCTGGAGCACTAAGGATTGGAAAGCGGATGATGTGATTCTCATCTTCAAGAAAGGGGGAGAAACAGACCCAGAAAACTACAGACCAATCAGTCAGAAGGTCTTGGAATAAATAATCAAGAAATACTTTGTGAAAAACTAGAAGCAAATGAAGTTGTAACTAGTAGCCAGGATGGGTTTTTTAAAAAACAGATCATGCCAAATCAATCTTATTTCATTCTATGATAAAATTACTAAATTAGTATACCAGAGAAATGCAGTGGACATCCACATATTGTGGATACTTAGATTTCAGTAAGCCATTCAACGAAGTAGACCACAACCTACTTCTTGGTAAACTAGTAAAATGTGAAATAGATAACATCAGCACCAGATGGATTTGTCAGCTGGCTGACAAACTGTATTCAATGAGGAGTCCTTAATAGGTCTAAATTTACATGGAGAGAAATAAGAAGTGGGGTACCACAAGACCCACTACTTTTCAATATCTTCATAAATGATTTAGATGAGGAAATAGAAGGGGAACTCATCAAATTTGTAGATGACACTAAACTGGCAGGAATAGCCAACACCCCCCAGAGGCAAAAAGATCCAAAAAGATTTTGATAAACTTGAAAAATGGACCCTGTCCAACAAAATGAATTAACATGAGAAACAGCAAAGTTTTTCATTAAGGGAAACCCCCCCCCCCCCAAAGATATTAGTACCTTGGATTCCTAGTGCTGTGGTGGTTAATCTTTTTGGCACCGAGTGCCCAAACCGGAATGTGCATGCATGCGTCTGCACCACAGCACCAGAAACCCAAGCTTGCCTACCCATTTTTGAGGCAGTTTTCAGGCTGGTTTTAGTCAGTTTTTCAGCCCACCTCAGGCCATTTTTGGGCTGTTTTCAGGTCATTTTCTGGCAGCTACAAAGCCCGGCTGGCTGGCGCATGCATACCTGTTTTGGGGATTTGGGGGTTGGCAAATTTTAGGTTGTTTTTCAGGCTGTTTTCAGGCCATTTTTTAGGCTGGTTTCAGGTGCTCTGGCACCCGCAAAGACTAGCCAGCCAGCGCACATTTGTGCACTGAAAATGAGAAGAGCAGCAGAAAAAGTTCAGAGAAGAGCAACTAAGATGATTAAAGGCCTGGAGACTATAACATAAAGAAAGAAAAGACGAATTAGGAGTGACATGGTAACAGTATTCCAGTATTTGAGGGACTGCCACAAAGAAGGGGTTAAATTATTCTACAAAGCACCAAAGGGCAGAACAAGAAATAAAGGTCAGAAATTAAGTACTGCACCTACTACTCCACAAGCTAAAAAAAGTGGGATAGACAGCTTCAAAACCAGATGGAATAACAACTGGCTGACCAACTGTACCCAATAAGTAGTCCTCAATGGCTCCAAATCCACATGCCTCATTGAACAGTTATCATCCTGTCTCCAACCTTCTCTTTGGAGGGAAGATTGTCGAGAAAGTGGTGATTCTCCAAGACCTGCGGACCTTGGAAGAAGAGGATTACCCATTTCAATCTGGCTTCAGACCCGGTTACAGCACGGAAACCACTTTGGTCACGCTGATGGATGATCTCTGGTGGGTCCAGGATAGGGGGCATTCCTCTATGCTGGTGCTACTTGACCTTTCAGCAGCTTTTGATACCATCAATCATGGTATCCTTCTGCAATAGCTGGAGGGTTGGGAGTGGGAGGCACCATTTCTATGGTGGTTCTCCTACCTCTCTGGCCAATCGCAGTCGGTGTTAGTGGGAAGACAGAGGTCAGCCCCTAGGCCCCTCCTTTGTGAGATTCCTCATGGGCCGGTCCTCTCTCCTCTCCTATTCAATATCTATATGAAACCACTGGGTGAGATCATCCGATGACATGAGTGAGTTACCAGCAATGCAAGACTGAGTGGCTGTGGGTCCTTCCTCCTAAAGACAATTCCATCCTTATGTCTTTGGTCTTGCAGGGAGAAATAATTTCCCCCTCAGATAGGGCTCACAACTTGGGTGTCCTCCTAAACCCATAGCTGTGGCTAGAGCAACACCTCTCAGCTATGGCTTTGCACAGGTTTGATTTGTCCACCAGTTGTGGCCCTTCCTGGACCAGGAGGCACTTTGCACAGTCACTCATGCCCTCATCACCTCTTGCCTTGATTATTGCAATCTGCCCTACATGAAGCTACCCTTGAAGAGTGTTCAGAGACTTCAGCTGGAGAAAAATGCAGCGGCGTGTACAATAACGGGTATAGCTAGGTATGCCTGTATTGCTCCATCGTTATGCAAGTTTCACTGGTTGCCAATCGATCTCTGAACCCAATTCAAGGTGTTGGTGATCACCTTTAAAGCCCTAAATGGCTCAGGGCCAGACTATTTACAGGACCACCTCTGACCTCATACCTCATACCCAGTAAGGGTCCACAGAGTTGGCCTTCTCCAGGTCCTGTCCACCAAGCAATGTCAGTTGGTGGCACCTCGAGAAAGAGATTTCTCTGTGGTGGCTCCGACCCTATGGAATCAACTGCCTCCAGAGATTCACACTCCTCCCTACCAGTCTTCCAGAAAGCCATTAAGACCTGGCTTTTCCAGCAGGCCTGGAATTATTTATTTTATTTATTTATTATTTAGATTTGTATGCCGCCCCTCTCCGAATTAGATTGACTACTGTGTGAATATGGTTCTTTTTAGGATATTATTTTGTTGTTACTATATTACTGATTTTATTATGTATTTTAATTGTATTTTACTCAACTTGTTAGCTGTTCTAAATCTACTTTGGAATGAGCGGCATATAACTACACTATAACTAACTAGCTAAATAAATAAATAAATAAATGGGGAGAAGTAAACCATGGGTACCACAAAGTTCAGTCCTAGATCCAGTACCTTTAATATCTTTATTAATGACCTAGATGAAGGAATAGAAGGGGAATTAAGCAAATTTGCAGGTGACACTAAGCTGGCAGGAGTAGCCAATACTCCAAAGGCCAGGCTCAGGATCCAGAATGGATTTGACAGACTTGTACAGATTCAACCTGGAAATAAAGAGGAACTTTCTGATGGTGAGAGCGATCATCTTGGAACAGCATGCAGTGAGTGCTCCAACACTTGATATTTTCAAGAGGAAATTGGACTATCATTTGTCTGAGGTGCTATAGGGTCTCCTGCTTGAGCAGGGGTTTGGATTAGATGACCTACAAGGTCCCTTCCAACTCTAATAAATAAATAAACAAAGAGAGAAGCAACCTGGAATTAAGGGGAAATTTCCTAGCAGTGCGGACAATTAACCAGTGGACTAGCTTGCCTTCAGAATTTGTGGGTGCTTCATCACTGGAGGCTTTTACGAAGAGACTAGAGAGCCAATTAGCATAGTTGTCTACGGAGAGGGGCGACATGCAAATCTAATAAATAAATAAATAAATAAATAAATAAATAAATAAATAAATAAATAAATAAATAAATAAATAAATAAATAAATAAATAAATAAATAAATAAATAAATAAATAAATAAATAAATAAATAAATAAATAAATAAATAAATAAATAAATAAATAAATAAATAAATAAATAAATAAATAACTTGCTCATGCAGGGTCCAATGCAGAGCGAAAGAGACTGCCAGCCTTAAAAAACATAAGCAAGAAACGACTTGTCCCATTGATGGAAGATATTAACTCTGCACTTGCAACTATCAATGTAACTTCAATTGAAGAACTGAATCAGCTTGCCTATAGTACAGCTGTGATAGTAACTGAAGAACTAGGGTTACTGCAACAGAAACCAATCGGAAAACCAACTGGAAAACCAAAATGGAAAATCCGACTAGAACTGAAAATCAAAAGCTTGAGATCAGATGCAACTTGAAGAACATTAAGGAGCAGAAATTGAACAATCAGAAGATCAAAGACTATTTGACAAAAAAGTACTGGCTTAGTACAAGAAAGATCGAGGAAGCTCTGGAAATTGTAAAGCAGCAGATAACAGCGACAGCCAGGAAAATTGAGCGATATGTAGCTAGGATTACCCAGTACAAGCAGAATCAAACATTTCAATCCAACCATGGGCAGTTCTACCAGAACCTGCATCACCAAACAGATAAGAAAACTGAAAAGCCAGAGGTGAAAATAACAACAAAGTTCTGGAAAGATCTCTGGGAGGTCGAAAAGGACTATAACAGGAGTGCTGGGTGGATAAAGAAGTTTGAGAAGGAATTCTCAGGGAGCAATATGCAGCAGCTGGAGATAACACCTGAAATGATTGCAGAAAGAGTGAAGAGGGTAAAGAACTGAACATCCCCTGGCACTGATCAGCTGCATGCTTTTTGGCTGACCAGCCTGCATACAAAAATGGCCGAATTGTTCAACAAAATGCTGCAGACAGGAAATATCAGTGAATGGCTTACAACTGGCAGAACATATTTAATACAGAAAGATGCAGCGAAAGGAGCCATACCAGGAAACTACAGGCCAATAACATGTTTGCCGACCATGCTCAAACTGCTGACAGGTATCATAGCTGACAGAATTCAGGACTACCTAGAAGAAAATGACATCATGCCAGTGGAACAAAAGGGCAATAAAAGACGAAGCAGAGGTACGAAAGACCAGCTCCTAATTGACAAAATGATTTCGGAGAACTGTAAGAACAGGAAAACAAACCTATACATGACCTGGATTGACTACAAGAAAGCCTTTGACTCATTGCCACACAGCTGGATCATAAAATGCCTGGAAGTCATTGGAGTCAATGAAAACATCAGGAAATTCATAGAAAAGATGATGAAATATTGGAAGACTGAGCTTTTTGTTCGGAATGAAAGCTATGGACTGGTCAACATCAGAAAGGGCATCTTCCAGGGGGATTCTTTGTCCCCATTGCTATTCATCATCGCTATAATCCCGCTGTCACTCATCCTACAGAAAACAAACCTAGGCTACCAAACTGCTAGGAATTCACCAAAAATTTCACACCTGCTGTATATGGATGAACTGAAGTTGTACGGAAAATCAGAAACTGAGATACAGTCACTAACCAACACTGTGTGAATCTTCAGCGATGACATCAGCATGGAGTTTGGCTTGGATAAATGTGCCACAGTGGCACTGAAAAGGGGGGAAATCACTGAAAGTGAGGGCATTGAAATGCCAAATGGTCAAACCATCAAGTGCCACCAGCAAGAAGCCTACAGATACTTGGGCATCTTGCAACTGGATAATATCAAGCATGGCCATGTGAAAACTGTGATCAGCAAAGAGTACATCCAGAGGGCCAGAAAAATTTTGAAGAGCAAACTGAATGGTGGCAACACCATCAAGGCTATAAATACATGGGCCATACCTGTCATTAGATACAGAGCTGGCATGGTGAACAGGACTCAAGCAGAGCTGGACAACCTGGACAGGAAAACCAGAAAATTAATGATGATCCATCATGCACTACAGCCCCGCAGTGACGTTGACAGGCTGTATTTACCAAGGAAAATAGGCGGCAGAGGACTTTTGCAAGTGAAGCAGACAGTAGAAGAAGAGAAACATGCATTAGCTGACTATGTGAAGGGGAGCAAAGAGTCAGCGTTGATGGAGGTCAACAATAGGAAGCTTCTCAAGGTGAAGCAAACTAAGGACCAGTACAGAAAAAATGTAACTCAATGTCGTATGGACAGTTGACGGAACAAAGCATTGCATGGACAGTTCTTGGAGAAGATTGAAGGCAAAGTGGATAAAGAAAAGACCTGGTCATGGCTTACAAGTGGAACACTCAAAAAGGAGACAGAAGGACTAATACTGGCGGCACAAGAACAGGCCATTAAAACAAATGCTGTCAAAGCCAGAATTGAAAAAACAACAGACGATCCAAAGTGCAGACTCTGTAAAAAAAACAGATGAAACAATCGATCACATACTCAGCTGCTGCAAAAAAGATCGCACAGACTGACTACAAGCATAGACATGATGCTGTGGCACAGATGATCCACTGGAACTTGTGCCAGAACTACCATTTACCAGTGGCAAAGAACTGGTGGGATCATAAGCCTGAAAAAGTGGTTGAAAATGAGCAAGCTAAACTACTGTGGGACTTCCAACTTCAGACTGACCGAATTCTGAAGCATAACACACCAGACATTGTGATTGTGGAGAAAAAGAAAGTATGGATCATCGACATCGCAATCCCAGGAGACAGCAGAATTGAGGAGAAGCAGCTAGAGAAATTAGTGAAATACGAAGATCTAAAAATTGAGCTGCAATGACTCTGGCATAAACCTGTGAAAGTGGTCCCAGTGGTACTTGGCACGCTGGGCACAGTACCAAAGGATCTCAGTGGACATTTGAAAACCATTGGAATTGACAAAATCTCCATCTGTCAATTGCAAAAGGCCGCTTTACTGGGATCGGCAAACATAATTCGCCGCTACATCACGCAGTCCTAGGTGCTTGGTAAGCGCCCGACTGGTGGTGAAATACGAAATCCAGCATAGTGATCTCGTTTGCTGTGTTGTACTGACATAATAATAATAATAATAATAATAATAATAATAATAATAATAATAACAACAACAACAATAATAATAATAGTATAGGTTTGTCTGCTTGAGCAGGGGGCTGGACTAGAAGACCTCCAAGATACTCCCCAGATTCTATTCCATCCCATCCCATCCTATCCTATCCTAGGCTGCCTGTCCTCATCTGTGTGATTTCAGCCACATAATTTTTATTCAGCCTTGCTTATTATTAATGGTGCTTACAGGTTGTTCAGGATTAATGAGGCAAGAGTTTCCAGTCATAACACTGGTTAAGAATATATTGCTAATGTTAAGTTTCATAATTTAATTGGGGTCAATTTTTCTTTTTTTAAAAAAAGATGAGATTGGCCCTTTAACTATAAAAGCTGCCCCCTGTGTATTTTGACACCATGGTTCATAATGAACTAGGATCTTATCTGCTACTTAAATGGAGGGGTTAAGAAAGAATCCCCCCCAGCTTCATTTAGGCCATCAGGAGCAGAACTGCGGAGGCAAATTTAATGGATTGAATCTTACCTGAGGATTTGAAAGGAATGGATCTTTTGCTCCTTAGCAAATACATAGCTTTCAAGGAAGGAAGAAACAAGGCAAAAGTGTAGACTATGACAGAATACTTATGCAAACTAGAAATCAACGAATAAAAATGGGTTATGTGTGTTTATTTTAATCCAAAACTCCACGTGATCCTGCAATTAAAACAAACACCCTTTTATTTGCATACAGGATCAGATAATCCTCAATTTATGTCTTCTTAATTAGCAAACTTAAACGTTATGAAGGGCTCTTCCCCAAAAGTTATTTACAACTCAAATCTGATGGCCGCCTCTTATGTTCACATGATCACATTTTTGGTGCTCAACATCTATTTATTTATTATTTATTTATTTATTTATTTATTTATTGGATTTGTATGCTGCCCCTCTCCGTAGGCTCTAGCCTGCATTTACAGCTTTTGGCAGCATCCCACATTCGCATGACCCACAATTCATGTTTTTGTGGAAAACTAGCAATGATGATGATGATGATGATGATGACGACAATAATAATAATAATAATAATAATAATAATAATAATAATAATTTATTAGATTTTTATGCCATCCCTCTCCGAGGATTTCTTGCTCTCAAGTCATGTTTCCAACTAATTCTGGATCTGAAATATGTAATATGCAATTTTTGCTTGTGCTGAGCTTCTACTCTAGTTTTGCTACTGAGGGCTGTGATAGGGGAATCCTGCTGCTCATTTTTGTGGATCTTAACACCTTCCAAAGTTGCACTGTAGCAATTCTTATCTAGGAAGGTCAATGAACCTATTAACATGTAGGTGTGAAAATATGTGTGTGTCACTCGCTCTTCAAATTCTTCTGAGGACCACAAATAAAAGGCTAAAAACATCCTCATCACTGTCATGCTGCTTTACCCCTTCTTCCAATGACAACAAATAAAAAAAATAGCAGGGGTTTAGCGGGGAAAAAAAATCCATGTCTAAATTCAGCAACTATTTTCTGGGTATCTCAGCATTTTATATATTATCAGTTTGTGTTATTACCCTCTGAGCAGAAAAAAAATCTTACATGAATGAGTCCCCCTTCCCCACCTTGAGTTGACAATGATTCTGATAGACAATTGAGCTGGTATGAAAAGTATTTTTTCCCTTCTTGCAGCTTAAAGTTTGCACCCAGTTCAGTCAGTCTGAAAAAGAAGAGTGAGAATGCCAGTAGCCAGCCAATTTGGCACCTTCTGTCAAACTTGTCAGTTGCCAAGACAATTTCTGAAATCATACACCTAAAATGCTCAGCTAAATCAATGCCAGGCTTTTTGTATTCCCCCAGGGCTGCTAACAATGAAATTCTACTTTTACTGTTGAGGATGACAAAGAGGAGATCTCCCAGTTTGGCATCAGCTAGTAAATCAGTGACATGAGAAGGAGAGGGGGAAAAGGGCACATAAATACATATTAGAATATTTTGTTACAGGCTGCACTTCGTTCAGCCATCACTTCTTTATGCCATGGATTGTTGAATAAATTACAATTGGCTTGGTTCCCTGAATATGTTAACAATGCTTGAGTTTACACAAAATGTAAACCATGGTTTCTAGTCTGGCAAGCAAAAATACCTACTTGTACAATGAGCCAAGTACTAACCAAGCCAATCACAATATGGCTTAGAGCAATATTGTTTTTGTAATCTATCCAATATTGAATTTGTATCCTTCAGGATTGCCCCCAACAACATTGGATGGATGGAAGGCATAGTCAACCTTAAGCCAGTCAGGATCAAACTCCTAGCAGTGAGAAGAGTTAACATGCAATACTGCATTCTAAACACTGCACTATCATGGCTCAAGAAACAACAGACAACTCAGTTCACATAGTTTGTGTGATAGAAAGAGTTATTTCCCTAATTGTTCCCAGAGTATATGCTTCATGTAGGTGGTAGTTTGCTTTTATTTTGCAATATTATGTCAATAGGTGAGGAAGAATAAATAAATCTGTTTGGAAAAATCAGAATGTGTCTTTCTTGAATTTGGTACCAGACAGTATTCTGAAAACAAAGGAAGGCTTCCTATTTAACAAAACATAATGATACATAATGTTGCTGCAATATTATACAGCCTTCCAGAATAATCCTTGGCAAAAAGGAATGGGCACAGTTCTGTTTAGAGAAGTTGCAGTATAACAATACTGGATTATAATGGGCAGCAATGCTCAACATCTGTTTTGAATATACAGTGATACCTCATCTTACAAACTTAATTGGTTCCAGGACGAGGTTTGTAAGGTGAAAAGTTTGTAAGACAAAGCAATGATTCCCATAGGAATCAATGGAAAAGCAATTAATGTGTGCAAGCCCAAAACTCACCCCTTTTGCCAGCCGAAGTGCCCATTTTTGCGCTGCTGGGATTACCCTGAGGCTCCCCTCCATGGGAAACCACACCTCCAGACTTCCATGTTTTTGTGATGCTGCGATTTCTCTGAGGCTCCCCTCACTGGGAAACCCCACCTCCAGACTTCCGTTGCCAGAGAAGCACCCGTTTTTGTGCTGCTGGGATTCCCCTGCAGCATCGCAAAAACACGGAAATCCAGAGGTGGTATTTCCCATGGAGGGGAGCTTCAGGGGAATCCCAGCAGTGCAAAAATGGTCGCTTCGCTGGCAACAAAAGTCCGGAGGCGGGGCATCCCAGTGGCGGCAGCTTGGGTTTGTAAGGTGAAAATAGTTTGGAAGAAGAGGCAAAAAAATCTTAAAACCCCAAGTTTGTATCTCGAAAAGTTTGTATGACGAAGGGTTTGTAAGACGGGGTATCACTGTATATATATATATATTCAATCACTGCTTGGTGCAGTGCATATTCTCGGCCAGCAGGGAGGTGACACAGAGCTGGGTGCAGGCGATTATCAACACTTCCTTGACGGAGGGATCCTTTCCAGCTCCTTACAATCAGGCACTTGTGTGCCCCCTCCTCATGAAGCCTTTCAATTCAATATTCAATAAGTATTGTCCGGTCTCCAACCTTAACTTTATGGGGAAGGTTATCAAGAAGGAGGTGTCACTCCAACTCCAGCAGTCCTTGGATGAAGCCAATTATCTGGGCCCTCAACAGTCAGGATTCAGGCCCGGCTACAGCACAGAAACTGCTTTGGGCACTCTCATGAATGATATCTGGCAGGCCCGGGATAGAGTTTATCCTGGTGCTTCTTGACCTCTCAGAGGCTTTTGATACCATCGACCATGGTATCTTTCTGTGCCAGCTGGAGGGGTTGGGAGTGGGAGGCACTGTTTTACAGTGGTTCTCCTCCTACCTGTCTGGTCATTCGCAGTCGGTGTTAGCAGGGGTCAGAGGTTGACTCCTAGGTCTCTCCCTTGTGGGGTTATTCAGGGGTTGATACTCTCCCCCCTGCTGTTTAATATCTACATGAAACTGCTGGGTGAGATCATCTGACAGCACGGGATGAGTTACCATCAGTATGGTGATGATACTTAGCTATACATTTCCACCCGGTGTCCACTCAGTGAAGCAGTGGAAGTAATGTGCCAGTGTCTGGAGGTTCTTGGAGTTTGGATGAGTGTTAACAGGCTCAGACTCAATCCTGACAAGACAGAATGGCTGTGGGTTCTGCCTTCCAAGGACACTTCCATCTGTCCATCCATCACTCTGGCTGGGGACTTTTGACCCCCTCCAAGAGGGTCTGCAACTTGGGAGTCCTCCTCAATCCACAGCTGTCTTTAGAATGTCATCTTTTGGTTGTGGCGAGGGGGGCATTTGCCCAGGTTCACCTGGTGCACCAGTTGCAGCCCTATTTGGACAGGGAGTCTCTTCTTGCAATCTCTCATGCCCTTATCACCTCAAGGTTCGATTACTGCAATGCTCTCTACATGGGGGTACCTTTGAAGAACATTCAGAAACTACAAATTGTGCAAAATATGGCTGCATGAACTATGCCCATATTTCTCCACGGACTGCATTGGTTGCCAATTGGTTTCTGGATGCAATTCAAAGTGTTGGTTGTGTCCTATAAAGTCCTACATGCCTTCATGTCAGATTACCTATGGGACTGCCTTCTGCTGCATGAATCCGTGACTGGTGAGGTCCCACAGAGTCGGCCTACTCCAGGTCCCATCAACTAGACAATAGACAATGCCTAGGGGAAGAGCCTTCTCTCTCGCACTGCCCCCACCCTCCTCACCTTCCTCTTTGGAGAGAGGTGGCAAATAAATCCAAATAAATAAATAAATGAATAAATAAATGAATGAATGAATAAATAAATAAATAAATAAATAAATATTCAATTTGTCAGAGGATGAACATTATCATATTCAGAGTATTGCTCACTTTTAATTTTTTAACCCAATGTATCATTTGTTAAATTAATGGCCAAGCCATTTTTTTAAATCTTCCAGATGTCTCCAGCTTTCAAGCAGTATTGGATGTTAACTATTGATTGCTTATAAAAATAATAAAAATGGGAGGGGGTGTTTAACAAGGAAACAGCTTTTCTCCCATTTTAATGAAAAATCTTATAAGAAAGGTCAGTGAAATATAAGAAATCAATCATTCATAAGGCAACGTACATTCATGCTAAAATATTTATGAACAATAAACTCAGCCTGACAAGACAAAGTTCAGCTCAGAAGCTTCTTATGACAACATGACCAGATTCTTTAAGAGTTAGTGTATAATTATTAGATTAATGGGGAACCAATGGAGATGTGTCCAATTTTATTGTAAAAGTGTGCAAACAGCAAGGAAGTAACATGACTGAACAGAACAAGAAGCTAAATCAAATAACTCTACGATTTAATCCTCTCTGACATATTTGACAGATTTAACTAGAAACAAGTAAATAATTACAATGTTCACTCCTCCCGTTCTCCACACACAGCCTCCTTGCTGTGTATTAATATTACAGAAACAGCCTGAGAGATTTTCCAAGTGAAAAATATAGTTAATTATAAGATTAATGCCTGATTATCTTTTTCTCTCTTGGTATCAATTAAAAGAGTTGGGGGGGAATGGTAATTGTTTCATATTACAACATAAAATCTAGTACCGTGATGGTGAATCTATGGCATATGTGCCACAGATGGCATGCAGAGTCATATCTGAGTGCATGCGAGGCATTTATTTATTTATTATTTATTACTTGGATTTGTATGCCGCCCCTCTCCGAAGACTCGGGGCGGCTCACAACATGTAAAAAGACAAATCGTAAGTAATCAACAATTTAAAATTTTAAAGATTTAAAAAACCCCACAAACTAACAGACTCACACACAAGCATACCATATATAAATTCAACGTGCCCAGGGGGGGGGATGTTTCAATTCCCCCATGCCTGACGGCAAAGGTGGGTTTTAAGAAGTTTGCGGAAGGCAGGAAGAGTAGGGGCAGTTCTAATCTCCGGGGGGAGTTGGTTCCAGAGGGCCGGTGCCGCCACAGAGAAGGCTCTTCCCCTGGGGCCCGCCAACCGACATTGCTTAGTTGACGGGACCCGGAGAAGGCCCACTCTGTGGGACCTAATTGGTCGCTGGGATTCGTGCGGCAGGAGGCGGTCTCGGAGATATTCTGGTCCAGTGCCATGAAGGGCTTTAAAGGTCATAACCAACACTTTGAATTGTGACCGGAAACTGATCGGCAGCCAGTGCAGACTGCGGAGTGATGGTGAAACATGGGCATACCTGGGTAAGCCCATGACTGCTCTCGCAGCTGCATTCTGCACGATCTGGAGTTTCCGAACACTTTTCAAAGGTAGCCCCATGTAGAGAGCATTACAGTAGTCGAACCTCGAGGTGATGAGGGCATGAGTGACTGTGAGCAGTGAGTCCCGGTCCAGATAGGGCCGCAACTGGTGCACCAGGCGAACCTGGGCAAACGTCCCCCTCGCCACAGCTGCGAGATGTTGTTCTAATGTGAGCTGTGGATCGAGGAGGACGCCCAAGTTGCGGACCCTCTCTGAGGGGGTCAATAATTCCCCCCCCAGGGTAATGGACGGACAGATGGAGTTGTCTTTGGGAGGCAAAACCCACAGCCACTCCGTCTTATCCGGGTTGAGTTTGAGTCTGTTGACACCCATCCAGGCCCCAACAGCCTCCAGGCACCGGCACATCACTTCCACCGCTTCGTTGACTGGGCATGGGGTGGAGATGTAAAGCTGGGTATCATCGGCATATTGATGATACCTCACCCCATGTCCTTGGATGATCTCACCCAGCGGTTTCATGTAGATGTTAAATAGCAGGGGGGAGAGGACCGACCCCTGAGGCACCCCACAAGGGAGAGACCTAGGAGTCGACCTCTGTCCCCCCACTAACACCGACTGCAACCGGCCAGAGAGGTAGGAGGAGAACCACTGAAGAACAGTGCCTCCCACTCCCAACCCCTCCAGCCGGCGCAGAAGGATACCATGGTCGATGGTATCGAAAGCCGCTGAGAGGTCAAGGAGCACCAGGACAGAGGATAAACCCCTGTCCCGGGCCCGCCAGAGATCATCCATCAACGCGACCAAAGCGGTTTCCGTGCTGTAACCGGGCCTGAAACCCGACTGCTGGGGACCTAGATAATCGGCTTCTTCCAAGGACCGCTGGAGCTGGAGTGCCACCACCTTCTCAACAACCTTCCCCATAAAGGGAAGGTTGGAGACTGGACGGTAGTTATTAAGCACAGCTGGGTCCAGGGAGGGCTTCTTGAGGAGGGGGCGCACAAGCGCTTCTTTATAGAGTGATGGAAAAACTCCCCTCCCCAAGGAAGCGTTGGTAATCTCCTGGGCCCAGCTCCGTGTCACCTCCCTGCTGGCCGAGACCAACCAGGAGGGACACGGATCCAGTAAACAGGTGGCAGAACTCACAGCTCCAATGGCCTTGTCCACTTCATCAGGTGTCACCAGATCAAACTCTTCCCAGACAGGTGGACAAGTACGTGCCCCAGTCACCTCGACTGACTCGTTGTCAGTCGACTCTGCTATACAATTGGAGTCGAGGTCGGCCCGAATCCGAGCGACTTTATCAGCGAAAAACGAGTTAAAGTCCTCGGCACTACTCTGCAAGGGCTCCCCAACTCCCCCCTGATTAAGAAGGGAGCGGGTCACCCTAAACAGAGCGGCCGGGCGGGATTCCACTGATGCAATCAAGGCGGCATGGTACGCGCATCTTGCCGCCTTGAGCGCCACTTTGTAAGTCTTAATAAAAGCTCTTACAAGTGTTCGATCAGATTCAGACCTACTCTTCCTCCATCGCTTCTCTAGACGTCTCTTCTGGCGTTTCAACTCCCGGAGCTCCTCGTTGAACCATGGAGCTCTACGGGGTCTAGCGCCACGGAGAGGTCGCAAAGGCGCAATCCGGTCAAGAGCCTCCGCTGCAGCCTCGTTCCAGGCTTTCGCAAGAGACTCTGCCGAACTGTGGACAAGTGCCTCTGGTATAACCCCAAGCGCCGTCTGAAAGCCCTCTGGGTCCATCAGGCGTCTGGGGCGAAACATCTTAATTGGTTCCGCCTCCCTGTGGGGAAGGATTGGAGCCAGGAAGTCAAGCCGTAGTAGAAAATGGTCTGACCATGACAAAGGCACTGCTTCTAAGCCCCTTAGTCTCAGACCATTACTCAGTTGCTCGGAAAGGAATACCATGTCGGGTGCGTGCCCCCCCTCATGAGTCGGACCCCGTACTACTTGAGTCAGGTCCATGGCTGTCATGGTGGCCATGAACTCCTGTGCCAACCCAGAGGTTTCGCCGAGTGACGGCAGGTTGAAGTCCCCCAAGACAATAAGTCTGGGGAACTCCACCGCCAACCCGGCTACCTCCTCGAGTAGCACAGGCAGGGCTTTTGACACGCAGCTGGGAGGCAGGTACGTGAGAAATAAGCCCACCTGAACCCCTAGGTCCAACTTCATCAAGAGTGACTCGCAACCCGCAATTTCCGGAGCAATGAGTCCACGTAGGCAAAGGCTCTCCCTGGCTATAATAGCCACTCCTCCCCCCCTTCCCTGGGGTCGAGGTTGATGCCATATCTGAAACCCAGCTGGGCAAATCTCAGAGAGAGGAACACCTCCCTCTGGGCCCAGCCAGGTTTCAGTAATACATGCCAGGTCGGCCTCCTCATCCAGGATCAGATCCCGGATGAGGAGAGCTTTGTTTACCACCGACCTGGCATTAAGCAGCAGCAACCTGAGTCCAGGGCCAGAGTTATACTCATCACCAGTACCCAAGATTGGGCTCACGGAGCCAGAACAAGGGATCGTTATTAAGCAACGGTCCCTCGTTCCCCTGGAACGGCTAACTCCGCGGCCCCCGCCATATCTGCCTCTCCCCAGCAACACAGGAATATTCCGATCCTCTGCCACCCCAGAGATCCTCTGCCACCCATCCCCTCCCGCCTCTTGAGCGTCAGGTGGGCCAAATCTACCATTCATACTCCCACCATTCATCTCATCCATACCGTGACCCCACCCACCCCAGTCATCCCAATCATACCGGCCATTCCGCCCATGCACACAAGTAATTCTGTCCCAGTCATCCATTTAAATTTTGAACCCCCAATACTAAAAATAGATTAAATTTATAACAGTTAAAACACTAAAAACACTAATAAATATGTAAAAAATGCAATTTCCAGTTAATTAATTAGTTAGTTAAATATTAAACAAATAAAAATATAAAAATATAAAAATAACTAAGAATAAAATGTATTAAGATGTATTAAAAATATAGAAAAATATAGAAGAAAAAGGAGCCAGTCAGTAGTTCTTAAATAGTCAATAGCAAGGTGGTACCAAAGTCTAGGTAAATGGCTTAAGATTTTATATAATTGTCCACTTAGCAATTTTCCAGGTTTCTGGGGAAAAAGATCACCAAAGTGCTGGCCCTGACCACTGACCAGCATCCCCAGTCCAAGTCCATATGGTTTAATTATTGTTTCCCCCAACTTCCTCAACCTTATGTTCTTCTTTTTTTCTTGTCGTTTGTTTCAATTGCCTTCCACTGCTCGCTGTTCTTCCTGGGTGGCATCTCCCCTCGCAATAATCTCTCTGGCTCCAGGCCTGCACCATGGCCCCCGTTTCAGTAGTCCCCCCGACGACGGGCGCCCCCACCATTTGGCACCACAGCGTCCCGGGACTAGCTTTAACACTGAAGGGTCCAGCCTTGTTCAATCTTGGTGCTCAGTCTCAGTAGTATTTACCAACAACAACCACCCGAAAGACACTCCAGAGCTGCAGGTATCAAGGTCTTATTGGGGGTGCTCTCTCTCCAGCCTCCAAATCTCCCCATCCTATCGAACATGGCAACAGAGGAAGGCAACATGCAGCGGGGGGGGGGGGGGCGGCTGAGTTCTAATTAGCCGCCGCCATTCCCGCTTCCCAGCTGATCGGTCTGACAGTCTTTATAGCAAAGGAGACAGCAAAGAAGACAGAAGACACACAGAAGACACGCAGTAAATGTTCACCCTCCAAGCCACCGGGCTGCAAACGAGCTGTAAATGGGCTGTCCGGCGCCTCCGACTCCCTCCCGACAGCACAACACAGCTCAGCTGTAAACAGCAGCCGCCATTCCGCCGCGTCTCTGTCATTGCCCTATGTCAGCTCCAGAGGGAGGAGAAGGTCAATTTTACCCCTCCAGGCTTCAGGAAAGCCTCAGGAGCCTTTGATGGCAAAAAACCCTGACCCAACGGGCCTACCGGATGTTCAGAAGCAATCTTCTGGTTGGGCCATTGGGCCATTTTTTCCCCTCATCAGGCTTTTGGTGGCTTTTCTGAAGCCTGGAGAGCATGAAAAATGGCTCAACAGGCCTACTGGAAGTCCAGAGACTTCAATGAGGTCTGCATGTATGCGCAGGTGGGGGGGCAGCACCTGTGTGTGTGCATATGCGGGGGGAGGGCACACATGCATGTGCTCTTTTGGCACCCAAGCAAAAAAAAAAATCACCATCACTGACCTAGTATCTGAGCTGGCTTCCTCATATGGGAAAAATAAGTGTGAATAAACCATGCATGGATAGAATAAGCTTGGCTTCATTCTTGGTGACTATGGGATGGCAGGTATGCTAGTATCCTGCATAGTGGAAATCCTGGGCTGATCACAGTGTTCTATGTAGACCAGAGGTGGAATTCTACCAGTTCTAACCAGTTCTTTAGAACAGTTAATAAACTGATGATGACATCACGGAGCCGGTTATAACATATAAATGTTATAAATTATATTCCTATTCTCAGTTCTAGAAACTGGACTGAATGACACTGTTGCATTCACAATTTTTAATGGGAGGTAGGTAATATATTTCTTAGAATTTAATAGCTGACATCAGTGAAGTGTTTTTGAATGGAGCAGCAAGTTAATGTCATTGAACATTCATTTGAACTTTCCTGCACTTCTAATATTCTTTTTCAAGCAGCAGAAATAAAAACATTTAACAATTAACAATAGATATGTAGAACCACTAATATATTTTACAATATTCTTGCTAAAGTTTAGTGGCAAAAATAATCCACCAGACTGATTCCTGGGTATCAATGTATGCATCAATGAAAGATCTGGAACCCTAGGGGATTAATTCTAGTGGTCTTATTGCATTTGACACATGAATGCCTGTTGTATGAAAATCAATTGGGCTGTTTGACTTTTGCTTTCTTCATTCTTTCCCACTTGAAAAAATAACAAGTTGTACCTTTTCACCCTGTATCAGAACATGTATTTTCAGATGAATAAATAAATAGGCATGCAATATATCTCCTACTTAGTCATGCATAAAATATCATTTGCAGAGTTGTTGCCTAGTCCAATTTTTATACCATGACAAGGAAATTGTTATTTGCTGCTGTCTTGATTGTTAGCATGCTCTGATTTCAAATAGAGAATATTGATATGTTACTATAGAACAATGATGGCGAACCTTTTTTTCTTTGGGTGCCGAAAGAGTGTGGGTATGCGGTATTGTGCATGTCTGAGTGCCCATCCCCATAATTCAATGCCTTGGGAGTGTGGAAACAGCTTCCCTGCCCCCAGAGGCCCTCTGGAGGCTGGGAACAGCCTGTTTCCCAACTTTTGGTGGGCCCAGTGTTTCACTCTCCCCAAGGATTTCCTGGAGCCGGGGGAGGGTAAAAATGCCCTCCCCCATCCCCCCAAAAGCTCTCCGGAAGCCAAAAATGTCCTCTGTATGAACCAAAAATCAGCTGGCCAGCACACACATGCATGTTGGAGCTGAGCAAGGCAACAGCTCACGTGCCAGCAGATGTGACTCCTCGTGCCATCTGTGGCACCCGTGCCATAGGTTTGCCATCACTGCAATAGAACCTATATTATTTAAAATATTCTAATTTCAAAAGAAAATGAGAAAATGAGAAATAAATTGGGTGAGCAAGATTAATATCAACTTTTTTATTTCCCTTTTTGGTAATGAGGCTGATTGCTAGAGGAAGGAAGGGAGGGAGGGAGGGAAGGGAAGGGAAGGGAAGAAAAGAAGGAAGGAAAAGGAAGGAAGGGCTTTTTATCCCATTCTGCAATGCAATGTTCTGTTTTTATAGCATTTTTAATAAGCTAAAATGCAAAATAATCAGAGTAAAAGAAAGCCCCAGGCCAATCTGGTCAATTAAAATAAAATCTGTGCAAAGTTGAGCATAATATTTGGATGAGAAAGCATTAGGAAATTCTGCAAGTATGTCTGAATTGGAAAACTGAAAGAAATCTGCAATAAAAAGGCAGCACATAATTTCTTAACAATTCTCTTGACAATTATGGTAACTAAGCTCAACAAGGTCACGCACTTTAAGATGACAAACAGCTATGCTTAATTTCTCCTGTTCTTTACAGACATTTTGTTAGTTTAGTCTAAAGTAAAAAGAAGTGGTGAGGTGGATTAGAATAGTAAAAAAACAGAACTAAAATTAAATGTAAAGAAAACCAAATTAACAATAACAAGTAGAACAATCACCCTTAGAACTGATAGTAACAATATCAAAGTGATAGATAATTTCTTTCTTTTAGGATCAAACATCAACAGTAAAGGAAAAAAACCATCAAGAAATATGCCATGGACTAGCACTTGATAGAAGAGCTGGATGCACTCAGTTACAGTGGGAATGAGCACTCCATTGGAAGTCATGAAAGAACAGGCTAGGAACAGATCACCATGGAGAAAATCTGTCTTTTGTACTTGCTAGGATTGGAAAATGACTTGATGACATATAATCAACCAATACTGAAAGTGGTGATTACTTCAGTCTGTTCTCTTCCAGTGTCATATTGCTGATTATGTTATCTATACTTTACAGAAGCCAATTTTTAAAATTAATAGGCAGATTTCCTGAAAAGGGTGGTGCTTCCACCAAAATTATTTCAGTTTGAAGGCAAAGTGATTGCGGCGCAGGCGGAGTAATAGTCGGACACAAGGTGTGGGTATAACGGGGTCACTTTTATTCAACAACTTAATACTTAACTTATTAACTTATTTAAAACAATAACCCCACATGACCTGCAGGGTGCAAAATCAAATGGGGGCGGAATAACATGCCCAATTCAGACAGCAACCCTGGGGCGAAAACTCCTTGAAACTGGGTGCGGGTCATGTTAAACTACACCTACCCCCTGCACCCTTACTACGCCACACCTGGCGTGTGGGATGGCTCGCTGCTGGTCTACGTTAAACTCCAGCCAGCGAGCCACAGGAGCGACTCACTCCCCGGACCCAGGCCGGTCGAGCCCTGTAATCCAAGAAGGAGCTCGCCCCTCACCTCAGTAGAGGTGCCCCAAAAGGAGCTCACCAGTTGCTATTTATTTTATTTTCCGCCCCCTATCGGCCACAGCAGGGGGTGAAATTTTAATTTATTCCCCCTGCTCCCCCCCCTGCACATAAATGTGCAGGCACCTCTGCAGGTCGGCTATAAATCTATCGTTCCCACTATCGGTCAAGTGAACACCGTCCTGCCTGTACAAACCTATGAGGGATGCCCTGATGTCTGGATGGTCTATCACTCCACCCCCAGCCTGAATCACCCACTTCCTAACCGCTCTGTTTACCCTCTTTCTAGCCTTGTCCACTGCGCTCGGACTTCTAGCCTGCCGCCAACTCCTCCTGGGCAGGATGTTGGACCACCACACACACGTATCTGGCCACCGCTCCCAGATCACCTGCAAACTCTCCCAGATGTGCCACAGCAGCTCTACACCTGTCATCGCCCCTAGATCATTCCCACCAACGTGCAATACCAAACAGCCCGGCACCCCTCGCACCCTTCCACTGTCGAACAACAGCGGAAGAACTTCCGCCAACGTAGGCCTCGTCGGCCCAACCACTGAACCACCGCTCGATCGATCTCCAAACTCATGCCGGGCATCGTCTCACGGGCCCTCCGCTCGGCCCAGTACACCATGCTGTGGCCACATATCAGGATCCTGCGGCGCCGGTCAAGTCGTCGGGCTAGAGAAAGGGAGGAAGCAGAGCAGCATCAGACTGGCGGCCCGGCGCCTCCCCCCCCCGCCCCGCCCCACTCACCTAGGGGCGGATGTACGTCCGGAAGGCCCCAGATCTCCAGCGGCCCACTGTCTTTATATCCAGCCTGCTGAAACCTTCGACTGCTGCCAACGACGCTGCACCTATTCTGAATGAGTGAGTCCCGTAACGTCTGGGGTCCAAGCCCAGTCTTGCCAGCGCCTTGGACGTGACAGCCCAGAACTGGTACCTGGTCAGGGGTTCCCCGGACACATGACAAAACAAAAAAACCCGGCTCTACACCCCTGTGGGCCCAATACGCCGCCATAGCTGCCACCGGGCACACCCGCCGGTTGTTAGCCCGGGAAAGTTGGACCGTCACTCCTCTACCCCTCTGGTCGGTCTTGGACCGTCGAAGCCTCAAGGACACCGAGCTACGACCTAACTTGATATCCCTAGTGGTGAACGCCTGGCCGGAGCTATCGGCCCCGGAAGCTGCTAGAACCTCGCTGACCCGAAAAGCCCCGAAAAACAAGGTCACCGCCGCGGCGTGGTACAATGACGCCTCATAAGCAGAGCGGCAGAGCCGACCCCACAGCTCGTAAAGTCCCATCAAGTGGGTGAGCTTGAGGGGACGCCTGCTGTCACCCCGGGCCTGACCTTTCTCCCTGATCCAACCCTCTAATGTCTTTCTAATCCTGAAATCCCCTGTGGTGTCCGCAAAGCCCCGAGACTTGGCGACGAAGGCCAGGCCTGCCAACTTGCCCCTAATCGTCCGGGCAGACAACCCACGGCGGCGGTCAAGCGCGCAAAATTCAAGTAGGTGTTCGACCGGGGCCGGCCAGAGCTGATCGTATCTCCTATCATGACGAAAAGCCCAAAATTCCCTACCTGCCCGCTGGTACGCTCTCCTGGTGCTGGGAGCTATGGACAAATCCATGGCCTTGCTTACGTCGGCCCTCCAATCAGCCACAGATGCTGTGGGGCTGCTTCTGGGTACTCCTCGGCCTGTGGGGCAAGCAGCCGGAACCTAGCCAACTGCCCCCTGGACAGAGCGTCAGCCACCCCGTTTCTCACCCCCGGAACATGATGTGCCCGGAAAAGCATATTGTTGGCGAGGCATCTCCGAACCATGTGCCGGACCAAACCCATAACCCGCTCGTTCCTAGACGAAAGAGTATTCACTACATGCACCACCGCCATATTGTCGCACCAGAAGTGGACTGTCCTGCCGGCAAAACTGGATGCCCACAACTCAATGGCCACGACTATGGGGAATAACTCCAAAAATGTCAAATCCCTACAGATAGCCCCACCGAGCCACTCCCGTGGCCAGTCAGCCCGGAACCATTTGCTTTGCCACACCACTCCAAAGCCGGTCGTGCCCGCCGCATCGGACTTCACTTGGAAGTCCGCTTTCAGCAGCATATCCTGCCTCCACAATGACACACCGTTGTATCTGTCCAGGAACCCTTGCCACACCACGAGGTCCTCCCTAACACTCTTCGATAACCTGATCCTGTGGTGCGGTTTTGACACTCCAACCGTTGCCCTGTACAGTCTAAACATAAAGGCCCTTCCTGGCGCGATCACCCGACAAGCAAAATTTAACAGGCCAGCCAGCTCCTGCACCTGTTTCAGAGTCACCTTCTTTGCGGCTCGTGCGGCCCTCACCGCCTCCTTGAGTCTAGTTAGTTTATCATCGGGTAGCCTACACGTTTGTGCAACGGAGTCCACCTCGATGCCTAAAAATGTCAGTTTGGTTGAAGGCCCCTCGGTCTTTTCGTGAGCCAAAGGTACACCTAAATCCGCGCATAAAGCCTGGAAACCCATCATTCCCTGCTGACAATCGACGGCGCCCGCCGGCCCCGCGAATAGAAAATCATCCAAATAATGTACGACAGACGCAAAGCCCGTACTCTTAACATGTGCCCACTCCAAAAATGAACTAAACTTCTCAAACAACGAGCAGGATATAGAACAACCCATTGGCAAAGCTCTATCAACAAAGAACCCGCCCTCGAACTGGAAACCCAACAAGTCGAAATCCCCCGGGTGAATGGGCAAAAGCCGGAAGGCCGATTTGATATCACACTTCCCCATCAGCGCCCCCACTCCGCACGCCCGGACCATCGCGACCGCCGTCTCGAATGGCGTGTAGCGCACCGAGCAGAGCTCCTCGGGAATGTGGTCGTTCACCGATTCACCAGGGGGGAACGACAGGTGATGTATAAGCCTAAACTCACCCGCGGCCCTCTTGGGCACCACACCGAGTGGGGACACCTGCAGGGAGGGCAGGGGGGGCTCCGCAAAGGGGCCCAAAACCCGGCCCTCGCGCACCTCCTTCATAATTTTGTCCCGCACCACGTGGCCCATTCCTGCCACAGACCTCAAATTGTCCGCCATGCATGCCCTGCGCGGCCCCCCATACGGGATCCTGAAACCCGCGGTAAACCCTGCGAGCAGGAAATCCGCCCCCTTCTTGGGGCGGTAGCCGGTGAGCCAATGCTGCAACCTGTCCAATCTAACGGGGGTTGGGCCCCTTACCTTGAGCCCCCCCAGGCTGGGGTTTGGCGGGGGTCCCAGCGTCCTTGGAGCCGGCCCCACCGCGCCCCCTGTAACAAGCGGAGGTCGGGTGTCTGCCACTACACAATGAGCAGGCGTGGCGAAAACGACAATATGCCCTGGAACAGGCCCCTCTAGCGCCGTACTCGTAGCAGTACGGCTGACCTCGAAAGGACGACCCAGCCGTGCTGCGTTGGCCGGAGGCCGGGGTCCCCGTCCCCACCGCCGGGCGGGGAAGAGTAGCCTCTTTGCCAGTGGTTAACAGTAAATGACCTGTGGGTGTTCGCCCACTGGCCGGAGTTGACGCTTGCTGCGTGGCCTGAAGCCACAAATCGTTATGCCGCATATCCCACGGCCAGTGCCTGTTGTGGGCGGCGAACCTGCGAAAATCCTCGTCATATCGCTTCCAAGCCTCCCCCCCAAACTCCTGATACGCTCTCAGAATCATGTTCATGTACAAGATGAGCTCATGTGTCTTATGGACATCATCTTCTACCACCACAGAGTGGTAGGCCAAAAATGCATACGCCCACGACAGAATTCCCTTGTCCATTTTGGTACCTTTTGGGTCCTCCGACCCCTTCTTGCCCTCTTTATCCTTCTCCTTCTTTGACTTAGGCGGTAGCAAAATCTGAAACATGTCCACGTAAGCGCCCCGCCAAATTTTACGTTTGAGGGACTGGGACATGTGCATACTGAGCGGAGTGTCTGGTAGGCCCGGCGCAAAAGGATTATCGCTGTCAAAAGAAGTACTGGTAGACCCCGAGGTAGTTGACCCAGAGCTCTCCCTCGAGGTATCCCTCTTCCGTTTGTGCCTCCTAGCCACCGTCCTTCTACGCCCCCGCCTCCAGACCTGCGCAGCTGTGCGGGAGCGCCAGGTCCTCTGACCCCCATGTGTCGTGCGTTTTGAAGCCCGTAGCCGGCCACGAGGCCCTCTTGGGAGGGACCACCGGTGCCTAGGCACAGGGCACTCACCCCAATGAGAGGAGTCGTCATCCGCCTCCTCAGAGCCGGATACCATCCTGCTGGCCTTCCTCCGCTTGGTCTTTGACTGCGCATGCCGGTCCTCATGGGATCTCTGCGGGCTCCCAGCCGACTCCGATGAGCTCCGAGCCCCATCCGCGCCGGCAGCTGGCGGGGCTCGGCCCCGACGAGACCTGCCCCGCTTCTTTGGCCTCTCTTCCAGTTTCTCGAGTAATGAAGACAGTATACGTGAAGAAACAGAAAGCGAATCCCTCGCCCCCTGCCCCCTTCTGGCAGGCCGTGAAGCAGAAGCCTCTGCCTCAGAGAAACCTGATTCCCTACCACTGAGAGGCCCCTCCTCAGCGCTGGACAACTCCTCTGGGGCCCCCAGTGGGTCCACGGGCGGGGCCCGGCCCTGGCGGGGCCCCCTCGCCCCCACTGCCGCTCCCCTACGGCCCCTCGAGCGCCCCCTGGGGGTCGCCACCCCCCTGGGGCCATCCTCGTTATCCTGCCTCCCGGCAGACCCTGCCCTTGGGGCCTCGCTCCACGCCCGCTTGGGCGCCCTCCTCCTTCCGGTGCGGCGGGGCTCCGTGGGGGGGGCCCCCGGCCCTCCGGCCTGCCCCCCCGAGGCCCGCCGCCGTGCCCCCGCGCGACCACGTCCGCCCCCCGCCATGCCTCCCTGATCCAATGCGCCTCCAAACCCTGTGGGGGGTGTCGCCGAAGCGAACTAAGGCTCCAGCCGCCGCTCGCGGCTCTTCCGGCCTCGAAGGCCTGACGCTCCGGCGCTCCTCGGCTGCGCACCAGGCCTTCAGGCCTGTGACGCAGCTCGCTGGGGGGAAAGACAGCAGCAGCCTTGCCTCACGATGCTCCGGGCGAGACTGCTGCGCCACAAGGCAGCCCCCTCTTATAGGGCTGCCTCCACTCGCCCGGCCAATCGGTGCCCACGCACCGCACCACGTGGTCACGGCACCCGACGTGGGTGCCGTGACTCCGCCCCCCAACATGGCGGCCTCCATCCCCCGCCGATCGCCGCAAACCCCACCGGCCGGTAAGTCGGCTGTGGGCATTGTTAAAGACAGGTCTGGGGGAACCATTGCAATTAAAGCAAGTCAACAATTAAAGGGAAACAGTTCTGCCTGGTGGTGCCTTATCACTTAATTTTTTTGTGAAAACTGCAAGTAGAGACTCAGCACTTCTATGATATGACAATTAATTCAATTGACTGAACTTCAAAAGTCATGTTAAGTGGCAATGTTTGGGGTCATTAGTTTTAACAATGTCAGTGTGCTCTATTTCATTTACCATAATTAGTGTACTTATTATTATTTAGCATGCTTCACCTACAGAATTCCCTTGGCCTCAATCAGCAGAGAACAAAAATAAATGGCTTTCCCTTACCATTTTGCTCAAGCAAGTATTTATAACAATTTAGATCAATCTAAATGCAAAGGCAAAGCTTGGGATCAAGCTTGGAAGCTGATCATGAATTTGCATATATGTTTCTCAACTTCTCGTTCGTTGTGAATGAATAGCTAGTGCCAGGCAAAAATATCCAGAAAAGATTTTCCCACCACAATACTTTGACAACTAGAGGCAAAAGTCTTTATTATTCTGAGATTTTATTAAGGGGTAGTCTTTTAATGCTATAATGAATTGCAGAATGTGTAAGAATTTTGTGGATAAGTATACTCTGTCATATATTTGGAAAGGTTTTGATTGTGTTCTCCCCTTGTCTGCTTGGTGTGTTATTTCCTCAGTGTATTCAGCTACAGATTGGTCTTGGACTTTTCGGCTAGGGGGTTCTCGAAGTGGTGACAGAGGGCCATCATGAATCTGTCAAAGTTTCTCAACTCTGCAGCATCCACGTTGTGCCATCTGGCCTCAGCTCCCTCAAACATGAGCATCATAACTCGTACTTGAGCACCTTGGGTTTGAAATGCCCATATTCTTGCATGTTCGTAGTTACAGGCGCCATGAGGAATCCCAGTTCTTGTGGATTTCCATTGAATTTCACTCCTAAGGGTAGTGCCTGTCTTTCCAACTGCAGGCCACTGGACTGACCTGGTGTATTCGCAGCAACTCGAATCACAGGGGGGAGGGTTTGTTATAGTGGTGGCCAACGTTCCCCCTAATTTTTTTTTCAGTGTGGGCGGAAAAGTATAGTGTCTGATTGGCAGTCCCTTCGGGACTGAGCGGCATAGAAGTCTAAATAAATGAATGAATGAATGAATGAATGAATGAATGAATGAATGAATGAATGAATGAATACATACATACATACATACATACATACATACATACATACATACATACATACATATATTTTCATGCCTGAGCGCCTGATTTTTTTTCACAGATGTCACCCAAGACAACTTATTGCATAATTATTTGGGGCTTGGTGCTGGGGCAGAATAAGATCCCTTCCCACTATGTTATTCTCTTATTTTATATTTCAATTAATATCATTATCCTCTTATAAATCCAGATAGGCCATCATGCCTACTCCTCCTTTTTATACATTCTTCTTAAAAGAAACAAAAAAACCCTTATATAACCTTTTCCTAATTAACAAAAAAAAATTCCCTTCTTTTTTATTAAAAAAAATTAATAATAAAACAAAACCAAAATCTATTACTATTAAAACTAAAACAACCAGCAAAATCAAAAACACAAATATTAAAAATCCATGCTTTAAAATCTTCATTTCTTAAATATTTATCATAGTATTATAGTAATCTAATAATACTATGAAAATCTATCTGAACACCAATGCATCAATTAATATATTTCCATATTTACTTTTCTATAATTTCATTCAATATTTCCAAGCTCAATTAATTTTCAGGCACTTAGCATTTACGGTACTATTATTAACTTTCATCAATCGTTTACATTTCCAATTATATTTTAAATTCATAATGCAAAATCATAAAATCATACCGTACATGTCATAAACCCCATATTTATCCTATGTATCTTCCATTAATTTTACCTATTTAATTCTATATAGTTCTAAAATTCTAATCCAATTTTACGAATGAATACATCCTAATATTAAACAACACCTAAATATATCTTTTACCATCAAGAAACCATGTTAAGCTTGTTTTTATCTTCTTTGTTAATCAAACTAATTTATGAGTGGAAATACAAAGGTATATTTGCTTCCAACTAGTATATTATGTTCACAGAAGGCTTCATTTTAACAGAAGGCTACAATTGTTTGCATGTTTCTTTGGCTATAAATGCCAACTAGCAGTGGAATATATTAAATATCTAAATATACTAAATATCGGTCTAGTCACTAAAGTATCATACATTTGCTGATTCCTCTAGTTCAAAGTTTGGAAATGTATATTAGGATATTACTTAATGTTCAATTTTATAAGAGTTCTGTTTTAAGAGAACTGTCTGAGACAGCTTATTTACAATGCAAATAAGAGGCTGCCACAAAGAAGGGGGAGTCAAGTTATTCTCCAGAGCACCTGTAGGACAACAAGCTCAAATCTCAAATCTCCTGCGCTATAGTGCACAACTCACGTTTACAGGGAACACTAGTGGTGGCTACTTCAGCAGTCTCAGCTTGACCCCTGCGATGGGATCTAGGGTAATCACCGGGGTGTTGTCTGTGGCTTTGGTTCCTCTGGGTGGCGGTTCAGGTCCCCCCTCCTGAGGTTGATATTCTCTAGTGCCTCTATTACCAGCTGGTTGATATAATGCTTCAGTCAATTCTCCCTCCTGGTTTCTTCAAAAGTTGCCTCTTAGTCAGACAAGGCTTTCAGCTAATTTCCAGCAAGGTTTTCCAGCTGACAAACTCCTTGGTTTCTTCAATCCAAGCTGTCTACCTTTCTCCCAATTCTGAGTGACCAGAATTGGGGTGTCCCCAATTCAACAATTGGATCTGAGGTTCTTATCTACTGAAAAATTGATAAATTTAACATTGTAGCCATTACCCTTTTTACTACCCTTTTTTATCTGTTCCTCTTTCTTATTTGCTTTTCTGTTTTGCAAATATCATAGAAGTTGTATAAAACGTCTATAAGTAAGATAATATTTTGATTATAAGTGTATGTTGTTGTGGAAAAACTTAAGAACTTTGTTAAATATGACTAGTATAACTACAACAATGAAGACCACTAAAAAGCAAAATATAGACTCACCAATACACCAAAAGACATTAGATACTATGTTAACAAAAGACAAATCTGGTTCGACAACTAGCCTGCAATCAATACAAGATATGATAATACAACTACAAGATACAATGACAAAAGCATTGGAAGGTAATAGAGAAGAAGCTAAAAAACAACACAAAGAATTAAAGACAGAGATGGGAGAAGTTAAAGACAAGATTAAGGGAATGGATGAAAGAATTGTAGACATGCAACAAATTAAAAGAAAATATACAAAAAATAAAGATAATAGAAGAAAAGATAGAGAAGGTAGAAAAGAAGGTAGAGAGGATAGAAGATAAAAATGTAATGACAATTAAGAGTATGGATCAATCTATTTCATAACTGGAATTAGATCATCCCTCATATAGTTTAAGATTCCAAAATATAATCGAAGAGAGGGGCGATTTTGCATAAAGATCAACAAGAGATGGCATCTTTAGCAGATAAAAAAAGTGGGGGTAGCAATATATGTGAAAGAAACGATTAATTCAAAAGAAATATATAAAGATAGGGAAGGTAGAATTTTAATATTTATTTATTTATTTATTTTATTAATAGAGTTGAAAGGGACCGTTAGGTCATCGAGTCCAACCCCCTGCCTGAGCAGGAAACCCTACAGCACCCCAGCCAAATGGAAGTCCAATCTCCTCTTGAAGGTGTCCAGAGTTGGGGAGTTCACCACCTCCCCTGGCAGGCAGTTCCATTGGTTGATCGCTCTGACCGTCAGGAAGTTCTTCCTTATTTCCAGGTTGAATCTCTCCTTGGTCAGCTTCCAACCATTGTTCCTCGTCCGGCCCTCTGGTGCCCTGGGGAATAAAGAGACCCCCTCCTCACCGTGGCAACCCCTCAAGTATCTGTAAACTGCTATCATGTCCCCTCTAGACCTTCTTTTTTTCTAGGCTGTCCATGCCCAGTTCTAATAATAATAATAATATAATTCTAATAATAGAATTAGAAAAAAATCAGAAATCGCTAACCTTAATAGTAATATATGCACCGAATGAGAACCAATTAGAATTTTATAAAAAACTACATGAAAAAATTATTGAATTAGATTTGGAAAATATAATTTTACTAGGAGACTTTAACGCGGTAGCAGATAAGAAATTAGATTACAAAGGGAATAGAAATATTAAAAAAAAGAAAAACCTCCCCAAAACCTTTTGGGATATAGTTAAGGAACTAAATTTGAAAGACTCTTGGAGAGAAAAACATGATAAACACAAACAATATACATATTATTCAAATCCACATCAGAGTTGGTCGCGTATACATGGTTTGGGCAACACCGCAGATAAATAATGAAATTACAAAAATTGAAATAGAATCAAATACTTGGGTGGACCACAACCCAATATCATTAATTTGGAGAAAGGAAAATAATAAAAAACAAATAAAATGAATTATGGATAGAAAAATAATAAAAGAAAAGCAGTATACTGAAATGCTAGAGAAAAAGTTACAAATATTTTTTGAAATAAATAAAACAGATCAAACACTTTGGGACATGACAAAAGCTTACATCACAGGACTAGCAACATCATATATGGCAATGAAACAAACAAAAAAAATTAAACAGGAGAAATTAGAACAAGAATTAAAACAAATAGAAACAGAACTACAACTAAATCCAAAAAGCAAAAAAATTAAGGAGAAAAAAGACCAAATTAGACATGCAATTAATTTGCTGCACCAGGATGAAGTGGTCAGCATAACTACTGTAGGCCCCAAAGCCTGGGGCCTAGGTCAGTATGACCTTGGTCTTAGTGAAGAAATGCATAGCTGGCGCAAGATAAGGGAAAAGGGAGTTGTTGCGGTGTCAGCAGGAAGGCTGTATACACCCAAAATATGCTTAAGCAGGATTATTGCAATAACACAGGATGTCTGCCTGTCCAGCACATGATGTATAACGGTAGTTGTTAGTTCCCCAAACTATATAACCATATATGGATAAACATGTTATTCTGAGATAATGTATAACCAGATAGTATATAAGGAAGTGTCTGATACTCATTCGGGGTTCAGGCCATTTACTCTGTTGTCTAGTGCTTTGAACCTGCGCAAATAAACCTTTCCTTTGTTGAAGAGCTGGCTTATGTCTCGTCATTTCTACAACAAGGAAGAAATAGAAGAAAAAATTAGAGCAGCCAAACAGGTATACTTCGACCAAGCAAATAAAACAGGAAGATGGCTAGCACATAAACTAAGAAAACAAAAAGAAAAAAAAATATTGATAGACTAGAAGACAAACAAGGTAATATAAAATATGATAAGGAAGAAAAGAAAAGAAGAGCAGTACAATATTATAAGAAATTATACACACAGGAAGAAGTAAAAAAGGAAGAAATAGAAAAGTATATTGAATTATCAAATAAGGAAGTATTAACAGAAGAGCAACAGCAAGAATTAAATAGACCAATGACCTTAGTTGAACTACAGGCAGCGATAAAACAACAAAAAACCAATAAAGCAACAGGCACAGACAGTATACCAGTAGAATTATACAAACAAGAAATAAAAATATTAGAAAATAATATATTGGAAATTTATAATCAAATAGCCCGAGATGCAAAGATACCCCAAACATGGTCAGAAGCATTAATATCACTCATACCCAAAACAGAAACAGAAACAGAAAAAATTCAAAATTACAGACCCATATCACTATTAAATACAGATTACAAGATATTTATTACAATTTATGCAACAAGGTTAAAAAAATTCTGATCACACTGTGATCAAAATGGTTTTCCCCCCAAGAGGCAAATTAGAGACAATTTGAGGATAATAACAAATGTACTAGAATATTATGAGGAACATCCTGGAAAACAGATGGCATTGGTTTTTCTTGATGCACAAAAAGCTTTCGACAATGTAAATTGGAAATTTAAGATAACACAATTAGAAATGATGAATTTCGGACAACATTTGATAAATTTAAAAAAAACAATATATTCGGAAGAAAACGCTAAAATTATAATTAATGGTGAGCAAACGGAAAAATTTAAAATCGAGAAAGGAGTAAGACAGGGATGTCCTATATCTCCACTTCTGTTTATATTAACGATGGAAACATTATTAATCAAAATAAGAAAAAATGAAGATATAAAAGGCCTAAAAATAAGAAAAGAAATCTATAAAGTCCAGGCCTTAGCAAATGATTTGGTGTTCATAATTGAAGAGCCACTGACAACTGCACCAAAATTAATTAAACAAATCAAAGATTTTGGTGAAGTAGCAGGACTCAAAGTAAACAAACAAAAAATGAAAATTATTACTAAAAATTGCACAAAAAAACAAATAAAGCATTTGGAACAAATTACTACTGTGTTTCCCTGAAAGTAAGACAGTGTCTTACTTTCTTTTTATCCCCCAAAGCCCCACTATGTCTTACTTTCGAGGTATGTCTTATATTGGAAAAAAATTGTCGAATTTTTTGTTTTAACCATAAAATTAACATTTAGACGCGGTGACGTATGGAGGGGGGGAGGCGCGGAAGTGGGCAGGAGGCGGCGCTCATTAAGATCAGAGGGAGGTGGCAGACGCGGTGACATATGGAGAGGGGGACGGCGCAGGCGTGGGCAGGAGGTGGCGCTCATTTGGATCAGACGGAGGCGGCAGACGCGGTGATGTATGGAGGGGGGCGGCGCGGAAGTGGGCAGGAGGCGGCACTCATTTGGATCAGACGGAGGCGGCAGACGCGGTGACGTATGGAGGGGGGGTGGCGCGGAAGTGGGCAGGAGGCGGCGCTCATTAAGATCAGAAGTGGTGGCAGACGTGGTGACGTATGGAGAGGGGGACGGTGCAGATGTGGGCAGGAGGCGGCGCGCAGCTAGATGAGAGGGAGGCGGCAATACCCCCATGTTTCCCCGAAAGTAAGACATATGTCTTACTTTCGGGGTATGGCTTATATTAGCCGACCCCCCTGAAACCCCCGATACCTCTTACAATCGGGGGTGTCTTACTATCGGGGAAACAGGGTAACATGCAAGTAGTCAAAAAAGTGAAATATTTAGGAATATGGCTCACAGCTAAAATGGCGACATTAAAAGAAGACAATTATACAAATCAAATTAAAGTAGACCTAAAAAATTGGCAAAATTTACAAGTTTCATTAACAGGTAGAATCAATTCGATCAAAATGAGTGTCCTGCCCAAGCTCCTCTTCCTCTTTCAGACAATTCCAATAAATCCAGGTAAATTTTTTTTTAAAGAATTGGATAAAATAATATTAAAGTATATATGGTTAGCTAAAAAATCAAGAATCAAATTAAAGGCACTGCAAGTTGTGAAAGAAAGAGGAGGTTTGGGTCTACCAAATTTTAAATTATACTACTATGCAACATCACTAGTATGGATTAAAGAGTGGATCACATTAGAAAACAAACGTATATTGACAATAGAAGGGCACGATTTATTATTAGGCTGGCACGCCTATCTCTGGTACGGAAGAGATAAAATTCATACATACTTCAAAAAGCATATACTAAGAAATTCTCTCATCCAAACATGGAAAATAATTAAAAAACAACAATATACTAAGGTACCAGAATGGGCTTTGCCAATAGAATTAACATACCATCCAAATTTAATCAGGCCCCACAATACAATTAGATATAAAGAATTATTGGATCAGCAAATGAATATAAAACCAAAGGAAGAATTGGAACAAAATGGTAAGAAACTAGATTGGTAGACATACGTACATTTAAAAGATGCATATCAAAAAGATAAAAGGGAATATGGTTTCCAGACAGGGGTGTGTGACTTGGACAGGACACTATTAAAAAATGACGAAAAATTAATTGGTAAAACATAAATTTTTGATTCGTTATGAGACAGAAGTGGAAATCGTAAAAGAGAGTATGATAAGCTGGGGAATGAATTTTGGCTACACAATTGAATTAGAAAAATGGGAAAAATTATGGACTAATAATTGGCAGATGACAAAATCGACTGCATTCAAGGAAAACCAATTAAAAATGTTTTACAGGTGGCACCTATCACCGGAAAGACTATCAAAAATGTTCCCAAAAACTTTCCCATTATGCTGGAAGTGCAAAAAAGAAAGAGGCACGTTCTATCACCAATGGTGGACATGTGTACAAGCAAAAAAATTCTGGAATAAAATAACAAATTGGTTAAAAGAAATAGTAAAAGAAGAAATTGAAAAAAAAACCAGAATTGTATTTATTGGGTATTTTTAATAAAAAAATAGAAAAAGAGGTAAGATAACTAAAAGATATTTAGTTATACACATATTAACAGCTGCCAGGATAGTATATGCCCAACAATGGAAAATAGACAAACCACCGGAAGAAAATATAGTAATTAAAAAAATATTGGACTATGCGGAGATGGACAGGTTATCTAAAAGATTAGAGGGAAAAGAAGATTCAGATTATTATAAAATATGGGCAAAATTTTATCATTGGTTAAAGAAAAGAGCAACAAAGAAATAAATAAAAATTTACGCAAAGCAACACGTCGAATAAAAGAATTGAAAATGTTAAATCAGAGGCTAGAGGCCGATGAAGAGAATAACAGCTCTTTATTTAATAATCAGGAACATCTAAAGCAGGGGTAGGGAACGTTGGCTCTTCTGTGACTTGTGGACTTCAACTCCCAGAATTCCTGAGCTAGCATGATTGGCTCAGGAATTCTGGGAGTTGAAGTCCATAAGTCATAGAAGAGCCAACGTTCCCTACCCCTGATCTAAAGTGACCAGCTCGCAGGCAGGTAGCGACTTAAAAACACAAGCGGCCAAAACCGCAGCTCATATATACATTGTTACTAGTGCAGGGATTGGTGACAATGTTTCAAGACTTCGCACTGGAGCTTCCTATTGGTTGAGCCGGGAGGCTCCTTATTGGTCGCGCCCAGGCTTCCCATTGGTTGCGCTAGCAGGCTTCTTATTGGTCGCCCTGCTCCAATCAGCGATCACCTTTATTCTAGCAACTTGCAAACATAACACCCCTCCCCCCATAGGTCGAAATGACTGTCAGTCATTTAGGTAGGTTACGTAATCCTGTAACCTGATTGGTGGCTTGGTTGCTCGCCCAGACCTGCGTAGTTCAGTTTGTTGGGAGTTGTCCTCTGGGTCGGCTGGCTCCTCTGCAGCTCCGTCCGGGTAAAGGTTGTCTTGGCCTATGGATGTCGATGCAGCCATACCAACACCAGCCGCCAGGGTTCCAGGACAGCCGTCGCTGGATGCCTGAAGATGTTGCGGTGAGTAGAACGGTTGTTCTTGCTGGTTTCTTGTGGTGTGATCTGTGGGGAGAATGTCATTGTTATTTTGGGGTAAATCTCTGGGATGTCGTTTTCTTATTTGGTCGACATATCTTCGCCAAATCCTCCTGTTGTGAAGGAGGATTGTATAGGATTTGGGACCGGTTCTATGTTCTATGGTCCCCTCCCTCCAGTGGAGGTTGGAGTCAAAGTCTTTGGCATACACTGGGCCGCCCGCTTTAAAAGTCCTTTTGGGCTCCCCTGTGGGTTTGTCTCTTTCTTTGGTGTATTCTGGGTGAAGTCTATCCAGCTGGGAACGGAGTTTTCTTCCCATGAGAAGCTCCGCTGGACTTTTCTTGGTGCTGGTCGAAGGGGTAATGTGTTGGGCCATCAGGAACTCGTCCAACTGCTGTTGCCAGTCTCTGGGTGTCAATCGGTGAAGGGCTTCTTTAGTGAACCTCACCATGCGTTCAGCCCGGCCGTTAGTAGCCGCGAAAAGGGGTGATGTTAATGCATGGCGGATCCCCCGTTCGGCTAGGAAAACTTCCATTTGCCTGGATGTCAGTTGTGGGCCGTTGTCGGAGACCAGGATGTCAGATAGTCCGTGCGAAAATTTTGCGGAGTGCCTTTATTGTAGCTGCCATTGTAGTTGAGGTCATTAGAACAACCTCCAGCCATTTTGAGTAGGCGTCCACTATGATTAGGAACGATTGGCCCGCTAATGGGCCTGCAAAGTCTATATGGATGCGAGACCATGGTCCCTTTGGAGTTTCCCACTCCGTTGGCTTAGTCTTGGGTGGGTTTGGGTGAGTTTGTTGGCACGGATTACAAGTTGCCACCCACGTTTCTATGTCCGGATCCAAACCCGGCCACCATAGATGGCTCCTAGCCAGTCTTTTCATTCTCACCATGCCTGGGTGACCCTGATGCAGCAATTTTAATGCTTTCTTTTGTAGTTGTTTCGGAACTATTGCCCGGTCACCCCACAATATGCAATCTCTTAACACACTTAATTCCATTTGTCTATTTTTAAATGCTTGACAAGTTTCTTTTGGTATTTCTTCCGGCCACCCCCTTAGCACCCATTGTTTGACTTGGGATAACACGGGGTCTATATTTGTTTCTCTGGCTACTTCATCTGCGGATATTATTGGGTTTTTGTGCATTTCAATTAGTAATACATCTGAGGCTGGGGCTGGGTCCTTTACCAAGTCTGCCTGGGGGCATCTGCTCAGGGCATCCACATGGCCAATTTCCTTCCCTCCCCTGTGCTTGAGGACATAATTGTAAGCTGCTAAGAATATTGTCCAACGGGTCATCCTTGGGGAGAGGAAGGTGGGGGTCTGTCTATCTCCCGCTAAAATTCCCAATAGGGGTTTATGGTCCGTAATTAAAGTAAATGAGCAGCTGAACAAATATCCATAAATTTTTTTAACACCTGCAACCAATGCTAGCGCCTCTTTGTCTAATTGAGAGTAATTCCTTTCTGTCGGAGCCAGGGTTTTTTAATAAAATGCAATGGGAGCATCGGTGCTGTCTGGAAATGTATGACTGAGGATGGCTCCTATCCCGAAAGGGGAGGCGTCGCATGTTAAGGTTACAGGCATGGTAATATTATACTGTATAAGAACACTGTCTGATGATAGTAATTTTTTAATTGCTTGGAAGGCGTTGTGTTTGGTGGGTCCCCATGTCCAGACTGTGCCTTGTTTAAGTAGACGATGGAGAGGCTCCGCTACCGTGGCTTTCTGTTTGAGAAATATGGAATAAAAGTTTAGTAAGCCCAAAAATTATTGTAACTTAGCCTTGTTTGTCGGGACTGGGGCATTTTTTATTGCTAGTACTTTCTCTTCTGTAGGATGGATGCCTTCCTTGTCTATAGAGAACCCTAGAAATTCAACACTGGGGACTGCCCACGAGCATTTATCTGGTTTTATGCAGAGACCCGTTTCCTGGAATTTTGTTAGTACTTGTCGGATTCTTTCCCATAATTGGGAAGCTGATGTTGCAGAGATCAGCATGTCATCAAAATATGGCACCACCCCGGGGATTTTATTTAATAGGCATTCCATTAGGCTTTGGAAGATGCCTGGGGCGATTGCAATTTCGAATTGTAATCTGGTGCATTTAAATGCCCCCCGGTGCATTACTATTGTTTGAATTTCCGCTGTTTCCTCTGAGATAGGTAATTGCTGGAATGCCTGAGCTAAATCGATTTTGGCAAAAATGGAGCCATTTCCTAATGTGTGCAATAGATGTTGCACTACTGGTATTGAGTAGGCATTGTGCTGCAAAGCTCTGTTAATCGTTGCTTTGTAGTCAGCACATATTCGGACTGAGCCGTCTGGTTTTAAAGGAAGGACAATTGGGGTCTCCCATTTAGCGTGATCAACCCGTACTAGGATTCCTTGGGCGATTAATTTGTCTAGCTGTTGGTCGACTTTTGGAAGCAGCGGTAACCCCTCTGGGGTTTGAGATGAATTGAGGCCACTGTGGGGTCAAGGTTAAATTGAGGCCACTGTGGGGTCAAGGTTAAATGAGATTGGGGTGCCCCTGTATGTGCTTAGTCCTGGTTCAAATATATCAGCAACTTCCCTCATTATATCCATCGGGGGTAAATTCGAGTTGGCAATGGAGTGAATTCCCGTAATGCCCAAACCAAGCAGCTGGAACCAATCTAATCCCAACAAAGTATGTTTAGGCCCATCTACAACAATTAGTGGCAACATTCCCTTAAACCCCTCACAACATACAGATACATTGATAGATCCCAACACAGGAATAGCATTTCCCTGAAAATCTGAAAGTCCAGAAGTCCAAGGTATTAATTGTTCTTTTTGGATGTGTGGCAAGTATAGGTGAAATTTATGCCACGGCATTATGGAATGACGGGATCCCGTATCAATTTCCATTTTGCAGGGTCGATTGTTAATCAAAAGTGAGGTAAAAAGTTTTCCCTGCGTTGGTGAAGAGTTATAGTTAATGGGGAATGGGGAATTACCTTTGCAGAATCCTGGGCGGAAACCGGTGGTCTGTTTGAAGTTCCTGCGGTTATAGGGAGCATTGAAATTTCCGGATGTGGTTGGTTGGCGCTGCAAGGGTTGGGCAAAATCACCTGACGAGGGTGCTCGGCAAACCTCAGTGATGTGCACCTTTCTATGGCAACGACGGCAGAGGGCATCCTTGAATGGGCATCTGGATCGGGCGGGTGAGCCGTTGCAACCGAAGCATGGAGGAAAAGGACGCCTCGGGTTGTTGTATTGCGGTGGGCGGCGAATCTGAAGACAGTAGTCCTCCTCTGTCGCTAGGTCGGGAGGTTGTGCAGCGGTGTCTTCGGTGGTTGTAGGGTTGTTTTCGGCTACCTTGTTTACTGTTGGTTCTGATCGCTTGAGTTTGGCGGCAGATGCGTCGGAGACTTCCGCGGCTTTGACAGCTTTTATGATGTCTTGTAAGGAGGCATCTACGTCGATGAGGTATTTTTTCTGAAGATTCAGATTGCTCATACCAAAGATGAGACGGTCGATTAGCTGTTCTTCTGGGTCTTTGTATTTGCATTTTGCAAGTAAGGCCCGTAGTCGGGTGACAAAGTCATTGATTGACTCGCCTTCAGCCTGCTTCAACTGGGAGAATTTGTTTCGGCTGATGCGAGCAGGAGTCGTTGGCTGGAAGTGGTTCGCGAGCTTTTCCTGCAGAGCTGTCCAGGAGATGCTCTCGATGGATTCTCCATCTGCGAGCGTAGTAGCTAGGTTGTAGATCGCTGGACCGCAGTAATGGAAAAATATAGCTCGTTTTTTGTTCTCTGATGCGTCGTCTAGGTTGCTTGCTTGGAGGAAGATGCAAAATTTGGACATATATGTTGTCCACGTATCCTTGTCGGGGTTGAAGAAGGGCAATGCGTGCGGCATTGCTGAAGCCATCTCTGGAATGCGAAGGCTCGAACCCCTCGTCGCCACTGTTAAATCAGAGGCTAGAGGCCGATGAAGAGGATAACAGCTCTTTATTTAATAATCAGGAACATCTAAAGTCACCAGCTCACAGGCAGGTAGCGACTTAAAAGCACAAGCGGCCAAAACCGCACCTTATATACATTGTTACTAGCGCAGGGATTGATGACAATGTTTCAAGACTTCGCGCTGGAGCTTCCTATTGGTTGAGCCCGGAGGCTCCTTATTGGTCGCACCCAGGCTTCCCATTGGTTGCGCTAGCAGGCTTCTTATTGGTCGCCCTGCTCCAATCAGCGATCACCTTTATTCTAGTAACTTGCAAACATAACAGAAAAATTAATACTATGTGAAAGAAGTAAAATTCTCTGATCGAACACCTAAAAAGTGGGGAAACTTTCATTTCCCAAATGTTGTATGTATATGTCTTTGTGTATGTCTTTTCTTTCTTATGTTATATTTGAAAAAAAACAAACAAATAAAAAAAATTAGAATATTGTGCAAAAGTTCATTTATTTCAGTAATGCAACTTAAAAGGTGAAACATAATATATGAGAGAGACTCATTATATGCAAGGCAAGATAGTTCAAGCCATGGTTTGTCATAATTGTGATGGTTATGGGTACTTGCCCCTACGTTTTGGGTGGGAAAATACAGAGTTTGGATTGGTTGGCTCAGCCTTGCAGCAGGGGTATAAATAGCTGCCAGGCACAGCCGTCTTGGTGATTACTGTTAGCAGTTCCAGTTATCGGTTATCGTTATTGCAAGTGAAATAAACCTTCCGAGTTCCTGGCCTATGGTGTCCTTATTGGCAGACATAAAATTGGCGACGAAGGAGCAACCAACCATGCTGTTTTTCTTTTCCTGCATAAAGGTACCTTTCCAATCCTTGAATGTCTGCCACTTTGCCGCCTCTGTCAGCACCGCCGGGATTTCCCCCACCACCGCCTCTGACCCACTGCCACCAGGGGAAGCCCTACAAAGTCACCGGGATTTCCCCATCCATTGCCTGGGGGAAAACCCCGATAACTGCTGACTGCCACTGGTGCCGCCAAGCCTCCCAGCTGCTCAGCAGCCTCCCACGCACACCCGGGGCTTCTGAAGTGCCACCGCCAACTGCCGCCGAACCTCCCAGCTGCTCGGCGGCCTTCCACGTGTGCCGGGGCCTCCGGAGTGCCTCCACCGATTGCCGCCGGTGCCGCTGAGTAGCTGGGAGGCTCGGCGGCCTTCTACTGTGACCCGAGGCCTCCGGATTGTTGCTGCCGCAGAACCACAGGATGTCCTTGCACCACTGGGCCCTTCGCCGACCAATGTGGACCCTTGAGAACCCCCTGCTGCTCCTGCTTCTGCTCCTGCTTTTGCTGCTGCTCGTCCTAGCCCACGGAGCGTCATCTCAGTTTTCCACATTGTGTTTTTTGTTTTTTTCCCCTCTCTCTTCTCGGTGTTGTTTTCCTGCCTTTCCATTTACCAACATTATCTTTGACACTATCACCCTCTAATGGTCAAAAGGAGTAAGTAATGGCAAGTCACTGTTCTTTTCCTTCTTTCGATCCATTTGATTCCACTAATGACACCTGGGAAAGCTTCTTAGACTGCTTCGAATGCTACCTGAAGGTGAATGATCTTACAGACCTATCAGAAGCCCGCCGGACAGCCTACTTCCTAAATGCTTGTTGAAAACCCATGTTCCGCATGGCACGTGCCCTCGTGGCCCCCCAAGTAGTCTATGAGGTTCCATGGAGGGAACTAATGGACAAACTAATAAAGCATTACACCCACGCCCCCTCCTTCATCTCTTCCCATTTCCACTTCAGGCACCGCATTCAAGCAGAGGGTGAGTCAATCACCCAATACGTGGCTGCCTATCAGGACGCTGTGAGAGACTGTGACTTTGAAATCCTAGAACATTCCCTTCTGCGGAGGGTCTGCGGAGTATGTGACTTGCAACTTTAGCGACGACTCCTAGCCCACTCCAAACTCACCCTAGCTTGAGCCATTGATGACGCCTGCGCTGCCAAGTCGTCTTTTCATTCATCTGCCGACATTCAATGTTGCATTCTGGGAATTGCCCCACCTCCTACACAACCCAGCGTCCATGCGGCAACCTGCCTGCCCACTGACACCGCCAGTCAAGGAGACACAGTCGCCCGTCTCCGTACTACCACCAACCGGCGCCACACACCTGCCCAGGGGAACAACCAGTGGAACACACCGGCGCAACGATCAACTGGCCCGCCCTGCCTTAGTTGCGGAGGTCTACACCCTTGGTCCACATGCCATTTTCGCGCTGCAACCTGCCACAGTTGCAGAAGATTGGGCCATCTGTCAAGGGTCTGCCGCTCAACCCCAAACCAAACTGATAGCCATCCTGCGCCCACCTGCCGCACTCCACAGCAACCGCCAGAATGTCGCGCTGACTGTTTCGCCACCAACCCTGATCAAGAGCTGTTCGACGGAGAAGAGGAAGTCTTCTTAGCAACCGGGGGTGGGGCCAAAAAAAATTCTATGTCGGTGACCCCTGATGTATATTCCTGTCTATTTGAGGAATTCTCTGATGTGTTCAGAAATAACCTGGGTTGTTACATAGGAACTCCCATATCGTTAAGCCTAGATCCCCAAGTCGCCCCTATTAGGTTAAAACCAAGACAAGCTCATTCAGCAAGGAGTCTTGGAGCCTACCGATTACTCCAAATGGGAAACACCATTAGTAATCCCTGTTAAGCCCAATGGGTCTCTCCACCTATGTAGAGACTATAAAGCAACACTTAATCATGCCCTCAGCGCAAACCCTTACCCGGTACCTGTCGTACAGCACTTGTTACGTTCCCTTGGTCAGGGGCCAATTTTTGCCAAACTGGACATGGTGCAGGCATACCAGCAGCTGTCAGTGGACGAAGCCACCATGGAGGCCCAAACTCTTGTCACCCACCGGGGGGCTTTCCACTGCCGCCATCTCCAGTTTGGCATGAGTGTGACTCCTGGCCTCTTCCAGAATATTATTGAGCACCTGCTCTATGGGCAACCAGGCGTAACACCCTATTTTGACAACATATCCGTATCCGCTATCTCTGAGCAACAGTTACTCACTCGAGTCAGGGACGTTCTTTCCCATTTTCGACAGGCAGGCCTTCAACTAAAACGTAGCAAGTGCCACATAGGGGTGTCCTGCATTGATTTCTTGGGTTATACCATTGATGTTGCAGGTATCCACCCCATGCAGGCCAAGGTTTCAGCAATCAAACAGGCTCCCGCCCCCACTAACAAATCCGAGTTACAAGCCTTTTTAGGCCTACTCAATTTTTATAACACTTTCCTGCCACATAAAGCAACACTAGCAGAACCATTACACCGCTACTAGACAATGATAGACCATGGGTTTGGTGGGTTGTGGAACAAGCTTCGTTCACAGCTGTAAAGGACTTGCTCTCTTCGAACACAGTCCTCATTCAGCACAATGACCAATGGCCATTGGTCCTGGCTGCAGACGCCTCTCCCTATGGCATAGGTGCTGTACTCAGCCACCACCTACCAAACGGCTCTCAGGCCCCTATAGCATATTTTTCACGGACCTTATCCAACAGTGAGAGGAATTACAACCAGACGGACAAGGAGGCCCTGGCCCTTGTCACGTCAGTCAAAAGGTTCCATGATTATCTTTACGGTAGGCCTTTTGTTTTACAGACAGACCACAAACCGTTACTAGGTATACTTGCAGCCTAAAATGACTAGATGGACAGAATTTCTGGCTCCCTACTCTTATCAACTACAATACCGTCCAGGAAAAAATATGTCACATGCTGATGCCCTTAGCCGCTGTCACTTGCCTGTACCGGTAATGGACCCTTCGCCTACATCACAGGTTCTCCTTGTGCAGGAGCTCAGTAATACACTATCTGCCTCTGACATAGCTGCCCACTCGTCCACCGACAGCACCATCTCCCAAGTCATTGATTGGGTCAAACGAGGGTGGCCCATGGGGGTTTTGCCCAACACTTTCACCCCATTCAAGACCCGACAAAGTGAGCTTTCCACTCATAGAGAGAGCCTACTTTGGGGATCATGAGTAGTAGTCCCCACATCTCTACAGGATGCAGTTTTACACCTTCTCCACCAGTGCCACTCAGGCAACGTATGGATGAAGGCACTGGCCCGGAGCTACGTCTGGTGGCCAGGGGTAGATCAAGCCATCCAGACCTGGGTAAACCTCTGTCCAGAGTGCCAGAACTCCCTTGCCACCAGAATCATGCCCGAGACAATGGGAAATGCTCAGAGGACCATGGTCATGAATCCACATCGACCTAGCGGGTCCCTTCCATGGCCACCAATTTATTATCATAGTGGATGCCTACTTGGGTTGGGTTGAACTAGACATTCTCCAGTCCACTACAACAGAAAGCAGGTTGGGTCTCCGAAATATCTGGACCTTATTCTTATAGGATCCAACTAGGTGACAGACGGACTTGGTGCCGGCACATAGACCAGCTGCGCAGTTGAGCATTAGATACTGCCATGCTGGCATCACAAACACCATCTGTCCCGTCATCCAGGACCACACCGTTCATTTGCCCAGAGGTCATTCCATTACTGGACAACCACACACCAAGATCAGTATCACAAACACCTGTAGTGGGCAAGTCCTGCAGCCATCACCTGGAGGATCAATGGCACCACCTTCTTCACCAAGGACCAAACCTCATTGTTCTACAAGACCACACAAACATCCTTTATATTTACAGGACTTTGTGTGCGCAAACCAGCTGGGGAGGGGTGTTGTGTCTAGAGGACAGTTTGTTATGAGTACCTGCCCCTATGTTTTGGGTGGGAAAATACAGAGTTTGGATTGGTTGGCTCAGCCTGGCAGCAGGGGTATAAATAGCTGCCAGGCACGGCCATTTTGGTGATTAGCAGTTCCAGTTATCGGTTATCATTATTACAAGTGAAATAAACCTTAAACGTTCCTGGCCTATGGTGTCCTTATTGGCAGACATAAAACACCATCTCAGAAAATTAGAATATTATTTGTAATCAATAAAACAAGGATTGTAATAGAACATTATCGGACCTCTGAAAAGAATAAGTATGCGTAGGTACTCAGTACTTGATTTGGGCCCCTTTTGCAGCAATTACTGCCTCAGTGCGGCATGGCATGGAAGCTATCAGCCTGTAGCACTGCTGAGATGTTATGGAAGATCAGGATGCTTCAATAGTGGCCTTCAGCTCTTCTGCATTGTTCAGTGTCATGTCTCTTATCTTTCTCTATGGGATTCAAGTCAGGCGAGTATGCTGGCCAATCAAGCACAGTAATTCCATGGTCTTACTGGGCTTTTAGCAATGTGGGCAGGTGCCAAGTCTTGCTGGAAAATGAAGTCAGCATCCCCATGAAGCTCGTCTGTGGAAGGAAGCATGAAGTGATCCAAAATCTCCTGGTAGATGACTGTGCTGACCCTGGTCTTAATGAAGCACTATGAAAACTTCACACTGGACCTTAAGCATCTTGCAGTGTGTGCCTCTCCATTCTTCCTCCATACTCTGGGTCCTTGGTTTCCAAAGGAGATGAAAAAGTTTCCACAGTCTGTATTGATTTGGGGAACCATGGCATCTGCTGGTATTGGTCCACGGTGCTTCATTAAGTCCAGGGTCAATGCAGCTGTCTGACCGTGGAACTGAGTCTCTCTCATATATTATATGTTACCTTTTAAGTTGCATTTCTGAAATAAATAAACTTTTGCAAAATATTATAATTTTTCAAGTTTCACCTGTAAATTCTTGAAATGTGGTATTTTAAAAGAAACCTTTCATTTAGAAGTGATAGCAGAACAGGCAGAGCAGGCTCTAAATTCCCTCCCAAACTGTACAGAAATATGTCTGTCTGTCTGTCCGTCCGTCCGTCCGTCCATCCATCCATCCATCCATCCATCCATCCATCCATCCATCTATCTATCTATCTATCTATCTATCTATCTATCTATCTATCTATCTATCTATCTAATAGATTTCTATGCTGCCCCTATCCAAAGACTCAGGGTGACTTACAACACAATAGCATTGATCCAATTAAATTAAAATTAAATAGCTATCTAAAATCCCAAATATTAAAATCAGTCGCACCCATTTGTACAATGATCATGCAAATATTCGTTGGCCAGGGGGCAAGATCTAATCAGCCCAAGCCTTACTACAAATGAGTCTGCACAACCATGACAAAATAAGTAAATACTGTATTTTTCAGAGTACAGTGGTACCTCATGATACGAACCCCTTGTCATATGAACTTTTCGAGATATGAACCCAGGGTTCGGAATTTTTTTGCCTCTTCTTACGAACTTTTTTCACCTTACGAACCTGCTGCCGGCCGCTGGGATGCCCCACCTCCAGACTTGAGTCCCTCCCGTTTTTTCCCACCCTGTCCTGCACCTTTCTCCTCTCTTGATCTCCATGGGTCCCTCCCGTTTTTTCCCACCCTGTCCTGCACCTTTCTCCTCTCTTGATCTCCATTGGTCCCTCCCGTTTTTTCCCACCCTGTCCTGCACCTTTCTCCTCTCTTGATCTCAATGGGTCCCTCCCGTTTTTGCCCACCCTGTCCTGCACCTTTCTCCTCTCTTGATCTCCATTGGTCCCTCCCGTTTTTGCCCACCCTGTCCTGCACCTTTCTCCTCTCTTGATCTCCATGGGTCCCTCCGGTTTTTTCCCACCCTGTCCTGCACCTTTCTCCTCTCTTGATCTCCATGGGTCCCTCCCATTTTTTCCCACCCTGTCCTGCACCTTTCTCCTCTCTTGATCTCCATGGGTCCCTCCCGTTTTTTCCCACCCTGTCCTGCACCTTTCTCCTCTCAAGAGGGTACCCCGCTGCCTAGAGGACTTCGCCGATGTTTTCAACGAGAAGGAGGCAGATCGGCTACCACCGCATAGGTCGTACGACTGCGCCATAGACCTGATCCCTGACGCCAAGCTCCCGGCTGGTCATTTGTACTCCATGTCAGAGCCGGAGCTTGTGGCTCTCAAGGAGTTTATCGATAAGAATCTGGCCAAGGATTTTATTCGGCCGTCCAAGTCCCCCTTGTCTGCCCCTGTCCTGTTCGTAAAGAAGAAAACGGGCGATCTTTGACTCTGCTGCGACTATAGGCGCCTTAACGCCATCACGGTGCGCAATAGGTACCCCTTGCCCTTGATCCCCAAAGTCATGGACCGGTTGCAGACGGCAACGGTGTTCACCAAAATAGACATGCGTAATGCTTACAATTTGGTCCGGATGCGGCCAGGGGATGAGTGGAAGACAGCGTTCGGCACTCGTTACGGCCACTTTGAATACACCGTGATGCCCTTTGGCCTTACCAATGCCCCTGCAGTGTTTCAGCATCTTATGAACGATGTGTTCCGGGACATGTTGGACCATTTTGTTGTAATTTATCTTGATGATATTTTGGTGTATTCCCCGAACCATACCATGCACTTGGACCATTTGCGCCAGGTCCTGCTCCGGTTACAGGAGCAGAATTTGTATGCCAAGTTGGAGAAGTGCCAATTCTTCCAGACCACCGTAGAATTCCTCGGGCACATTTTATCTCCAGGTGGCATTTCCATGGACCCGGGCAAAGTGGCCACGCTTCAGTCTTGGCAACCTCCACGCAGGGTCAAAGACGTATAACGTCTCTTGGGGTTTGCGAATTATTACCGCACCTTTATCCCAAGGTATGCCACGCTGACCATGCCCTTGACCCGTTTATTGCAGAAACAAGTCCCGTTTAGTTGGGGGGAGGTGGAACAGCGGGCTTTTGATGCATTGAAGGCAGCGTTCATGGCTGAACCGATCCTGCGCCATCCAGATCCCACTCAGCCGTTTGTGGTGGAAACAGACGCCTCGGGCATAGCGGTTGGCGCAGTGCTGCTCCAAGCCCGTCCCCCCCGGTGACACCTTGTTTCCGTGTGCCTACTTCTCCCACAAATTAACATCCTCGGAAAGAAATTACACGATTTGGGAGAAGGAGCTCTTAGCGGTTAAGGCCGCCTTTGAGCATTGGCGGCATTACCTTGAGGGGACCCGTCATCAGATAGAAGTCCGGACGGACCACCGTAACTTAGAGTATCTCCAGACGGCCCGGAAATTGAACCAGCGACAGATCCACTGGTCCTTCTTTTTCGTGCGGTTCAATTTCCGGATCCGTTATACTCCCAGCGCCCAGAACCCTCAAGCGGACGCGTTGTCCCGCAAGCCTGAGTATACTCACCTGAAGGAGCTGGTCAGACGGTCCTTCCCCCTGCAGCCTTGGCTGTGACCCAGGATCCCGTGGACTTGCGTCGCCGTTTATGGGAGGCGCAGCGGGGGGATGGGTTTGTAGCGCAGAGGGTGCGGGAGTTAGCACCAAATTCCCCATGGACTTTCCACGATGGTCTGCTCCGGTACTGGGGGCAGCTGTATGTTCCAGCCGGCCTAGTGCGGGGCCTGATTATGGCCCAGTGTCATGACAAGCCAGTGGCGGGGCATTTTGGCCTTTTTAAAACGTTAGATATGGTCACTCAGACATTGTGGTGGCCACGCCTCCAAGACGAGGTGCATTCATATGTGGCCACCTGTGTCCGGTGTCGTATGGCCAAGGGTGTGACTGGGGCCCCGCCAGGACTACTGCAACCCTTGCCCATGCCCGATAGACCCTGGGGTGCCGTGTCCATTGACTTCGTGACCCATTTGCCTTCCTCTGCTCGATTCACGGCAGTTATGGTGGTGATGGATATGCTCACCAAGATGGTTCATTTCACACCTTGCAATAGGGTGCCCACTGCCCAACTCATGGCCCAAATGTTCATCAGCCACGTTTTCCAGTTGCACGGGTGGTATCCGACCGGGGAACCCAATTCACAGCCCAGTTCTGGCGAGAACTGATGTCCGCCCTGAATGTGTCCGTGTGCCTCGCGTCGATGCAGCACCCCCAGACCGATGGTGGCACAGAGAAGGTCATAGGGATACTGGAGCAATACCTTCGGTGTGTGGTGGCAGATCGCCAGTCTGATTGGTCCCGGTTCCTCCCTGTAGCGGAGTTTGCTTTCAACAACTCCTGCCACTCCTCGACCCGACTCACTCCCTTTTTTGCCAATTATGGATTCCATCCCTGCTTTTTTCCCTTGACCCTCTTAGATTCCCCGGTGCCTGCTGCAGAAGACTTCCTCTCGGAGCTGCAGGTGGTACACGAGATGGTAAAACGATATCTCAATAAGGCCAAGGAGGATTATAAGAGGGTGGCTGACCGCTCCAGATGGGACGTGCCCCCCTTGGCGGTGGGAGATCAGGTGTGGCTGTCCACGAAATACATAGCCTCCGAATTACCAAGGCACAAGTTAGATCCCCGGTTCCTGGGACCTTTTCCCGTCAAAAAGGTTATCAACCCGGTGGCCTACCGGCTCACCTTGCCGGCCAACCTGTGTTTCATCGTTCTCTGTTAGTTCCTGTCCCTCCCAATTGTCCGCTCCATCCCAACGTTCCCGTGTTTCCTGTCCCCTGTGTTCGTGACCACCTCCCCGATTTCATGGTGCATGCCATTATAGATTCCCATTGGCTAGACGCTTGTTTTCAATACAAGGTGCAATGGGTGGAGGGGGACCCTGATGATTGCTCCTGGGTAGAAGCAGCATTGCTGGATGCTCCCAACCATACCCATTTCCCCTGGAAACCACGTCCTCTCCGCTGGCAGGCGGGGAGGGGCCTTCTGAGGGGGGATGGTGTCTAGATATGTTTAGTCTAGATATGGTACACAACAGTATCGGGTTCCTACTGGTAGGGATGAGGACATCGCACCGTTAGTAAAACTTTAGCTGCACACGCAGCTTAAAGTCCCTGGCATGCGCACATGTTTGTCCCAGTGAGACTTTGCTTCTGTGCATGCGCAGGAAGCAAAATCTCATGAGGGGACGTGCACATGTGAGATTTGGTGATTTTTTGCTTCTGTGCATGCGCATAAGCAAAAAAATTGGCAAAATCTCTCTCTTGCATATGGCCCCTCGCAAGACTTTGCTTCCTGTGCATGTGCAGAAGCAAAATCTTACCTGGGATGTATACACATGCCAAAGACCTGAAGTTACACATGCAGCGCTCTGGTAGCAGCAGGAGCAGCAACCCCCACCTGGTGCAGAAGCAACATTGTATGCAGTTCATTCTAGTTTAGTTTCAATTCTGCTAATACAACAATCTATACAGATGCTATAATTGTTCATTTGATGTACACAGAATTTTTTAAAAGACCTTAGATCAAGAACATATAGTGAATCATACAATAGTACCTCAATACTCATAATTAATTGGTTCTGGGAGGTGTGATGAGTATGGAAAATGATGATACCAAACAATTTTTCCCCATAAAAATAATATTGTGAGTCACAAGGCAGTTGATACTGACAAGTTCTAGTTTTTGCATCAAATACCAAACAAGCAATGAGTAAATGTCAAAATGCTTCATCTCATTCTTCAACATTGTGACTAAATCAATTGACCAGAGAAATGCAGTGGACTTAAAATACCTAGACTTTAGCAAAGCATTCGACAAGTTGGGCCACAATCTACTATTCTGCAAAGTAAAGAAAAGTGGGATAGACAGTAACACAACAAGATGGATTGAAAACTGGCTGACAAACCACACCCAACGAGTAGTCCTCAATGGCTCTATGTCCACATGGAGATAGTTAGGCAGCGGGGTACCATAGGGATCAGTTCTAGGCCCAGAACTCTTTAACATATTTATCAATGACTTAGATGAGGGATTAGAGGGGGAATTAATTAAATTCACAGATGACACCAAATTGGTGGCAGTGGCCAATACCCCAAAGGATATGCTCAGAATACAGAAAGATCTAGACAGACTTGTAAAGTGGGCCTAAACAAACAAAATGAAGTTCAATGTAGAGAAAAGTAAAATCCTACACATAAGTAAAAAAAATCCCCAAACTTACATACAAACTGGGTGAAACCACATTCAACACATACGACTGTGAGAGAGATCTAGGAGTCTTGGTGGACAACCAATTAAATATGAACTAGCAATGTGCAGCAGCGGCTAAAAATGCTAACGCAATCTTGAGCTGCATCAACAGAGGGATAAAATCTAGGACTAAAAAGATACTAATACCACATTATAATGCGGTATAAGATACTAATACCACATTATGTCAGACCACACCTGAAGTACTGCATTCAATTTTGGGCTCCACACTACAAAAAAGACATTGAAACTCTGGAAAAAGTACAGAAGAGGGCAACCAGAATGTTAAAGGGACTAGAAACCAAAATATACGAGGAAATGTTGCAGGAACTGGGAATGGATAGTCTAGTGAAGAGGAGGTCCAGAGGGGACATGATAGCAGTCTTCAAATACTTGAGGGGCTATCACAGCGAGGAGGGGGGGTCACAGTTTTCCAAAGCACCAGAGGGCCAGACAAGGAGCAATGGATGGAAGCTGACCAAAGAAAGATTCAGCCTAGAAATAAGGAAGAACTTTCTGATGGTGAGAGCGATCAACTGGTGGAATGGCCTGCCTGCGGAGGTTATAAATGCCCTAGTGCTGGAGACCTTCAAGAGGAGACTGGACTGTCACATGTCTGGGATGGTATAGGGTCTTCTGCAGCAGCAGGAGATTTGACTAGAAGACCCACAGGTCCCTTCCAACACAAACTATAAATAAATAAATGCAGTGAGTCTACGGAGAGGGGCGGCATACAAATCTAATACATAAATAAATAAATAAATAAATTTGATGAGTTTCAAAGTAGTTGAGTGCAATGTACCACTTTAAAACCAAGAATATCAAGAAACTGTACATTAAAAACATTTTAAGGGAACTGATTAACTGCAGCATAATAATTCATATTAAAAAAAACCGGGAAATTAAGTAAATGGAGTGTTTTTGTAGTAAACTGTATATAAATTAAGATGGATTTGTATTAATATGTACCTTCCTATCTGTCATGTCTCAGATTTGTTTGTTTTTTAAAGGAAGCAATATGCAATTTAAGTACTTTGCAATTCTTTTTTTCAAATTAGTCTAATAGAGCTAAACAATTTTGCATTAGAAATACTGAAGCAGTTACACTTTGCATAGTTTGCTGCATATTGTCATATTATAGGCAGCTATTCACATCCATTTTGTGGTATGATTAGGTAAGAAAGTTCTTTATTTAAGAAAAAGAAAGCTATTTAGTTGCATTATTATTGCTAATTTAATTAAACTGTTTTAAAGATAAGATCAACAATGTAATAATAATTTAAACACATGGCAAATGTTCTCATTAATATGCAATGTAAACATCTACTTTTAGATAGTTGTACTTTTAGGTATCTATTTTATAGGAAGCTTTTAAAAATTAGGTGAGTTTAATAAAGATTGAGAAACTACGAACTGAACACATTTTAGGGAGATTTTAGTGAATCACTATGCACAGAAACTAGAGGCAAGAACCATTCAGATTTTTCATGAACTCACAGTATATATGAGTGAACTGATAGGTTATCACATTTGTTAATAAATGCACTAATAATTTAATTAGGGATAACATCCACTAAATTTACTGAAACTTAATTCTGAGCATCTTTCATCCAATATCTTATTACTTCAAGGGAAATTAAAATTAAGCAGGAATGAACCAGTTCCCTCATATTAACCACTTTCCTGGATTTTCAAGCCACTTGACTATGTTCTCTGGAAACATAGGTTGTAAGTAAAATCTGAGAGGTGATGCTGAGAGGTAATTAGAACTGTAGGCAAGAATAGCATCAAACTTTGGAAGGAGGACAGTTTAAGAATCTTGTATGTTATTTAATTTGATTGATTGGTTGGTTGATTGGTTACAATATGTACCAAATGTTTTTTCAACTCCTAGTGACCATGTAGAGTTTCACCAAGATAATATATTCCTAGTGTTTTCTTTCAAGTCTCCCATTAGTGCACTGAATGCCACTGTAACTGAGTTCAATCACTTTGCTGCTGGTTATCCTCTTCTTCTCCTTCCTTCCACCTTTAAAGCCATCTCCAGACAGCTAGGTCTTGACATATGTCCAAAGTAGGATAATTTGAGCCTGGATATTTGTGCACTGAGTGAGAACCTTGGTTGATTTGTTCAATGATCCATCAAGTTTGTTTTCTTGACTGTCCACAATATTCTCAGAAGTCTTCTCCAATACGAACTTAAAAAGCATTAATACTCTTTCCATCCTGCTTCTTTATTATAATGTTATAATCATAATCTACATCAGTGATGGCGAATCTTTTTTGGCTTGTGTACAAAGATGGGTGTGTGCATTTGGGTGCTAGTATGCATGCATGCTGTTGTGGTTAGCTCTGGCCCAGCTCCTGCTCCAAGGACTGTGGGGGTGGATGTGGGTGAAACATCCAAATGTCACAGCCCTGTTTTGCTGCCGACAGCTTTGGGCAGCGAATTATCCTCTGAAGAAGGGAGTGACTGTGAGATGGGACCTTCAGAGGGGGGCCTGGCAGGCAGCCCAGGAAGAAGCCAGTCATCATCTTCCTTATCTTCAATAGACTCTGATGAGGAAGCTGTGATAGACCCACGCATGCGTAGAGCTATGCATAGAAGAGAACAGCTTTGGAGATATTACAGAAGATAATAGAGTCCACCTGTGGTTGGGTGGGGTTCAAATAATTAGGGCTGCTGTTAAATGGGCAGCGTGCCAGCCTCGCAGTGTGGAAGATTATCTGATCGTGCTTGTGTAGTTTGCATTGCCGTTCTAGATTTTCCCAGGACCTTGTGTTTAGATTTCAGGACTCTGACCATAAATCATAGTGAGTTTAAAACGTCTGAAGAGAAGCAGCTGTGATGAATTCACAGCTACTGGTTAATTGACTTGAGTTTGTTGTTTTTATTATTTCACTGCATTCAAGTTTGTTTGTTTTTACAAGTGAGCCCTTTGAATTCAAAAGAGGGTTTTTCTTATATTTCTCTTTGGATAAAGAAACTATTGTTGCCTTTTATTATTATTATTTATTAGATTTGTATGCCGCCCCTCTCCGTAGACTTTTCCTGTGTGTGTGTCTGTTTTTGCTACTTTTACATTTAATTGAAGGCTTGTGCCAGGAGCTGGCAGAACCTATGTGCCCACTCCCTTTCCTCCCCCTGAGCATGTGCACTCCCACGCTTCCCTCCTGCACATGCACACAGGCTTTTCTGAAGCCTGGCAGGTGAAAAAAATGCCCAATGGACAAACGGACAAACATACTTCCGGTTTGCTGTTGTGTGGTTTTTTGTACTCTGGATTGTTCGGGGAAGCACCTCCAGAGTGCAAAAAAAGAGTATGCATTCAGGGCTTCTTGGGTTGCTGAGGTGGGATGGGCAGCAGAAGCTATCTCTGTTCCCCCCACCTCAGCAGCCTGAGAAACCCCCAACGTGCTCCTCATTTCTGATGTGCAGCCTGACTCCAGCATGGGAACAGCAGAAGGCTCAGCAAAGAGGCGACTGGGAGAAGAAGGAGGAGGGATCAACTGTCAATGATCCCCCCCCCCGGCAGAAGAGTCCCCATTAGCCCGGTGTCTCTGCTGCTGCTTCTGGGGCTTCCCCCCATTCAAATGAATTGGGATGCTGCTTTTTTTTGTGTGTGTGTGTGTGCAGGCACACATGGAGGGCAAAGGGGTCTTGCCTCAGAACAAAAGGGAGCTGCCCCCATGTCCCCATTCATCTCACGCCACAGCACTTCATTAAAGATCTTCCCTCACCCACCCACATTCCAATTGCAGCTATGTGAGGTGGAGGCAAGAGTTTATTGTGAGGATGAGTAGGTGGGTGCGGAGATAGTAAGCTGGCTGCTGGTGTGTGCACTGCCTCCGTTAACCCAGAACTGGCTTCTCTTCATGGCTCTGCCCTAACAATTCAAACATGGCAACAATTCTGACTTCAAAGCGAGCTGAAGCAGACCTCCCATAAACGGGTGCACAAGGCGTGGAGCGCAACATGCTCCAAGAGCCAGCAAAGAGAATCGCAGGCCCCAAAGTTTCTCAAACAATGATCCCTTGTCCCTCAGCTCCCTCCCCACCCACTGGAGGTGCTGTTTCCTTCTCTCTGGGTAACCTAAATATGCATTTTTTTCTCTTCTCTTCCCTGCGTGCAATGTGATACCTTGCAATGGTGGGCACTGCCACAAAAAGTTTTAACCTCTGAGAGAAAAAGATCCTGAGGCTGCCACGCTTGAGGGCTAAGAAGGTGTGCTGCCTGCAAGTGCGGGGGATTTGCTCCCTCCCCCAGCTTTGGCCCTTCATCTCAGAAGGTCCTTGTCAATGGGATGGGCCGTGGGCAGTTGAGAACCGGCCCTGCTTGTCAAGCAAGAGAGCCACATGCTCATGGCACCCGGAGGGTGGAAAAAGCTCAGTTCCTCTTTCACCTGAAAGGAAACACTTGCCTTTCCCGGAGAGGTTTTTTTTTTTGCAGGGGGGAGTGAACAGGGGCAGTGAGGAGGCTTTTTATAAGAAAAGGTCAAATCCAAGTGGGGATCTGCAAAAACAGTTCATGGGAGTTCATTCGGCTCCCTACTTGGGCTTTAAAGATGCCAAGCCTCTATCTCCCTCTCTGTCTCTACTGCTATCATCACCCACTCTGCTCCGGCAACAAATGAAACAAATCTATGCAACAGCTAAATATTTGGAAATCTCTTTAATTAATAGGAATTATGGTGGGGAGGCTGAAAAGTCCGATCCCCTGCGAGGAGGGAATTTGCAAAGCCGAGAAGGTGCTGGCTTACCCTCTTGCCCTCTCACAGCACCCAGCTTTCCTCCTCACCTTCGCTGTCAAAAGTTGAGCAATCTTTTTTGCCTCCCCACCATAGCTGCTGCTGCCCTCCATTCCTCCCCCCCCCCCATATGCATGGCACCTTCCCAATTCCTTTGCATGAGGAGAAGCCCCAGCAACAGCAGCAGAGGAACCGTGTGGAGGGAAGGAGCGGCAGATGCCATTTTCATTTCCCAGCCCCTCAGCAATCCAAGAAGTCCAGAAAGCTGCTGAGAGCAGGTGTTGGGGAAAAGAAAAGAAGAGTCCGCTCTGGACAAGTACTCTTTAACTGGTAGCTTCTGCCTGTCCTGATTCTCCCCGTTGCCACACGCACACACGAGAGAGCAAATTGAGAGAAAAGCTTTTACTCTGGAAAGCTTTCTGAACATTCAGAGCTTCCTGGATTGTTGAAGGGGGGAAGGAATGGATGGCAGGAGCTATCTCTGTTTCCCAGCCCCTCAGCAATCTGAGAAGCCAGGAATGTATGACGATGCATGGAAAGCTTGCTGCATGTTCGGAACTTCTTGGATTGCTGAGGAGATGAGCAGCGGGGCAGAGGATGAGCCGCCTTTGGTTTTCCCCTCTGCAACAGTCGCCACAGGATTGCAACAGTGCACAAGAGATTAGCTGAGCCGCAGCACATAGCCGGAAGGAGCTTTTCCCTTGGGCAGCATGGCCCAGAGAACATGCCGCTTCTCTTTTTTTTCAGGGTATTTTTTTTTACATTTTTTCCCCTCTTCCATTACAAAACATACAATACAAAATACCTTCTCTTAATAAAAGGTGATTTGATTAGTACAACATATATAATCACAAAAAATCATTAACTCCATCTAATGTTGGTATAAATAACTTTTTTTTGCCCCATCTAACCAATTGTCTTCTAATTTATTTCACCATTAGGCCCATTATCTTATAATTAAATTTCATTTTTAATATTTCTTCAAATATTTAATACAAATCAAAATCTTTCTAGCTTATTAAACATTAAGCCAGTGTCATCTCTTTATACATTTTAATAAAGCTAAACACCCTTATTTAACCTATTAATACTTAAATCTAAGAAAAAATAAAATTATAGTAAAAAAGACAAATTTAAAAAAGTCAATTTCAAACTTTTCTCATTTCCCTCTTAATATTGTCTATTTGTTTACTTCCAAATCTTTAATCAGAACTTATCACCCTTTTTTCAAAAGCTGATCTCTTTGCTTACTATAAATCATATTAATTAACCCTACTTAATACACTAAACCAAAATAGTAAAGCCTTAAACTATCAAATTACTTAGTCAAACCTACACAAATCACCTTAATATATTTCATTTATTTAAAAGTACTGTATAAAGTAACTCTACTACTCCTACTAAATAAAAATCCATAAACAACATTCATTAAAAAAATATTATAAAATGTTTCAGATTTAATCAACCTTTCTCAAAGCCTTCTTTTTCTTATCTAACTCAATATCTTTCTTTCTTGTTTTTTCTGCGATTTTTTTATTTTTACCTTCTTTTCCTTTTCCCCCTTCTCCTCTTAAAATATCCCTTCTTTGCAAATCTCCATCCTTTAGTTTCTTTTCTTTTTAAGATCAACCAAATCCAATATCTTTGCTCACATCTTTTCCCTCTTTTAATAATGCTTATATTAATATCATCATATTGGACATGGTCTTATATAGTAGGTACTTCTAATTTTCTATATTTAGTCTGTATTTAAATCTCATTCAATCATCTAATAAATTCACATATATGTTTAACCATCCACATTACATATCAAATTCATGATATTTTCCATTAATATTTCACTAATTTTACTTATAAACATTTTGATCAAGACTGGTACTTTTCAAACTCCCTCTTAATAATAACTTTTTTTGAATTTACTAATGTTTAACCTTAATGTTAAGCACACATTTAAAACTACAGTATTTCTAAAAAAATTATCAAGAAATAATCAAGGCTAGCCACCCATTTTGATGCTAATCTCCTTGTTTTTAGCTTTCTATCTACTGTTAATAAATTTTGAATATCCAGACTTTACCTTCTACTTCTCTTAACCTTTTAAACTACAAAATTCTAGCAAAGTCTGTGAAATCCTGTGTCTCTGTTCACATCTTTCCCCCATTATGTCATCAATAAAAATTAAAGAATCAAAGTAATTTCTAGTAGTCAGTCCAATTTCATTCTTAACTGTTTCTATCAGTATCCATTCCTGCAGTTTTGATCATCTGTTGATCTAATTCTGTAATATTTATTTCACCAAATTTACCACCATCCTTGAAGATTTTCTCTGAGTCCACAACATCCTGTAATTTTGCATTTTCAGTTACAATTTCGGTGTGATCCCTTAAAGAAAGTTTGTATTCTTTAATAATGTTACAAATGTCAATGAACAGATCTCTTATTTCCTGCATTTTCACCCTCTTCACAGTATATAGAAGCAACTTTTCCAGCTATCTGACAAAAAAGGGCTTCCCAGATAAGCTAACACATCACTTCTCTCAATTCTTGTCCAAATGCATATTATTTTTTCCAAAGGGTTCATTTAAAGGGCAGACTTAATAGACTCAATACTTTAGCTTCGTTTCTTGTTTATCAGCTGTTAAAAAGAGAACATCAACATTCCAGCTAGTACTTTCTTCCAAGGTCAGGCTCCAGTAGATAACACCACCACAAATGCAAGGGAGGCGGAACCAATGAAGATGTTCCGCCCCAGACGCCTGATGGACCCAGAGGGCTTTCAGACGGCGCTTGGGGTTATTCCAGAGGCACTCATCCACAGTTCGGCGGAGTCCCTCGCTGAGGCCTGGAACAGGGCTGCGGCAGGGGCTCTTGACCGGATTGCGCCTTTGCGACCTCTCCGCGGTGCTAGACCCCGTAGAGCCCCATGGTTCAATGAGGAGCTCCGGGTGTTGAAACGCCAAAAGAGACGTCTAGAGAAGCGATGGAGGAAGAGTAGGTCTGAATCTGATCGAACACTTGTAAGAGCTTTTATTAAGACTTACAAAATGGCGCTCAAGGCGGCAAGATGCGCGTACCATGCCGCCTTGATTGCATCAGCGGAATCCCGCCCGGCTGCTCTGTTTAGGGTGACCCGCTCCCTTCTTAATCAGGGGGGAGTTGGGGAGCCCTTGCAGAGCAGTGCCGAGGAGTTTAACACGTTTTTCGCTGATAAAGTTGCTCAGATCCGGGCCGACCTCAACTCCAATTGTAAAACAGAGTCGACTGACAACGAGTCAGTCGAGGTGACTGGGGCACGTACTTGTCCATCTGTCTGGGAAGAGTTTGATCTGGTGACACCTGATGAAGTGGACAAGGCCATCGGAGCTGTGAGTTCTGCCACCTGCTTACTGGATCCTGTCCCTCCTGGTTGGTCTCGGCCAGCAGGGAGGTGATATGGAGCTGGGCCCAGGAGATTACCAACGCTTCCTTGGGGAGGGGAGTTTTTCCATCACTCTATAAAGAAGCGCTTGTGCGCCCCCTCCTCAAGAAGCCCTCCCTGGACCCAGCCGTACTTAACAACTATCGTCCAGTCTCCAACCTTCCCTTTATGGGGAAGGTTGTCGAGAAGGTGGTGGCACTCCAGCTCCAGTGGTCCTTGGAAGAAGCTGATTATCTAGGTCCCCAGCAGTCGGGTTTCAGGCCCGGTTACAGCACGGAAACCGCTTTAGTCGCATTGATGGATGATCTCTGGCGGGCCCGGGACAGGGGTTTATCCTCTGCCCTGGTGCTCCTCGATCTCTCAGCGGCTTTCGATACCATCGACCATGGTATCCTTCTGCGCCGGTTGGAGGCACTGGGGGTGGGAGGCTGTTGGGGCCTGGATGGGTGTCAACAGACTCAAACTCAACCCGGATAAGACGGAGTGGCTGTGGGTTTTGCCTCCCAAGGACAATTCCATCTGTCCGTCCATTACCCTGGGGGGGGAATTATTGACCCCCTCAGAGAGGGTCCGCAACTTGGGCATCCTCCTCGATCCACAGCTCACATTAGAAAACCATCTTTCAGCTGTGGCAAGGGGGGCGTTTGCCCAGGTTCGCCTGGTGCACCAGTTGCGGCCCTATCTGGACCGGGACTCATTGCTCACAGTCACTCATGCCCTCATCACCTCGAGGTTCGACTACTGTAATGCTCTCTACATGAGGCTACCTTTGAAAAGTGTTCGGAAACTTCAGATCGTGCAGAATGCAGCTGCGAGAGCAGTCATGGGCTTACCTAGGTACGCCCAAGTTTCACCATCACTCCGCAGTCTGCATTGGCTGCCGATCAATTTCCGGTCACAATTCAAAGTGTTGGTTATGACCTTTAAAGCCCTTCATGGCATCGGACCAGAATATCTCCGAGACCGCCTCCTGCCGCACGAATCCCAGCGACCGATTAGGTCCCACAGAGTGGGCCTTCTCCGGGTCCCGTCAACTAAACAATGCCGGTTGGCGGGTCCCAGGGGAAGAGCCTTCTCTGTGGCGGCGCCGGCTCTCTGGAACCAACTCCCCCCGGAGATTAGAACTGCCCCTACTCTTCCTGCCTTCCGAAAACTCCTTAAGACTCACCTTTGCCGTCAGGCATGGGGAAACTAAACATCTCCCCTGGGCATGTTAATTTATACATGGTATGCTTGTGTGTGTGTTTGCTATTACATGGGGTTTTTCTTAAATCGTTAAATATTTTAATTAATTGGATTGTTGTGACTGTTTTTACTTGTTGTGAGCCGCCCCGAGTCTTCGGAGAGGGGCGGCATACAAGTCCAACTAATAAATAAATAATAAATAAGTTGCTTTATAGTTATTTTCCAGGATAAAATTTGAAATTTTAAATCTTTAAGTCCTTTATATCCAAAGTCCAAATCCAAAAAGTAATCCAACAATCCACTCAGCACAAGTTTTAGATGCCGCTTTCAGCCTTAAACAGTGCCAGTTGAACCATTCCTGTACTAATCAGCTGCCTCTCCCAACTCTCCTTTTATCTTTAGTTTCTCTAATCATTATTTTTTGGCAGAAAACTCATCAAGTCTTTTAATTTTCCTCTCTTCTTCCTCCAGCATAGTATTTATCTTACCTTTCTTCCCAGATGACTCCCATCTTGCTCAATCAATCCTCCTTACATGCAGCTGAAGCTCAGCTATGGAAGCTCCAGGCAGTGTATACCAATCCCAGAATGGCTTGCCTCCTAAGTCTCCTTTTTTACCTGCCCTTCAGGGAGGCTCTGGTCTGTTTCAAAAGAATTGGCACCCCTGGGTGATGGGGGTTCAGACATTCCCTTGCAGGAGCAAAGGGAACTCTTTTTACCAAGGCAAGTGGCCACCAGAACATGCTGCTTCTCATAAGGCCTCCATGATGGCAGCAGGGGAGGGGGAAACAACAGAACATCTGCAAGGAAGGGAGAGGGGTCTTCAAATTGTGCACGTGCATCGCCCATTTCTGGGTCAGCTTTGACTGTGTATAGTAACATTCGTTCATTGCTGACTGGCACATAGGTTTTAAAATAAAGGGAGATCCTGTATTTACTTTTCAATGAAAACCTACCCCATCCACACACACTCACCCATACAGATGCTTCAACGCTTCAGGCTTCTTGTCTATAATGTTGTCTCTTGGCTAAACAATTGTGCCCATGCATATGAATGGAGGAGAGAGAAGATGAGGATTTCTTATTCACACAACCTCTGCACTTGGAAGACACCCTGATCTTGGATTAGTTTTGGGAGAGGTTTTTTTTTACACCCTGGCTGAATGTGCAGTGTTTGCAAGTCAGCATGTAGAAGAAACTCAAAAAAGGGACTAAACATTGAACACATGAGATTCCTAACTTTTGGACTCTAGGGCTTCAGGAAGCTTCCCTGAACTCTCTAGAGTGCAAAAAAACAGCACAATGGTAAACCAGAAGTGCAGTTTCCCGAACTTCCGGTTTGTTCACTGGGCAATTTTTTTTTGTCCGGGGCTTCAGGGAAGCTTCCCTGAAGCATCCGGAGGGCAAAACGGCCTTTCCAAAGACTGAAAATCAGTTGGCAAGTATGTGCATGCGTGCAGAAAATGACATAGGACAACGCCTCATGTGCCCTTCGATATGGCTCCACATGCAACCTGTGGTAGACATGGGTCTAAATTATTGTTTTATTCTCCAATTTTAAAACCATGTCCATTTTTTCCCATCCAGGTTCCTTTAATATTTACCTATATGTATATCTATGTCTTCTAAGTATATATACCGTATATATCTATAATCTTTATCTCTATCTTTATCAATCTATCTGTCTCTCTATTGCCATCTCTAGCTATCATTTATTTGAGAGGGGTAGAAAAAGAGATATGCACATATATTAAAAATGTTTTTCCAGTGTTAGATTAGTGGAGTTACCTATACATTCCTGAACCAGATTATATAATTTCTGTTAAATATCCAGTGTCAGTTTATGGAAAGTACAATGTCAGAATGACCCATCCTCAAATACAGGTCATCTGTTTGGAACCCATATCGCACCTCAAACATTAACACCCTTGAAAATGGCCAAAGATACTTCACCAGAAGAGCCCTTCACTCCTCCACTCGAAACAGAATACCCTATGAGACTAGACTTTCAATCCTGGGCCTAGAAAGCCTAGAACTAAGACGCCTTAAACAAGATCTAAGTATTGCCCACAAGATCATATGCTGCAACGTCCTGCCTGTCGGTGACTACTTCAGCTTCAACCACAACAACACAAGAGCACACAACAGATTTAAACTTAATATTAACCGCTCCAAACTTGACTGTAAAAAATATGACTTCAGTAACCCAGTTATCGAAGCGTGGAACTCATTACCAGACTCCATAGTGTCATCCCCAAACCTCCAACACTTTACCCTTAAATTATCTACGGTTGACCTATCCAAATTCCTAAGAGGTCAGTAAGGGACGAGTACAAGTGCACTAGTGCCTTCCGTCCCCTGTCCTATTGCTCTCCTATATCTCCTATACCTTTCTTCTATTCCTATATCTCTTCTTCTATTCTGTCTTAGATATATTTTACTAAGAGTATATTCTCTATAACCATCATCATGTATTTTTCTATGTGTATATCCACTAAAACCCTCATTGTGTATTTGACAAAATCAATCAATAAATAAAAATAAACAATCATTTCCACCACTGGAAATTTACCTCTCAATCCTCCCATTTGACTCTGCAGGGGGAGAAAATGACAGGATAATTGAAAATGGTTTATTTCAGAAGTTTGACTGCCCATTGTGTGTAAGGTAATGCAATTGCTAAGGAAGATGGGACAATGGATTTATATTTTCTTCACTTCTACATGATGTCAATCTCTTGTTCATTTAGGACGTAGAGCAAATGTGTCCAAAACCAAAATGGAATTATAAATAAAGTCAGTGGAATTTCCTGACACAACTTCATACTTGTATCTCCTTTCTAATTACTCTGCAGTGGAAGAGTTCACTAAGACACACATACAGAGTAAATGTCACTCAAAGGTTATAAGGCATCAAAGTTTTGCAGGAAATATACAGTACATTGAATTTCAATTATGTGCTTTGTTTTGAAAAAAGAAAATGTTGTTCTGCACTAACTTTCCTGGCATTTGCTACTTGTTTAGAAACAGAGCCTTAGGCTAGCCCTGTATATTGAGTATGAAGTGGAAAATACATTCTGGAAAGTTGAACTCATTCTTGCATTGTTACATTAATTTAGCCTCCAAGAGGTGGGAGTAATAAAATATAAAAACAAGGTGACTCAACTAAGCTGCAGAAATAGAAGAAAGGTCATTTGCCAGTTCTTCAGCTATAGTTTGTTGGAATGGAGCAATAACAGTAGAGAAAACTTTTGAGCTGACAAAGGAAAGATGGCCAATATCAGAATCTCTAGTTGAAAGGTTCATACAGAAGGTAATAAGACAGGCCTCTACCTTGTATAGATCTTCAAAACAGATCTTTTCTTCGCTGGACCTTCAATCACTTACCCATTGAAATTAAGCTTGGAAGCATATTATCCTTCTGCAAAGAACAGCTCCATTGGATCAATGAAAGGAACTTCTTGGCATGCACAACAAAGTGCAAATGCTCCAGTTATAGAACTGAAGCTGCCAACTTTGGTGAATTTGTCCACTTTGAAGCTTTATTGAGATAGAGCAACTGACTTAGCTGAAGCAAAGCACCTCATTAAAGCAGATCATGGTTGATCTGCACTGGCTTACTCTACTGCAAGTTCTGGGGAACCTCAGCTAATCAAAGGGAGCTGGATAAATCAATATTCTGCCTTTAGAAAGCAGCTGAAAATGTTCAGGCAGCCACTGGCTTGAACAAAAGGAAGTTTCAAGAATACTGATTTTATCATCAACTCTTTTCAAATCCAATACTTAAAAAGGTTATTCAACAGACTACTTTGTCTCTGAAAGCAGCTGTTTTACAAAATCAGCAACCTGTGGCTTTGTTATTGTTATAGACATTCTAAGTCTTCTAAATTTTTATAAAGTCCTATTTTTTTAAAAAAAAATCTTCATAATACGTTCCCCAGGAGAGTTAGTTGAAAAAGCAAAAGATAAAATCATTTCTTTAAACTTTCCCCTACTTTCCATCTCTCTACTCCACCCTTTTAGTATATTGTGGTCTACTGCACCTGTTGTAATGACATGTGAATAAGAAATACATAGGGAATGGTATAGGGCAGTGATGGCAAACCTATGGCATGGGTGCCACAGGTGGCTTGCAGAGCCATATCTGCTGGCACATAAGCCATTGCCCTAGCTCAGCTCCAATATGCATGTACATGCTGGCTGGTTGATTTTTGGCTCACTCAGAAGCTATGGAAGGATGTTTTTGGCTTACAGAGGGCCTCCTGGGGAATGGGGGAGGGCATTTTTGCCTTCTCCAAGCTCCAGAGAAACCTCTAGAGCCTAGGGAGGGTGAAAAACAGGTCTATCGGGCCCACCAGAAGTTGGGAAACAGGCCATTTGTAGCCTCCAGAGGGATTCCAGGATAAGGGGGAGGCCATTTTTACCCTCCCCAGGCATTGAATTATGGGTGTGGGCACTTGCACATACGTGATAGCGCACGCATACACACTTTTGGCACCCATGGGAAAAAATGTTCGCCATCCCTGGTATAGGGTGAAAGAGGTCAGCAATTCTTTGACCACAATTTTTTGGTAAGTTTACACAGTTATACCTTCCCACAATATCCAGTTTTCACCACAATGCTTCATTGATTTGTCTCTCCCTCCCCTTTTTTCCAGCTCTCTTTCTCCCAACCTCCCCTCCCCCTTTCCATCTCCCCCTCCCTCTCTTTCTCTCCCTCTCTTTCCCTCCCTCCCTTCCTCTTCTTTTCTCCTTTCTCTCTCCCTCTCCCAAAACTCAGAAGTGTAGTTTCTCATTTTGATCTGAGAAACAAGTTGATATTGACTCTAGGTAACATACAAGCACATCTGACAATAGATCCTTTTGGGAGAGCTCTTCTCTGTTTCCTCTTCTTATGGATCTGACCATAAGTACTTTGAGTACTAGAAAGAAAGAATTGTAACAGAAACTTAGTAATTCTATAGTACATCAGAAATTCTATAGTAGACCAGAAATATTGCTGTGAGAAGGCAATCTCTACCAGTCCAATACCAATTACAGAAGTTGCTTTATTTTGTCGATTGGCTCTTGACCTTTTAAGAGATTTTATACATAGTCTTCTTCAATGTGCTTTAAAATGTTAGTTGTATTTTAATTCTTGTTAGCTAACCTGTTTACCTTTTAATGAAAAAACAAAAATAAAACATCCATTAATACCTAAACTTGCTTTTTCAAATTGAAATGAAAAACAATCATTCATAGAATGGAAATAAGAGCCACAGAACACCTAGGAACATGGCTTACTAAAGGACTGTGCTCTGGGTTTACCAAATATCCTCCCAAAACACCCCCACCAACATTGGCAAGCTACTAGAAGATAAACTGACAGGAAACCCCATTCCTTACTAACATTGATGATGGTTACCTAGTTTGGATAATGAAATTTTTGCAAGAAAATAACCAAGCTCAGAGAGTACCAAGGACCCATCAGGGCTTACTAGATATAAATTTCTTTTACATCTGGAAGTACATTTAGAAGCATGAATAGTAGGAAATTTAGAAGCACATATTATATCTTTGGGGAGAGGGAATACAGCACAGAAAAGTGAATATTTATCAGTTCAAACTCCTATTCGAGTTGCACACCCACTCCTACCACCACCACCATAACCACAAACAACCACTAACCAAATAAACAATATCTCCATACTCATTAAAGACACCATTGAATAAGAACAGAAACATCCAAAAGGTATTTTATTTGGTCTAGATGTCACCAACAAATCACATATCACAAAAATTTGCAACATTATTAGGAGCCATCATACACCCCCCTGAGTTCCTCAGTAAACCAAGGAGCACTCTTGGGTCTACTGCCACAGAGAGGTTGCAAAGGTGTAATCCGGTCAAGAGCCCCTTTGCAGCCATATTCCAGGCCATTACTAGGAACTCCACCAGATTGTGTTATAAGCAAATCTGGTATCTCCCCAAGCACCCTATGAAAGCCCATAGGGTCCATTAGATGTCTGGGGCGGAACCACCTAATCAGTTCCGCCTCCCTGTGGGGGAGGATTGGAGCCTTAGAGTCAAGCCATAGCAGATAACGGTCTGACCATGACAAGGGTGTAATGACAAAACCCCTTAATATCATATGTGTGATAGACATGATATACAATTGTATGTCCCAGAGGCAAAGCCCCTATAGCATTCATGGAAAGTTCTTAGTAATCTTAGAATGAAATGCTTGTGTGTCCCAAAACAGCCTCTGAGACATTAAAGCTACAGAAGAGCAATGAACAAAGAGGGGCGGCATACAAATCCAAATAATAAATAAAATAATAAAAACTAGTGAATATCAAAGCTCTATGAAATATAAGACCAAACCAACTACCTTGTTCCTAATGATATTTTCAGGTTCAGATAATGGCTTGAGTTTTATTGAAGTTAGAGAGGATGACAAATTTAGCTCATTAAGATTTGCCTTTGAATATACTGAATTCATGTCTATCGTTACAGATAACAATATAGAATGGGATGTGGTGGCTCATGCAGTAAGACACTGGGCCTGCAGATTGCTGAGGCCAGCAGCTTGATTCCCGTGTGCGAATAAATGTCATAGGGTGAAGAAAGGAGCATCTCCCTATTGCCTACCAGCATTCAGATATCCTGCTAATATGTTTCATACGCTAAAAAACAAAAACAAAAACAATATAGATACATATGATATGCATGAGTGCTTATACTTGCACATTTCTCAAAGTTTCAAAGTCATTCATAACGATGAAATATTAAGCAAATAGAGTAAAATGGATGTTAGGGGAAAATATGGACATGCATCTCTCTGTAGAAAAGTTGATTTCAGAAAGGGTGCACATTATTAATATTGTTCAAGGAAAATAGGCATGAATATCAATGGATATTTTCGCCACAACTCATTAGCCTTAAAGATAGACTAAACCAGGGAGGGGCGTGGTCAGCGCAATGCCCCGATGGCATCCCTTGAGCCAGGGATACCAAATCCCTGCTGTTTGGGGGTGCCGATTCCTGTCAGATCAGCCTGGAACCTCCCTGGAGGGGACGTGAACAAGGAGTAATGGTCGCCATTTTGGGGTTGGCGTGCTCCACAGTGGGCTGGTTTCTGACCTCGACTGGCAGCAGAGCGAAATGACCTTGGTCACCATAGTTGTGGTGACTACGTACCAGAAAGAAAGAAACAAAACCATTGGGAGTCATCTGGAAGGAGAAGAAACATAAGCTTTTGTGCTGGAGGCTGAGGAGAAAGAGAATTTGGAAGAAAGGGTGAGCTACTATGCTGCTTGATACAGAATTTATAAATTTTTCTTTGGAAGTTGAGCTAAAGCAGAAGTGTGGAAGTGGCTGTATTACTAGGGGACTATTTAACTAGTATTAAATGGATTTTAAAAACTAACTAAAACCCAGGAACTATATAATTCGCTTTGCCTTTGGAAGTTTGGAGCTAAAATTTGATTTTTTTGAAACTATTAGAATTTAAATTTAAAAGTTTTTAAAAGAAGTTAAAGAATTGAAAGCAATTGTGAGATTGTATACTGGGGACATCTCTGGTGAAGTGAAAGCGATATTTGGTTGAATTCATAATTCACTGAATAAGACCTTGATGCAATGGAACTGGGCAGATTGTTTCTATAACAAGTGATAAAGAGCAGCTTGGTACTGGAAGAAAACATTCTTGATTTGAACTTTATTTGAACTTGAAAGGAGGAGGGGAAAAAGGAAAAAGACAGATAGATTGATTTGTTTGAGACAAATTGGCTTTTGGGCTGTATAAAGATAATTTTGACAGTTGGATAAAGTTTCTTAAATGTGGATGAGATGGAAAAAATAAGAGATTTATTCAAGGATATACTTAAAGACATTAACAAGTGGAAAAAAGAAAACTGAAATAACAACACTGTCTTTTCGACTGAAAGTTTTAATCAGGATTACAGAAAAAGCAATGGAGAAGAAGAGAGAAGTGTTGAGCAGATTGATCAGCAGAAAAATAATAATGCAAATACAAAAGCATTATGAGATGGACATTCTCATAAATTAGATGATCTTACACTTAATGAATTGGATGAAGAGGGGAAGAAATGCCAAAAGATAAATGAGTTAGAAAATAGTTTGATTAAAGAGGGGGTTCAGGGTCATATAGATGATGATGATTACAAGATAAGCACTAATAAAATTGAGAATAGATGTGATCTGAAACCTTGGAATGGGCAAAGAAAGAAAGGAATTAGAATGGAAGCTGAAAAAATTGGGAAGATTTTATATTTAAGCAGAAAGAGAAAAAAGAAGAAAGTATTGTGTTACAAAAAGATAAAAAAGACAATATTTTGGGTTTTGCAAGAGCGATGGCAACTTGAGGATGGCTGATTGATTATTAAATATGGATTGATTATGGAATTATGTAATTAGATATATTAAGGTGTTGCTTTAAGATATAATGCATGAATTTATAAAATTGTATTAGAAGTATAGAATGATATAGAATTATACAGACAATTTAGATTATTGGAGTTATAAAAGATTGTTGGAAATTACTGATAGTAAAATGTTAAATCTTAGAATATTAATTGAGTTTGGAAATGCTTAATGAAATTATTAAAAAGCAAATATGGAAAGTTATCATTGATATATTGAAGTTTTGATAGATTTTTATAACAATATCATAGGATTATAATATTATGACAAATGTTTAAGAAATGAGGCTTTAAAATAATAGATGAATAATTATGTTTATTTTTTGTTGATACTTTTAAAATTCTAATAGTAATAGTATTTGGTTAATTTTTCTTCCTTTTGTTTAGCTTAGAAGTCTTTTTTATATTAGCTAGGAAGAGGTAGTAAGGTTTTTTAGTTCTTTTAAGGAGAATGTATAAGAAGGAGGAGTAGGCATAAGGACTACCTGGATTTGCAAGAGGACATTGATATTAATTTAATAAGATTAAAGGAAATCAACACTGAATTCAATTTGAAGAAAATTGGATATCTAGATGACAAAATTAGAGGTCATGGTTGGGAGGTTTGATAAATTACCGGAAGTAGTTAATTTGGACCAGTAATTTTTGGGGGGCAATTATATTTGTTTTACTAATTTGATACTGTTTTAATTGTAATATGAAGGTATTTTGAAATGTGTTGAAAAAGTTTGTGTGGAGGAAAAACTAAAATAAAATAAATTATCCCCCCCCAAAAGAAGATAGATTAAACTAATGTGGAGAAAATTCAGGTGTGTCCGACTGTAATGGGTGTGTGTGCACACATATATACACACATATATACACACATAAGTCATGGGTATTTGTTACCTGAGTAATTTGCAATTAGCATCAACTGGAATCAACTCTAGGCATCTGAGAGATCAAAAGTCAATTCTTATTATTTTTGCTATGCATTAGTGCAAACTATTGGCTTGTGTCCAACAGACATGCACATTTTTTGATTGAGTTTCACTTTATTATCTAGGTAAATTAACCTTACATTGTCAGAATAAAAACAAGATCTCTCAAGATGCCTGAGAAGAAATGTCCTTCCTTTTTTGCTCTGCACAGAAATTTGTCCATCCCTTTTTGGTCCCTTGTCTACTGAAATTGTGGCTGGAACCAGGAGACCAGTTCATAGTTTCTCTGCAAAAGAAAGGAGATGAAAACAGAACCACAAAAATCACACCATATGGTAACAGGAAGCCCAGAGTTTAAACTTGGGCAATATTTTTCTTTCATTCCTCTCCAGCTGTTAATTTCTTTCTTGACATTTCTGGTATGCTCAGTTCCATGTCAGAGGAACAAATTGTCACATCTTGGCAAGCTTTCAGAAGCATCTCTCTACTGCACCCTCCTCACACCAGTTCCATTGCCAGATGTCAGCTACACATAGGAATAATCAACTCTACTCTTGAGTCTGGAAATGATTAATATTTCAATAGGTTTGAAATGATGCAATCTCATGTTCATTTTCTTTCTGATAATTGTATGTAACAAAGAAAAGCTGCTGCTCTAGTCACAAAGGAATTGTTACAGCCTTGATATTTCGAATAGCCATTTCATGACTCTTCTTTACATTGTGCAAAAGCCCCAAACTCAGGCTGATTGCCTGTCTTGGGATACCAGCTGTTATTTTGACATTTGTTGGTTACTATGCAGATGCTACAGTACATCAATAGACATCAAAGATTCACTAAAACTGGATGATTGAATAACAAGCAATAAACAAATGACAACATAAAAAAATATTTCTTTGTTATAATGCTTCCCATTGAGATTTAGAATTGTAGTAACTAATCTACTCTATAAACTAGTGGACATACAATAGTTTGCTTTGAGTAGTTGATAGATTCCAATGTATTCCAAATCTGAGTGAGGTAAAGGATTGAAATATGGGTATAGATAAGAATTAAGCCTATCTTTTAAAAAAACCAAACCTCTGCTATGTTATACTCAACTTTACTTCTTATTTACATATAATGTAATTTTTAGTTATAATGTAACGGGCTATAGAGAATATTTAGAGCACAAATTTTTGATACAGATCTTTCGTTCACCCGCCCGATTTTTCTAATTTGTTCGTTATTATTGTATACTGTTCACTGTACAATCCAAGGATGTTTGTCTTTTCCTTTTTTCGTTCCATAATTTATTTTTTCTTTTGTCTAATATTGTATTGTTATTTGTATTTTCATTGTGTTTATTGTATATATTATTGTAAATAAAACTATTTAAAAAACCCAAAACAAATCTGGGTGAGGTTCAATATGGCATACTGGATTGACTGCCTTTTAACGTAAGACACAATCACATCTAACCATTGTCTCTCAGAGCAGCATAATTAATTCCAAATTTCAATTGAGATTGGTAATTCAAAATGGTCACCACTGCCCTCAATGCAATCAAAATGGATGCCTCAGAAACCAGAAGAAGCTTCTACGAAGGTGAAGATTAACAGTCCTGAGATAAATGTTTGGGCAGGTGAGGCGGCCCTTGGCACTGGACAGCAATTTGGTGAAAGGCCATGCAATTTTTTCCCAAGAATCTTCAGTTCTTCAGAACTTTAAAACTGAAAAAATTTGGATAAGAAGTGAAAAAAAAACCCAAGGAAAAATGCCTGGAATGCATTACCTGACTCTGTGGTTTCTTCCCCAAACCCCAAAATCTTTAACTTTAGATTGTCCACAGCTGACCACTCCTCGTTTCTAAGAGGTCTGTAAGGGGCATACATAAGCGCACCATTGTGCCTACCATCCCTGTCTTACTGCCCTATTGTCCTTTTTTATCATTACTTTTTACTTATGTTTTTTCCCCAAACTACTATCCTGTACGTGTTCGACAGACAGACAGATAGATGGGAGTCTAGCCACCCTTTGGAAAAAATGCCTTTGGGACAACTATGACTTAGATATGATTGAAAATCTCCATAGACATTTGGTGATAGGCTTGCAAGGAAGGATTGCTCTTGAACTCTAAAAGTACAAAGTAGATATGTAAGAAAGATAACAACATTCTGCTCTAAGCCAAATTTGCACACATTTTGATGTCTCTTAGACATCAGGCAAAATATGTTTAGGTATCCAGGCATTTAAAATATGTCAGATAGTTCATTTAAGAACTCTTTTCAATATTACTATACATATGATTGCATAGCAGCTTTTAAAAATGTTACTGTAAACAATCTTGAAATATAATACTTTAAAAAGGTGGTGTGTGAAATTAGACTCTGGCTAATGTCTTTTATTAAACATCAGTCTTGAGTGCCTTAACTCAGGAATGAAATTATTTCTGTTTGAAATGAGATTCAGGGGAGCTATGGGGGTTTTTTTTAGCATTTAATTCTAAATAAATTCTTCCTTGTGTGGTATTTTCTTCCTCCAGCCATGAAGATACAAAGAGATCTATGAATGGGCTTAAATTAGATATTTCCTAATCAGTGCATCTGAACACTGGTGGTTGGAAAATAGGTGAGGACATCTATTCTTTCTGTCTGCTGATCTTGTTTGGGACAACACAGGAGAAACATTCTTTGCATAATATGGTATAAAATTACTCAGGTCTTGACACTTCAGAAAAATAATTATAATTCAAATAATGTCACAAATGGATTTGTTTCAATTATATATTAGATATTTTTGAGGTGGAACAGAAACATGACTCATTCTTCATGTTATGATCCACACAGAGAATATGTTAGTTGTTATAGGTATATTTTTCTTTTTATTATTTAGAGAGGGGGCAATTTTTTTAAAATGATGGAACTGCAGAGAAATATGAAATGAAATAAAAACTTTATCATAAAATAGTTAGACAACACATTTAAAGAAACGTGCTAAAGACATTTCTATAAGAACTGTAAATATGGGGTGAATCTCCAAAAGAATATTTTAAAATGTTTTTTTATGGGCTTAGAAAATATTTTCCATAGTTCAGGGTGGCTGGGTGGTTAAGGGTTTTTTGGTCCATTTAAATCAGTCTTGACCCTTGGCAACTGGTTGAAGATTAGATTAGATTAGATTTATTGGATTTATATGCCGCCCCTCTCTGCAAACGAAGTCCCTGGAGTATTCTTTTGCAAGATTTCAGGAGTGGTTTACCTTTTCTTACTTCCTAGAGTTGAGAGAAAAAGAGTGGCCAAGTTTACTTAGCTAATTTTCTGCAACAGAAAGGCTAGAACTGGTCAGCTCCCATTTTCTAGACTGATGCCTTAACCACTTCACCACAACTCTTCTAAAACTGACTTTTGAAACCAGAACATTCTTGCTAGTTTTCATAATGGGATATTTTCATAAACAGGCTATTCTATCAACAACAAATATTACTGTTATTGTTATAATTATTAAACATATACATATATGTACACATATGTACATACAAATCAAACCTTTGATTTGATTATTTATTACAATCAAAGACCAGAGATCAGAACAAATAAAAAAACTCAAGGAACATCCAGTTAAAAATTCTAGAATAAAATAATAAACAAGAGATAAAATCTATATTAAGATCACAATTTGGCTTCCAATTTGTCAGTTACGCATGGCCTAACTATACTACCATATTTCCCTGAAACTAAGACCCTGTCTTATTTTTATTTAATTTTTTTGAACCCTGAAATAAGCGCTTGGCCTTATTGCCATGCACCCAAAAGCCTGATTGGGCTTGTTATCAGAGGATGTCTTATTTTGTGGGAAGCGGTATAATATCAATCCTTAAACCGTGAGGCCTATAGTCATTAAATACTAAAATGCAAAAGAGTAGTGGTGCAAATGGGGTTTGTTACATTAGCTTTGTAAAATAGCTATGGTGGATCACACACACACACACACACATGCATATTAATCACCATGCAAAACATTTACAACACAGAAGTTTAACATTATGTCCTACTGTCCCCAAACTTTAAAAATGTTCACTATTCCTTAATGAATGTAGAATATACAGATGGATGTAATTTGTTACACTTGCAGAGCTGACAAGGTTGTCATGGAACAACTATCAACAAAGAGCATTCTGTGTTTGCCAACTGTTCTATGTCTCCAGGTAATAGACTATTTGTTGAACTAGGTAAAACTCCTAGGCAGAAGCTATGTATCTTTTTTCAAGTCCATTAGCATATAGTACCTAATGTGTCTGAAGTTCTCTATATGTAACTCTCAAATTTCAGTGAAGTTTATCTTAGAGAGGATGCCAGATATCTTAGCTGGTTTTAGAAATAACAATAACAAAAACAACAACAATTATTTCATCAGGAGAGAGTATACCAAGAGAGTCAGGAAAATTTTGAAATCTAAAATGATGGAAACACTATTAAGGCCATGAATGCAAATTCCAATCATACCAATCATATATGGTAATTAACAAGACAAAAGGTGATTTGGACATTCTGGACAAAAAAAAATAGAAAACACTACAGTTTATATCATTGCTAACTTTCATGTACATTTCCCTGATAAACCTAACCCTATTTTTTCTCCAGGGGAGGGGAGGGACCCTGAGGAGGGGGATGGTGTTGTACATACTCCTGGTCAGTTGGAGGATGATGAAGAGCTTGAGAACTCTGGTACAGATAGTGTTTATGAATTAGTGGTAGGCCCTGCGTTACAGATATTAGAACAGGTGGGAGGCCAGCCATAGGATGTTGCTATGAGTCCAGAATGTAGTGAGGAAGAAACAAACGATTGCTGGGTCAATCCTCAATTCAGAAGGGTCCAAAAACGCAAGGAACAGGTGTTCGGAAAAAGATATTAAGGGGAGGAATGGGTTAAATACTGGAGTGATGTATTTGGTACGTCAGGGGGCCAGTGGGGAAGAAGGGTGGAATTTCAATGTTGTAGTGCTAAAATGAAATGTGTTTCTGTCCAGCTCCCAAGCGAGCAAGTTCATTCCGTGTTATTTTACAGTCATTCTTGCTGCTTTTGAATCATGCTGTGAGTACAAAATCTTGGGAGGCAGCAGAGGCTGGGAGGAATGTATGTGGAATGTAGTTAAGAGAGATAACGGGAGAAAAGTGCTACTCTGAACTGCATTTTGAATACGGAAGTGAAGAGAATAAAAATTGAGTTTCTTTGTTTATGAAATACTGCATTTAGTAAGAGTTATTTTTAATAGCTAAAGTTCTACCAGAAACCAGAATAAGCTGTGGATCAAGGAGGACACCCAAGTTGCACACCCTCTCTGAGGGGGTCAGAAGTCCCCCCCCCAGGGTAATGGATGGACATGTGGAAGTGTCCCTGGGAGGCAAAACCCACAGCCACCCTGTCTTGTCAGGGTTGAGTTTGACAAGGCAGGTGGCTCACAAAGTCCATTGAAACAACCCCCCAGGGCCTCTCGGGTATCGGCAAAGGTTGCAGCCAACCTGGTGGAGCTCCCGTGGTGGACCTGGCCTTGCAGCAACACACACAGGTGTTCACGTATGATTGTACATTGTTGCGAAGCCAAGGCCACCAAAATGTCTGCAAAACCAGCTCAAACGTCTTGAACAGTCCAAAGTGACCAGCGGTGGGACTTACATGGCATTGGGACATGATCAGGCCATGGAGTGGGCCCGCCGGGACATACAGCTGCCCGTGGTACCGGAGCAGACCATCCGAGAATGTCCAGGGAGAGTCAGGACTGATCTCTTGCATCCACTGGGCCACAAAACTGTCCCGCAGCTGTGCCACCTCAATTCTCCGACGCAAGTCTATGGGGTCATGCATGGCGGCCATGGACTCCATGGGCAGAATGGTCTGTCTGGGATGGCGGAACTCCAGTTTCCAGGACAGGGGGTCTGCTCAAGGGTTCTGGTAGCTCAGCGTATACCGGATACGAAAGTTGAACTGTGCAAAGAAAAACAACTATCGGATTTGCCATTGATTCAACTTTCGGGCCATTTTCAGGAACTCCAGGTTCTGGAGATCTGCCTGGACCTCCACCTGGTGTCGGACTCCTTTGAGATGGTGCCTCCACATCTCAAAGGCAGACTTGACGACCAACAACTCCTTCTCCAAGATGGTGTAGTTTCTCTTGGAGGGCATGAGTTTACAGGAGTAGTAGGCGCATGGGAACAAAAGACCGACTTTAAGAAAATTAAAATTAAAATACGTGTAAGAATATTTAAAAGTTACTAAAAGATATTAGCACCTTCTTTTCTCTTTTCTCTGTTCTCACAAAGTTATAAATTACAAAAAGAATTGAGTATACTTAATGAATTCGATTTTTTAATATTTTAATCTTATGGGAGCTTATATATATATACAAATATACAAGCAAGTGATATAAAGTGTAAAATGGAAGAATTATATAAGAGGAAAAAAATTAATGGCTTGAGATATTTGGTAATGATTATGATTATCTTTGGATGACCTTTTTTTAGGTTTTCTTCTTTGCTTTGCTTTCTTTTTTATTTTATTATTCTGATTGATTGAATTATGAATTGCTTATTTGGTTTATGGTGATAAATAAAGTGGGAGGAAGGAAAAAAGATAAGGGAGGAGAGTTACAATAACAGGAGTAGGATTAATATGGGATAATAACTAGCACTAATTATGTTAGGTATTATATAGGAAAGACAGATGAAACAACAAAGAGTTAAAATCAATAGATTAGGGAAGATTATCACTGAGTTCCATAGTGGAAGACATTTAGAATTTGGGATAATATATAGATTAGGGAAATATACGGATTAGGGAAGATTATGACAACGCATTTAGTAGTGAAAACAATTAGAATAGGGAAGATTATTGCACTGATATGACAGTGACAAATTAGTGAAGATTATTACACTGGGATTGGCAGCGGGGTTTATAGATTAGGGAGGATTATCACATTAAGAATGGCAGTGGAAAATATCTAGATTAGGGCAGAATATTAATATTTTGGTTTCTTGGTTTTTTTTAATGGAGGATACTTTTTGCATAAAATAATGGAGTAATAATGATTTATCTTTATTTTGATTTGTTAAAATAGAAATGACATACTGATATAATGAAAGAAGTGAAATAAATGAATTGAGTAGGAAATGTATTTTAAAATTTCTAATAATAACCCTTCTTCCTTTGTATAGATTAATGTATGATATGAATAGTGTTTTTCCTTTTATTATTCTTTTCTGCTCTTCTTTTTTCTTTCCTTTTCTCATTCATTCATTCTTTATTTATTTTTCTTTCCTTCCTGGGCTTTTAAAGACATAAATTTGGATACTTTCTATTGTTAAGGGCAGTTATGATAAAATGAGGGGGTTTTACTTTTAACCCTGCTGTACTGTTCGGAAAAACTCGCTAATCTTATGTTCCCAGGTCTATTTGACCCGGACTGCAAATTGATCATTTTAGGTACTTATATTTGGTCTTTTTGAAAGCTTTTTTCACCTGGAAACAAGTTTGAACATTTCTGCACACAATGGAATGAAAATTGAACTGAATAAATTAATCCTTATTGGTTTATTTTGCACATAAGTGTGCCTCCCCCCCCCCCGTGTTTGTGGATTTTTTTTAGGTTTATTGATAATTTTGCCTGCAAAATGCATTCTATTTTACTAAAGTTGGTGTGGGATTGGTAGCTTGAACATTTCTGAACATAATGATATGAAAATAGAACTGGAAAAATTGATGCATATTCATTTATTTTGCAAATAAAAGTCTCTCCCACCCTATTTCAATTGATATAAAAATTATGCTGTTAATTTCAAACTTACATATTTGGTTTTAGTAAAATGGATTTCTTTCATAAAATTAGTTGTCTGGCTACAATATGCTTGCTTTTCAAAAGGATATTCCCAATGTTTCTAGCCAAATATATATATAAAGTGAAAATAATGGCACACAGCAAGGCCGGGGGGGCGGGGTTGGCCCTTTTGTGGCAAAAATAAACCAAAAAGAATCATTTTTTTCAGTTCATTTCTATTTTTCTTATGTTCAGGATTGTTCAATTTAGTATATCAAAACTTTTGGGGGAATATTCCTTAGAGATTTGTAGCCTAAAAAAATATAAATTGACAAAAAATATAAATTGACATGGGGGGAGGGGCTTTTTGATCAAAATAAAAATATAAGCCTCAATTTTTTCAGTTCAATTTTCATATCATTATGTTCATAAATGTTCAAACTAGTTTTCCAGTGGAAAAAGTTTTCAAAAAGACCAAATTCAAGTACCTTAAAAAAATCATTTTGGTCCGGGTCTATATGACCCGAAACAGAGTCAACGTGATTTACTTTTTTGCCCAGAAAAAAAATTCCCCCCCACCCCCACAAATATTTTTATGATGATCAGCCATGTTAAAATGAGTAAATGAATGCATAAGATATTAAAAATATTTCGGATTTGAAGCCTGCGTAAATATAAAGTGAAAATGTTTGCAAGCAGCCGGGGGGGGGGGCTTATTTATGATTGTAAACAACCAATAAGAAACATTTCTTTCAGTTCATTTATATTTTTCTTATATTCAGAAATGTTCAAACTACCAATACCACACCAACTTTAGTAAAATTGAACACATTTTGCAAGCAAAACTATCCATAAATTGAAAAATATTTCACAAAAACGGGGGGGGGGCATGCATTCTATCAGCAAAATAAACCAATAATAATTATTTTTTTCATTTCAATTTTCATATCATTGTGTGCAGAAATGTTCAGACCACTTTCCAAGTGAAAAAAAGTATTCAAATTGACCAAACATAAGCACTTCAAATGAAGAGTTTTCGGTCCGGGTCAGGGTGACCCGGGAACAGAAGAAGTGTGACTTTTTGTTTTTCAGCAAGAAAGAAGCCCCCCCAAAAAAATTCTCATAGAGAGAACCCCTGAAATGATGAAAAGTCATGAAATTTCAAGTTTCAGATATGCAGGGAAAATTTTTTACAGGGACTCAAACTTGGCTTCAGGTTACATACGACCCGAACAGAACAGCATGAAAGTAAGAATGTGTTTTCTAAGAAAGCTAGAAAGGGACTGAAAAATGATGCCATAGTTAGGAAAAACAGCAAATAGCCAAGAGAAATTTAGATAGCTATAACACTTTAAATATAAATGAAAGTTAAGAACATTATCTAAAATCCGGATGATAGCATTTGAAAAGGAGGTAGCACAGGATAAATGATATATACCAGAAATAATTGGATAAATAATTAGAAAAATTTGATTAATTTGACTAAGAAATTGGCATTTGATATTATATTTTATTATATTTTAATTTGAGGTATGTAAATTGGAATCTCTGTAAGGTGTGAAAAATAATAAAAAATTTATACCCTCCCAAAAAAGGGTGTGGGCCGCGAGGTTACGGGAACATTTGTCCATCAGGATCTGGACGTCAAGTGTCAAATGTTGGGACAAGCCGAGGTCATTGACCAGAGAGACCGGAGAGGGCTGGACACATGCCCGACCTAGCATTGCCACCAGGCCAGGCTCCCCTCATTTCCTGACAAGGGAGTCAACACATGTTGAACAGGCACAGGAGCCAGCACTGGGGTTGGAGCGGCCGGCTGGAGTTGTTGTTGTTGTTGTTGTTGTTGTTGTTATTATTATTATTATTATTATTATTATTATTATTATTATTTAGATTTGTATTCCACACCTCTCCGAAGACTCGGAGTGGCTCACAACAACAAACCACAGTACAAATCCAATGATAAAAACAATTTAAAAACCCTTAATATAAAAACAGTCATACATCCCAAACAAACCATACATAAAACGGAACGGCCAGGGGGAATCAATTTCCCCATGCCTGCTGGCAGAGGTGGGTTTTTAGGAGTTTGCGAAAGGCAAGGAGGGTGGCAGCAGTCCTCATCTCTGGGGGGAGTTGATTCCAGAGGGTTGGGGTCACCACAGAGAAGGCTCTTCTCCTGGGTCCCGCCAGATGACATTGTTTTGTCGACGGGACCTTGAGAAGGCCAACTCTGTGGGACCTAATCGGGCGCTAGTATTGGTGCGGCAGAAGGCGGTCCCAGAGATATTCTGGTCCGGTGCCATGAAGGGCTTTATAGGTCATAACTGTTAGTACATGGTACATACTGTTATTTGGGATTGCCATGTCTGTTAAACTGCCTATTGTAGTTTGTACTTTTCCAGTTGTAATATTACTTTAAGGTTTTTGGCTGGTTAGCAATAAGAGGGCGCCAGTACTCTCTCCTGTTGATGATGCTGGATTGCTCATTCACCTTTTGCCTTTACCTTGATGGGGGAGTATATTTTTGCTTCGTGCTTGCTTTGTGCGGTTTGTTGATTATTTCTGTTTTCGTCTTGTAGATATAAGTAATACTTATTCAGCATACTAAGTCTGTGTCATTATTGACTGTAGCACACATCCACACTCTTCCTTAATCTCTGCTCAGCGTATGTCAAAGGCATGGGGTGTAGATATGTAGGAGAGAGTATTGGCGCCCTCTTATGGCTAGCCAGCCAAAAACCTTAAAGTAATATTACAACTGGAAAAGTACAAACTACAATAGGCAGTTTAACAGACATGGCAATCCCAAATAACAGTATATACCATGTACTAACAATCTCCCCCCTTGGGGTTGACAAATGTTAAACACAGTTGCAATTAAGGCTTCAGGTTATACCTGGTGCAATTATCAATATGTGGTTTAGCCCCCTGCGCCTTGGTGAAATTGTCAGCAAGATTTTCATTACTTTCACAGTAGTCCTAGTGAATTAAGCCATCCTTAACACACTCTCTTACATTAAAATACCATAGGACTGTGTGCTTTGAGCATGTTTTCACAGCTTTTCCCTTTGCCATGCACAATGCTGACTGGTTGTCCTCATAAACAACCACTGGTTTATGGCATTCCACACCGAGATCCATCAGCAATTGCCGGTATACTACCAAATCCGTACACAATTGTGACAAACTGGCAAACTCGGCTTCCATTGTAGACAGACTGAGATACTGCTGCCTCATGGATTTCCACCCTACTAAGGCACCTCCAAATAATATCGCTTAACCCGTAGTAGACTTTCTGGTCACATTGTCCGAGGCAAAACTAGCATCCACATAAGACACTAGTTTCAAACTATCATCTGGCTCTAAGTACAAACTATGATGCATAGTCCCTTTTAAATAGTCCCTTAACAGCCTTCCAGTGATATTCCGTTGGCTCCTTGCTATACCGTGCCAACTGATTAACGCTAAAAGCGATATCAGGCCGTGACCAAAGTCCTAAATAAGACAACCAGAGAATGATACAGTTCCCTATCCCCTTCCCTTCTGTATTGCCGTGCACAAAGCTACTCTCCATTGGAGTCTTGGCAACCTTACAGTTTTCCATGTTATATTTTTTCAAAAGACTGTTAATTTTCCCAGCTTGTGTTAATTTAAAACCATTCTTGGTTTTCTCAATGTCAATACCTAAATAGTGGCTAATTTCTCCAAGATTCCTGATCCTAAATTTATTTTCCAGATCCTGCACTATTCTCTTTATAGCTTCAACAGACCTAGCTATAATTGCAATGTCGTCTGTAAACAATAACAACAACTCCTTGGAATCTTTTCTATTTCTCAGGAACATACAGGGATCAGCCTTACTTGCATAAAATCCCATACCTTGTAATGCTTTAACAATCATGGAGTTCCATTCAAAACCAGATTGTTTCAATCCATACAAGCTTTTCTTAAGCTTCCAACACCGACCCTTGTAATGCTAGACACCAGGCGGAATTCTCATAAAGATTTTATGCTGCAATGGCGCATGCAGATATGTCGCTTCCACATCAACGTGGTACACACAACACTTGTGCTTCGCAGACCATAAGAACACTGTTCTCAGAGTTGCCGCTCTCAAACTTGGAGCAAATCATAATCACCCTCCATCTTGGAAAAACCCTGCGCTACTAATCTAGCTTTATATTTCAGAGCACGACTGGACTCAGTCTTAACTTTTTAGACCCAACGAGATCCCACCAAATGCTCTCCAGGAGGCAACTGTACTTCTTCATAAACTTCCAACTCCCTCATGGCAGCTAACTCTTTCCTTATAGCATCATGCCAATGCTTCATCTCTTTATCTGGAAACATTTTGTTTGTTTGTTTGTTTGTTTGTTTACTTACTTACTTACTTACTTACTTACTTACTTACTTACTTACTTACTTACTTACTTACTTACTTACTTACTTATTAGATTTGTATGCCGCCCCTCTCCGTAGACTTGGGGCAGCTAACAAGAGTAAAAAGACAATATGAACAAATCTAATTTTAAAAGTACTGTAAAAAACCCCAATTTAAAAAACCAATCATACATACAGACATACCATGCATAAATTTTATAAGCCTAGGGGGAAGGGAATATCTCAGTTCCCCCATGCCTGATGACAGAGGTGGGTTTTAAGGAGCTTACAAAAGGCAAGGAGGGTGGGGGCAACTCTGATATCTGGGGGGAGTTGGTTCCAGAGGGTCGGGGCCACCACAGAGAAGGCTCTTCCCCTGGGTCCCACCAAATGACATTGTTTAGTCGACGGGACCCGGAGAAGGCCAACTCTGTTGGACCTAACTGGTCACTGGGATTCATGCAGCAGAAGACGGTCCCGGAGATATTCTGGTCTGATGCCATGAAGGGCTTTATAGGTCATAACCAACACTTTGAATTGTGACCGGAAACCAATCGGCAACCAGTGCAGACTGCGGAGTGTTGGTGTGACATGGGCATATTTAGGAAGGCCCATGATAGCTCTCGCAGCTGCATTCTGTACAATCTAAAGTTTCCAAACACTTTTCAAAGGTAGCTCCATGTAGAGAGCGTTACAGTAGTCAAGCGACTGTGTGACTGTGAGCAGTGAGTCCCGGTCCAAATAGGGCCGCAACTGGTGCACCAGGCGGACCTGGGCAAATGCCCCCCTCGCCACAGCTGAAAGATGTTTCTCTAATGTGAACTGTGGATCGAGGAGGACGCCCAAGTTGCAAACCCTCTCTGAGGGGGTCAATGTTCCCCCCCCCAGGGTAATGGACGGACAGATGGAGTTGTCCTTGGGAAGCAAAACCCACAGCCACTCCGTCTTATCAGAGTTGAATTTGAGTCTGTTGACACCCATCCAGACCCTAACAGCCTCCAGGCACTGGCACATCATTTCCCCTGCTTCGTTGACTGGACATGGGGTGGAGATGTACAGCTGGGTATCATCAGCATACTGATGTTACCTCACCCCATGCCCCTGGATGATCTCGCCCAGCGATTTCATGTAGATATTAAATAGCAGGGGGCAGAGGACCGACCCCTGAGGCACCCCACAAGGGAGAGACCTAGAGGTCGACCTCTGACCCCCCATTAACACTGACTGTGACCGATCAGAGAGGCAGCAGGAGAACCACTGAAGGACAGTGCCTCCCACTCCAACCCATCCAGCCGGTGCAGAAGGATACCATGGTCGATGGTATCGAAAGCCACTGAGAGGTCAAGAAGCACCAGGACAGAGGATAAAGGTTGGAGGATAAAGGTTGGAGACTGGGCGGTAGTTGTTTAGAATGGCTGGGTCCAGGGAAGGCTTCTTGAGGAGGGGGCGCACAAGTGCCTCCTTGTACGGAGCCAGAAAGGACCCCCTCCCCATAGAAGCGTTGACAATCTCCTGGACCCAGCTTCTTGTCACCTCCCTGCTGGCCGAAACCAGCCAGGAGAGACATGAATCCAGCAAACAGGTGGCGGAACTCACAGCTCCAATGGCCTTGTCCACTTCATCAGGTGTCACCAGATCAAACTCTTCCCAGACAGATGGACAAGGACGGGCCCCAGTCACCTCAACTGACTCGTCAGTTGACTAGTAATTAATTCCAAATTTGGTGAAACAACAGGCCATTTTAAAATCAATTTCTCGATTTTCTTCAGTTGTCCAGATTTTGCACTTTTGTTCCAGTCACCTTGCAGTTGCATGCCCTGGTTCCCCAGTGATAACAACTGAGCCTAGTGGCCCATTTTTTGACAGATGTCCATGAGCCGTGGCATCTGACATGACCCTTGTTGACCCAGGCAATATTATTATTATTATTATTATTATTATTATTATTATTATTAATTAGATTTGTATGCTGCCCCTCTCTGAAGACTAGATCTGGTCTGGAATTTTGTTGATTTCGTCTCGTTAATGGTGACGGTAGGTGCCTGGATTGGTTCACGGTGGCTAAGCCACTACCAGTAATCTCATAACCATAGGGACCGCACCCAATAGTCATCCAGGCACAGCCACAGTGGAGGCAGGAGAGCAGCCTAACTGCTCCTTTGGTATCAGGAAGGCAGGAGTTTTCCCAGTTCTTTTTCTTCTACTCTGGTGTCTCCTTGTACAGCGATGTAAATAAATTGTACGCTTTGGCCTTTGACAACCATGATGTGTGTTGTGTTCCAAATGATGATCTGTATGTATGTATTCAAAAGTCCCACGGGATCTTCACCATCTCATTTTTGACAACTTTTTTCACTTTATGTTCACACAACATTTCGGATATAAGTAGCACATATTTTTTACATAATGACCAGTGGGTTAATTTAAAAATACAATTAATTAATGATTAATTGTAATAATTTTGCATGATTTTACATTCACATATTAAATGTAAAACAATTTCAATTTTGTTATTGTAAATTCGGCAGTTTGAAATGTCAGTGGGTTTTTGTATCTTTGCTTTCATGACGAGTCTCCGGAGAGAGGCAGCATACAAATCTAATAAATTATTATTATTGTTATTATTATTAGTTTCTGGTGCATTTTCTTGAGCAGCCAGTATAAAACCTTCCAGTTCTTTTTTTTATGGTTCCCATCTTAAACCATGTCCATGTCAATTTTTTTAAAAATAATCTTTATTAAATGTATACATTAAAAACCATCACAAAATAGACATTATAACATAATATAAAAAAGGAAAGGAATGAAAATAAAGCGAAAGTCAAAAGGTAGAAAAGAAAAGATTAGAGAGAGAGAAAGGGATAGTTATGTCAACTATCTAGTTGGCATTTCATTAACAAACGACCTATAATTTCAATTTCGATAGTGAATGTATACTACTGCTCACCGTTGATTGTTTATATTGAAGTTTTTATTAGGTTCAATTGTATGTATGTGATCTTTAATAGTTGTTAGGTGTTTGTATTGATGAACAGTCATTTGAAATTTGGTTTGTAGGGTTTGAAGAGTGTCTTCAGCACCTGTCTCGATTGATGGCTTGCATGGTTTAAAATATAAATTGTTTTCATTTCATCTGTTGTGTTGTTAAAGAGCAAAACTAATATTAGGTTTTTTTTCTTTTTTGGTGATGTTTAGATTTTTTATTTTTTAGTTGAGTCAATAGTACCATTTTTCCCAGGCTTTGTAAAAGTCCGATTCATCTCTGTTTTGTATTTCCATTGTCAATTTCGACCTTTCTGTGCATTCCATAATTTTTGTTATAAGGTTAAGAGTAGTTGGTTTTTTTTTTCTAGTTTCCAGAATTGGGCATACAAAATTCTTGCCACAGTTAAAATGTGGAGAATTATGTGCTGGTTGTCTTTTTTAAGTTTCTGCCTGATGATTCCAAGGAGGAATAACTCTGGTTTAAGGTGGATGGTCTGAAAGGTAATTTGTTCTAAAATCGTCTTGATTTTTTGCCAATATTTTTTGTGGTATCACATGTCCACCAGGCATGATTATATGATCCAGGTTGTTTTTTACACATGCAATAAAGTGGTGACAGATGATGTTGTTAATATGGCTCTACACTACATCCTACAACATCTTGAATCTCCAATGACCTATGCTAGCGCCCTCTTTGTAGACTTCAGTTCAGCATTCAACACCATCATACTGGACACTCTCTTAACCAAACTAAATCAGCTAGCGGTACCTGAACACATTTGTAAGTGGATCACAAGCTTCCCAACAGACAGGAAGCAGCAGGTGAAGCTAGGAAAAATCACATCAGATACATGTACAATTAGCACAGGTGCCCCCTCAAGGCTGTGTACTCTCACCACTTCTTTTCTCTCTATACAATAATGACTGCATTTCAAATGATCCATCTGTTAAACTATTGAAGTTTGCAGATGATACAACAGTGATCGGACTCATTCAAGACAATGATGAATCTGCATACAGATGGGAGGTTGAACAACTAACCTTGTGGTGTGACCGGAACAATCTAGAACTGAATACACTCAAAAACATAGAAATGGTGGTAGACTTTAGGAGAAACCCTTTCATCCTTCCACCTCTCACAATACTAGACAACACAGTATCGACAGATTCTATCATATTTCAAGACCTAAAAAGGTCACCTAACATCAAAAACATCATTAAAAAAGAACAACAAAGAATGTTCTTTCTGCACCAAGTCAGGAAGCTCAAACTGCCTAAAGAGCTATTGGTACAGTTCTACAGAGGAATAATTGAGTCTGTAATTGGTTCTGCAATCCAGCAAGACTGACACAGACTTCAGAGGATAATCAGAACTGCAGAAAAAATAATTGCTGCCAATCTGTCTTCCACTGAAGGCCTGTATACTGCACAAATAAAAAGAGGGTGGTGAAAATATTTACTGACCCCTCACATCCTGGACACAAATTGTTTCAACTCCAACCCTCCAAATGTTGCTACAAAGCACTGTACACCAAGACAACTAGACACAAGAACAGTTTTTTCCTGAACGCCATCACTCTACTAAACAAATAATTCCCTCAGCACTGTCAAACCTTTTACTAAGTCTGCACTTCTATTTCTAATAGTTTTTTCTCATCATTTCTATCAGCCTTTTGCAGTGTAGGCGGAGTAAGCACATAGACACAGAAGTGGGATTTATGGGTCACTTTTATTAATGCTTAGGACGGTAAAAGACAAGAGGGCGGAACTACATTTTAACCTTTCTGAGCAACTATAGGGCGAAAGCCCCCTGCTGAACAAGGGAGTGTCCCCTTGAACTTGAACTTGACCCTCCCTTGCTCCATGCCACACACATGCATGTGGGGAGGCTCACACACCCATTTGTGAAAAAGGTAGATTGGTTGATCGAGGGAATGTAGATTGATACTATAGTGGGGATGTTTTTGTCTCCTATTTATTTATTTATTTATTTATTTTATTTTATTTTATTTTATTTATTTATTGGATTTGTATGCTGCCCCTCTCCGTAGACTCAGGGCGGCTAACAATAGTAATAAAAAACAGCATGTAAATCCAATACTAAAACAACTAAAAAACCCTTATTGTAAAATCAAACAAACATTGTTTTGTTGACGGGATCTGGAGAAGGCCCACTCTGTGGGACCTAACCGGTCACTGGGATTCGTGCGGCAGAAGGCGGTCTCGTAGATACCCTGGTCCGGTGCCATGAAGGGCTTATAATTTGTATTATGAGTAGAGTGGTACCAAGAACTGGATGTTCAAGATTTTTTTGCCTCTTCTTAACAACCATTTTCTACTTAAGAACCCGAGCCCCGAAAAATTTCCCAGGAAATTTGAGAGCAGCATGAAGGCCCGGCCAGTTTCCTGCCATTCCCCCTGGGTTTCTCTCTCTAGCACAATGTATGGGAGGCAGCCTCGCGCCAGGTGTATGAGAGGCACGTGCTCCTCCTTGCTGCCTGACAATCCCTCTTTTTAAAAAAAGCCTTAAAGTTTTAGATTTCTTTGATTCCTCTCACCTCCCCTTCTTCCTTCGGCAGCGACTGTTCTCCTCCTCTTCTTCCTCCTTCTCCTCCCACCCAAATTTCGAGCTTTTATTTCTTTCCTAATGGGTTTGCCTGCATTATTTAAGGAACGAATTAAGTTCTTAAGTAGAGGTACCACTGTATATGAGTATTCATCCATTTTTGTTGGCATGCCCATGTCAAGTTGTTATCACATTTTGTTTCAATGTTTTTCAACTGTTGTCCATGTAAAGCTTTGGTTTTTCATCCGTTTAATCTGTCATCCAGCTGTTTTTCCTTATATTCTGCCTTTGTTCCTGCTATTTTTATAATGTTCTTATAATGTTGTGGTTGTTGTAATTATTATTATCATTATCATTATCATCATTTAGTTTAAGAAATGATACTGCCTCTACACAAATTAATGAGGTCATGACTGAGAGTTGAGGCAAAAGCACAAGAGATGCAATCACCAGTCTTTATCATTGACTCCCGCTGAATGTAGTCATATGAAAATAATGGATGATGTCACCAACATCTCTGAATTACACCACAGCCCAGAGTAGCTGCATGAGAAGTAAAATAACCTGAACACCACTGCTCAGAGTGAAAGATGATGACAATGAAGCAAAACTACATGAAGCAAATGATAAAAATAAGTATTCTTTCCAGTCTCATGGTCATTTAATCCTTAACCTCAGAGACGCTGATAGGGCGGTACTACTGGTAGTGACGTCAGGGGCCCGGCCAAATTGACAAATAGGGGGCCCCCGGATGGTTTTGCCGGCCCCCTGGTGCCCGCAGTAATTTGTGCCCAGTGAGCAGCGCCGACGCCGAGCTCCAGCTCCTCGCTCGCACAGGCGCAGAAGTACCGGCCCTCTCTTGGAGCGCGCGGTGAAGGTAGGAGCCCTTTCGGGGTGGCGGCGTTGGGGAATGAGGCTTGGGCGGCTGGGGCGTTCCCTGTAGCTGTAGGCTGCGCACGCCTTAGCCAGCGCATCCCAAAACGCCCCCCCAGCCCCGCACACCCTTTTCCAAGGGCACGCATGCCGCGGCTGCCCCCAGCCCCCCCGCTCCTCTAGCCCCCTCACGCCCCTGGCTACTCGCCGCTGCCCCCCGCATGCCCGCCCACCCACCCAATCCACCTCTCTTTCTCCTCCGCCGGCCAAGGTTTTTCTTGCCGAAAAAAAAAGAAAGAAAACCTTTGCAGGCTTTTTTTTTTCTTAATTTGAATGTTCCGGGCGGGCTGGCAGGGACATTAAAAATCAGTTTCGCCAGCATCCGGAGAATGAGAGAGAGTGAGAGCCACAGAGCAAGATAGAGAGAAAGTGAGAAAGACAGAGAGAGAGAGAACGAGAGAGAGAAAGAGTGAGAGAAAGAAAACAAGAGAGAGAAAGTGAGAAAGAGAGAGAGCAAGAGGGGGAGAGATAGAGAAAGGGGGAAAGAGAGAGAAAGAGAAAGAAAGAAAGAAAAAGAGAGAGAGATGAGAGAGGAAGGAAGAGAGTGAGAGAGAGGAAGAAAGCAAGATAGAGAAAGAGAGAAAGAAAGAAAGAGATGAGAGGGGAAGGAAGAGAGTGAGAGAGAGGAAGAAAGCAAGATAGAGAAAGAGGAAGGAAGAGAGAGAGAGGAAGAAAGCAAGATAGAGAAAGAGAAAGAGAGAAAGAAAGAAAGAAAGAGATGAGAGAGGAAGGAAGAGAGTGAGAGAGGGCTGTGTTTGACCTCAGAGGGCCGGGGGAGGGCTTGCCCAGGGTGTGTGGCCATGGTGGGCATGGCACGGGATTTGGGGGCAGTAGTTTTAAAATGGTGGGGTGGCAGACACTTAGGCTGTATGGGCCCCCAAAATTCCTGATGGTGGCCCTGCTTAACCTACTATATTGTGAGTAATGATAGCCTCATTGCAAGGATCACTGACGTGAGGGCAGATTTGTTGGTAATTGAATTGCATTATTACCCTACCAGAGAGTAGGGTGGAGAGGGGAGGCATACAAATCCAATTAAACTAAACTAAAGTAAACTAAACCATTTGGTTTTAGATAAATTAGAAAGCTTCATTTTTTCTTTCTTAATAATTATTTTTGCAATATCCTGGAACCTTGGAAAAATTGGAAATGGAACTGAGTGGGTTCAAGATCTGGAGAAATGAAATCTGTTCCAAATTATTGTTTCGGTATTTAAATAGAGGATAACAGTTATATTTTGTGAGTTACTTTCTTTTCCCAGAAGAAAATTAAATTACATATATATGCAAAACCTATCTTTATAGATAAATAACTGTATTTGAAATAATTTTAAAATTCATTTAATTTTAAATGAAAATGTATTTTTTCTTAATGTATAGTGCAGAAGTGTGAAGGAGTTCAGATCAATAACTTTAAATATTCCAAATAAAATGTCCTTTCAATTATTTAATGCAGCTGGAGTTAAAGAACTCCAGAAGACATTTCCTTCTCGATCTCCCTTACTGGGAAATTATGAAAAATATTTGGTCCAGATGTGTCCATTCTGCCAATGGACAGGTGTTCATTTTACACACAATTTAGGAATTCCCAGTGCAGCTAATTGCTGGAAGATAAATGCAATATTTAAATGATAGGAAAATAAAGATATGCCTATGTGCCTTTGGAGAAATGTATTATTTGCTTTTCTAAATATTAAGGTCATATTAAGCAAGATGATAAGCATGTCATTTACAATAATACCAGATGATGGTGGCAGTTTTTAAAAATACAGTATACAGTGGTCCCTCGATTTGCGCGTTCTCGATTAGCGCGAAACGCTGCAACGCGGTTTTTCAAAAAATATTAATTAAAAAAATAAAATATTAAAAAATAAAAAATAAATCCACGCTAGTTCTCTCTCTCTTTCTCTCCCTGTTGCTGGCGTGGTATATGAGAGAGAAAGAGAGAGGCAGAGGTCGGGCGCATTACCAGGAGGTGGAGGCGGCGTGGGGACGCTGGGTGCCGGGGACTCCGAGGAGGGGGTGGACGTCTGTTCCCTGAATGGAGACCGCCGGCCGCTCAATCGGGCCGGCAGGGAACAGAATGGAGCCTTCCGCGGCGGGGCTGGTAAGGGGGGAGCCGAGGGGGGTGCCGAGCCCAGCCCCGTGGCATTCGCTTTCCTCCCGCCGGCAGCCGACTGATCGTGGGCTCCTTCGCAACCTCGGAGACCTTCCTGGTTTTCGTGAACTTTCATGCCCTGGAAGCTCTCCGAGGTTGCGAAGGAGCCCACGATCAGTCTCGGCTGCGGGTGGGAGGAAGGCGAATCCCCCGTGGGCTCCGTTACATCTTCCGCTGCCAGCCAGGCCATGCTGGCGGCAGCGGAACAATCGCTGGCTGTCAACTTTTCTTTTTAAAACTGGGCAGGAGCTGACTTGCCTCCCCAGTGCTAAAAAGAAAAGTTGACAGCCAGCGCTGCGACTGCCGGAATGCTGAGCCTCCCGTTCTCCCCCACCTCGCCCCTTCCAGTTTCGGCGCTCATCCAGGGGGGCGTGTGTGGACTGGCAAGCGGCAAGTGATCTGGCGGGAAGACCAAGGGAAGGTTCCTTCAGCCGCCCAACACCTGATCCGCTCCGCAGCACGGCAGCAGCGAGGAGCCGAAGATGGGGTTTCCCCTTTGCCTTTACCCCATCTTCGGCTCCTCGCTGCTTCCGCGCTGCGGAGCAGATCAGCTGTTGGGCGGCTGAAGGAATCTTCCCTTGGTCTTCCCCGCCGCCCACACGCAAACTCCACCATCTGCGCATGTGCGGCCATGAAAAAAATGGCGCACATGCGCAGATGGTGGTTTTACTTCCGCATCCAATATAACGCGGAAATCGGTTAGCGTGGGAGGTCTTGGAACGTAACCCCCGCGCTAACCGAGAGATCACTGTATATTTTGCTCTTGGGAATGCAAAAAATAGGGAGGGAAGATTAAATATAATTCTGATCACCACAGGTCTCCAGAGTTTATTTTGTATCAGTATTTGAATTAGCAGAGACTGAATTTAGAAGCTAGACTTCTCCTCCCCCCTCACCTCCTCCTCCTCCTCCTATGTTTACTACTAATACTACTACTACTACTATCTTTCCATCTCTCTGGCTCTCTATCTTCTTCTCTAACTTTCTCCTCCTCCATAATGTCTAAGTCTAGATACAATCTGTTGTGATTCCGTCTGAGGCCCCTCAGGGAACGGCTGATCCTCTGCCGGCTTCCTGCTCAGAGGGGGAGGATGAGGAACAGGAGGTTCAGGCAGACGGGGAGGAGGAATCTCAGGCTGAGGGAGAGGGAGGACAGCCAGAGTCCCCCGAGAGGGAGCTCTCCCCAGCAAGCAGCCTGGATTCCTTAGATGAAAATGCACAAGCAATAATCGATCTCCGGCAGAGAAGAGCAACACAACGAAAGGGACAATTAGCCAGGTACTTTCAGCACTAAAGAGGCAACAGCTGGGTTTGGGTGTGGTGCTCTCTGGAAAGGCTGAAAAGGCAGACCCACCCTTTCTGGCTTGTGGAGTATTATCTTTGGGAGTCCTGGGACCTGGCTGTGATCTTTGGCGTCTTGGAATTCTGGTTTGTGACTTTGAATACTGAAACCTTGGGGGGAAAAGGTGTGGGTCTTATTCTCTACAGTGGTGGGTGTGCCAGCAAGAAGTCTGCTGTATTGTCTGGCCATCAGGACTCTGCTGTGAAGTCTCATAGTCTGCCTGTTGGGAAGAACAGGTTTTTCTCTGTGTTTATTTTTCAAACTATAAAGTGCTTTTGCTTTTACCAGCGTGTCTGGCTGCTTTTTCCAGTTGGTGTTGAAGTCTGGGGGCACCCAGACAGAACACAATCCAATAAGAAAAGTTATTTTAAAAAACCCTAAAGGTAATTCCCTATATAATTATTTAAATACAATTGTAAGCAAATCTCTTGATTGTTAGTAGAATCAGTATATAAGACCAGAGATAAAATAGAACATAATTTTTAAAAAACCACAGATGTCAAAGAGAAGATATTAAGCAATATAATAATAATAATAATAATAATAATAATAATAATAATAATAATAATTTATTAGATTTGTATGCTGCCACATAATAAAAAATATGATTATTTTTGCAACCTACTTTGCATTTTTCTGTTGAATTAACATGCATATGAATGAGTTATGAATTAGAATCTAATAATTATTTCTACTCATTCTTTTTTATTCACTCGGATTGATTTAAAGGAGGTTTTATACCATTAGATTAATTCATCTTAATTCATCTAGTTAAATTTCCAAATCCTCTTTAAATGCTATTTTATTTGATATAGTTGTATGAAAAATCCCATTGGTTTTAAATGTAATGCATACATATAATTTTAGAAATAGTATTAATGATCTTTCATGAAAATAAATTATGAACCTCTCTTCTATAAAATCAGCTTGAAACCTGTGACCAATTATTCAGCAAAATACTGTATATTCAGCATTGGCAGGTCTGTCAGCAATCATCAGATCTCCAATCCTATAAAGTCCTTTGTTTTTGTAATCATTATACCAAGCATATTTTCTAGTGAATGTAAACTTGGATGCCCAAAAATTAGGAAAATAGGAGAAAAACCAGGTGGTAAGAATTATTTGTTTAACATTATTTGAGTTCTTTAATTTTATATCTCATTTAAGTAGGTTTCATGAAGAAAGTAAAGGATGGGCATTAAAGATGGAAAGGAAATCCACTTTGGTTTTCCTTTACATTAAGTATTGGAATGTGTCAAAATGAAAATATATGGGGTTTAGGCTAATACAAAATCTTGAAGGGGAGCTCTTTTTCTCAAAGCTTTAACAAAATGACCCTTACATGTATTTCTTTCACAATGTAAAGTACTACCTACAGGGCCGCCGATAGGGCAGTATTACCGGCCTCAGGGGCCCGGCCAAATTGAAAAATTGGGGGGCCCCGGTGATTGAAGAAGACCGATAACATTATTGCGTATAATTTATCTTCTGGTTACCTGTTATTTATTGGTATTATTGTGAAAACAAATATTTTTCTAGTGTGATGCAGGAGTATTTTGTCTTTATCCTTTGTGCCATCTTATTGCTGCTTTTAATATTGTTGATGGCAAAATTAATAATATTTTGTTAATTTGGTGTATTTGCACTGTTCTGGTTATTTATTTATATGTATGTAATATGTTAATGTCACTTGAATATATTTTCTGCGTTATTAACATATTATTAATCTGTCAAACAAGTGTACCTTGTTGTAGTGGCAGGGTTTACTTTTTTTTTTTTGTGAAAGGTAAATTTAATACATAATTGGTATGTCGCAAAATAAAGTAGTTTTAAAATGGCGGGGTGGGGCCCAGACACTTAGGCTGTATGGGGCCCCAAAATTCCTGATGGCGGCCCTGACTACCTACTGCTAGGCAGTATATTAGAGATAACTCTATATTGAGTTGTTGCTTTAAGATCATGCTTGCTTGCTTAGTTTACTGCGCTAAATGCACTGTGTTTTCAGATACAGAAGACATTTCCACTGAAGCAAAGCAGCTTGATGAAGTGAAACATTCCCCATGGACATTTTTATTTAGAAGGGTCATGGGAAAATAGTTTGCTTTTGCATGTTGTTTTAGATTTGTTCACACTTGTGGAACAGATTTTGGAGGCAAAGAGACTCCAAAGCCAAGCAGCACCTCCTTGTAATGTTCTAAAGAGGCTTTCTATCTGGTTATCAAACAAAATTGATTATCTGCCATCAATTTGGTTTCAACTCTTAGTGATTAAATAGAAGATATAGAATAGCTAGCTAGCTAGATAGATAGAAGACAGACAGACCAACAGGCTAGAATAGCTATAGAAACAACCCATCAGATGTTTAGAAACAGCTGTCCAAAAACATTCCATCAAAACGGACAGAAGAGATACTGTATGTTTTGGGTACTGTTTGCAAGGAGCTACACCTGGCAGGACCCCGGAAACAGACTTTTGTTGGGGCATCCAGTCTTGGCATATAATCCCCCCAGATGTGAAGTTGATCTCAACTCCCTTCCACAAGTCCCTAAAATCTTGGTTGAGTCAACAGGCATGGAGGTCTCAAGGGAATGTTGGGTAGATGAAGAGGCTCCATTGTCTTTTCTCTTTGCCTTTTAATTACATATAAATTATTTAATTGCTGATTGTTTTTATTTTCGGCTGCCCAGAGTCACATTTTGTGAAATAGGTGGTTATATAGATAAAATATTTAAATAAAAATATTTAAAACAACATAGATTATTGCAGGCAAGACTTCTCATTCAGAAAGGTTGCATACAGTTTTCATACAAATATGTCTACGTTAAGCAAGTTGAACACCAAATAAGAGTACTTTCTTTGCATTTTTTAAAAAAAATATGGAAATCACTTCCATCACTCTTGATAGAATTGAATGATAAGTCTACACTGCAGATTTAGATTAATCCCAATGATCCTACACAAGCAACTATGAAATGGGAAACATTTGATCTACTCATCCCTGACACTATCATTCTGAATAATGCTACCATTAGTTATTTTTTATCATGCCTTCATCTGTGACTGACATGACAATTATTTTCTTGGTTGATAAATGTTTGTCTTTTGGGGAATTATATCTCCTTCTATTTATTATGCTTATCCAGTGTGATGTATAGATATTAGTTCATGCTTATAGGTAATATTGTTTCTGTCAGTTCACAACTGTCATACGAAGAAGTTTACTGTCACAGAAAACCATGTAATACCCCCGAGTGTTTAAAATGATCTATTGCTCTATCACCAAATGTTTATAGTTTCAGTTGGTGTTCACTCACATTGATGGCTGCCAAAGATGCACATGAAAAAGATAGATGGGACAAATGTTGCTAATGAATGTCAGTCAACTAGAGTCCATTTATATTTTGATATTTACCTTTCCGATACATATTTCAATTGGAGAACAACATTCAGAGCTATAAAGAGAATCTCTGCTCTGGGCATGTCTATTTCACAAGTCCTCAGATTTCCTTTGAGACCACAATGACAGTTTAAAACAAGTTTGTCTTTATTGTGCAAATGTGCCTAAAGGAAGTTAAAAGTGGCTGGGAATTTTTAAACGTAGTTCATAATTCCCACCTGGATTTCAAGTGTTCTTTTGTCGGGAGTGAGTTACATTTCCAGACTGGTTTATATCACAAACGAAAGTCCCAAAGGGCTCTTCAATCTGCATTCAAATAGCACAATTAACACTCATACTTCACTGCATCTTCTGTAAGGAAGGAAACTCTCATAAAACAAAGACATATTTCCTGAAAAGTCCTATAAGACCATATAAAACACCCAAGATAATTCCATGTGGAATACAGAAACTTTACCATACCCTCCATTTTCTCTTTACCATTCATCTGATGCTGTTTTTTCCAGTATCTATGGAGATTCTCAGTCATTCAGGTTATGGGTGTCCCAAAGATGCTTTATTCAAAAGGCAACTGGAATCAGAACTGAAGAAGCTTCTTGGATGACAAACAAAACATCTTCAATGAAAAACAAAGTCCAATTGCCTTTTGAAAAAGCAATTTGGGACAATTTTCTTCAATGTTATATGCCACATCCATTAATTTCCATCAATGTCAAGATTTTTTACTTATTTTATTTTACAAAAATGCTTTCTTTATTCCACAAGATATATGCACATCTCCTAACTGAAATTTTGCAATAAAATATATGAAGATAAAATACTGTACCTTTGGCTTTGTCCAGTCAGTTGCTTTCCTATTTTATGGATTCTTAGATATGCAAAACATGGGATTGGTACAATGTATCTTCATATTGATTCCATTTAGTTTACTTCTTATCAAATCATATTCCAATTTCTTGATTGAGTTGTCTACTCCAATCTTTAAGGGAGGAATAACTAACCTAATGCCTTCCAGATAATTTAGACCTGTGATAGTAAACCTGTGGTACGTGTGCCAGAAGTGGTATGCAGAGCATCTCTCTGGGCATGCAGATCATCACCTGTTGCTCTTCTGGGGAGCACTGGAAACCAGAAGTGCAGCCATCTGGTCTGCACGATCTGAAGTTTCCGAACACTTTTCAAAGGTAGCCCCATGTAGAGAGCATTACAGTAGTCGAGCCTCAAGGTGATGAGGGCATGAGTGACTGTGAGCAGTGACTCCCAGTCCAAATAGGGCTGCAACTGGTGCACCAGGCGAACCTGGGCAAACGCCCCCCTCGCCACAGCTGAAAGATGTTTCTCCAATGTGAGCTGTGGATCGAGGAGGACGCCCAAGTTGCGGACCCTCTCTGAGGGGGTCAATGTCCCCCCCCTGGGTAATGGACAGACAGATAGAATTGTCCTTGGGAGGCAAAACCCACAGCCACTCCGTCTTGTCAGGGATGAGTTTGAATCTGTTGACACCCATCCAGACCCTAACAGCCTCCAGGCACTGGCATATCACTTCCCCTGCTTCGTTGACTGGACATGGGGTGGAGATGTATAACTGGGTATCATCCGCATACTGGTGATACCTCACCCCATGCCTTTGGATGATCTCACCCAGCGGTTTCATGTAGATATTAAATAGCAGGGGGGAGAGGACTGACCCCTGAGATACCCCACAAGGGAGAGACCTAGAGGTCGACCTCTGACCCCCCACTAACACCGACTGCGACTGACCGGAGAGGTAGGAGGAGAACCACTGTAGAACAGTGCCTCCCACTCCCAACCCCTCCAGTCAGCGCAGAAGGATACCATGGTCGATGGTATCAAAAGCCGCTGAGAGGTCGAGAAGCACCAGGACGGAGGATAAACCCCTGTCCCGGGCCTGCCAGAGATCATCCATCAATGCGACCAAAGCAGTTTCCGTGCCGGGCCTGAATCCTGACTGCTGAGGGCCTAGATAATCGGCTTCTTCCAAGGACCGCTGGAGCTGGAGCGCCACCACCTTCTCGACAACCTTCCTCCATGCTGGAGTTGGAGACTGGACGATAGTTATTGAGAATGGCTGGGTCCAGGGAAGGCTTCTTGAGGAGGGGGCGCACAAGTGCTTCCTTGTAGGGATCCGGAAAGGACACCCTCCCCAGAGCAGCATTGACAATCTCCTGGACCCAGCTACGTGTCACCTCCCTGCTGGCCAAAACCAGCCAGGAGGGACACGGATTCAGTAAGCAGGTGGTGGAACTCACAGCTCCAATGGCCTTGTCCACTTCATCAGGTGTCACCAGATCAAACTCTTCCCAGACAGATGGACAAGTACAAGCCCCAGTCACCTCGACTGACTCATTGTCAGTCGATTCTGTTATCCAATTGGAGTTGAGGTCCGCCCGGATCCGAGCGATTTTATCAGCAAAAAACGCACATCTTGCTGCCTTGAGCGCCATTTTGTAAGTCTTAATATGAGCTCTTACAAGTGTTCAATCAGATTCAGACCTACTCTTCCTCCATTGCTTCTCTAGACGTCTCTTCTGACATTTCAACTCCAATAGCTGCTCGTTGAACCATGGAGCTCTACGGGGTCTAGTGCCGCAATGGCGCAATCCGGTCAAGAGCCTCTGCTGCAGCTTTGTTCCAGGCCACAGCAAGAGACTCTGCCGAACTGTGGACGAGTGCATCTGGAATAACCCCAAAAGAGGGTCAAAAACTGGGTGCATTCTATACACCGAAGGCTGCACCCAGGGAGGGGAAAGGGAGTTGGTGGATAGCGGTAATAGCCACAATTGGTGGCTACAGACAGCTGATTGGTGGTATTCCAAGAGATTGATACAACTGCCAATCAGAAATGAAGAACGAAGGGGGAGATAACAAAGTTAGCCATCGAAACGGTAGCTTCACTGGAGAAAACACAAGGCTCTATTTCTGGTGCCTGGGGTGGAGGTTAGTGTGCTCCAATCAGCCTTTGAGGACAGAAACACGGAGGAGCAGTGGGGGGTGGAGCACCCCCAAGGTGGAAAAAGAAAGCAGGCAGCCTCAAAGGGCAAACACTCAGTTGCAATGAAAGGTTTTTGGGGAATGCCCCCCCATGCCCCCCTGATCAGCAGAGATGCTTTCTGGGAAGGATGGGAGAAGCTGCTCTCCCTGAACTCTCCCTACATGATCTGAGTGCCAGACTCTGCTGTGAGTGTGCACAGAAACTTCACCACCCTTTCCAGTTATCACACTTAAAGAAACCTGAATTCAACACTGTTTGTTTCACCAACCTCTCTAGTATTAAAGCGATCTGGACTCCAGTCTCTCTTTCCCAGGGTGAGATCGGACTAAAGCAACCCCCAGCCTTGCCCTGACTACAGAAGGAGATACTTTTCACTTCCTGTTAGATCACTTCTGATCATTTCTGCAAGTGAGGGGGGGGGAGAGATAAGCAGCTCCTCTTTCCCTCCCTCCCTCCTTCCTTCTCAAAAGACTGCAACCTTGTTCCTCGCACTTCCTTTCCAGAATCTCTGGTGATAATCTTTATGGCTCTTTGTAAATAGAGCTAAAAGGTTTAAAGAGCAAAGTAGCCACAGCTAGAGGAGGACTAGCTCAGGAAGTTTCAATACCTTGCAGTGCACCCTTATCCCTAACTCAGGGGTCTTCAGACTTGACAGCTTTAAGACTAATGAACTTCAACTCCCATTCCTGAGCTAGCATGACTGGAGGAGGATTCTGAGAATTGAAGTCCACAAGTCTTAAAGTTGCCAGGTTTGGAGACCCTTGCACCCATAATCCCTAATCCAGGGATTTTCAAACTTGACAGCTTTAAGACTAATGAACTTCAACTCCCATTCCTGAACTAGCATGACTGGAGGATTCTGGGAATTGAAGTCCACAAGTCTTAAAGTTGCCAAATTTGAAGATCCCTGGGTTAGGGATTAAGGGTGCAAAGGTCTCCAAACCTGGCAACTTTAAAACTTGTGGACTTCAACTCCCATTCCTGAGCTAGCACGACTGGAGGAGGAATTCTGGGAGTTGGTCCACAAGTCTTAAAGCTGTCAAGTTTGAAGTTTGTAAAAATTGTCCATGGTTGTAAAAAGTATACATGTTTGTAAAAAGTATTCTGCTACACTGGTATTATATTAAATAATATATTACTGCACCATTTGGTTCAGGATGCTTTTTTCTTGAGAAAGAAAAAGAAATTGCATGCCTTTTTGGATATTGACAAAATGAAGGTTTTTTCCTCCCTCCAGAATATAATTCTGATAGATACATTGAAAATCTCCAAATCCACTTTTGGATTCTGTGCTTGAGGTGAAAAAAATAGCTTTGATTTTTAGGTTAGATAGGTTTGGTGCTATAGAAATGGTTAATATGTTATTAAATAAAAATAAAATGTTCAGATTTTAAGTTAGTACATTATTCTGCTGCACCAAAAACAACTGGGAGTGAATGCTTTCCCCCTCTTTCCCCTCTCTACCCTAACCTTTTCTTCTTCTCCTTCTTTTCCCCCATTTTACTTTTTTCATTTTAAAAAATATTTTTATATTTTGTGCTTTGATAAATTAATAAAATTTTGAACAAGAATCTCCAATCCCATTCTAAAGTACCGTATATACTCGAGTATAAGCCGACCCGAGTATAAGCCGAGGCACCAATTTTTGCCACAAAAACTGGGAAAACGTATTGACCCGAGTATAAGCCGAGGTTAGAAAATGCAGTGGCTACTGGTAACTTATAAAAATGGAAAACAATAAAATTACATTAATTGAGACATGTTTTAGAATATTTATTTTAAAGAAAACCAGTAAACTAGCTCTGTAAATTTAAAAGAGGGTAAACAAATTAACAATATTAACAATAAATTAAAAAGTAAAAAAAGTAGCTCGATCAGGAACAAAGCTAAAACCTAACAGTTAAAATCCTTCAAAACTGGATTCCTTCTCATCATTAATTGGATTTACATTATTGTTCTGTTTTTATATATGCTGTGAGCCACCCTGAGTCCTTGGAGAGGGATTGCATACAAATCCAATTAAATAAATAAACAAACAAACAAATAAATAAATAAGTGTATCCAAAGAAGAGCTTCAGCATTAGCTGCTGTGAGGTTATCAGCATAGAAAACCAAATAGATAGATAGATAGATAGATAGATAGATAGATAGATAGATAGATAGATATAGATAGAAAGATAGATAGACAGACAGACAGACAGACAGACAGAAAAATAGATAGATAGATAGATAGATAGATAGATAGAAATAGATACAGATAGATAGATAGATAGATAGATATAGATAGAAAGATAGATAGACAGACAGACACACACACAGACAGATAGAAAAATAGATAGATAGATAGATAGATAGAAATAGATACAGATAGATAGATAGATAGATAGATAGATAGAAAGAAAAATAGATAGATAGAAAAATAGATAGATAGAAAGATAGAAAAATAGATAGATAGAAATAGATACAGATAGATAGATAGATGATAGATAGATAGATAGATAGATAGACAGATAGATATAGATAGAAAGATAGATAGACAGACAGACAGATAGAAAAATAGATAGATAGATAGATAGATAGAAATAGATACAGATAGATAGATAGATAGATAGATATAGATAGAAAGATAGACAGACAGACACACAGACAGATAGAAAAATAGATAGATAGATAGATAGAAATAGATACAGATAGATAGATAGATAGAAAGAAAAATAGATAGATAGAAAAATAGATAGATAGAAAGATAGAAAAATAGATAGATAGAAATAGATACAGATAGATAGATAGATGATAGATAGATAGATAGATAGACAGATAGATATAGATAGAAAGATAGATAGACAGACAGACAGATAGAAAAATAGATAGATAGATAGATAGAAATAGATACAGATAGATAGATAGATAGATAGATAGAAAAATAGATAGATAGAAAAATAGATAGATAGAAAGATAGACAGATAGAAAAAGAATTCCTGTCTAGCTCTGCCTCATAACACATTATTAGATCCTATCCAAGCAAGGACAGCAACTACCACAAAATACCATTTTTTAAACAGTTTAAATCCTTTCAAAGGAGGGGGAGGAGAATCTGACAGCAGGGGGCCTTTTTAATCCGACTAAGGACAATGCAGAGAGAGCAAAGAATAGTTACTCACCATTGCTTTTTCCCCCTCTCAGTTGGAGCAAATGGCTGCCTCATTTGCTTGAGGCAGGGAGAGGAACTACGGCGTGCCAGAGGGGACAAAAGCTGGTGCCTCCTCGCTCTGGCTCAAGCAATGGCGCCCTCGTGTGGTGACTTTGTCAATGACCCGAGTATAAGCCGAGGCTGTGTTTTTCAGCCCATTTTTTGGGCTGAAAAACTCGGCTTATACTCGAGTATATACGGTATCTTTTCAATTTTGAATCCAAATAACTACAAGCAGTGTTCTCTCTAAATTTTTTTTGGGGTGGGCGGAAAAGTATTGTGTCTGAGCGGCAGTCCCTTCGGGACTGGGCGACACAGAAATAATAATAAAATTTCCCTCTCGGCTTCTGGGCAGGTTTGGAAAACTCTGAGTTGATGATGATTTTTAAGTGAGCTCACTGCTCAGCTTAGAGGGAACTATGACTACAAGTCACTATTTAAAATATCTGCTATATCTTGCTATTTTTATTCTTTTTGCTCTCATCTTTTGATGTTTTGTTCATCTTCTTCATGCATTCATTTGTCTCTATGGTTTGGGATAGGACATGTATTCATGAATAGGCTTCCCAGAATTTAATAAACTTACCATCTGTCAGGTTATTGGTGGCTTAGAGGAATTTAGACACCATCATATACAGCAATAATTAAATTCAATTGATTTTGGTGATTTTATTGAACTGGGGACAATAGTAAGATATTTCCTTGAAGGTTTTAAAGAATTCTTCTAGTTGTCAATTTAGCCTTTTCCAATTAAGCCCTTTAATTGCACAATTTTGGGAAGAATGTTTAGAATCGCCTAGGTCCAATAAGGAAAAAAGTCATTTAAACTTCCTGTCAGGTTACCAAAAATGGGGAAAATGTAAAGAAAACGGAAAGCCATTTCTTTATATCTTTTTTTCCATTTACTTCCTTTGCATTTTTTCTTTCATTCATTTTCTATTTATCATTTTCCTTTTCCTTTACTTTCATTTTTCATTAAATTTGTGTTGTACTAATCTTGTAAAAAATTTCCTCAATAAAAAAAGTTTAAAAAGTTATTGCCAGGAAAGATATAGAAGTCGATATTTATACTAAGGTGCTGGTGAAGATCATTGTGTAATAATAACATTATTTTCTGTCACGTGATCTTTTTACTCATACTCACAATCGCAGCTCTGCACAGCCAGGAGAACTGTAGCTTTGCAAATCCAACCAATCCAATCACTAAATGACAATTATTTCAGACAGCAAGAAGCATTTCTAGCCAAACCTAGTAAAAAGTTCTTTGGGCTTCAGAAAATCATATTATACAATAAGCTTTGAAAAAGAAAACAGTTTAGCAGCTAAGGAAAATTTTAAAAATATACTTGAAAATGTTAATGGTGGAAAGTAACTTCTGATGGTCTCTTATTTATTTTATTTTTATTTATTTATTTTATTTACTTGTTTTGTCATGTACATATTGGTGGTGTACAAAGATATATTTATATACATGATACTAGCAAAAGAGAAACATTAGGACAGGAGACGGAAGGCACTTTGGTGCACTTATGCATGCCCCTTACTGACCTCTTAGGAGAGGTCAACAGTGGATAATCTAAGGGTATAATTTTGGGGGTTAGTTGATGATAGTACGGAGTCTGGTAGTGAGTTCCATATATTGACTATTCGGTTACTAAAGTCGTATTTCCTGAAGTCGAAATTAGAGCAGTTTACTCTAAGTTTGTATCTGTTGTGTGCTTGTGTGTTGTTGTGGTTGAAGCTAAAGTAGTCATTTATTTATTTATTTATTCATTTATATTTATTTATTTAATTGGATTTGTATGCCACCCCTCTCTGACATTGTCTCATTGACAAGAAGGACATTGTAGCAGATGATTTTATGGGCTATGCTTAGGTCATGTTAAGATGACGTAGTTCTAAGCTTTCTAAATCTAGGATTATAAGTCTAGTTGTGTAGGATATTATGTTGCGAGTGGAGGAGTGGAGGGCTCTTCTAATAAAGTATCTCTGGACATTTTCTAGAGTGTTTGTCCAAAACGTGGTGTGGGTTCCAAACAGATGAGCTGTATTCAAGGATCTGGTGAAAGTTTTGTATGCTCTGGTTAGTAGTGTGAGATTACCAGAGCAGAAGATATGTAGGATTAGATTAACAACTCTCGAAGCCTTTTTGGTGATGTTGTTCCAGTGTGGTTTGGCACTTAGGTCATTTGATATGAGTATTCCAAGGTCTTTAACAGAGTGAGGGTTGTCTGCAAGGTCTTGTTTATTCAGCTTGAATTTGATGTTCTGATTCCCTTTGCCAATGTGTGGGACAGAGCATTTTTTGGTTGAGATTTGGAGTTGCCAGTTGTTTGACCATTCAGACACAAAGTCAAGTTTGACATCATCGGTGAAGAGAATGCAGTTGCTTATAATGTGATCACAAAGGTCATTTATATAGAATATGAAGAGTCTTGGTCCAAGTACACTGCCTTGGGGTACGCTGCTCTTAACTGGAACAGGATTAGATATGGCACTCCCTATTTTGACAACTTGTTGTCTGTTTGATAGGAATACAGTTATCCAACTATGGAGGGATCCTAAGATTCTGTAGGATTTGAGTTTTAGAAGTAGTTTGTCATGAACCATTAAGTTGAAGGCTTTACAGAAGTCAATGTAAATTTCATATATAGATTTGCCCTGATCAAGATGTGTGGTCCATGGTTTTGCAATAAAGGAGTTGCAGGTTGCAGGATAATATTTTTCTGAAACCAAATTGTTTGTTAGAGAGTAGGTTGTTATTTTCTAGGTGGAGAGTAATTGATTGGTTTATGATTGATTCCATGACTTTGCGTATGACACAGCATAATGAGATTGGTCTGTAGTTTTCAACTAGACTGGGATTTCCTTTTTTGAAGATGGGAATGACTGTTGCTTGGGACCATAGCTTTGGTAGTGAGCTGGTCCTGAATGATTTTTCAAAGATTATGCTTAGTGGTTCAGCTATGGCTGTGGAGAGCTTTTTTAGGAAATTTGCACATAAACCATCAGGCCCAATTGATAGAGAAGGTTTAAGGTTGTGTATTATTATTATTATTATTATTATTATTATTATTATTATTATTATTTAGATTTGTATGCCGCCCCTCTCCGAAGACTAGTGCTTTTTCAACTATGTCTTAAGTCATTGTGAGTGTTTGAGGTACGATAAGTGAATTTTGGGGATGAGCCATTGCTGTTTACAAAGACTGAGCTAAAGAATATGTTGAAGAGGTTAGCTTTGGTTGATTAATAGAATTCTTTGTTTTTGGATCCTTTTAGTGGTGGGATGGGTCTTGAGTCCTTGAGTTTGTTATTACAAAGTGGTAGAAGACACAGTTGGATTTAGTGCGCAGGAGGTTTTCCTCTTTATTTGCTGGCATATACTTTTGCAGCGGCTTTTGAAGTTGGCTACATGACCTTTTTTGTTTTTATTTTATTTTTTATTTTATTAATAGAGTTGAAAGGGACCGTTAGGTCATCGAGTCCAACCCCCTGCCTGAGCAGGAAACCCTACAGCACCCCAGCCAAATGGAAGTCCAATCTCCTCTTGAAGGTGTCCAGAGTTGGGGAGTATTTTCCGCCAGAGATTTTTTTTTTTTTTGGGTTTGTAGTTTTCTTATTGAGATGGGTAAGTTATTAGTCGTACATGTAGTCTGATAATTCTTTTGATTTCAAGCAAGAATGTGTTGTAGAGGTCATCAGCAGTGTTATAGCCAGAGAATAGAGTTTGCCAGTCAGGAATTGAGAGACCGGCGTCTATGAGTTCATTGTTGGTTTTTTTTAATTGTACTTGGATGTCACATTATTAGGGTGAATTTTGGAGTGGTGTAGGTAGAGGCAGAAGTTAATCATGGTGTGGTCGTGTTGGAAAAAGATTCTTTTATTTGTAGTCCATTAATTGCACTTTTGCTGTTGCAGAATACAAGGTCTGGGCAGATGTTGAGTCTACTATTGTTTTTTACTAGTTGGTCGAGTCCCCGATTGGTAACAGCATTGTATAGGGTAGTATGGATTGGTTCCATAGTGCATTCGTTTAGGGTCCAGTTAATGTGGGGTAGGTTGAGGTCACCAAGGAAGATAAGGTGTTATGGGCAGGAGGCTGCCCACATTAGTAGTGAGGTTAATTTGTTTGCATGGGTGATGTCGTAGTCACGGCCCCTGTAACAAAGTAGGAAGTGAAGTGTGGCATTTAGGGATAGATCGCGGATGATGGTTTCAGGGAGTGTAAAATCATGTGCAACTTGGATGTTTTTTAGGTTTAGTGACTTTTCGTAAAATATAGCTCCTCTGCCTCCTCTGCGGGATACAGGGTTGGACCAGAACACAAGATAGTTTGTTGATGTGATGATGGAGTTGGGATAGGATGCATTTAGCCATGTTTCACAGACAAAAATAAAGTTGAACGCATCAGTGTCTAATAGGAGGCGGAATTCAGACATCATGTTAACTATGCTTCTTGCATTGATTAGTTTGCATTTGGGATTGGTTTTGTATTCGAAATTGCTCTTAAAAGGACCAGAAAAAGATTACGAGAGGGAAACCTGTATTTCTATCTTTTTTCTCAATGATCTAATCCTACATAGCTTCTGCTCTGGCAATCTCACACTGCTTACAAGAGGTTACAAAACTTTTGTCAGATCCATCCTCGAATACAGCTCATCTGTTTGGAACCGATATCGCATCTCAGACATTAACACCCTTGAAAATGTCCAAAGATACTTCACCAGATGAACCCTTCATTCCTCCACTCAAAATAGAATACCCTACAAGACTAGACTTTCAATCCTGGGCCTAGAAAGCCTAGAACTAAGATGCCTTAAACAAGATCTAAGTATTGCCCATAAGATCATATGCTGCAACGTCCTGCCTGTCAGCGACTACTTCAGCTTCAAGCACAACAACACAAGAGCACACAACAGATTTAAACTTAATATTAACCGCTCCAAACTTGACCGTAAAAAATATGACTTCAGTAACCGAGTTGTCGAAGCGTGGAACTCATTACCCAAACCCCCCAACACTTTACCCTTAGATTATCTACGGTTGACCTATCCAGATTCCTAAGAGGTCAGAAAGGGGCGAGTACAAGTGCACTAGAGTGCCTTCCGTCCCCTGTCCTTTTGCTCTCCTATATCTCCTATACCTTTCTTCCATTCCTATATCTCTTCTTATATTCTTTCATTGATATGTTCTATTACTATATCTTCTTTTCTATTCTTTCATAGATATATTTTACTATGAGTATCTCCTCTATAACCTTCATCATGTATTTTACTATATGTATATATGATTCGACACAAAAATATGTAACCCTTCCCTGGTGCAGAGCTGAACGGATTGGATACTGTAGCCTAGAGGATAATTCTCTGCCTTACAAGGCAAAGGTTGCAGGTTCAAGTCCCAGTGGGTATGGCTAGCTGATGAGGCCAAAATAAGGCCGAAATAGATCTATCCTAGTCTCCCTTAATTTTCAAATTCAGCAAAAAAAAAAAAAAGTGACATATACCCACTAAAACTCTCATTGTGTATTGGGCAAAATAAACAAATTTAAAAAATCTTTCCCATTTACTCCCTTTCTCCCCCAATCTGAATGGTGCAACATCATATAATGGAAATTCTCCTCCTGCGCTCTATTTTGTTACCTGCCTTGAGCAGCTATTAAGCAAAGGGAATTATTTTGCAAGTTTATGGGGAATCACAATGATTTATCAACCCTAAAAGGGGAAAAATAGCTCAATTTCTCAGCAGAGAATGAAAGGAGGGGAGAAAGTCTTTGAGCATAAACAGATTGTACTATTTATACATGAAAATATTCCTCTGCATCTATTAATTTGCAACAACCATGTATTTTAATTAATCATAGCAGTTGCTATGGAAACACTTATCATTCAATTACAGCTCTGTGAGGCAGTATTGCAAATTTATCATCATGTGAAAGAGGTAGCTCTTTTGCTAAATTAGAGTCTGTATCGGACACTCTGGAAATAAAGGTTTTTGGTAACAGTCACTAGGTTGATGCAGTCATCTAGGTTGATGCAGCCATCCTCGGAGAGGGGCAGCATACAAATCCAATAAATAAATAAAATAAATAAATCTGTCTACACATGGATATAAATTAAGGCAGTTGGAGGACATAGTGCAATTTTGAAACCTGGTAGTTGCTTCTCCTTGCAACATGGATCTGATTGTCCTCAGTCTTTGAAAGTAATCTCATTGAAAGAGTACAAGGAAGTGCCTAACTTATTGCATGACAGTAGTAAACTGGAGGTGAAGAGTAGTTTTTGAAGTGATAGCAAAGTTGCTTGCAATGAGGAATCTTCACATGATATGTATATGTAAGGTATCTAGAGAATTCCTCAGTTTCCATTCCCAAGAAGCTTTTACAATATAGCTTTAAAAAAAACTGTGGAGAAGTGCCTTCCTTCCCCCCCACCCCAACTCTTCCCTCTGTTATCTCTGCTCATGGATTCTGGCCTCTCCATGTCACACCACCCTGTATCTGATCCTGTCTGCCTGACACCAAATGGGCAGTTGGCCTTCTGCTCCATGCCAGAAGCTGATGTCATCCTCACTATGTTTCATCTTTCCACTACGCTTCAGCTGTCATAAGTAACGGGGAGAGGTGGTAGGGTTTGGGGGAATTTGGGAGGGGAAGGTTTCTGGAGGGGCCCTGATAACTTTCATTTCTCTGGCAAAAGCCAGGATCAGTTTCGATTCTCCTTGAGAAGAGGTGAGAAGAAAGTGTTAGAAGCTGCATTCCACAAGCATGACACCAGGGTCCACCTGACAAAGATGGACAATGGGGATTGGCTATTTCCCAAGGGGAGGCAAGTGGGATTCTTTGATATGGGTAACTATCTTGCCTTTTTCTTGACTTTGCTTTGCTTCTGATGCATTCATTTCTGATTTGAGTAAAATTCACTTTTGAAGTTCAAAATGGACCCTGAGTTTTATTTTTTTTCAATTCTGAGTGCAGCCAGCCTGACAGCTGATTTCCCTCATGCCTGAAGTTGTGCAATTGGGTGGTAGCTAATTGTCCTATGTGTTCAAAGACCCAGGACGAAGAGACAATGTTGGAGAGAATTGGTGGAGAATGAGCCAGGACAAATGGTGTGGGATGGATGGAGGGCCAGAGGGCCATTGGCCAGGGTGAATGGCTGGGGGAGGGCCAGTGGAGGAGGAAAGCTGGCTGTAAATGGGCTGAGGCAAGAAGCTGGAGGTGAAGGAGGGGTGGTGAAGCCTGAAGGTTCCCAGCTACCTTTCAATGCTGGGTTTCCTTGCTGCATTTTTTAGAGTTGGTGATGGTGGTGGTGTTACTCATTCAGTTGAGCCTGACTATGAGCCAGATCTCTACATTTACACTGAAACCTGAATTGCCAAACATAAAGAAGAGAATAATCCAAACATTTATTTCCGTATCTTAGTTCAGGAAACATGAATCATATCAATTCACTTTAAAATAAAGTTTCAATAAGATCCTGAAGTAGTCCTATAATAAATCCTTCTTTCTGCTTCTATAGAGAGTGCAATCACATACATAACCTTTACATTTCTAATAAAGGAGGAGCTGATGGCTAAACTCTACTAGCATCCTTCAAAAGAAAGGCTTATTTGGATGAATGTTTGGGAAAAGAATAAAGTTTGGCACTAAAAGAAAAAGGAGAAAAGAAAAATGACTTAAAAAATAAAACTGTTTTATAGAAAGCTACAAAAAATTCCTGAAAATTGTACTTTTATTTTTCTTGGAACAATTCCTTTTTAGAATTTGAGCTCTCTTCCTTTCAAGAATAATTTGCCAATAATTTGTCATTTATTGAAAGCATATATCACTTAAAAAATACTTGGGTCTAGGTATTCCGTAATATTGTATTGGCCCCTGATAAGCAAGAAATCAAACATTTGAGCAATAAATGCTGGCATGAAATGTTAGGTTTTTCTCCCTCTAGTTTTCACTAGAAGTGTGATCTTGATCAAGTATTCATCAAAGCGTTCTTTTCCACTTTTGAGAAAACAATCCATATTCTTGGGGGGATGGAAGAAGAGGAGGGTGAATCTTGAATTCCAGGTATTGAAAAAAAGCACAGCAGAGATTGCATCAGTCTCCAGACATAAGGCTCATTGATTAGCACAATTGTTATTCAGACACCATCATCAAAAATCTGTGATCTAACTGAATTGGGGTGGGGTGGGGAAATAGTCTGCAAATCAGTCCTTTTCAGAGGAAGAAGAGATTCAGGGGGGGGGAGCATAGAAGCAGATAATCTGACAACAGCTGTTGATAAGTGAATAGTCTTCTTGGCCTAAAACAGGGATAGGTAAATTTGGCTCTTCTATGACATGTGAATGTCAACTCCCAGAATTCCTAAGCTAGCATGATTGGCTCAGGAATTTTGGGAGCTGAAGTCCACAAGTAATAGAAGAGCCAACTTTGCCTATCCCTGGCCTAAAAGATAAGTAACAGGGGCAAAGAGTCAGACCATAACATGCAGCATTTTTAAAAAAATCTAAGTCTATACACAAGAATTTAGTCAATTAAAGTTAAATACTAAATTGGTGCCATGGAAGTCAGGAGGGCTTGGATTGGACCACTTATGGGAACCTAAGAATTTTAAGCTGATGGCCCGCTTGATTCTGCCCCTCCAACTCTGTCTGTTATTTTCATTTGACAATTCTAAAACTCACTGATCTACAATAACAAATAAAAGACCCAGACACACTTTTCATCTCAGAATCACATGTAAACATCTTGAAGAAATATCTAGAATTGAATGCCTGGAAAAGTCCAGATTTTTTGTGTTGGAAAGGACCCTGCGGGTCTTCTAATCCAACCTCCTGCTGGTGCAGGAGACCCTATACCATCCTAAACCTATGGCAGTCCAACCTCTTCTTGAAGATCTCCAGTGTTGGGGCGTTCACAGCATCCGTAGGCAGACCATTCCACTGGTTGATCGCTTTCACTGTCATAAAGTTCTTCCTTATTTCCAGGTTGAATCTCTCTCCTTGATCAGCTTCCATCTGTTGCTTCTGGTCTGACACTTTGGGGCCTTGGAAAACAGGATGACCCCTCCTCTACGTGGCAACCCCTCAAGTACCAATATACAGTGATCCCTCGTTTAGCGCGGGGGTTACGTTTCAAGACCTCCCGCGCTAATCGATTTTCCGTGTTATAGTGGTGCGGAAGTAAAAACACCATCTGCGCATGCGCGCCCTTTTTTTTCCATGGCCGCACATGCGCAGATGGTGGAGTTTGCGTGTGGGCAGCAGGGAAGACCCAGGGAAGGTTCCTTTGGCCGCCCAACAGCTGATCTGCTCCACAGCGCGGAAGCAGCGAGGAGCCAAAGATGGAGTTTCCCCGTTGCCCAGGCAAAGGGGAAACCCCAAGAGAGCCAAAAGAGCACCGGGCCGGTTGGTTCCCAACCAAAAGAGTTTACCCCGATTGTCCTCGGTGGGGGAAAACAGCGCGTCGCCAGGCTCCCCATCTTCAAGAGAGGCGCGACGGCTAGCCAGGATCCACGCAGGGGAGAAAAGGCGCGCGCTCCCAGCCGCTGCGCCCCGCTTGGAGAGCAGCGGCGAGCAGAGCACAGAAGACGACGAGGCTTTCGAGGGCTCCAAGGCGGGCGGTGGCGCATCCTTCGAGCACGCCGGCGGCGACCCTAAGCTGAAGGCGGCCACCACACACACACACGCCGCCGCCGCCATCCACCCCGCCGGGTTCCCCGCTTGCTACCTCTTCGCCTTCTCCCGCCTCCGAGGCCGACCAGCCCAAGCCGCAACAGACACACACACACACATACACGCACTCCCTCTCTCGCGCTCACACAGACGCACTCAGACAGAAAAGAAAAAAAAATCCCAAAAAGAGAGGGACAAGAGGCAGGCACAAAGCGGGGGCACAAGGGGAGCTGCCCGGCAGAGGTTGCTTTTTTTCTTCTCGTGGGCAAGTGGAGGGGTGGAGAGAGAAGGAAAGAGAGAGAAGGAAAGAAAGAGATGAGAGAGGGAGGAAGAGAGTGTGAGAGAGGAAGAAAGAGAGAGAGAAATGATAGAAAAAAGGGGAGAAAAAAAGAGAAATGAGAAAATGATTGAAGCAGAGAATGACAGGAAAGAAAGAGAAAGAGACAGAGAAGTGACTCTTGGTGATGACATATGACGTCATCGGGTGGGAAAAACCGTGGTATAGCAAAAAAAACGTGGAGTATTTTTTAATTAATATTTTTTGAAAAACCGTGTTGTAGCGTTTCGCACTAATCGAGACCGTGCTAATCGAGGGATCACTGTACTGCTATAATGTCCCCTCTGGCCCTCCGCTTCACCCATGCCCAGTTCTTGCAACCTTTCCTCATATGTTTTGGTTTCATTATTTCTTTATCATTCTGGTTGCCCTCTTCTGTACCTTTTCCATAGTATCAATGTCTTTTTTGTAGTGTGTAGCCCAAAATTGAATACAGTACTCCAGGTGTGACTAGGGCATTATAGAGTGGTATTATTACCTCCTTGGTCCTAGATCAGTGACAGTGAACCTTTTTTTCCTCAGGTGCTGAAGGAGCATGCACACGTATTATCATGCATGCGCCAGTGCACACACTCATAATTCAATGACTTGGGAGGGTAAAAACAGCTTCACCACCCCAGAGGCCCTCTGGAGGCCAGAAATGGCCTGTTTCCAAACTTCTGGTGGGCCCAGTAGGCTCGTGTTTCACCCTCCCCAGGTTCCAAAGGCTTCCCTGGAGCCGGGGGAGGGTAAAAACACCCTCCCCCATCCCCCAGAGGCTCTCTAGAAGCCAAAGATGCCCTCATAGAGCCTGTGTGCGAGCCAAAAATCAGCTGGCCCGCACACAAATGCATGTTGGAGCTGAGCTAGGGCAATGGCTCAGGTGCCAGCAGACATGGCTCCGCATGCCACTGTGGCATCCGTGCCATAGGTTCGCCATCACTGTCCTAGATTATATCCCTCTGTTGAGACAGCTCAAGATTGAATATGATTCTCATCTCACCATGTTATCTACTCTCTTTGGTGCTTGAAATTTTGGGCTATGATTTTGAGGTCTGTGTTGCTATTTAACTTGAAATTCCAATTGTTTTCTTAAAACTATTATGCACCAACTCTTTATAGCTAACTGCAATGAAGAGTTTCAGCCTTGGGCAGGAGAGGAGGAAGCAGGTGATAGCAAATACCTTCCCCCATAAACAGAATTAAATCACTTTCCACAATATTATACTAAAGAAAAGTGGGTTAGAGCTATTCTTCATTCTTCCCCCACAACAAGGTAAAGCAAAAATTACAGATACCTCCTCTCAAGTCTGAACCAGAAAGGATGAATTGCAACCAGAATGTTTGTTCCCAAATGGTGAAGATTTTTAAATAGGAAATCATTATCTTACTAGCATCTCTAACAATTGTAATAAGACAACTTGAAAACAAAGCACATTTATAGGAGAAAATAATGGTGTTGGATGTATTTTCTGTCCTGACTGCGACTCGCTAATGGAGATTTCCCATTTCTTATATAAAATACTTATAGGTAGTGGTGAGACAGATACTCTATAACTTTCAATATTTGCTTAGTGACCGTTGAAAGTTATGGCACCTAAAAAGTGACTTCTAATCATTTTTCACCCTGGTGACTGTTGTAGCATCCCCATGATCATGTGATCAAAATTCAGACACTTACAGTCTGCCATGTTGCAACCTTCTGACAAACAAGGGCAATGAGGAACCCAGATTCATTTAATAACCTTGTTACTAAACAACTGCAGTGATTCGCTTAATAACTGGCAAGAAAAGTCATAAAATGTGACAAGATTTTCTTAACTGTCTTGCTTAGTGGACTTTGTGTTTGAGGTGGAAAAAAAGGAAATTTTGATTTTGGGTTTTACCAATTAGATAGGTTTGTTGTTATAGAAATGGCTAGTTCCTATTATTGTGCAAATTAAGAATTCTACTGCACCAAATGGATTCGGATGTCAATCCACACTTTTCCCTTCCCTATTTTCCCTATTATTTACTTGGTATTTTCTTTGTACAGTATACTACATTATAAACTAATAAAAACTGTTGGAAAAACAAAGAATGTCTCACTTAGCACCAAAAGTTTTGGACTCTGCTGTGGTTGTAAGTCAAGAATTACCTCTACTGAGTTTTTCAATCAACTTTTGCTTTTGTGGGTTGCTGTTTTGACCCCTAATGCTGGCAAGGGCCTAAGTATGAAGACTGGGAGAAAAGTAAGGAATTAAAGATTACTCACTAATGAGAACTACAGATAATGCCTTATGTAGTTGAAGAGAAAAAAGGCATATAACAGAACACCTGGCTCCTGTGACATGACATTTTGATGGGGTGACACGGAACGAGTCAAGCTTACAAATCTACTGGAGGATAAAAAATGTCCACCCAGAATCAGACACAAACAACTAAAATGCCTATACAGAAATGCACAAAGCTTGGGGAACAAACAGGACGAACTGAAAATACTAATGCATGAGAGTGAATATGGTCTAATTGGAATAACAGAAACCTGGTGGGATGAAACATATGACTGAAACACGCAGATAAAGGGATGCAAACTTTTCAAGAAAAATAGGTTACAGAAGAAAGGAGGTGGAGTTGCACTATACATAAAAGACCAGTACACTGTCACTGGAAGGAACCTCACTTAGCACTTAGCAGTAGTGACTGTGAAAGAAATCTCAGAGTCTTGATGGATAACCAACTAAATATGAGCCAGCAATGTGCAGCAGCGGCTAAAAAAGCCAACACAATCTTAAGCTGCATAAACAGGGGGATACACTCCAAGATTAGGGAGGTATTAATACCATTCTATAATGCCCTGGTCAGACCTCACCTGGAGTATTGCATTCAGTTCTGGTCACCATACTTCAAAAGAGACATAGAAACTCTGAAAAAGGTACAGAAAGGTGCAACCAAAATAAGGAGACTAGAAATCTAGACATATGAAGAGAGGTTGCAGGAACTGGGCATGGATAGAAGGACCAGGGGGCAGTAAACAGGTACTTAAGGGTTTCCACAGAGAGGAGGGGGTCACATTATTTTCCAGGGCATCAGTGGGCCAGAGGAGGAACAATGGATGGAAGCTGACTAAAGAGAGATACAACCTGGAAATAAGGAAAAAATTCCTGATGGTCAGAGCAATCAACCAATGGAACAGCCTGCCAGTGCCCCAACTCTCGACATATTCAAGAGGAGATTGGACTGCCATCTGGCTGGGGAGCTGTAGGATTTCCTGCTTGAGCAGGGGGTTGGACTTGATGACCTGCAAAGTCCCTTTCAACTCTAATAAATAAACAATAAACAATTGATATTACATGAATATGAAGGAAAATCTATGCAACATCACTTGAGACGTGTAGAAGTGAATAAAATAATGAAATGTCAGAATATGTATGCTAACCATCACTGCCTTTAAAATAATCATTATATGAAACTACATTTTAGTGGTGAAATGTCATTCACAATTTCTGGAAATAGAACTCTGGAAAGCTTTACTTGGAAACTTTATTTTGAAAATGAAAAGGCAACTTTTGGAATAAAAATTTCAAATCATTTGAAACTTTGAACTGGAAGGGATGTTCTTAAAATTGATTCTGTCATTTGTGAGATCAATGATTTGAACTGATTTGATTCAACTCACCATTTCAAATTGAATCTGCTCAATTTCTTGAAGGGAATTCACAACCCCAGGGTGATCCACGCACGCCTACTCTCAAAGTAATGTGCAATATGAACTCTTGATCACCTAAAAGGTATTTAATTTTCACATGATATATCCTGCAATTTTTAATGATGCATTAAAGAAGACCTTGTCAACATAAATGCAGTATGACTTAAGGTACTCAATGCTGATTGACTTATCCATCACTTTAACTTACGGCACATAGCCCTGTCACTGAAAAGGAATAAGCATCACTGCTGGGACTCCCAACCTCCCTCCACTCAATGAGGACAGGCTACTGACTTCATGGAACATACTGTAAAGAATAAATAGATCAAATGGCATTATATCACCTTCTATTTTCAGGTAATTGGAAAAAATCACTGAAGCACTGTTCACCTAAGTACAGGTCACAAAGGATTATCTTGAGTTGGCTGAGGCTCAGGGAGGCTCAAACCAGTTCTGAAGGCAACATTGTAATAAAATGTTGACCTTGGAGAATAAGAGGAAGAGATGCTACCTATGGCGAGAGGGAGGAACCCTCAGTGACTCAATGGTCAGAGGAAAATGCTTAGGATAGATCTAGCCTAAATAATCAAACAGTTAAAGGTGATGGATAAGGTAAATTTGTATTTTCAGACTTGCAAGATTGAGGTCACCCCTCCCAGCTTAATCAAGACAGGAGACAAAACTAATGAACTAATTCTATTTTATTCTAAGACTACATTAACAGAATCTTGCATATTTCTCCTAAAGTACAATGGTACCTCGTGATACAAAACCCCCGTGATACGAATATTTCGAGATACGAACCCGGGGTTCGGAAATTTTTTGCCTCTTCTTACGAACTTTTTTCGACTTACGAACCTGAGCCCGGGTCCGTGGGCTCTCTTACTGCACCTGTGCTCTCTGACTGCTGAAGGGATTCCCCTGCCTTATGACTGTCACCGCCGGGATTTCCCATTTGATTACAACCCCTGGTGGGATTGGGGGGGGGGAGAGCTGCACCTGAACCTGGAGCCCGCTTAGGAGCCGCCCTGCTCAGATGAGAAGCCGCAGCTGCCACTGCTGCTGCAGCCACCCCGAAGCGGCTGCGAGAGCGCTTTCTCCGGATTGTTGCCGGCCAAAGTGCCTGGGGTTTTTCTTTGCTTTCCAGAGGCTGGGCGAGATCCCCCCTCCTCCTCCTTCTCCTCCAGGGACAGACGTGTGCTCCCCTTTGTGTCCACGGCCAAAAAAGCGGCGGCCAGTTGAAGAAGCAGCTGCTTCTCCTCCCTCTAATCCTGAGCAGCCCTGTCCAGGAGAAACCACTCTGACTCCTCTTCGCCCCTCCTGCCCATCTATCCATCACCTACCCACCCATCCATCCAGAGGTTTGCCTTAGAACGGAATAGAAACAGTTTGATCCTCGGCAGCTGGGTGAGTCTAAGCAGCTTCTACACGGTCTTCCTCACCCCTCTTGCCCATCAGAAAGACAAAGAGAAGGGGAAAGAGAGGAAGGAAAAGAGAGGTGTGTGTGTGTGTGTGTGTGTGTGAGAGAGAGAGAGAGAGAGGCTGACTGCCTCCCCTTTGCAATGATACCCGAAGCTGCCTAGCTGCTTTGTCCCTATCCCAGGTGAAAGTCCCATCCCCCCAAATTTTCTTAACGTATCCAGGACTGGCAACTGTTTCAGTTTTCTTCTTAGGCAAGCCTCTAGATGGATGGATAGATAAATGGATGGATAAATGGATGGGTGGGTGGGTGGATGGATAGATAGATAGATAATGGATAGATAGATAGATAGATAGATAGATAGATAGATAGAAAGATAGATAGATAGGGTGAAAGATAATGGATAGATGGATAGATAGATAGATTGATTGATGGAAAGATACATTGATAGATAATGGATGGATGGATGGATGGATGGATAGAGAGAGAGAGAGAGAGATAATGGATGGATGGATAGATAGATAGAAAGAAAGAAAGCCCCCACCCGGGTTTCGTGAGGCCCAGCCCATTGCCGGCCCAGCATACCATGGAAACACGCTCACTCGGAGGGGGGGGAACAGCTCTGGGAAAGACAGGGAAGCCCCCCCCCCATCCACACACAAATCCCTCCAGGGAAACACAAGGCTGCGAAGCTGCGTGAGGCATATATGGGAGGAAGCCTCTGAGGAGAAGGTTGAAGGGTGGAGAAATAAAGAAAGAAAACCGTGTTCCCCAGTCCCTCCGCTGCTCTCTCGTTCTCAGGCAAAGCCGCCGGGCGTGTCCAGGGGGCGAGCCCAGCACAGCAGACAGGCAGCTTCTGGTGTCATTGCAAAGGAGAGGCAGTCAGCCTCTCTCTCTCTCACACACACACACACACACTCCCCCTCTCTCTTTCCCTTCCTCTCTTTCTCCTTCTCTTTCTCTTTCCGATGGGCAGAAGGAGCGAAGAGGACTCAGAGGGGTTTCTCCTGGACGGGGCTGCTCATGATTAGAGGGAGGGGAAGCAGCGGACGGATTAGGATTCCGGATCGTTACTTCAATTGGGCGCCACTTCTTTGTCCGGGGAGAAAAAGGGGAGCATGTGGCTGTCCCCATAGGCTCCAGAGGAAGAAAAGGAAGGGGGCATCTTGTCAAGGGAGCCTTGCCTGAAGCTGAAGTGCCGGGATTCTCCTTTGCCGTCACCGAAAACTTCTACCCCCTCCTCCACGCATAATAAGGATCCCTTGCCTTTTATTCTTTCAGCCACCCTTATTCCTCACATTCCAGGATCCCCTGCCATTTATTCTTTCAGCCACCCATATTCTTTACGTTCCAGGATCCCCTGCCATTTATTCTTTCAGCCACCTTCATTCCTCACATTTCCAGGAATCCCCCCCCGTCATTTCTTCCTCAACCCGCCTCTTTCGCTGCCCCACCCCACCCTGTGTTCGCCTTGCTTCTAAAATTTTGTATTTTCCTATTGCCTTGCAAGCATTATTCGCTTTTCCATTGATTCCTATGGGATACATTGTTTCATCTTACGAACTTTTCACCTTACGAACCTCGTCCTGGAACCAATTAAGTTCGTAAGATGAGGTATTACTGTATATTCGAGTTTTTAGAGTAAAAAATGGCTTTGTAGAATTCAGAAATATAAAGGATGATAGCTTTCCAATCAAGTCCAATAACTTAAAAATGAGAATTAAGTCCATCCACTTAAAATATGGTTCAAATTCTTCTCTCATTTTTCTCAAGGAATTTAATTTATACCATCATCTAGTTTCAGAAATATTTAGTTACATTTCTAAACCAAGAAATGCCTAGTCCAAGTGACAAAATATATTTCTGGTTCCTAATAAAGATATTTCCCAAAGTTGCAGTCTGCTTGTGATCTTTTAACAGAAAATGTCAAAGTTTGAATCCACAAGGGTTCATTACCACTGAGCGTTCTATTCTAGTGCTGTCCCTTTGTTCAGTTTAAATCTGGAAAGGATAGGTTTTGGGAATCAATAAGAATAAGAAAGCAATGTTAATTTTTCACTCTGTAGACATGAGTTTAATGCAATGTGATCCACTGAGAAACTGGTTTGCAAGTAACTGAACAGAGCTGTTTGCTTGCCCAGTTGATAGAATATCAACATCTCTCATTAGGTAACTTTCACATGTATGTGCCACCTCTACTACAAAATTATCTATGCTTGCAAAGGCTACACTTAATTGTAAGCATCATTATATTGATGATATGCCATTGCAGTCCTTAGGTAACACCAATTGTTAGATGAGATCTTTCCTCTCCTGTCAAAGTAGACATACAAAGTAGACAGCTCACATTAGAGAACCATCCTTCAGCTGTGGCGAGGGGGACGTTTGCCCAGGTTTGCCTGGTGCACCAGTTGCGGCCCTATCTGGACAGGGACTCACTGCTCACAGTCACTCATGCCGTCATCACCTCAAGGCTCGACTATTGTAATGCTCTCTACATGGGGCTACCTTTGAAAAGTGTTCAGAAACTTCAGATCGTGCAGAATGCAGCTGTGAGAGCAATCATGGGCTTCCCTAGGTATGCCCATGTTACACCAACACTCCACAGTCTGCATTGGTTGCCGATCAGTTTCCGGTCACAATTCAAAGTGTTGGTTATGACCTATAAAGTCCTTCATGGCATCGGAGCAGAATATCTCCGGGACCGCCTTCTGCCATATGAATCCCAGCGACCGGTTAGGTCCCACAGAGTTGGCCTTCTCCAGGTCCCGTCGACTAAACAATGTTGTTTGGCGGGACCCAGGGGAAGAGCCTTATCTGTGGCGGCCCCGACCCTCTGGAACCACCATTGATTAGAACTGCCCCCACCCTCCTTGCATTTCGTAAACTCTTTAAAGCCCACCTCTGCCGTCAGGCATGGGGGAATTGAGACATCTCCCTCAGGCCTATACAGTTTATGCATGGTTATGTTTTTGTGTATGTTTTTGCTTTTTAATAAGGGGTTTTTTTAGTGACTTTTAAATTATTAGATTTGTTGTGTATTGTTTTATTGTTGTTGTGAGCCACCCTGAGTCTACGGAAAGGGGCGGCATACAAATCTAATAAATAAATACATAAATATTATGTTGTGAATGGAAGAGAGTATTGCTGTTCTTGTGAAATATCTAGTGTGGGTCCCAGACAGATAAGCTGTATTTAAGAATTCGTCTAGCAAATGTTTTGTATGTTCTGGTTAGACATACAATGGCTGGTAGTGAGGTACTGTAGTTTGGGGCATGCGTGTCTAGTTTTGGATGATGGGGACTTGGATGATAGGATGTGGGTTGTGGGATTTACTTTTGATACAGTTTGCATGGTAGTCTATATATAAGTTGGTTTTGCCATTATTTTGACATCTTTGCCTTCCCTTCCTTTTACATTACATAGTTAAAGTCTCCTAGATACTGAATTATTAGGATTAGTTTAGCATCAGGTTCTATTATAACACATTATACATGATGAGGGGTCTCTGTGGGTTTGCTGAGAGTTTCTGAGGGATTCTAAACTATCCTACAGGAAAAAAACATTGAAAAGAAACTATTAGGCTTTCTTCATCACATTACAGCTTGTGGAATAAAAAATAACAGAACTAAATTTCTGCACAGATTAATTCGATGGTTTCCTTGAGATCAAGAGGTGGTCCATTATCTATATTTTGATAGGCTTTCACTGTTTGATACCCAGATTCCTAAGTCTGATAATTCCCAGCCATTTGTACATGTGAGTAATATAAGTTGGGGGAAAGCCTTTGTTAAACTTGATTTTGGTTCATTGATATATACTTCAAGAATAAGACTCAATGTTTCAAATATAAATATTATTTCAGACTCATATTCAAAAGAAGAAAAAAATGTATATAAATAGCTATCTTTATTTCCAGGGGGATGTGCAAGGTTTTAATCTAAAGACTATTTAGTTGAATAATCTATTCAGAGTCAAGTGTTTAAATTGAATCATTGAACCAATTCAGTGTATCAGATCAACCATTCAAATTATACCCCTGTGTGAGTCACATATCCCTATTTTATGTTTTAAAGAATGTGGTGCTGTCACTTAAAGCAATGAGTGCAACCAGGGACCAAAACCTGATGATCCACTGAAATTAGGAAGCCTTTGCAATCAACTCAGTAATAGAAAAAATATATTTAAAATGTAAAAGAGACAGCAATAAGCCTTAAAGTAAGTTAGAACGTCCTTATGTGGTTACACTAGAAACCTTCCTCAGGAAAGTTTGGCATTCTAGTGATATTTGAATACAGTTCCAGTTATTTCATCATAAAGAAAATGGAGTTCCTTCAAGATAGGTCACTACAAGCTGAAATTAAAAATCAACAACATTTATTTCTTTATTTGTTGGATTTCTATGCCACCCCTCTCTGAGGACTCGTGGAGACTCACAACATATTATACACAGTATACAAAATCTTGAATCCAGTTAATTAATTAAGAATTTAAACCCCTCCAAAAGCATAAAAAACAATCATTCCGTTCACTCAACATTCTCTCAACACATTCATTGGCCAGGGGGCAAAAGATCTAATGGCCCCAGGCCTGGCAGCATAAATGAGTTTTCAGACTCTTACGGAAGACGAGGAGGGTAGGGGCAGTACGAATCTCTGGGGGAACTGATTCCGGAGGGCCGGGCCCCCCACAGAGAAGGCTCTCCCTCTAGGCCCCGCCAAATGACATTGTCTAGTTGATGGAATCTGAAGAAGGTCAACTCTGTGGGACCTAACTGGTCACTAGGATTCATGCGGCAGAAGACGGTCCCGGAGATATTCTGGTCCAATGCCATGAAGGGCTTTATAGGTCATAACCAATGCTTTGAATTGAGTCCAGAAACCAATTGGCAGCCATTGTAGACTGCAGAGTGTTGGAGAGATATGCATGTGTTTGAGCAAGCCCTTGATTGCTCATTTTGACTGGCTGAATTTTGCACAATTTGTAGTGTCTGAATGCTTTTCAAAGGTAGCCCCATATACAGAGCATTGCAGTAGTCGAACCATGAGAGACCTTGAGCATTCCAATAAGGGCATGAGAGACCTTGAGCAAAGACTCCCTATCTAGGTAGGGCTGCAACTGGTGCACCAGTCAAACCTGGACAAATGCCCCCCCTCGCCACAGCTGAAAGATGATGTTCTAAAGTCAGCTGTGGATCGAGAAGGATGCCCAAGTGGTGGACTCTCTCTGAGGAGGTCAAATGTCCCCCCCGGGTGATGGATGGATAGATGGAGTTGTCCTTAGAAGGCAGTACCCACAGCCACTCCATCTTGTTGGGGTTAAGTTTGATCCTGTTGGCACCCATCCAGACCATAACAGTCTCCAGATCACTTCCAATGCTTCACTGAGTGGACATGGGGTGGAGATGTATAACTGGGTGTCATCAGCGTACTGATGACAACTCCCCCCATGTCCTCGGATGATCTCACCCAGCAGTTTCATGTAGATATTAAACACCAGAGGGGAGAGGACAGACCCCTAAGGAACTCCACAAGGGATCGACCTCTGACCCCCCACTAACACTGACTGTGACTGACTGGAGAGACAGGAGGAGAACCACTGTAAAACAGTGCCTCCCACTCCCTGTCCCTCCAGTCAGCACAGAAGGATACCATGGTTGATGGTATCGAAAGCCTCTGAGAGGTCAAGGATAGAGGATAAACCTCTATCCTGGGTCTTCCAGAGATCATCCACCAGTGCGACCAAAGCAGTTTCTGTGCTGTAGCCGGGCCTGAATCCTGACTGTTGAGGACCATTGGAACTGGACCGACACCACCTTCTCAACAACCTTCCCCATAAAGAGAAGGTTAGAGACAGCTGGGTCAAGGGAAGGCTTCTTGAGAAGGGGGCACACAAATGCCTCCTTGTAGGGAGCTTGAAAGGACGCCTCCCCCAATGAAGCATTGGTAATCTCCTGGACCCAACTCCGTTTCACCTCCCTGCTGGCCGAAACCAGCCAGGAGGGACACGGGTCCAATAAGCCCACTTCATCAGGTGCTACTAGGTCAAACTCCCTCCAAACAGATGGACTAGGATGAGCCCCTGTCACCTCGACTGAGTCATTGTCAGCCGACACTGCATTCCAATTGGAATCAAGGTCAGTCTGGATCTGAGCGATTTTATCTGCGAAAAACTTATTAAAGTCCTCAGCACTACCCTGCAGGGGTTCATCAACTCCCCCCTGGTTAAGGAGGGAGCGAGTCACCCTAAACAGGGCAGCCTGGGTGGGATTCCGGAGATGCAATCAGGCCGACATTGTATGCACTTCTTACTGACCTGATCGCCACTTTGTAAATCTCCATATGAGCAATAACAAAAGCAATTTGCATTGGCATCCTTCAGTCTCAAAATGTATATCACTTCACAGTGCTTTACAGCCCTCTCTAAGCAGTTTACAGAAACAGCATATTGTCTCCAACAATCTTGGTTCTCATTTTACCAAACTCGGAAGGATGGAAGTCTGAATCAACCTTAAGCCAGCCAGGATCAAACTTCTGGCAGTGACAGAGTCAGCCTGCAATATTGCACTGTAACTACTATGCCACCACTATGCCAAATCTCTTGTTTTTGGTAACAATTCCATCATTGTCCAATCTAGTTACACTTTTCAGCAGGGCACTGAAATGCTAGGGTTTTTTTAGGTAAAAATCTTTTTTTCCATTTGCCAAACTTCCTGCAATCCAATTGCAACTTTCCTCAAGTGGATAAATTCAGTACAGAGCCAGTTATTTTTAATCAAAATGCAGCATAATATCATCCACATCACTGAGCACAGGACACAATTTAAACAAAGTTGTTTAAAAAAAGCCACTAATTTTGTCTCACATGAGACCAATGATACAGCCTTAGGATCCAAAATAAGCAGAATTTTGCCGGGTATTATTTGAACGTGTTTCAGATAAACAGTTCATCTATAATGCATTTGACTAAGTTCTTGCTGTTATAATGAATTAATTGTTCTCCAGTGGATGACCACTGAGAATATGTTTGGAAAAAACATTCCAAATGAAATCACATCACCAAAAACATATAAAGTTTAAGTAGCACTTTTGTTCTAACAATCTCATCAGGTACCCTAATGGGAAGAAAAATATCCCGTAATTACTTACTTACTTACTTACTTACTTACTTACTTACTTACTTACTTACTTACTTACTTACTTACTTACTTATTTTTAGAGTTGAAAAGGACCCTGCAGGTCATCAAGTCCAACCCCCTGCTTAAGCAGGAAATCCTACAGTATTATTTTTAATCCAGTGTAGTGTAGTGTGACATAGCCTAGATCCAATGCTATTAATCATTCATTACTTTAATTAAAAAAGAAGATATAAAAAGGACAGTGGTTTCCTCCTTCAGGTTTCAATGCAACTCTCTTATATATCTTAATTGTACTGCCAGAGAAATTCCAATTTAATGACTCTTCATGACATGATATTACATTATCATTTTATTGAGAAGTTTTCATAAAGAAATGGACCAAGACCAACTGTCAAAGTAAATGCTTTATGAACCTCTCAAGGGCTACTCTGAAGTGATGGCATCCCTTTACCTTGCTCTTTATTTTTGATGGCAGGGCCTTGTAAGAATGGCAGCTATTGTTTAGGACACTAAAAATCTAGTTTTTATTTCTTGCTTTCAAGAATGTTCCAAGTAGCTCAGCACATACCCTCCAATGTTTAATCTTGTATAATACTGTAGTAATTCCATGTGATTTTTTTTCTGAGTCAGCTGTAATTTATATTACTTCTATGAACTACTTGTTCATCTATACTAGAAAAATCTGAGGTTCAAAACATTAAACCTCTGTCTGTTTTATGTCAGATCCGTGAATCTGCCATTTTTCAAGGGAGGGGGGCATACTTCCTTTAGACTTTTCCACCCTTCTTTCCTACCTATACTATACTATTTAATTAACTCCTTTATAACTTCTAGCCTAGTACCTAGAGGCCAGATACTTTTCCACCTTTCAAAAAATGCATCATTCAGGAAGAAAGCCTGAGAAAATCTGCGTTCGTTCGTTCGTTCGTTCGTTCGTTCGTTCGTTCATTCATTCATTCATTCATTCATTCATTCATTCATTCATTTGAATTTATATGCCGCCCACTACCTGAGGACTCAGGGCGGCTTCTAGCAATAATTATAAAACAATAAAATCAGATTAAAACATTTCATAATAATAAAAAATATAATAAATAGTTAAATTTCACAGTAATAAAAAACATTTCATAATGATAAAAACCCTACAATATAGTCACTACAGTCATACACCAAACATCTCAATCAATTTGTGTCTCGGCCGGATAGAAAGGTGTCAATTATCATGGCCCGCAGGCCTGCTAGCAAAGCCAGATTTTCAAGGGTTTTAGGAAACCCAGTAGGGTGGGAGCCATGCAGACATCAAGGGGTAGTTGGTTCCAAAGAGCCGGGGCCACCATAGAGAAGGCCCTCTCCTGCTGGTTTGCTATCAGACACTGTTTAGTTGATGGACCTGGAGAAGGCCAACCCTGTGGGCTCTAATCGGTCACAGGGAGGTCTGCGACAAGAGATGGTCCTGTAAGTAATCTGGTCCTAAATCATGTAGGGCTTTATAGTTTCAATGCCTTGAATTGTGAGCAGAAACCAATCAGAAGCCAGTGCAGCAGAGAGTGTTGGAGTGGTGTGGGTGTACCTAGGTACACCTATAACAGCTCGGGCGACTGCATTCTGGATTAACCGAAGTCTCCAAACACTTTTCAAGGGTGACCCCATGTATAGCTCATTGCAATAATTAAGACATAAGGTGATAAGGGCATGAGTGACTGTGAGCAGAGCCTCCAGGTCCAGGTAAGTCTGCAGCTATTGAACCAGGTGAACCTGGGCAAAGGTCCCTCTGGCCATAGGTGAGAGGTGCTACTCAAGTCTCAGCTGTGGATCCAGGAGGACTCCCAGATCGTGGATCTTGTCCAAGAGGGTTAATCCCCCCCCTCCCCCCAGAACCACAGACGGACAAATAGTATAATCTTTTGGAGGGAATGTCAGAGCCACTCGGTCTTGTTGGGGTTGAACTTGAGCCTAATGATTTCCATCCAAACCCTCACAGCCTCCAGATACTAGCACATTGTTCTAAGGACCCCAGACACTGCTTTGCTTTCCCCAAGCTTTCACTTCTTTCTCAATAAAAGCTTCCTTTTGAAATGCAAAGTTTCAAGAATCTTCACTTCCCTGATTAAGGGGGAAGGCTGGTCATTATAGTTTATTTTAACACAGCTGGCTTTGGAGTTTAAATTCTAAATAGTTTAGGCAGAGACCTTTAGAACAACTGCATGAATTTACAAAGAAAGTAGCTTTGAATCCAATTACTTGATTTAACCAAATTAAATATGGATTATATGTTGTTTAATTATGGCAGACACTAGAACATCATACACTGGAACATAAACCCCTGGGCAATTAGAACTAAGATTTGGAATAATACAATTACCTAGCAGGATCCACTAAGGAATGGATTTTTTTTCTGATATAAAATATTGGTAGTTTGTAAGGATATGGAAAACATATTTGAGGAGCACCTCGTTTAATTCTTATAAGAGATTTGGTGAATACATTTTGTAAAAAACAGAAAAAATATCTTGCTGCTCACAATCAACAGGCTAGAAAATGAGAATGTGCTTTGAAACCCCAACATTTTGAAATTATTTTGGGACTATTTTAATCTCAATCTATTTTATTGCCTTAAATGAAAATGAAAACCCTTTTGTTACCTCAAAGATGTATAACTTAAGGCAACTCTCCACGCAACTCTCCAAAACTTCAAAACAACCACTTCACAAATATATATGGCACAACATAGGAGAACAAGCCCATCTGGATAAAGTTCAGCAGTCAATCTGCATTTGAAAGACAATGGTCATTGTTTTAAAGACTGGACAAAGATAATTGCTGATTTGAAAAATGACATCTACATTAAGACTGGACTCCTATTGAGAGGGGTCCTAGATAAGCCATCACCTATCTCTTGTTTACAACACAGTTCTTTCAGCAGTTTCAAGAAGGGTCCACACCCGTTTGCACTATACAGGAGATCCTGAGTGCACAGATAAACCTCCAAATGGCCTTATCAATTATCAGAAAGAGTGCTAACAACCAGGTGACTGTCAGGATTATAAATCTTTCTATCCTCCATCATTCAGTCAGAACTGAAGAAGCTTCTTAGATGAGAAGTGAAATGTCTTCAAGTAAAAACAAAGAAAGTCCAGTTGTCTTTAAAAAAAACACCTTTAGGATGGACTTAATTACTGGACCATGGAGTTTCTAGCAATCATAATGATTCTGTGATGACTTAACATTGATTTTTCCAAAATTCTATCCACTTTCCTCATTAAGAAATGAGTATAAAGGGGAGATGGTTAAAATGTTGTATTGATTTTGAATGTTTCATGAAAAACACTAGAATCTGCTTTAATAAGTTTTTTTGAAATGTTAATAAATGAATAAGATCAATAAAATTATCCAATTTGTCCTCTTTTCCTTAGTTTTCCTTTTCATGCACAGTGAACATCTGTGATATTTCTGATAATATGCACTGCAAATTGTTTCTTCAAGTCTTTTCCCCTTTCTCATCCATACATGACAGACTGCAAACATTCCCACTATTCTTTTCATCTTCACTAATACCTAATGTAGCATGGAGAAACACCTCTTCAAACTGTATTGTTTATTTTTATTTGGGAAGGTAAAGATAGTTGTAATATAATCATGTTGCTTTAAAAGCCTGAATTAATATAGTGACTTCAGGAGGAGAAAATAAAGACAATGTGAGCAGATCCCCCCCCCCCCATAATTTTTCCAGGATGGAGAGATATGTCTAGGCCTTTTTAGGAGTTATTGTATAGTTGTTGCCACTCTAATATAAGCATGGTTACTTCAACATCATTCATCATTGCAATCACAAATTGGCTTTTTCATCTATCATGGTTGTCTTTGTACAGATGTTCTCTTTGGATGAGCAGAGTAGCATGCAAAAGCAATCAAAACAATCTTCCAGGATACTGTTCTGATTTTGAAAAGATTCTCGATTTCATCTCTGTCCACACCTCCTGGCAATCATTTGGAGTTTGTATCAATAATATCTCTAATATGATTCTTTATTTTCATAAGGGGAGAAATGCATTTAGCTTTACAGTGCATTGGGACGTTTAAAGCTATGTGAGCAAACATTGCCTCCTTGGCAGCTTAGCAAATCAGCTGGACAGAAAGAAACAACTCTGAGCAGCTAAGAGCCAATAGAAGGGAGGAGGGAAAGAGATTTTTGACTTCCATTAGTTGAGATAGGAACTGTCATTCTTGCAGAGATGTCCAGATGCAAATTGACAAGCATGACTGCCACCAGAGTGACAGGTAATAGGTTTCATATCTTACGAAAACAATTTTAGCTCCATTGGTTCTGTTGGTTGATTTTGTTATTGTTTTGTGATATGAATGGTTGGCAACCTGGTGTTTAATAGTCAGAGACATGGCAAGAGGAAAGATAAGATTGAAGATGTACGCATGATGCTAAACTAGATTCCCAAAATATGAAATTTGACATTTTATGAAGAATTCAAGCTCTGTCGAACTAGGCCAGGGGTAGGCAAAGTTGGCTCTTCTATGACTTGTGGACTTCAACTCCCAGAATTCCCTGAGCCAATCATGCTAGCTCGGGAATTCTGGGGATTGAAGTCCTCATGTCATAGAAGAGCCAACTTTGCCTACTCCTGAACTAGGAAATTGATTAGGAAATCTGTCCTTTATGGGTAGAAAGAAAACAACACTCCAGTTATTAAAGAATAGATTCAAGAAATGGGTTTATTTTTTGTCCATTTCTGAGATGACATTATATTGTTGAACTCAGAAGATATAATTTTTTTATGGTCTATATTTAACAATATATTAAAAACTTCTAATCGTATAATAATGTTGCATATATTTTTTTTATTTAAAGTTTAAAGTTCCACACAAACCGTGGAAACTTTTGCATCTCATTAGGAAACCAAAGACCCAGAGTATGGAGGAAGAATGGAGAGGCATACACTGCAAGATGCTTGAAGTCCAGAGTGAAGTTTCCACAATCTGTATTGATTTGGGGAATCATGTTATCTACTGGTGTTGATCCACTGTGCTTCATTAAGTCCAGAGTCAACACAACTATCTACCAGGAGATTTTTAGCACTTCATGCTTCCTTTCGCAGATGAGCTTTATGGGGATGCTGATTTCAATTTTCCATCAGGGCTTGGCACCTGCCCACACTGCCAAAAGCACCAAAAACTGGTTCAATGACCCAGGGATTACTGTGCTTGACTGGCCAGAAAACTCACCTGGCCTGAACCCCATAGAGTCTATGGGGCATTTCCAAGAGAAAGATGAGAGACATAAGACTGAACAATGCAGAAGAGCTGAAGGCCACTATTGAAGCATCCTGGTCTTCCATAACACCTCAGCAATGCCACAGGCTGATAGCTTCCATTCCATGCAGCATTGAGGCAGTAATTGCTGCAAAAACCAATTTCTGAGTACATATGCATGCTTATACTTTTCAGAGGTCTGATATTGTTCTATGTATAATCCTTTTTCATTGATTGATGTTATATTCTAATTTTCTGAGATGGTGGATTTGTGATTTTCATGAGCTGTACCCCATAATCATCACAATTATGACAAATCACAGTGTGATCTTGTCTTGCATATAATGAGTAATATTACATTTTACCTTTTAAGTTACATTACTTAAATATAAATGAACTTTTGCATGATATTCTAATTTTTTGAGTTTCACCTGTATTGTTTATTAAAGTAAGAAAGAAGTAAAGAAGGATTAGTTGTGATCCAAATACCATATTTGGTCTTCCAGGATCCAATCTGAGTCAGTCATTAGGACTAGATATTTAGCCTTCCAAGCTTTTAGACGCATACTGGAGGTCATCCTCAGCAAACGTTCTCCAATCTGATGACTGGCTATTAAATTGCTAATACCACAATCAACATCTAAAAAGCAACACACAATAGGTACCATATAAACACCACACACAGAATAGTCCAAAATATATATTCTGCTAAAGAAATGTTCAGAATCCAGAATGAGTCTGAAATCTCAGGAGACTAAACCTCTAGTCCTCCTGATGACTGACCCAGATTGGATCCTGCATCATTATCCTGGGACACATATATTTGCCTTCATTCACGAGATATTTGGTCTTCTTCTCCAGGAGAATGTAAGAGATAACCCTGTGGGGGAGGGGACGCATAATCAGACCAGTCTTTTCAAAAGTTGAATTAAATTATTACTCATATCATTTCAGTTAGATGGGTCTTATGTTGAATCAAAAGGTAGGCTAAAAATTTTCTTGATCAAAATAAATATTTGATCATGGTTTAACACAATAGCTAATTTATTTAGTCATTTCAGTGTCACAAACTGAAAGCAGAAACTTCTGTTTTTTGTTTTTTTTTAATGAAATCTCAAATGGTTTTTTTTGTTTCCTTTTAATAAATTAAACAGTTTGGCAAAAGTTTTTGGACTACTTTATATATACTGCACAGAAGGTTAATTTAAACAAACTGGTATAGGAGTATACGCTTATTCTAAGGGTTGCCTTTCCCTTTTGGCATAATTATTTTATCCACTGTGGGACCTCACCCTTGTTTATGTGATAGTGAACAATGTCAAAGTAATTCCTTCCACCAGCTTTCATCAAATTTTCAGTGCCACAATTACTTTTAACTCATGGCCACAGGCAAATATTTCAACCTACAATGTTGTAATAGGTGCAAAGAGAGGTCAAACCCCCTTCTTTCAGCAGGCAAAATGTGTTTGCTTGAATGAATCATTCAGATACACAATTGCTGGGAAGTCACATTCATCTTGTGATCAAAAAATCTACTCTCTTTCTCCAGCAGACCTGAGGAGAGTCTGAAGAGCTTGATGAGACAAAGAGTTTTAGGGTAAATGGAGCAGGAATAAAAGACCTTAAAGAGAAAAACACTGTAAGGACTATAGAATAAGGAAGATTGGAACATGAATGAACTATATTAGTCCTATGCCAAACAACATTATTGTATCTATTATGTAGTCTGTCAGAAAATAGATTACTCTGCCCTTTTCCCCTGAATAAGAATATTTCCTTGGCAAAATATATTTATGTTGAGAGAAGCATGTGTCAGATTATCTTGCCTCTCATTCTGCCACCATCTCTTCTGGTGTCTGTAGCACCCTAGACTTCATAAAGATCAATTAAATTTGAAGAAAAGAACTTAGGAAGAACTGTTTCTTTTTCTAACAGAAAAGATAGACAGTTAAAGAGCTTCCAAATTATTAAATAATCTGTACAGATTAAAAAGAAAATCAGCAACCTATACACCTTTATAACAATAACTACACTTCAAAAACTGTGTTAAGTGAAGTTCTAAATGAAGTGGCTTTGTACAGATTCGGACACGTAATTGCGGCTTTGCTTGAACTGCTTTATTCCAACATAAACATAACGTTAATACAACAGTCAGTATTCAACTGTCAAACCTCCTCGGGTTTCCCCTATTTAACTGCCAGCTGGCTGAGGAACGAACCAATGGTAATCCCTTATTTTCCCCGGTTGCTAGGTTACCGCCCCTCTCCCGGTGCCCTTTCCTGTTCTCATAACACTTCCTGTATGGAGCCTCTCTAGGCATCTCCTGTTGTTGGTACTTCCATACATAACACTCCTCCCCCCTTACTCTGGAACATACATAATCCTTTAAGTAGGTTGGCTTCCGAACTATTCTACCCGAATGACGTAGTCCGTCTTCCCCTGCTACCTGACCTCGCGGAGGTTCATGGAATTCTGGCTCTGCACTTAAAGGAACGGTAAACTGGGACGGAAGGTGAGTATCTACGTTACTGTCCAAGACCCCTGGATCTGCCATTTTCGAACGTACTTCATTATCCTCTCGTGGAATGGAACTATTATCTTCCATGAGTTTCTCTGCTTTGCGGAGACGGACCTGATCTAAGTGTCTACGCCATACCCTGCCATCCTCTAATTCAACTTTATACTTGCGTGGAAATCCTCGTCGCCAATGAAGTGGCTTTGTACAGATTCGGACACGTAATTGCGGCTTTGCTTGAACTGCTTTATTTCAACATAAACATAACGTTAATACAACAGTCAGTATTCAACTGTCAAACCTCCTCGGGTTTCCCCTATTTAACTGCCAGCTGGCTGAGGAACGAACCAATGGTAATCCCTTATTTTCCCCGGTTGCTAGGTTACCGCCCCTCCCCCGGTGCCCTTTCCTGTTCTCATAACACTTCCTGTATGGAGCCTCTCTAGGCATCTCCTGTCGTTGGTACTTCCATACATAACACTAAATAATTGTAAAGCAACCAAACTTTAGCCAATATTGAGAGAAGCTTATTTTTTTTTTTTAGAGAGGCAAGGTAGAGGATAACTGAAAAATAGGATTGGGGAAAGAGGGGTCCTGCTGCGTTAATCATAAATCTTAAGTGATATATGTTAATGTAGATGTGTTCGTAATTTGAAGTCATCTTTTCTTTTTACAAAATAAAGGAATAATTACGCAACAGGTTATGAAAATAAATGTACAGAAGAATTTAAATCTAATTTCTAGGTACCCTAATCTTGAAGTCATTGAGAAATCGGGCTTTGTTATACTTACGTGAACGGCCATTCTCATGTAGGAGAGTTAGCCTCCAAGGATGGGTTTGACTTTATCCAATAGCCAATCAGGACTGAGTCTTGAAAAAGTATAAATAGTACCCTCCATCTTATATTCCTGCTCTTCGATGAAGGACAAAAAACCAGACTCTGCGTGCAGCTTCCAATTCAGTCAGAACAAATCTAATGTAACAATTAGTTATGGAGTCTACGGAGAGGGGTGGCATACAAATCCAATCAATCAATCAATCAATCAATCAATAAATTAGAACTATACATTCTGGTCATAAGAAGAACCAATAATCACAATAAGAAATGAATGATAACATATACACAAACTCACAGCCAGCCCAAGCTCAAGCAAGGGCAGGTCTTGGAGGCTAACTCTTCTACATAAGAATGGGCGTTCAGGTAAGTATAACAATGCCTGTTCTCTATGGTAGGAGGAGTAAGCCTCCTAGGATGGGTTTGACCTTATCCGATAGCCAATCAGGACTGAGTCTTGGAAAAGCATAAATAGTACCCTCCATCTTATATTCCCGCTCTTCGATGAAGGACAAAAAAACAGACTCTGCGTGCAGCTTCCAATTCAGTCAGAACAAATCTAACGTAACAATTAGTTATGGAGTCTACGGAGAGGGGCGGCATACAAATCAAATCAAATCAAATCAAACCAAACCAAACCAAATCAAATAAAAAAGAACTATACATTCTGGTCATAAGAAGCACCAATAATCACAATAAGAAATGAATGACAACATATACACAAACTCACAGCCAGCCCAAGCTCAAGCAAGGGCAGGTCTTGGAGGCTAACTCTTCTACATAAGAATGGGCATTCAGGTAAGTATAACAACGCCTGTTCTCTATGGTAGGAAGAGTAAGCCTCCCAGGATGGGACATGCCACAGCAGCCCATTTAGGGAGATTAAATTAAGGCTGGCTGGGATGAGCTTGACACATGGTTGTGAGAGGCAATACCTGAAGGTCAAATTCCGCCATACCTGTGACAAACGAATCAATCTATGGTGATAGAGACAGGGCAGAGGAGATGCTCAAGACAACCTTATGGTGATGGATAGAGGGCATAGGAGATGCTCTGGTGACCACCCTACTACCTCTTTGATCTATGATCGAACAAACCGAACAGTAATGGTAGCTGTGCTATGCATCAAATGGGCGGTGACTCCCCCAGGCTGAGATAGCCCCAGCAATACAGGGAGATCACCACACAAATCCCTCACCCCACCGTAGGAGAAGCTACTGTTTCTCCAAGGAGGGCAGATTGAAGGAAATGAAGGATGTTTCTGATGGGTGAAGTCCATCATATAAAGACTGAGTGACAGAAATGCCCTGGAGCTCCGGCTCGCAGCTGACCGCACTGCCCTCGTCCTGTATCTGCTGCCCGGTGCCCTCCTGCTCCTACTTCAACCCCTGCTTGGTGGCACCGCCTTCGCTGCTCAGCCCGCTGCCCCGTGCCCACCAGAGCTGCCTGGCCCTGCCCTTCCTGCCGCCCGAGAGCTGTAAAGCTCACCTTCCGCCGCCAGGCCCCAAAGCTCACCTGCTGCCATTGCCAGGGAAGCCAGCCAGGGCACTGCAGCTAAGGGAGAGGCCACCTCCGTAGCCGAAGGGCGGAAGCTCAGCGCCTCCCTGGAAGGGCTGTGTACACGTTTGCTCCAAACTTTTTGCAAACTTTGCCAGGCTTCAGGCCTCGTAGGGGGGAACCAGCTCCAAAAGTGGGACCTTTTTTGAACTGCTGCAGGACATGGAAAGAATCATTCAAAAGCGGGACTGTCCTGCTGAAGACGGGACGTCTGGTCACTTTATAGAAGAGCCAACTTTGCCCCTACCTGGGTTAGGCAAACCACAAATCTCAAGTAATGGCCATAGCTCCTGAAGCTAAGGCCTGCCCGACTTATTGCTCCGCATTACCACCATCCATTCTGAGGCAAATCTCATCAGAATGATTATAATAGCCAAAACAAAATACTTTATCCTGGGAATCAAGACATTCTCACACCTGGTCAGAGAGAGAGGAGGAGTGACATTACCAGGTAACTGGATGGCATTTTGATTGGACCACGTGACTGATTGTTTGGGGCAGGGAATTTTTTTTAAACTTTTAATTAGGAGAAAACAGCATGAACCTTCAGAGTTGGTTTTCACCAGAACTGCACTAATATATATATCTAATAAAAAATATTCTTTGAGGAATCTACTGCCTAGGAGTTTTGTTTGCTATGGGCATATTATTTGGAACCCTGACATTGCCTGAACTGTATAACAGTTAGACTAATTCAGAATGGCTGGACTCAAACGCATTATAATTTTTATTTCTTCAAAAATGCTAAGGCATTTATATGACATGGCAGATGGAGAAAGAAAAAAAAGTGTACTGTTAAGTCTTGTCTTGAAATCATGGCAGTGCTAAAACAAAATAAATGAAAGGAAGCATACTACTTGTGACCACAGCAATTGGACTTTGTCATTTACTCAATTATACCACAAACTGACATTTGGTCTATGTTGACATTTCCAAAGAGTAGTATTTGAAATAAGATACTAGAGAACAGGAGGAGACATTGAAACATGTGGGTGAGGGCTATTAACAAGTTTTACTCTCTATTAAATCACTTATACCAGGCATCCTCCTGACCTATAGGTATATTTTTTCTTTATTTAACAGTGTTCATAAGTTGTCCCAATCTAAGTGGTTTTAAATGCACATGACATTAAGCAAGGTTGAGAGATACAATTGATGATCAAATTATTGTCAAGAAATCTCTGATTTTTTTTTCATACTAACATTAGACCAGATTCTGCTGGGTATAACTGCTTGGTCAAATCGAAGGATGTAATGGCTTGATCTCAAAATACTGGCAGCAGAAAAGAATCTAGGCTGCTCTGTTCATCCTGGAAGCAATTCTGAAGAAGAGGTGGGTGTTCCATAATCTAGTGTCCTTCGGGTACTTGACAGTTGCTTAATCCTTTGACAAGACAGCCAGAAGCCATAGTTGGAAATGCTGGTATTCTCTTGGAAAGAGTATACCTTTCTGAAAAAGCTAATGCGAATCTGTCAATCTATCATCTCTCCCTCTCCCTCCCTCCCTCTCTTCTATCTACATATTTGCCTACTTATCTACCTACATCTCTTTGTCTATTATCTATCATCTATCATCTATCATCTATCTCAATCAATCAATCAATCAATCAATCAATCAATCAGTCAGTTAGTCAGTCAAACCCATCTCATAAGTGTCCCTGGACAGCCTACATTAGTAACATATTAATTTTGCTGTCAGAATAGCTTCTATTTCTTGTAGCAACAAACTATGAGGCACGAGAAAGGCTTCTGCCTCTATCTATGGGAATCTGTTTGTAATTTGGTTAGTTTATGATGATTAGAGAGGTGAACAACTGAATGTGACATACTGTAAAATAGCTTTGCATATAACTCATTGTCATCATCTCATTAGCAAACTGGATAAAGGGGCACATAGTACCAATCCTAGGAAATATTTTATTACTAAAGTGTTGTAAACTCAGAAACCACCAACCTGCTGCCTCCTTTACTATTGATCATTTTTACTCAGTGGGATTCGTCTGAGCTTTTTCTTTTGACTAAAAGGAAAAAAAATCCATCTCATACTCCAGACCGAGAACTTTTCAACCTGCTGCAGGTTAATTGCTGCTGATTGTGTCATACATATTGTAAAGCTTTCATATTTGGCATTTTTACTCAAATAGGCCCATAGGAAAGTCATTTTGTATGGCACAAAGTGAAAGCATTGCAACCTTCAAAAGATATCACTTTTGAAAAATGAAACTCTTCCTCCCTTCTTTTTCTACCCTCTTACACATGCATGCACAATATTGGACATATTTTTTTCCTTGCACAAATAGGAAAATGACAGCATTTTCTGCCTTAACCTCTTCAGTTATGGTTGCTAAGTAACAATGGCACAGTAGCTAGTATTTGCAGCAGTGCTTGGTTTAAAGGCCTGACAGTTTGATTAATTCTCCAAGGTATCAAACCTGTGCTGTGAATATTTAAAGCAGCACAGCATTTATGCTGGAAGCTGTTTGCTATTGTCTATGATTTATATAGTGCATTTATAATTAAAGGTGTCATCAAGACCTAGAAAACTCACATAATTGAGAATTGGGAAAGGGAACTAAGTTGGCTGCTTTACCAATCTTTACGCTGCCTTCCCCTTCTGTTTCAAAACATGAGAACATGCATTTTCACAATTGGCTGTGTACTGAACTGAATGGTTATCTGTTGAGGCTGTGGGCAACAGCATCAAGTGAGACAATTAAAGCTTTATTTGTTTTTATAAAAATGGGTTGGTAGAGGGCTGCAATAGCCTGCCGTTTGATGCTATTGACTTCCCTGTAGCTCTCTGTTTATCTTTAGCAATATGCTATTTCTATTGTTACCCTTTTCCAGTATTTGTGTAAATGTATATTTAAATTGAATATAAGGATATTCCACAACTTACAACTACCATTGAGTCCAGAATTTATGTTGCTAAATGACAAAATTGTTAAGTGAGTTTTGCCCCAATTTACAACTTTTATTGCTACATTTATTAAGTGAATCACTGTAGTTGTTAGTAACATGATTAAGTAAATCTGGCTTCCCATTGACTTTGCTTGTCAGAAGTTTGCAAAATGTGGTCACATGACCCTGGGATACTGCAACCATCATAAATATGAAACAGTTGTCAAGCATCCAAATATAAATCATATGACTATGGGGATGCTGCAACAGTCTAAGTGTGAAAAATTATGGTAAATCATTTTTTAAAATGCTGCTGTAACTTCAAAGGGTCATTAAATGAACTGCTGTGAGTCAAGGACTACCTGTATTGAAAACATTGTATTTATTTATTTTGTTAAGTATGTTCAAGGTAGTAGGTATTGGTATAAACATAAACATTAGCAAAGTAGGTACAAGTAAATTAGGCAATAGGATGATGGGACAGAGATAGTAGGCATAATGGTGCGCTTATGCATGCTCCTTACAGACCTCTTAGGAATGGGGTGAGGTTGACTGTAGATAGTCTAAGGTTAAAATCCTTTCTAAAACAAAATCTTTAAAATCTTTGACAAAACATTAACATTTTGCTTAAAAAAAATATGTGTTATTGATGTATCGTGACAAGAGAGGGCTGCTCTGATTGCAGCTATGAAATGATCAACTATACATCATAGAAAATAAATGTGAAAAACATCCTATGCTGGGCCTTAAAAAGATTTGGAAATTGTTCTTTTATTCGTGAAGTGGAAAGATAATTAATTGCGAGTGGGATTTATAACCATATGGTGCTGGCGCTGAATGCATTTATGAACCCAGCTCTAACCCTAAGGATATTGTCTTGGAACTTTTGCAAGGAGTAGAACGGAATTAATGCTCTTTTCAATGCATGTGCCACAATCACCTTCTGTTCTTGAATGATTGATCTGTTTTTGGTGTTTGTGACAGAACGCCTTGCAGACAGAGAGGTGGGAGCTGGCTGGTGAGTAACAAAAATCAAACCTGAATTACAACTAGTCCTCGACTTACATTTAGTGACTGTTCAAAGTTACAATAGCACTGAAAAAAGTAATTTATGACCATTTTTCATAGTTACAACCTTTGTTACATTCTCATGATCATATGATCAAAATTCAGATGCTTGGCAACTGGTTCATACTTATGACCATTGCTGTGTCCCATGGTCATGTTTTGCAACTTTTTGTCAGCAAAGTTAATGTGGAAGCCAGATTCACTAAACAGGTTATTATCAACTGAAGTGATTCACTTAACAATTATGGAAGAAAGGTTATAAAATGGGGCAAAACTCACTTAACAAATGTCTCACAACAACATAAATTTTGGGCTCAATTCTGGTCGTAAGTCAAGGGCAACTTATATTCAAGATGTTAAGAATCTGATGAGAGATATATTCTTCCCGAAGTCCAAGAACTCAAAATAACGTTCAACATGAAATTCCTAATCCAGTTAATAAACACATTGGGCAGCAAAACTTGAAGTTTCTTCTGCTTTTGTACCAATACCTTAACAAGCTTTCCAGCCTTAGCTATAGGTGTATAAGCAATTCCGATTTTTTGCTCTCAGGAAGGATTTCCAGCTTAAGAATCAAACTTTATTGTCTCCTGGGTAATGAGCTGAGTCCTGGCCAGACGCCATGGAAGGAGTGTGTGTTTTACAGAGATCATATACCTTGGAGCAGTGGTCCCCAAACTACGGCCCGTGGGCCAGATGCGGCCTGCTGAGGTCTTTTAACTGGCCTGCGGCAGCACACAAGATTTTACCAATCGATATAATAAGCTCCCGAATCTCCTGTACACTTACTGTGGTCAGCTGCTGAGCGAGAAGGAGGTGGAGAGGCAAGAGGCGGGGAGGAAAGCGGGCCTGTAATTGGCCCCTTTCTTTGTCACCTTTAGTGAGAGAAACTGCTGCTGCCCTATGGCAGAGCAGCAATAGTTCCTCTCCCTAAAGGTGAGAAAGAAAGGGGCCAATTGCAGGCCCACTTTCCTCCCCACCTCTTGCCTCTCTACCTCCTCCTCGCTCAGCAGCTGACTGGACAGGAGATTCGGGAGCTTATTATATCGGCTGCCCGGGAAAGCAGCTTTGCTGGCCGGCACAGGGCAGCCGCTGCAACAACAACAATGGCCCCGTGGCAGCCGCTGATGCCGATGGCCCGAAGTCCGCTCTCCAGTGTCAACGCCTGGCTTCAGGTGAGCAGAGCTGCGCACCAGCGGCTGGAGCTGTTGGAAGGCAGACACAGCGTCTCTGCCGGGAAGGGCTGTCAAAGAGGCCCTGAAGGGGGACAGGGCGGTCCCCACCACCTGTGTCAGCAGCGAGGTGGCTGCGCTGGCCGGTGTAAGAGAAGGCTAGAATTGCGTGGAAAGTGGCACCCGCTGATGGGGCCTGGTCCGAGAGGAGCCACTGCTGACGCTGCACCAATGGCAGCTGCTGTGGGGGCAGAGCGAAGGGGAGGGCATGGAGGCGGTGCCTGCAGGAGAAGCAGAGAGAGAGAGAAGTGGACCAAAAGAAAGAAAAGGGAAAGAGAGGGAAGGAAAGAGAAATGGAGAGGAAGAAAGGAGGGAGGGGAGGGAGGGAAGGAAGGGAGAGAAAGGGGGGGAGAAAGAGAGGGGGAGAGAGAGATATAGAAAGGGAGAGATAAAGGAAGAGGAGAGAGAAAGGGAGATAGAGAGAGAAAGAAAGAGGGAGAGAAAGAGAGCTAGAAAGAGTGAAAAATACAAAGAGGGAGTGAGAGAAAGAGAGAGAAGAGAAAGAAAGCAAGGGAGAAAAGAGAAAGAGAAAGAAAGAGAGAGAGAGAAAGAGAAAGAAATGTAGAGAGAAAGAAAGAGGGAGAGATACAAAGAGAGTGAGTGAGAGAGAGAGAAATAGGGAGAAATAGAGAGGGAGAGAGAAAAGAAGAGGAGAGATAGAAAGGGAGAGAGAGAGAGAAAGGGAGAAATAGAGAGAGGGGGAGAGAAAGTGTGAGAGATACAAAGAGTTAGAGTTAGAAAGAGAGTGAGTAAGAGAAAGAGAGAAGAGAGAGAGAAAAAAGAGAAAGAGAGAGGGACAGAGAGAAAGAGAGAGAGAGAAAGAGGGAGGGAGAGATAGAGAGGGAGAGAGAAAGGAAGAGGGAGAGATGGAAAGAGAGAGAGAGAGAGAAGGAGAAAAATGAGAAAATGATGGAGGGAAAGAACAAGAGAGAGGAAAATGAAACAAATGAGAGAAAAGGAAGAGGGAAGAGAGAAGTGGAGAGGAAGGATGGAGGGAAGGAAGGAAGGAGAAATGGAGGGAGTTTGTTGATTTAAGTTTAAATTTACTTGTTAATAAAGAAGTATAAATTACTTACCGTATATACTCGAGTATAAGCCGACCCGAGTACAAGCCGAGGCACCAGTTTTTGCCACAAAATTGGGGAAAACTTACTGACTCGAGTATAAGCCGAGGTTAGAAAATGCAGTGGCTACTGGTAACTTATAAAAATGGAAACCAATAAAATTACATTAATTGAGACATCAGTAGATTAAATGTTTTAGAATATTTATTTTAAAGAAAACCAATAAATTAGCTCTGTAAATTTAAAAGAGGGTAAACAAAAGCAATCTGGTAATAACAATAAATTAAAAAGTAAAAAAAGTAGCTCAATCAGCAACCAAGCTAAAACCTATTTCTAAACCTAACCCAGGAGTCTTTAAACTTGACAGTTTTAAGACTAATGGACTTCAACTCCCAGAATTCCTGCACCAGCCATGCTACTTCAGGAGTAGGAGTTAAAGTCCACAAGCCCTAATCTTTCCAGGCTTGAAGACTCTTGCATTTTAAACCCTAACCCATGGGTCTTTAAACTTGAGTTTTTAGAAGCCTGGAGAGAGTTCATGCCGTCCCCCCCCCCCCTTAGCTTGCTGTCTGGCTCGTTGGCTGGATCTCCCACCCCTGATCTTCCCTCCTCCTCATCTCCCTTTATTGCCCCATGTGTTGTGCAGGGAAGCAGATTTGCTAAAGAGATCCACTTGGTACGGCAGCAGGGAAAGGAGGAGGAGAGCCAGAATAGCCCACAGCCGCGGGGGAGGAGGAGGAAAGGAAAGAGCTGTCCTCCTCCTACTTCCCCTGCTGCCGTACCAAGTGGATCTTTTTAACAAATCTTCTTCTCTCTCCGGCTGGAGGCTTCTAAAGCCTGGAGAGAGTTCATGCCGTCCCCGTCCCCCCCCCCCCTTTAGCTTACTGGCTCTCTCCTTCTCCGTCTCCCTTTATTGCCCCATGTGTTCTGCAGGGAAGCAGATTTGCTAAAGAGATCCACTTGGGACAGCAGCAGGGAAATGAGGAGGAGGAGAGCCAGAATAGCCCACAGCCGCAGGGGAGGAGGAGGAAAGGAAAGAGCTGTCCTCCTCCTCCTCCCCCTGCTGCCGTACCAAGTGGATCTCTGTAACAAATCTGCTTATACTCAAGTATATACAGTAATTACTTAATTATTAATTACTTAATTACTTATTACTTCTTTATTTTAAATATTGTATTTGTTCCCATTTTGTTTTTTACTTTAAATAAGGTATGTGCAGAGTTCATAGGTTTTTTTATAGTCCGGCCCTCCAACAGTCTGAGGGACAGTGAACTGGCCCCCTGTGTAAAAAGTTTGGGGACCCCTGCCTTGGAGTCATCTGGTAATTAGTACTCTTTGCTAATACCAGAGTGCAGGACTGGATGACTGAGGAATATAATCCACCACTCAGAATTGAAGAAACTTTCATGAGAAGTGGGACATCTTCAAGGAAAAACCAGTCCAATTGCCATTTGAAGAAAGCATCTTTGGAACCATGACCCGGATCAATGAAAATCTCCATAGATTAAAGTGATCTGATTATTCATTGATTGAAATAAATACTTTGGCACACTGGAAGATGATATACAGGTTTTCCTCAACCATTTCTTTAGTGACTATCTAAAAATACAATGCAATGAAAAAAGGGATTTAACTGGTCCTTGTACTTATAACTGTCACATCATCCCCACAGTCACATGGCAACTAGCATGTATTTATAATAGTTGCAGCATCCAAGGATCATGTAAATGCCATTTGCAATCTTCTCATCTGGCTTCTGAGAAGCAAATTCAATGCGGGAAGCCAGATTTGTTTAACAATTGCATGATTCATTTAACAACTGTAAAAATTTGCTTAACGAATAGGGTAAAAAATGCCATAAAATTGGACATGACTCACTTAAAAATTATCTTGCTTAGCAATAGATATTCTGGTTCTAATTTTGGTCATTAGTTAAGAATTAACTGTATTAGATTATTCTTTTTATACAATAAAAGAAATGAGCAATAAATCTTGGTATTATTTATCCGAGGGTAGTATGGTGACTGGGCTTGTCAGATGAAAAGCTGGCAGCCCAGGTTCAAGACCCAAGTGCCATGAAATGGAGTGAGCTCTCGTCCTTGTCCCAGCTCCAACCAACCTAGCAATTCAAAGCTTGCGAATGCAAGTAGATAAATATGTACCACTTTGTGGGAAGGTAATAGCACTCTATGACATCATATTGGGCATGGAAATGTCTTCTGGCAGGTCTGGCTCAATGGCCTTGACAATGGCTATGTCTCAATGGCTATGACTAGCAAGGACTCCTTTATTACCACTTTGAACACCACTTTGAACTATGATAACATTCGGTGGCAAAGGTTTACAAATATCTTATCAGGAAAATATGTTGAGGTACCTTCCCTCTGAAATTGGTGAGACTCTAATTCATTGTTGGCAAACCTTTTCAGCACTGAGTGCTGAAATGGGAGCACACATGCCGGAAACTGGAAAAGCAGATGATCTTCTGGTTTCCAGAACTTATGTGTGCATGAAGACCAACTGTCTGATGTGCACGTGCCGGCTCCACCTTGCCTTTCAGAGGTCCTCGTGACTCCCTACCTGTCCCCCAGCCTTCCCCACTGGTCCCTGTTGGGGTGGTGGGACATCCCTACTGATGATCTGGTTCCAGCATCCTAGTGAAAAGTGGCTGCATGAGATCCGCTTCCACCCCCTCACCCTTTGCAGTGACAGGAGCAGTGGGTGGGGTAGCCACCCACCCAGCCAGTAAATGCTGCCCCGCTACCCCATGCACCTAAGCCAGTCAGGCGCTCCAGACTGTGGACACGTGCCAGTACTGTGGGCTGGAGGGCTGGGACCATGCAAGAAGCCTGCTCTGATGGAAGCCCCAAGCCTGCTCTTCCTGGCTGGCAACTCTGCTCCCCTTGCTCTTCCAGGTTCTGATGCACCAGCCACCTGTTTTTCATGTGGGTGTGAACACTAGAAACTGAAAGAGCAGCTGCCAAGTGTGAATGCACGTGCAAGGAAGATGATATTCTGGCTTCCAGTGCTGCATGCACACTGGCTAGCTGGTCTTTGCATACGCATGCATGCCAGAAAATGGAAGACCAGGTGTCCAGTGAGCATGCATGTACTGGAAACTGGAAGATCATCTTCCAGGCACCCACATGTGCACCAGGCAGCTGCTCTTTCAGTTTCTGGTGGTCCTGTGTGTGTGAAGACTACCTGGCCGGCGCACTGGAACCCAGAAGAGCAGCTCTCCGGGCACACAAGCAAGATGGCTCGTGTGCCCGGAGAGATGGCTCAGTGAGACATTTCTGGCATGCGTGCCATAGGTTCACCATCATGGCTCTAACCTAGTGGAATCATAGAAAGTCTTCAAGAACTGGATCTTTTCCAAGGCCTTGGAATAATAGAGTTTATGGAACCCTAACAAATATCTTGCAGATTTGCCTTTCTTGATTGATGAATATGTATATATGTATCTTGCATTGGGTTGTTTAATTTCTGGTTCCATTTGTCATATTGTGGACTTCTTGGAATCAATTGGAATCAAACAACAACCAAAAAAGAAATAACCACAAATATTCAAAAAGGAACATTTCCCCCCATACAACTGTATACATACCTTTCAAAATAGGTAAACCATGGGGGGGAGGGGGGAGTTTCTGAAAAAACGAACAGCAGCAACAATCCTAGACTGATTTCCACACAATTTTGTGTGTCCTGACAGTGCTACTGCCACAGATCATAGAGTAGTTTATTGATTCATCTCATTGAAATAGATGGCCAAAAGACATGACATCTCCTTTCCAACAGCTAGCCGAGTTAAGGCATTCATTATCTTTTCTAATATTGTCTACTTTAAGAGTGACTTCTTTCAATAGCCCTAAGGAGACCCTTGATCAGAGCTATGAAAGCCAACAACATAAAATAGCCCACTGTGAATATGAAGCATGAATTGGACTTTGTTTTGCAACTGCTGTTTCTGCTTTATTCAATGCATATTTATGAACCTAATAAATATGATTTCAAAACTTCTACATACTATGAACCAGATGTCCAGCCCCTCTTCCACAGAATCAGTGGAAGATTGGAAGACTAATGCCTGTTAGATATACCTGAGTAAGCTTTTTTTTTGGTTGGCTATTACTTGTGATGTTTCTTATACCATGATACTGAAAACAAAATCTGAGTTTTAAAAGGGCCTTTTTTCCCTTTGTCATATCAGACATATTTTAGAAGTTACTTCTTCATATATTATATATTTCTTTTCTCATTCCTAATTATATTCTTACTTTTTTCTTTTCTTTTTCCTTGCACTTTGTACTCCTCTCTATTCTTTCTTTAACTTTATGGTTTGTCTCTCTGTGTCTCTGTCTCTGACACACACACACTCTCTCTCTAACACAGTGATTTTCAACCTTTTTTGAGCCGCGGCACATTTTTTACATTTACAAAATCCTGGGGCACACCACCAACCAAAATGACACAAAATGATACTCTAACACAGTACATATTGTTGTGAGCCGCTCCGAGTCTCCGGAGGGGGGCGGCATACAAATCTAATTAATAATAATAATAATAATAATAATAATAATAATAATAATAATAATTATTATTATTATTATTATTATTATTATTATTATTATTATTATTATTATTCTAGATTTACCTCCAGTCCTGACCAGGATTAGAAATTGGGACCATGGGGGGGAGTAGTATCAGCTTCAACTACTCGCCGCGGCCACACAATGACAAGTGCGCGGGACCTTCCTGGGTGTGGTTGAGAGGTGGCCTGCTATTGGTTCATCGCTGGTGGTCAGGATGAATCCTAGAAGGTGATTGGTCAGTGAGTGTTCCCTGTGCCTCCACTCTTCCTGTCGCTGATAGCTGGAGGGATTGTCAGGGGACTGTTTATGTTCGGATGGAGGCGCTGGCATGTGGGCCATAGTTTGGGGACCCATGTTTAATTTCCCCACGGCACACCTGACCATGTCTCAAGGCACACTAGTGTGCTGCGGCACACTGGTTGAAAAACATTGCTCTAACACACATACACACACAAAATCCAATATACTACAATGATAGTGGAAGAAAAAACAAGTTTTAATTACTTGTATTATGTTCTAGAATAGTGATGGTGACCCTATGTCATGCGTGCTACAGGTGGCACATGGAGTCATATTTGAGGGCATGTGAGATATTGCCCTATGTCAGCTCCATTGCACATGCATGCACCGGCCAGCTGCTTTTCAGCTTCTTTTTGGCTGTTTTCACTCTCCCTGGGCTTCAGGAAAGCCTCTTGAATCCTGGAGATGGTGAAAAATGGCCCAACGGCCCAACTAGAAGTTTGGAAATGAACTTCTGGTTAGCCCATTGGGCCATTTTCTTGCCATTCCCAGACTTTAGGAGGCTCTCCTGAAGCCATGGGAGGGCAAAAATAGCCCAGTGGGCCTACCGGAAGTCCGCAGGCTTCAGTGAGGCCTGTGAGCATACATGTGTGTGTGTGTGATGACAGCACAGTAGGGGTTGTGCACATGCATGGGGGAAGGGCATTGCATTGTTGGTGTGGGCATGCATGCGCTATTGCACACATATGCACCCTTTTGGCACCTGAGCCAAAAAAGGTTCGCTATCACTGCTCTAGAACTACAGTGTTTCTGGATGTAGAACATTCTCACAAAATGCACTTCCACTTGCTCTATTTTTAAAATAGTGTATACACCTCTGCTCTGAAACAGACCTATGATCATGTACTGCTTCCATTTCTTTTTCTGTCTTGAATGTAGCTTCAATTGTAGATTAAACATAGATCAAATTTTAACATTGCTAAAGTGGGACACCATTGAACGCAGTGTGTGTGTGTGTCCTTGATTAAAAATTTGGTCTATATGGAACAAAAAAAAGAAATCTCTTTCTTTTTTCCTTCTCTCTCTTTCTCTCTCTCTTTTCCTCCCTCTTTCTTCTTTCTTTCTCTCTCTCTTCCTTCCTCCCTCTCTTTCTTTCTCTCTCTCTCCCTCCTTCCCCCGTCTCATTCTCTTTCTCTCCCTCCCTCTATCTTTCTCATCTCTCTTCCTCCCTCCCTTTCTCTCTATTTCTCTCTCTTCCTCTCCCTCCCTTTGCCTTTTTCTTTCTTCTTTCAAACCAAGGTAAATAAAATTGAAGAAAAAAATCACATTGGTTGAATTTGGATAAATATCATCCAAATGGATTCAGAAGTTCATCCACCTCTGATCTTTTTCATCTCTTTCGAATGTGGCTGAAAGGGAAGTGAAAACCTAAACAGGCATTGACAGAATGCTAGAGAGTTCCTACTTTTTATAGGACCCTCTGGAATTTTATCTCAGATTCTCAATGGGAGGTATAAGACTGGGTTTCTTTAAAGCTAACATTAAGCCCTTGAATTTTCCTTGCTGGAATAAACAGACATATTTTGTCTGCTTATTCCATACAATCTCCTTTCTCCATTAAATATTATGTGGGAGCAAAGAAAGAAAAATATCTTGCCTGTTCTACTTTAAGCCTGCAGCACAGTCTACCTTGAGACTTGATTTCCTACTGTGTTAGGGTAGAGCCGGAGAGGTGCATGCTCTGTTTCTCCTCCAACCCTCCAATCTCTCGCTCTCGCTCTCACTGTTGGGCATGTGCAAAGTTTCATTTTTTTCTTTCCCCTGCTCTCCACTTTGCCTCCACATGCCCAATAGTCCTCCACATTGGCTGATTTTGGGCAGCATGGTCGCCCGGCATTGAAGAGCCAGTCCTTCAGCTCCAATACAATCACCAGCTGGTGTTCAAGCCGCCAGCTGGTATTGCTTAAAAAAATTGGGACTTTTTAACAACCCCGCGGGACATGGGACAAATTGCCAAAAAGCGGGACTGTCCTGCCAAAAGTGGGATGTCTGGTCTGCTTAATGTAGCTTGAATTCCTATATCAACTCTATTAACATGAAAAGTGAATAGCAAATCTGATATTCTGTCAACAGACTATGGTGAATGTTAGAGTAAAGAAGATGCCTCTGGTCTATATGTCATACTCAGAAGGAAGAGGGATGAGGCAACAATTCCATCAATCACTCATTCAATTCAATTTATTAGATTTGTATGCTGCCCCTCTCCGAAGACTCATGGGAAACTCAAGCTCAGAAGCATGGAAAAGTGCAGCTGTCCCTGTTGGCTCAAATTATAAATTAGTATTTTCTCCTTATACCACTGGAAGGCCATCACATATGGCTAGACGCATGAGGACAAAAAAACAAAGTGTATTAGATGATGGGAAAACATTTGGAAAGTTCAAGGCTACACTTGGGAATCAGGATTGGACAATTCATGGGGGGGGGGGTTATAATTTTTTTATTGTTTTTTACACCTTACAGAGATTCCAATTTACTTCAAATTAAAATAAAATAAAATATAATATAATATCAGATGCCAAATTCTTAGTCAAATTAATCAAATTTTTCTAATTATTTATCCAATTTATTCTGGTATATATCATTCATCCTGTGCTACCTCTTTTCCATATACTATCATCCAGATTTTGGGTATTGTTATTCGCTTTCATTTAAATTTAAACTGCTATAACTATCTAGATTTCTCTTGGCTATTTGCTGTTTTTCATAACTATGCCATTGTGCTTCAGTCCATTTCTTGTATTCTTACTAAACTCATTCCTGCTTTTATTTTTTAAAAAACCCTCATTTTATCGTAGCTGCCCTTAACAAAAAAAATATCCAAATTTACTTCTCTTTAAAACCCAGGAAGGAAAGAGAAAAAATAAAAAAAGAAACACTATTCGTATCGTATCTAATTATAGCAATGTCAATATACTGTACATTATACATAGGAGGAAGGGTTGTTGTTTTCCCTATTCTAATTACTTTCACTGCTAAATGCAGTGCAATAATCTTCCATAATCTATATTTCCCTAATCTATATATTTTCCCTAATTCTGTATACCGTATTTTTCGCTCTGTAAGACGCACCTGCTGATAAGACGCACCTAGATTTTAGAGGAGGAAAATAGAAAAAAAATATTTTGAGCCAAAAAGGGGAGAGGAAGAGAGGAAGGAGTGAAAGAAGGGAGTGAGGGAGGAAAGAAGGGAGGAAGGAAAAGGAAAGCAAGAAATGGAGTGAGGAAAGGAAGGAAGGAAGGAAAGAAAGAAAGAAAGGGGGAAGGGACAGGAACAGAGGAAGGAAGCAAGGAAACTTATGAAAGGGGAGAGTAAGAGAGGAAGGACTGAAGGGAGGGAGGGAAGAAGGTAGGAAGGAGAAAGAAAAGAAGAAATAGAGGAAGGGAAGGTAAAAGAGAGAAAGAAAAAGAGCAAGAAAGAAAGCAAGAAAGAGAGAAAGAAAGAAAGAAAATGAAAGAGAAATAAAAATAGAGAGGGGGAATGAAAGAAATGGAAGGAGGGAAGGAAGGAGAGAAAGCAAGAGAAAGAAAGAAAGCAAGAGAAAGAAAAAAGAATGAAAGAGCAAGAGAGCAAGAGAGAAAAAGAGAGAAAGAAAGAAAGAAAGAAAGGCAACTTCAAAGAAAGGCTCACTGAGCATCTCTCACTCTCTCTTTCTATCCCTCTTTCTTTCTTTCTTTCTTTCTTTCTTTCTCTTCCTTTCTCTCTCTCCTCTTCCTTTATCTCCTCTCTCTCCCTCCCTCTCTCTTTCTGTCCCCCCTCTCTCCCCCTTTCCCTCTCTCTTTCTCTCTCCCTCTCTTGCTATCTCTCCCCCCTCTCCCTCTCTTTCTCTCCCCCCTCCCCCTTTCCCTCTCTCTTTCTCCCTCTCCCTCTCTTTCTCTCTCTCCCCCTCTCTCTTTCTCTCTCTCTCTCCCCCTCTTTCTCTCTCTTCTTCTCACTTTCTCTCTCTTGTTTTCTTTCTGTCTCTTTTGCTTTCTCTCTCACTCTTTCTCTCTTTTTTTCTTTCTCACGCTCTTTCTTTCTCTTGTTCTCTCTCTCTTGCTATCTCTTTCTCTCCCCCCCTTTCTCTCACTCTCTCTTTCTCACTTTCTCTCTATCTTGCTGTCTGTTGCTCTCACTCACTCTCGTTCTCTCTCCGTTCTTCTCAGTGGTGACGCGCGCACGCCCTGCCCGCCTCACCTTTGCCGAGAGCACTTTCGTCCCGGGCTCCCAGCAAGGGGGTTGCAGGAGAGGCGGGGCCGGCGAAGGTGATATTCAATGTCGGGGGCGCTCGGGCGGTTGCGCGCGCTCCCTATCTCCCTGCTAGCCCACTCGGAATATTCAAAATAAGAAAAACCTTTGCCGGCAAGTGGGCTAGCAGGGAGATAGGGAGCGCGCGCAACCGCCTGTGCGCCCCCGACATTGAAGACCTCCGCTGAGAAAAACCTTTGCCGGCATTTCCTCTCGGCGTCAAGGAGGCGCAGCGGCGGGCGGAGAGAGGGAAGGGGGGCAGCGGCGTCCCTCCTGGCCTTGGCAGGCCGCCCGACCCTCCCCACCTCCTGCAAATACGGCGGGCGGCGAGGGGAGAGCGAGGAGCCGGTTCTGGCGGGCGTGGGGCTTGGCTGGCTGGCTGGCGGGGGGAGCGCCGCTGGTGGTGCGGAGGGAGACCCTCCTCCGGGAGGGAGGGGGCCAGGCAGCAGCTAGCCAGCCAGCCAGCGGGATGGCGCTTCCGAGTTCGCAGCCTCCCCCCCTCCCTGCCTGCATCTTCGCTCCATAAGACGGGGCTGATTTTTCTTCCTACTTTGGGAGGAAAAAAACTGCGTCTTATGGAGCGAAAAATACGGTATATTCCACTATTAAACTCAGTGATAATCTTCCCTAATCTATTCAAGTTAGCTCTTCCTTGCTTCATCTGTTTTTTCCTATGATACCTAACATAATTAATACTAATTATTATCCCATATTGATCCTACTCCTGATATTGTATCTCTCTTCCCCTTTTTTCTCCCCTTCCTCCTATTTTATTTATCACCATAAATCAGATAATCTATTTATAATTCAATTAATCAGAAGAAAAAGAAAAAAGAACAAAAGAGAAAAGAAAAAAGAAAAAAATCCAAAAAAGTAATCATTCAGAAATAATCATAACCATTTTCAATTATCTCATCCATATTAAGCACAATAATCATAACAATTTTCAATTTTCTCATTCATAAACCATTAAATTTTCTTCCCTTGTACAGTTCTTCCATTTTAACATTTTATATCTTGCTTATATATTTGTATATTTGTATAAAATATATATATTTTCCAATAATAAACTCCAATAAGATTAAAATATTAATAATTCCAATTCATTATGTATACTCATTTCTTTTTATAATGTATAACTTTGTAAAAAAAATTAAAAAGAACAAGAAAAAAAACCTATCCACTTCTTTTTTATGGTACTGGTAACTTTTAGTATCTTCTGGATTTTCTTAAAAGTGTTTAATTTCGAATTATATTGTCCAATGTATTTTCAATCAAGTCAAACAGTCCAATCAGATCAAATCAAGTCAAATCAGTTCAGTTCAGTCATTTTCATCTTAAATATTTTCTTCCTTCCATGCAATAGCTGATCTTCCTCCTCATAGCCAGTCAGTGTGGAAGTCAAATGTCAAAATCTTTAAGCAAATAGCAAGCTGCTATATTTCCTCCAGCCACACGATAGTGCTAGATAACAAATTTTCCAGCTCTTTTCCCGATAGCTCTTTACCAACTATTTCTGGTTTTGGTGTCTTCTTCTTCTGGTATTTTACTTTCCTCTTTGTTTACATAAAAAAAGAAAAATATAGCTTCCACAACAGGGATTCAAGGTTCCAGATTCCAAAAGGCAAGTTTAAAATAAGACCAATTAGGTAGCAAAAGAAAATCCAATGATGGGAAATTCACTACTTTTCAAAGCTTTTGCTGAAATGCCACCATGCACAGATAGCTGTTTTCTTCAATCTCTGGCTGTTTTAGCTCCATCCATCAACCAATCACAAAACAAAAGTCCAAAATCCCTTTCAGGCACTCTCATCTTACCATCAGCGACAGGAAATCCCTCCCTTTCTCTTTAAGCAACTCCTCCAACTCTTCTTTCCAGATGTTACCATTCGGCTTCCATCCCGGCGTTGCGTTGTCTCCGCAGCTATGCCAGCTCAGGCATGGCTGCCAGTGCGAGACAGACCAGTTCACCTGGCGGGGCATGCCGGCCCTTACCAGGCCCCTGGCAGCGCCCCATGCGTCACTCTCCCTGCAGGAGAGATCCGGTCTGGTCCAAAAGGTCAAGAACCCCCGGGTAATGGGAATTCAGGGCCATTCCCAAGGGAGAGGGAATGGCACCGCTGCTGTGGCCACCAGACCCCGCCACTTCCTCCAGGACTGGACAATTCCTGATGGATTTGCAGATCCAAATCGGAGAGGATTGATTTTCCAGCCTCCAGATTTCAAAGTCTGAATCCAATCAACTTTGCTTTTTGAATTGGGTTGGTAATTTGAATTAGATCAGATCTGATTTGCACATCTTTAATATTTCATCTCTAATTGAAATTCAGCAGTAAAACTGCAAAGGGATTTGAAGACAAAAAAAAAATAAAATAAATTTGGGTTCACATTTCATTTTGAAGTTGTGCTTGAAATTATAAAAAAAATATGAAACCACAATGTGGAGGAAATCCAAACAATGATCCTTTAAAATTTGTAATGCACTATATTCTTATTATATTTTCATTGGAAACCCATGTATTCACACACATAGAAACATACACATTTAAATGAAGGTAAAAACAAGCTCCATCTTTACTGCAACTTCTTTCCTTCAATACATTTTTTTAAAATTTCTGCCTTTTAATTAAGCTTCATAATAGAACTATCTGAGTTTTCCCCAGACTGATTAATCAAGAACCTTATCAGGAACTGAAATACCACTGTAAAATAGTTGTAATGCCCTAAGGAAAGAGAATTATTAAATTGTGCTGCTGTATTCCAAAGGAATGAGAAAAGATCAGAGTGGGACATATGCTCTTTAAAAGAGACTGCAACAAAACACATGTCTTATTAATAAAGTGATAGTATTATGCTACAGTTAGAAACATGCCTTGATAAAACTTGATGCTATGCTAAATTAAAAACTAGAGTATGACTAGAGTCCCATTATTCTATTGAATTTTTTCATAGTATAGTTTTCCTATTCACAATCAATTGTTCTTAGATCTAGAAAATAAAACTTTCTAATGTGCTAAATGTAGATTGCAGTTGATTTATAGTTAATTTAGATTCCTTCCTTCCTTCCTTCCTTCCTTCCTTCCTTCCTTCCTTCCTTCCTTCCTTCCTTCCTTCCTTCCTTCCTTCTTCCCTTCCTTTATTCCCAGCTACTAAAATTGGTATTTGGAATGGTTTGCTTAGTAAGGTTTCATGCTAATTATTTTCATTTGTATACAAAACTTTTCCAGTCAAAACATGTAGCCAGCAAGTCTGATGGTGAATTCTGAGAAGCCCATGATCTTGAAATATGAAGATGTGATAAAAGAGAAAAAATTTACATATTTACAAATTTTACATACATATTTTACCTTAATCTTCCAGGTTGCCCTTAAGATGCTGGAACCACCAGAACTGGGTTAAATTCCAGGTGATTATTAGATATTACCTTTGTCTACCTTTTTGCTCCCATCTAGTGGTAGTCTGATTTTTTAAAGACCAAAATATCATATTCAATGTCAAGATTGTTTTGAACCCAGATTCCTCTGTAGTGTTAAATTTGAAGTTGTTCGATATAGTTCCCTCTGTATCTCATGTATGCTTCATGTTTGACTCCCAATCCTGAACCACAATCACTGAAACCTAGCTAACACCACTTCTTCCAAATAGGAGAAGAATGGTTCGATTGAAAGGAAACTTCAAAGTTAAGAATGCAAATATTAATAACCCCCAGATGGACTAGAGACAAAAAGCTACAGGGCCTTGAAAAAGCAACAAAGGAAGTCAAATCTGGAACTAGATACAACATTTCTTTGAACTTCTCATATTTGTCATGCTGTTGGTTATACTACTCAACATATCTCTGTGGACGATGCTTTTGTCTTTCTTCTCCACATCCTGGTATTCCACTTTTGAAATTTGTATTTATGGACTGATTGAACACCATTCACGTGCTGGCAGTTGTGTATCTTACTGCTGCATGATATAATCTGGACTCAAAGTAAAATTTAGCTATCAATTCTTTTGTGCAGGCAACAGGAGAGAAAACCATCCTGTACTTTGTGTTTGGTAGCAAAATGCTTTCAAATAGTCCTTTTGTCTTCAAATTAATAAAAACATTTCATTTATTAGCTTGATAGATTTCTATTTGTCAAACTGTGCAATGAAAATGTCCAGGTATTAGTAATCTTTTATATTTTATCTTTGCTTGAAAATTTATCCTGTATAAAGCTTGTCTTTTTAAAAACCCACAGCACTATAACTTTACCTTTCAAGTAATGAATGCACTGAGGTTCATCTTGTTGACAATTCCCAAGGGTTGTCAATAGATATTTTAGTCAGATTTGAGCACAGAATAAACAACACAGGACAATGTCATCAGTGTTAAGTGGTAGAGATAATAGCCATTTGAAAACTGACATTGAGAACAAAATAACACTTCACTTTTGAGTCAGATAACATAATTTGTGTTGTTAAACCAACAAGCAAAAGCATCTTTGCTTAATCAGGTTGTTAGCAGAACACAACAAATATCTAGCTCAAATTTGAATGCTGTGTTTAAAGATAAATACATCCTGGTGAGCAAAATGAATGTACAGTTAATTCCAGTGAGACTAGAGAAGAAGGATTTTAATCAATGGGCTTTTAATTTACATGTTCACGGACTCTAGTGAACCAAAGCATTAAGCTTAATCTGAAGTTTAGTTCAATATTTGAAGGTTACTTTCATTACATTCTATAATATTTTATTGCTGCTGCTGCTGTATTGTTGTTGATACAGTATATGTCTAAGGAATATTATTAGAAATCCCCTTTAGCTTAAAAACCCTTTAATGGTAAGAGTCCTTGCAAGAGCTGAGAGCACTCACCTTTGGCTCCTAGTATCTATTCCTCATTGTGGTTGATGCATACTCCAAGTGGCTAGAGGTTGTTTTAATGACCTCAACTACAACGGCAGCTACAATAAAAGCATTGCGGAGACTCTTTTCAACACACGGACTGCCGGATGTGCTCATATCTGACAACGGCCCACAACTAACCTCCAGGCAAATGGAGGTCTTCCTGGCTGAAAGGGGGATCCGACATGCGTTGACATCGCCCCACTTTCCGGCCACTAATGGCCGGGTTGAACGCATGGTAAGGTTCACAAAAGAAGCCCTGCACCGGTCAGCACTGGTCAGCACCGTTCAGCGGCTGGATGAATTCTTATTAGTTCAGCACATCATACCGTCAGCCAGCACAAACAAAAGTCCAGTGGAACTTCTTATGGGAAGGAAACTCTGTTCCCAGCTGGACAGGAATCACCCAGAGTATTCCAAAAGGAAAGACAAGCCTATAATGGAACCAGAACGGAATTTTAAAATGGGTGACCCAGTCTATGCAAAAGACTTTGACTCAAATATCCGCTGGAGAGAGGGGACAATTGAATCTAAAACCGGCCCCAAATCATACACGATACAACTTGCCAATGGAAAAATTTGGCGGAAACACATAGACCAAATCAGAAAATGACATCTAAGTGAGTTAACACAAAGTAACAATGACATTTTCCCCATAGATCACATGCAAAGGAATGATCAAGATCAACCAGACTACTCACCGCATCCTCTTCAGGCATCCAGCGGCGGCTGCCCTGGAACCCTGGTGGCTGGCATTGGTGAGGCTGCATCAACATCCATAGGCCAAGACAATCTTTACCAGGACGGAGCAGCACAGGAGCCAGCCGACCAGAAGGACAACTCCCTGCAAACTGAACTGCGCAGGTCTGGGTGAGTAAGCAAGCCACCAATCAAGTTACAGGACAATGTTACGTATTTAAATGATTGACAGTATGTTCAACCTATGGGGGAGGGGTGTTATGTTTGTACTTTTAAATAAAGGTGACCGCTGATTGGCTTAGACGCAGCCAAGGGAAACCTTGGTGTGAACATTTAAAAAAGGTGGACACACCATTTTTCCCGCGCTAAGCAAAGGTATATAAGGCGTGGCTTTAGCCGTTAGCCAGCAGTCACTTCCTACCTGCGAGCTGGTCACTTCTACTGTTCCTGTTGCCAAATAAAGAGCTGTTAACCTTCCTCGGCCTCCAGCTTCTGATTTAACAGTATGCACAGTGGGCACACTGTGGGCAACAGCTTCGACAGGCTGGCCAAAGCAGGCTGAGAGTAGCCGACGGAACATTGACCTTCGGCGAGATAGGGACTTGTCTATCCTGAGCATGCGAAGACAGATTCCTGTGGACTGAGTGGATGAAACCTACTAGAATAGGTCAATGTCATGAAGGCGATCTCCGCAAGTGATGTGATATGCTAAGAGCACGGTAAGACCCAAAAGATGCCCTAGTCAACCACTAGTAGAAGGGAAACTCTGACTTCAAACCTTCACTGTCTTGTGGCTATATCCATCATTGGAGGAGGCTTAAGAGTAAACCTTGAGGCAAAATCCAGAGCTGGAATCCTGGAAGCAGTTCGTGACTAGGTACAGCCATGTTCTGATAACTCCTGCAATGTAGCTAGAAGCAATCATATTGGCCTTTGCCATTCCATTGGAATATTTCAGAGACAAGGAAAGGGAGAATCTGCTGTTTGGGTAACAGTCTATCCTCCATACTAACCTACCCAGGCTTCATGCTCTGGGGAATCCAGAGCATGATACCATAGTCTTTCGAGACTGAGGGATGCCAATGCCTTGAAAGAACTTTCTGTATGTAATGAATTTTCTGCAAAGATTTAAAGAGAAATCATCTTTGGAAGATTATTTGTCCATTTGTTGTCCAACTACCTCATGATTAACACAGGCTGACAATGTTATTTGATTTATCTATCCATCCATCCATCCATCCATCCATCCATCCATCTATCTCGATCTAGGTTGCCCTTCTCCAATGGATTCAGGGCAGATTACAAAATAAAATCGATACAAAATACAAAATTTATAAAACCCAAACATAAAACCTAAGTCTAAAACCCCAAACAATTAAAGCCCTTCGACCAGATTCATCCAATCACATTCATATTATCAGCCAGAACAGAATGTTAACACTCAATGGCACCAGGCCTGCCGGCAAAGGTGTGTTTTTAAAACCTTTTGAAAGGCCAGGAGGGTGGGGGCAGGACTGGAACTGCCACAGAGAAGGCCCTTCACCTAGGCCCCACCAAGGGACATTGTTGGCTGATGGGACATGGAGAAGGCCAACTCTGTGGGATCTGACTGGCTGCTAAGATACGTGAGGCAGGAGATGTCCCATAAGTAATTTAGTCCTAAGCCATGTAGGGCTTTATAGGTAATAACCAACACTTTAAATTGTGTTCAGAGACCAATCAGTAGCCAATGCAGCTCATGGAGTGATATATGAGTAGACCCATGATAGCTTGCACTGCTGCATTTTGCACTAGCTGCAGTCTCCAAACATTCTTTAAAGGTAGCCACATGTAGAGAGCATTGCAGTAATCAAGCTGCAAGGTGATGAGGCCATGAGTGACTAGAAGAGACTCCCTGTCCAAGTAGGGCTGCAACTGATGCACCAGGTGAACCTGTGCAAATATCCCCCTTGCCACAGCTGAGAGAAGTTGTTCTCGCCTCAGCTCTGGATCAAGGAGGACTCCCAAGTTGCGGACTATCTCTGAAGGAGTCAAACCCCCCCCCCCCGAGGTGATGGAAGGACAGATGGAATTGTCCCTGGGAGGCAAACCCCACAGCCATTCCGTCTTGTCGGTGTTGTGAGCACTCCTTGTCCACCTCAGATCATATCAGATTCTGAGGATGATGAGCCAGGCCCCTCTGGATACCCTGGGCCAAGAGGGTTACAGAGAGTGAGAGTGAGGGAGAAAGTGACATGAGTGAACCTGAGGAACCACTAGAGGGGGCTGATATGACAACGGGAAAGTGGTTCCAGTCAGAGGATGAGGAAGACATTAGAGTGGAAAGTCAGTGGATAAATCCCCGCTATAGGAGATTGCTGAGAAGATGAGAGGAGTTGCATAATAAAAGATATTAGTTTACAGCCTTAGCCTCTTTGGGGTGTGATGTCACTTCCAGGAAGTATAAAGGCAAAGGATTTGGGGTAATTGAGTGTGGGGTTTCAATGTCATTCAATGGAAGAGATGTTAGACTAGGAGAACAAGGCTTTAAAAAACATGATTTCTGCTTCAATAAGAGACATTTTTGCTGGATGATTTTTGCCCAGGACTTTGGTGAGAAAATTCATATGCTTAAATGATAAATAGACTTGTTATCTAAGGCAGTGTTTCCCAACCAGTGTGCTGCGAGACATGGTCAGGTGTGCTGCGAAGAAGGAAGGTCAGCTTCTGGTCTCGCAACTTTTTGCTGAGAGTGCGAAGAGCAAAAAGTTGTGAGACCAGAAGCTGAGCTTCCTTCTTCGCGCCTTCCAAGTTTTCCGGCAGCTGCAGCGCCCTGCACGGCTGGAGCTTCCCTGGTGGCGGCAGCAGGTGAGCTTTAGGGCCTGGTGGGAGGGCAGTGGCAGCAGCACCGGGAGGGCAGCGGCAGCAGCAGCACCGGGCAGTAGCCGCGGGGTGGCGGCAGGGTGGTCGGCTGCAAGCCAGAGCTCCAGGACAGAGGCACCAACGGCGGCAGCTGAACGTGTTGCTAGACACCGTACATGTTGGCATTGCGTGGCTGGCACTTGCTGGCTGGGCTGGGATGGAAGCTCCAGCCCCACGCCCTTGCCCAGCGCAACGCCAGCATGTATGGCATCTAGCAACATGTCCAGCCGCCGCCCTCGGTGCCTCCGTTCCGGAGCTCCACCTCATAGCTGACCGCCCTGCCGCTGCCCCACGGCTACTACCCAATGCCGCTGCTGCGGCATGGTATACAAGAGAGAGAGAGATAGCAAGAGAGGGAGAGGGAGAGGGAGAAAGAGGGAGAGGGTGGGGGAGAGAGATAGAGAGAAAGCAAAAAAGAGAGAGAGAGAAAGAGAGAGAGAAAGAAAGAAAGAAAGAAAGAGAGAGAGGCTCCATGTGGAAGTGAGGATCCCCATCACCTGGAACCACCCAAAAATGTAATGCGTGCAGTATGTGGGTGGGGCCACATTTAGAGTATAAGGCGCATCAGATTTTCACACTCTTTTTTTGGGAGGGGAAGGTGTGTCTTATACTCCAAAAATTGCGATAAAGAACAGCAGGAGACTAACTAGTTCAGTGAGCTGAAGATGAGTATTATCTGTGAGACTTTGCTCATACTTTTAATTCCTATACCTTTGATTAATTAATTATTCTGTGTATTAAATGGAAATTGAAATGGTATAGGGCAGTGATGGTGAACCTATGGCACAGGTGCCACAGGTGACAGGCGGAGCCATATCTGCTGGCACACGAGCTGTTGCCCTAGCTCAGCTCCAATGTCCATGTGTGTGCCGGCCAGCTGATTTTCGGCTGGCACAGAGCCTCTGGGAGGGAGGACGTTTTTACCCTCCCCTAGCTCCAGGGAAGCTTTTGGAGCCTGGAGAGAGTGAAACACGAGCCTACTAGGCTCATGCCTACTGAGCCCATCAGATGTTGAGAAACAGGCCGTTTCCAGCCTCCAGAGGGCTTCCTCATGGGTGAACTAGCCGTTTTCGCCCTCTCCAGACATTGAATTATGGGTGTGGGCACTTGTGTATGCGCGATAGCGTGTGTGCATGCTGTTTTGGCAATGAAGGAAGAAAAGGTTCGCCATCACTGGTATAGGGTGTCCTGCTTGAGCAGGGAGTTGGACTAGAAGATCTCCAAGGTCCCTTCCAACTCCATTTTTCTGAAACAAAAAAAGCCCCTTAATTCAGAAATGAAATTGCACAGATTAACAGGAAAATACTCAGAAATTATTGCTATCTTTTTTTTCTTTTTAAAGCAAGCTCGCAGAGTTCCATGATTAAAAATGCCATTTAACCATTCTGCTCCAAAACATGAATTCCCAGGGATGCATAAAAGGTAATAGTAACATTCCAGATTAGAATTATATATTAACTTAAAATCTTCATATGGGGTATAGCACAGAGTAAATATAAGTCCTGTGATATTTATACAATTATTATTTAACAGGTGAATGTAAAGAAAAACAATTAAAAATGAAACAGTATACTTCTGAATCCTGAAAAATATACCAATAACCCTCAATACAAATATGACCTGAATGGAACAAAATTAAACACACTTGACTCTAATGCAAATATTTGAGATTTTGCCTTCAGAAAGAGAACTATGTTGTTCTCTAGTGTATTCAGTAACCAGATATATTCATTGTCCACCAGTGATGAATCATACATAATTGCTTTAGAAAATAAAAAATTGTAGATTAAACCAAAATAGACCTGCAAGTAAATTAACATTTTATTCAGTTAGGAGGCTGGAGGCTAAAGCATATGAAGAATTGTTGCAGGAATTGGGTATGTCTAGTGAAAAGGAGTAGTAGAGTCGTGATTGTTCCAATATTTGAGGAACTGCCACAAAGATTAGGAGACCAAACTATTCTCCAAAGAACCAGAAGGCAAGACAAGAAACAATGGACGTAAACTAATCAAGAAGAGAAGCAATTCAAAACTAATAAGGAATTTACTGACAGTTAGAAAAAACTAATACACACTAATACAAATTAAGGAAGGGGGGAGAAAGTCAAAGATAAAAGTGAATAGAATAGAATAAAATAGAAATGACAGGAAAAATATATTAAAAAGTAGCTTTCAATTTTCTTAAATCAGTTATAAGTAGAGTTAAAAAATTTCCTTCTTATTCTATAATTACAACATAACCTTTCTTCCTTTTGTTAAAATTCTATAATCTTTCTATAATAATTTTTCTATAATTTAGTCTTCTCAGCAAATGCCTTCATCTTTATCAACCACTTCTTCATTGTGAGGAGTGCCAAACCCTTCCATTTTTGTGCATACAATAATCTCACTGCAGGTGTCATGTGCCAAAACATTTCCATGACTTAAATCTCTAGTCTCAATTGTATATCAATCTTTAAAATCCTCTGAATCAGCATATGTATTTAAATCAGAATTTTCTAGCAATGTGGGGCATCTAACATAATTATTTTTAAAATCCACTTTAACTTTGTCATAAAACAAAGAATAGAATTCTGATTGTATCCCATGATTTTTTAGATTTTCTATAGAGATAAGAGAACCAACAGACATTATTTCCCAGTTTTCTGAAATAACTAGGCAAAAGTCATTTCAGATTCATCATTCTGTCATCTTCTCTTTGATAGATTTTTAGGATGCCCATAAAATTGATTTTTTTAAAAAAATGAAAACAGCTTGGTAGCCTCAATAATTAAATGAGCATATTTTCTATTAATGATGTTTCTTATGTAGAGCACTTGAATGATATGGAGAATAGTTCTTAGCAATTACCCCATTTGGGAGACTTCTGTACAATATCTAGAGGGCATTTTATTATTTTTATATAAATATAAACCTATTCCTTCCCTGAACAAAAAGTAAAAAAATTAAAATCAATTTGTTTGCAGTAAGACCAAACAAACCCTCCCTCTCTCTCCCTCTCCCTCTCTCCCACTTTCCTTTTCTTGATTCCAAGCCCAAAATAGTTTTTTCCCCAGATTGCATAAGTGCATTTCATGCTGTCGTTGAAGGGTATCTTTATTATATTCTTTTGGTTTTCATTGAAATAAGATTACACCATCATTTTTTTAAGGTGACAAAGTTAAACAACTGATTTCATGAGAAAAAAGGGAATTTTATAGGTTGAAGTTCATTGTCATATTTATGGTATGAACATCAATTGATTTGATATTAGTTCCTTTGCCTTGGGAATGCCAGAGCCAGTATCATTCTCAAAGATAATAGGTGGGATACCCACAAAAATTATATTTGATTTAATTTCCCCCCCAAATAATTGTAATTGAAATCTTATAAAATGTATGTGTGAGCCCCGGAGGCCATCTTTTTCCTTGGATCTTCAGGACTACCACACTTAGTGCTGTGGGAAACCTATAGGGAGATTGCGTGGAATTGCAGGGATATCTAGCTATAGTAACATTCCTTTCTCTGAGGGTCAAGAACATTCAGCCTGCACCAGAAGTGATGTGACTGGGAGGCAGCTCCAGTAGGGTTGGTGCATTAATTGACCATATGATGGACATGTGGGTGCAGGGAAATGGATTTGGACTTTCTTTTGGGTGGGGGAAATCTAAAAGATTTCAGATTTGGTTTTTCCCAGATGTGCCAATAAGACATTTCTAATAAAATGGAACTTTGAAAAACATCTAGCCTTGGAGGCTTCTTGCACTGGGGCTGTTACTTGGAACCTGACAGTATGATTGGAGCATAATTATTTTTCCCTTTGTTAACATGTAACTTTTCACAGTGGTTTGTAAGGAGAATTCCTATGTTTTGAACCCATAATGTTATCCCAGGGGTGAATAATCAATTTTCCCAAAGAGTCACATGAGAAATTGGAACTGTTGTAGAAGGCTGAACCAACAGGACTGTGAAAATGCCTAGGCATGCGTACATGCACAAATGTAAAACAACAGCAGCAGCAGCAGTTGATATTATGTCTGTCTGGATCAATTATCAGGAATAAAGATCCACTCGAATTTTGGTTCCAAAACACCCATCGGCAAAGTCTATTTATCAAACAAAATTCTGCAATAAAAGGGTTAACACAAGGAATATGATGTTGGCCACATTTCTCTCATTAGCAGGAGATAATGAGAGTCTAGGATGCCAGCCAGAATAGAGTCATAAATCCCTGCTACTGATGTTTCTTCTTTGACTAATTACTCATACAGTAGAGGGAAATTTTACAGCTCAAGCCAAAAGCAGGAATCAAAATCCATGGGAATAGAAAAGTTTCTCTGAACATTATTTACCACATCCCCTTTTCCATCAGCCTGTATTTATATACTGCCAAAGTGTGGCCAAATGTCCCATAGATATTGTTCTGCCGGCGTGTCTCAACCGCCCGTAATTACAGGGTAATTAGTCCAGAAAGAGACACACCACACGGTAGAAGGAAAACCCAAAAGTCTTTATCAACAAAAAAACAGAAACAGCTCCCTTTTTAAATGTCAAAGGGATTTTCTGGTACACACAAGGCACAGGTTAAATGCAATCCAAATTCTCATCCAATAACTGGGAAATTGAGTCCAATTCTAAAGTCCAAAAAGTCCACACACAATCTTGAACAGCAAAAACCACGATCTTGACGAAACTATGAATCAGATAAACTACCACGAGGCTAAAACAGCAGACTGCTCTTTTATCTGTAACACTAATTACAATAGCCCCACCCAACCACAGGTCACCTCATTTATCTCCTGTAATAATCCTTCAGTTGTTGTCTCCTATGCATCACTCCATGCAAGCGTGGATGTGTCATAAATTCTTATTCCGAATCCAGGGATGATAAGGATGATTGATCTTCTCCTGGGCTGTCTGCCAAACTCCCCTCTTCCAAGTCACCCCCACCTTCTTCTTCTTCTGAGGAAACTTCACTACCTGCCTCTGTCGGCAATAAAACAGACCTATGACATGTTGATGTTTCCTCTGCATCCACCTCCACATTCCTTGGGGCAGGAGCTGGGCCAGAGCCAGCCACAACAGATATAATCAATGCCAAGAACCGCTTCTAGAGAGATATTCATGTCTGAATCTCATCCTTATTCTTTCATTTAACAGGGGGTCCTGATCATAAAAGTCCCCATTGTCCTCTGACTCAGACAATACCTTAACTGGGGGTTCTACAATCTCTGATGGTTCCTCAGTCCCTAACTCTTCCTCACTCTCACTCTCAGATTCAGATGGCAAGAACACTGGCCTGCGATGCCTGTATTTCTCCGTCTCCTGTTCCTCAAAATCCATGACCAGCTGAGCCGGATGTGGACCACTCACAACAATTACCTTCAAAATAAAAGCAATCCAAGTAATATTATAGTTCCCATGTGGCATGGGAACTATAATATTCTCAGGTCTATGTTATACCTTCAGAGCTTCAACCTGCATCCTTTAGTCCTTTAATGAGGGACATATTTGCTGTATAACAAGTATAATTGTGACACTGATTACATTTATGTGTGGATAAAGTGCAAATGAATAATCCATAATTATAAATAATTATAAATCAAGTCACTATAATTTTTGATCCACTGTCTCAGTCAGGCCAGCTTCTAAGGTCACTACCTTGACACATTTTATATTTTAACTTTACTAAATAGAAGCAACTCCATGTCAGGATTCCAAGTAATATACCCATACCTAACAAAACTCTGCAGCAGGCAAATTCCTCAAAGAATAGGTTTATTGGATATGTCATATTGACCCAGGCTGGTGAAAACTGACTCTGAATATTTGGTTTTTACCTAATTAAAAGTAAATGTTTGTCACTTTCTCAAAACAATTAGTCACATGGTCCAATCAGGATACTGTCCAATTGCTATTTGACTTCAATCCCCTCCTTCCGAGTACCTGTAGAGAAAGTATTTTGTTTTGATTACAACTCCCCAACTATCTATTTCTATTTCTACCTCCCGATTCCTCTTCTCCAGTGTGTCAGCACTGAAGTCTCAAAATAGCCTCAGTCAGGCCAGCTTCAAGGTTGACACTCCAGATGCATAAATATTTGAAATACAAAGCTTCTCCCAAAAATGTGGCAAAGCAATTTTAAGCAAAACAGTTTTCACTTTAAATCTGATAATCAAAAATCTAAAGTACAGTGGTACCTCTACCTAAGAACGCCTCTACTTATGAATTTAAGAACTGGGTGTTCAAGATTTTTTTGCCTCTTCTTAAGAACCATTTTCTACTTACAAACCCGAGCCTCCGAAACTGTAACCGGAAAAGGCAGGGAGAAGCCTCCGTGGGGCCTTTCTAGGAATTCCTGGGTGGAAAAAGGGCTGGAAAAGGCGTGGAAAAGCCTCCGTGGGGCCTCTCTAGGAATCTCCTGGGAGGAAACAGGCTTTCCACCCTCCCTGTGATTTCCCCAATCGCACACATTATTTGCTTTTACATTTCTTCCTATGGGAAAAATTGCTTCTTCTTACACACTTTTCTACTTAAAAACCTGGTAACAGAATGAATTACCATATTTTGGGGGATACACCGGAATATAAGATGCACCTAGATTTTAGAGGTGCAAAACAAGGGGAAAAAGTATTCTGAACCAAATGGTGCAGTAATATAAAATACCAGTGTAGCAGAATACTTTTTACAAATATGTATACTTTTTACAACCATGGATAATTTTTACAAACTTCAAACTTAACAGCTTTAAGACTTGTGGACCAACTCCCAGAATTCCTCCTCCAGTCATGTTAGCTCAGGAATGGGAGTTGAAGTCCATAAGTTTTAAAGTTGTCAGGTTTGGAGACCTTTGCACCTTTAATCCCTAGCCCAGGGGTCTTCAAATTTGGCAACTTTAAGACTTGTGGACTTCAATTCCCAGAATCCTCCTCCAGTCATGCTAGCTCAGGAATGGGAGTTGAAGTTCTTTAGTCTTAAAGCTGTCAAGTTTGAAGCCCCTGGATTAGGGATTAGGGGTGCAACGGTCTCCAAACCTGGCAACTTTAAGACTTGTGGACTTCAATTCCCAGAATCCTCCTCCAGTCATGCTAGTTCAGGAATGAGAGTTGAAGTTCATTAGTCTTAAAGCTGTCAAGTTTAAAGACCCCTGGGTTAGGGATTAGGGTGCACTGCAAGAGTATTGAAACTTCCTGAGCTAGTCATCCTCTAACTGTGGCTACTTTGCTCTTTAAACTTTTTAGCTCTATTTACAAAGAGCCATAAAGATTATCACCAGAGATTCAGGAAAGGAAGTGCGAGGAACAAAGTTTCAGTCTTTTGAGAAGGAGGGTGTAAGGGAAATAGGAGCTGCTTATCTCTCTCTCCTCTCCCCCCCCCCCCCCCACTTGCAGAAAAGATAAAAAATGATCTAACAGAAAGTGAAAAGTATCTCCTTCTGTAGTCAGGGCAAGGTTGGGGGTTGCTTTAGTCCGATCTCACCCTGGAAAAGAGAGACTGGAGTCCAGATTGCTTTAATGCTAGAGAGGTTGGTGAAAGAAACCATTTTGAATTCAGGTTTCTTTCAGTGTGATAACTGGAAAGGGAGTGAAGTTTCTGTGCACACACGTTGTGTCGCACTTTTCATTCTGCCTTGGGCAGCCAGAAACATGGGTGGGTTTAGGCTAGTCAGTGATAGAAATGAAGGAAATTTGCATTAGCTACCGTAGAAGGAGGCTGCTCAGAAGAAGTGACCAATTTTGCATGATACAAATCTTCTTCTTCTTCTTCTTCTCTCTCTCTCTCTCTCACACACACACGCGGAAGAGTCTGGCACTTGTGTCATGCAGGGAGAGGGCAGGGAGAGCAGCTCTGCTCGGCTGCTCGGGGGGGGGGGCAGCATTCCCCAAAAGCCTTTCATTGCAGCTGAGTGTTTGGCCTTTGAGGCTGCCTTCTCCACCTCGGGGGTGCTTCCCCCACCCCACTGCTCCTCTGTGTTGCTGTCATCAAAGACTGATTGGAGCACACTAACCTCCACCCAGGAGGGCGGCTCCCTGCTTCTCTGACCCTCCCCTGAGAAACCCAGGATCTCAGAATGAAATAAACCTGCGGTGGCTTCCCTCTCTTTCAGCTGCCCCCCCCCCCCAGCTGGCTTGTCTTTCCTTCTGAGGTTTATTTCGTTCTGAGATCCTGGGTTTCACAGGGGGGGGCAGAGAAGCAGGGAGCTGCTCTCCTGGGCTTGGGGGTGCCGAGGGATGACTCCCTCTCCCAGCTGAACATGTCCCCAAGGGCTTCCTTGGCGATGGTTTCCCTCTTTTTCAGCCTCCCCCCCCCCAGCTGGCTTGTCTTTCCTTCTGAGGTTTATTTCGTTCCGAGATCCTGGGTTTCTCAGGGGAGGGTCAGAGAAGGCTTGGGGGTGCCGAGGGGTGACTCCCTCTCCCAGCTGGACATGCCCCCAAGGGCTTCCTCGGCGTTGTCTTCCCTCTTTCTCAGCCCCCCTCCCCACCCAGCTGGCTTGTCTTCTTATGCATGTCCGGAGGTGGAAAATCCCGGTGGGGCGGGAAGCAAATGGGAAATCCCGGGGGTGACAGTCACAAGGCAGGGGAATCCCTGCAGTAGTAAGCGAGCGCATGCGCAGTAAGAGAGCCCACGCACCTGGGCTCAGGTTCATAAGACGGAAAGAGTTTTTAAGACGAGGCAATGAAATCTTAAACCCCGGGTTCGTATCTCGAAAAGTTTGGGTGACGAGGGGTTCGTAAGAGGAGGTATCACTGTATCTTTTTTCTCTTGCATGTGGAAAAAGGTAGAAACCACAATGTTGTCAAAATGACACTCCAAATGTCATAAATATATACTTTTTGTAATCCCACACAATGACTCCATGATACACATAATATCACTTCTCATATACCCCCTTGTGCATATTTTTAGAATAGCATAAGAAACATAACATACATTTTTCTATTGCTCTCAATCTCCTGTCTGATTGTTGGAAGCTTAACAACTGTATGTATCATGAGCCTCCTCTAGTGTGGAGTTTCACTATGAGAATAGGAGCCCAGATTCACACTCACACCCATACCCACACCATCTGGATATTCTGCATCATCTAAAATAGGAAGTGCCATAAACAGTTTCTCTCTTACTTTCAAGTCTTTATCTTGAACCATATTAAGTATATGCAAAGAATAATCAGCATGTAGCAAGCCATTCCAAAATACAGCTGCTTCCTTTCTGAAGTTCCATTTCATCCAAACATGAATTTTTGATTGCACCAAGATTCTACTTGTGCTATTACATAACTAACAATCTCTAATTCTAATTTTGCAGTTGTATAATGAATATAGTCAGAGGTGGGCTGCTAAGGTGGAACGGTGACATGTGCTCGCCTTTGTGACTCTGAGTACTAGTGGAGTCTAGCACAATTATGCTACTGCACCTGTGCAGGTAGCAAAATCGCGTGCGGAGATGCAGGTGCACCCATGTTTCGGTATGTTTTTTTGCTTCCGTGCATGCGTGGAAGCAAAAAAATATGCTAGAGCATGCATGTGATTTTGCTACCTGCACAGGTGCAGTGGTATAATTGCGCTGACCTCCGCTAGCACTCAGAATCATGGAGGCAAGCACACATCACTGTTCTTCCTTAGCCCACCTCTAAATATAGCCTATTAATTTGTAGAAAGGATGTTGCCAGGAAAGCATCATTTGCATAGCATGCCATTCCACTCTCCGACACATAACAAAAATTCCCTTTTATGTTGTTCCACAAAGTGGTTAAAAAATATCAATGAAAAGAAAGCTAAAGCTCTTGGCTCAACTTGGAATTTGATTGTCAGATTGTCTTTTTTTTAATACCTAGAAGGAAATCAGGTTTTCTAATCCAGTCTGAAGTTCATAAGTTGTCATAAAGAGGATTCATTCTTTGTACTTTATGACAACCATGGGTTATTAGTGAAATGTAGTATTAAGGAGAATGCTAATCTGTTTTATGTAACCACAGAGTAAAAGTTTTATTTGATTCCCTCTCCATATTTTTAAAATCAATGCACAAAGCTACATCTTAATGATCAGGGGATTAAAGTCACCCCTAAAAGGCTGTTTATTTTCCCCCCTCTCTCAAATCAAAAAGTAATTGTGATTGTTCTGAGACAGCCATGCTCTGAATCAAAATGATGCATTCTCAAATTACAACAGGCAGCTTTTAAAGTGGAGCCATTTCATTTTGTTTTAATGAACTATGATAATTGCCTGAACTGTTTCTCATCTCCTACTGGGACTATAAAAATGTCACCTACTTTCATTCCCCTATTTTTGACTATACATATTGGGAAAAGTTCAAAGTTTCAGGAAAGAAGTTGAAATTATCAGGAGCTGAAAGTTATAACAATAAAATATAATATTTGTAGCTCAGGATTGAAATGAAGAGTCCTTGGTGCTCTCTGAGCTTGCTTTTTTTGCAGACATTTCATTATCCAAACTAGTTTATTAAAACTAAACAAAACTACCTTGTTTGGGAAATAAAATGTATGCAAGAAAACAAACTGAAAGTAATTTTGAACTCAGAACTCATTCTATTGAAATTTGGGTGCGCATTGTATAGCATCATATTGAGGGATGTCAAAATAAATGCCTGGATAAAAATACATGCCTGTGTCCCTTACTTTTCTAGATGATGAGTTCAACATTCCCAAGTAGAAAGATGATTGGAAATAAGCTGACATGGTCTCCATCTACAAAAAAGGCAAACAATCAGACCCGGGAAACTACAGATCGATGAGCCTTACGTCAATACCCGGGAAAATACTAGAAAAAATAATCAAGAAACAGATCTGCCACCACCTAGAGACAAATAACATAATAACCAACAGCCAACATGGGTTTGTCAGGAACAAATCATGCCAAACCAACCTCATCTTATTCTTCAGTACTGTGACCAGAGCAATGCAGTGGAGTTAATATATCTGGATTTCAGCAAAGCTTTCGATAAGGTTGACCACAATCTATTATTCCGCCAACAAGAGAAAAGTGGGATAGACAGCAATACTACCAGGTGGATTGGCAATTGGCTGACCAACCGTACCTAATGGGTCCATGTCCACATGGAAAGAAGTCAGTAGTGGGGTACCACAAGGATCAGTCCTAGGCCCAGTACTTTTTAACATATTCATTAATGACTTAAATGAGGGAGTAGAAGGGGAAATAATCAAATTTGCAGATGACACCAAGCTGGTGGGACTGGCTAACACCCCAGATGATAGGCTCAGGATACAGAGGGATCTAGACAGATTAGTGCAATGGGCCCAAACAAACAAAATGAAGTTCAATGCAGAGAAAAGTAGGATCCTACACCTAGGTAAGAAAAACCCAAAACACACCTACAAAGTAGGCGAAAACACTCTCAACAGCAGTGAATGTGAGAGAGATCTTGGAATCTTAGTGGACAACAAACTAAACATGAGCCAACAATGTGCAGCGGCAGCTAAAAAAGCCAACACAATCTTAAGCTGCATAAACAGAAATACACTCCAAGACTAGGGAGGTACTGATACCACTTTATAATACTACTATTATTATTATTTATTAGATTTGTATGCCGTCCCTCTCCGCAGACTTGTCTAGACTAGTTAGACTACACCTAGAGTACTGCATTCAGTTTTGGTCACCACACTACAAAAGAGACTTTGATACTCTAGAAAAAGTGCAGAAGAGAGCAACCAGAATGATAAAGGGACTAGGGACCTTTTATGTAAGGTTTAATTGGATGGTATGACTGTTTTATAATGGGTTTTTATAATTATTTTTAATATTAGATTTGTGTTTTGTATTTGTTGTGAGCTTCTCCAAGAGAGGGGCAGCATACAAGCCTAATAAATTATTATTATTAATAATAATAATAATAATAATTATTATTATTATTATTATTGATAGTCTAGCAAAGAGGAGGTCCAGGGGGAACATGATAGTAGTCTACAAATACTTGAAAGGCTGCCACAGGGAAGAGGGGAACACATTATTTTCCAAAGCACCAGAGAGCCAGACAAGGAGCAATGGTTGGAAGCTACCAAGGAGAGATTCAACCTGGAAATAAGGAGGAACTTTCTAATTGTGAGAGCGATCAACCAGTGGAATGGCTTGCCCGCAGAGGTGGTGAAGGCAGAGGCCTTCTGAAGAAGGCAAGCTGTTCCACTTATTAACTGTTCTCATTGTCAGGAAATTTCTCCTTAGTTCTATGTTGCTTGGTTTCCATTCATTGCTTCTTGTTCTGCCTTCATGTGCTTTGGAGAATAATTGAAGTCTCTCTTCTTTGTGACAGCACCTTATATTTTGGGACACTTGTATCATTTGATTAATAATTTTGCATTGAACCTCTCTTCTTAGTCTTGAATTGTGAAAGAACCATCCAATTCGAAACAAATACACACTGTATTTTGGACATTAATACTGTATATTACAGAGGGTCCAGAGGTATTTTAAAAGAAGATACTCACCTCCTCTGCTTGAAGTAAAATTCCTTATATGCTTATCAATAGGTACAAACTAAATGCAATCAGAAAATACAACTTCAGCAATAGAATAGTAAATGTCTGGAACACTCTACTTGATCCTGTTGTTAGTTTCTCTAACCCCCATACCTTTTACCTCAAACTGTCTACCATCTACATATTTCTTAAGAGGTCCCTAAGGGGGAATGCATAAGTGCACCAGTGTGCATGCCATCCTTGCCCTACTGTCCCCATTTATATGTACTTGTGTTATGTATTTATGGCTATGTTTTGCTTATTTATATCCATTTATTTGTGCCATTTTTATGTGTCATGTTTCCTTGTACTTGTTGACAGATAAATGAATAAATGAATAAATAAAATATACAAAGTGGAAGAATCTAATTTTCAGAAATGAATTGTAAAGCACAAGGTATTGTAGGGGTGCTACTGAATTGTATCACATTTGTTAATATTGGCCATGGATTACTGCACCAGTAACTAGAAACTTGCAGATCCGCAGTCTTAAATTAAAAATGTAATGCTACTTGAATATCTTTGATAAACATGAAATAATGTGAAAGAAACTAAATTCCTTATTTTGCCCAAAGGAACCAATAACATTCTTAAGATGATTTACTTCTACTGTATTTTATAATGTCTTGCCAATCTAACATTATAGAAATCACCAGATATGTACACATGATTAGTCCTCCTGAAAGAGATGACACAGAGGAGGAACCTGTATTGCCAAAGGTCTCTGGTTGCTCAATAACAAAAAAATAAATCTGTGGTGATAATAAAGAACAATTATTTCATAGCAAATTTCTTTAAATGACATGCAATCAAGAAAAATTAATATACCTTTGTTGCCTGCCGCTTAATAAACTGAGTCAGTGCTCTCTGCAATATCTCCAAGAATAAATCCTGGAAATGCAATATATTTATAACTAACTCTAATCTGATAGACAATGGATATGAAAGCAGCTTCCTGAGGATGTTAATATTAACATATTTTCAAATTTTTGGAGGAGTGGAGGATAATTTGCATATAATAGACATGCCGTTAGAAAAGTCATATATATTCTTTTTCCCTAGCACATCATATACACATACACTGATGTAAGATGTCATTTAAATTATTTTGTGAGATGCCACTGAAAATTCTTTATAATATTTAAGGAACACAACAATAAAATATTTCAAATATCTTTAATAAACATACTCCAGCTGTTTGAAACAACATCCATCCATCAATTGATTATTTGGAAAGGAATGAATTATTTTCTTTAGTATTGCTAAAACTATTGGACTGGTCTTACAAACAGAAAGCCTGAGTATAGGAAAAGAAGTGGTAAATCCTCGGGCTGGAATTAAAAAAAAAGGGATCAGCCTAGAATCTCCTCATGGCCACAAGTCCAGCCTCCCTTGAATTTCATTGACTCTTAACAGGTACTAACCATTAGAAGTTCCTGTGCATAGCCATGATCTCAGCAATATATCTTTCATTGGACCATCACATGTGGACTTGATCTTTGACCTGACATCCCTCTTGCCCCAAATGCCTGAGAGGGAATTCTCTCAATGTGTTTCAAGGCTATTTTGTTCTTTCATCTGAATTTTTATGTGATTCTAGTAAAATTAAATCTTGTTAAAATGTATGCAAAATGTATCACACTCTAATGAAAATGGAAGTGGAGAATGAAAAACCTAGATATTGTCTATCTATTAGAGAGATGCCAAATGAGTGCATGTATGTACAAAATGTTGTTATCTTAGACAGTAGAACATGTTAAAAATTACAAATGCAGTTTACAATGGAAAGAGCACGCAATGTGAAATGCACATTAAAATGCATACCTTGGGGCAAACGCATACAAGTATGCATGCAAATATTCTTGTATGCTGCCAAACTCCCTAAACAAGGACCTGGGTATAAATCTCTAACCTCTGACTTTGCACGCTACTAAGCTTCTGTTCCGCACAAGTCTCTTAAGTGCACAGCATGGCTAGATAAGAATCTTTATTTCAACTACAATAAATCCATATTAAACAGTAACTTATTCCTTTCTAAGAGGGAGAAGTTCTCACTCATATCCAGAGAAACCTAGAACAAAAAACAGAGAATAATAAGTTTAGAAGGGACATTGGAAGGTCATGGCAGGAGATCCTATACCACTCTGGACAAATGGCCTTCCAGTCTGTTCTTAAAAGCCTCCAGTGATGGAGCAACCATAATTTCCAGAGGCAAGCCATTCCACAAATTAACTGTTCTCATTGTTGGGAAATTTCTCCTTAGTTCTAGGTTGGAACTCTCTTTAATGATCTTTCACCCATTATTTCATGCCACTGTCAGGTACTCTGGAGAATATATTGACTCCCACTCCTCTGTGACAGCCCCTCAGGTACTGGAAGACTGCTATCATATCAATACCAGTGCTTCTCTTTGTTAGATTAGATTAGGGGTGTCAAACATTTTGTATTGTGGTGACAAGAATTGGATGCAGGTCTCACCACACTTGTAAATCTATTACAGATAGTTCTTGCTTGGTGATCACAATTGGAATTGATAACTCCCATTGTTAAGCCATATGGTCACTCAGCCAAACATCATGTGATTGTGATGGATTTATGATTTCACTTTTCATTTGATTATTTAATGCATCATCTGCAGTCATTTAGAAATGACCACAATTTGAGTTTTTCCTACTTACTTGTTTGAAAACAGTGAAGGTCATAAACAGCTGTGAAGGTCATAAATGATAATCACATACTCATATAATTCTGCAATGCAAAACTGGACATTAAGTTAGTTTTTTAACATAATTATAACAATTTGAACAGTTGCTAAACAGGGCACTTGTTAAGCAAAGTCTAACTGTACTTCTTTCTATCCAGCCCATATTTTGGTGGACTTCTTGTCTTTGAAGTTGTGCAATTATTGGTTACTATTATACCAAATATTTCTCATCAACTTCCTTGATTTATTTCTCAGAAATGTTTTTGGATCAAGTTTGGTAAAAACAAACTTGTGATCAGCAAAATAAAAATTTGATGAAATTGAAAAAAGTAGATGTTGTGAAATAGAAGAATGTAACAAATGCCAAATGTGCTCATGGTTGATGCCCACAATTCCTGCCTGGAAATAAACAAAAACATAAACAACTTCCTTCAAAAAGATCCCACTTTTATTCATTTTTGCCCAACATGTCTACCCAAGCTAAATGAACTAATCACCATGTCCAATAAATTTCACAACCTCCAATCAACCCTATCCTCACAAAAAGAATATATTGAGTCCAGGGAAACACAACCAAAACCAACTCCCATTCAACCAAGACTAGGAATGCACGCCCCTTACATTCTCATCATCAACCACTTCTAACATTAAATGTAAACTAATAAACTCAAGAAGCATTGCTAACAAAATACCTGAACTCCTCTCCTACTAAAAACCACCAAATTTGACATTATATGCGAAAACTAGTTAACTACATCTCTCCCTGACTCCATTATTACTACAAATGACTACCACATTTTCTGATCTGATCGCGAAACCCGTAGAGGAGGTGGACTTGCAATCTTCTACAAGAAATCACTCAACATAAAACAAATCCAAGTTAAACAAGAACTTTATCTCCCTGAAACTATCATCTGTGAACTAACCTCAGACACCACACTCCGCTTCCTCCTATGCTATAGAGCCCCTGACTATGACATCTCACATGCAACCTACTAACGTGTGCAACCTCCTACCAACATCCCCTCATATTTATTGGCGACCTTGTTCTACCTACCACATATTAACTGGTCCCTAACAATGTTCCCTCTAATTTTTTTTCGGTGTGGGCGGAAAAGTATAGTGTCTGAGCGACAGTCCCTTTGGGACTGGGCGGCATAGAAAAATAAATAAATAAATAAATAAATAAGAAAAAAATTCCCTTTTGTTATTAAAAGAAATTAATAATAAAACAAAACCAAAATCTATTACTATTATTATCTTCTCTTTTTCCATCCCTGTCTCCCCCCCCTTTGTGTGTGTGCGTGTCTGTGAACTCTTGAACCATTTCCAATTAGAGATGAGCTATTGGAAATGGTTCACGAGTTCACACACACACACACACACACACACACAAACAAACGGCTGGGTTTTTTTTTATTTTTTGGGTGCTTTTTACCATATGCTTTAAATCAAGAGTCATTTCTCTCTCTTTCTCTCTCCCCCTCTTGCTCTCTCGCTCTCTCTTTCTCTCTCTCTCTCTTACTCTCTCTCTATTGCTTTCTTTCTCTTCTCTCTCTTGCTAGCTCTCTCTCCCCCCTTTCATCTCTCTCTTTCTCTCTCACTCTTTCTTTCTATCTCTCTTGCTTGCTTTCTCTTCTCTCTCTTGCTATCTCTCTCTCCCCCCTTTTCTCTCTCTCTCTTCGCAGCAGCATTGGGCAGTAGCCATGGGGCGGCGGCAGGGTGATCAGCTGTGAGGCGGAGCTCCGGAACTGAGGCACCGACAGTGAGGGGGCTGCGAGAGCGCTTTCTCCCAGCCCCCTCGCTGTCGGTGCCTCAGTTCCGGAGCTCCGCCTCACAGCTGATCACCCTGCCCTTCGGGAACGCCTGCCCTGCCTCTACTGCAGCCCCCTTGCTGGAAGTCTGGGATGAAAGCGCTCCCAGCAAAGGGGCTGCGAGAGGGGCGGGGCGGGCATTCCCGAAGCCCGCAGAGAAAGCCCTCTCTCGCAGAAGAAGTCACGCGCCAGAAGTTGCGTGCCAAGGCAGGAGGCGGAGGAGGAGGAGAGGGGGCGGATCGGGGGGGCGGGGGGCAGGGCCGAGAAGCCAGGGGCGCGTTTGGCCGGAGGCACCGTGGGGAGGCAGGGGCGGCCGCGGCTCCCTTTCCTTTTACTGCCAGCGCCTCTCCGTGCCCCCCCCCGCAGGCTGGCAGGGGGATGGGGAGCGCGTGCCCGTGGAAAAGGGCACGCGTGGGGGTATTTGGGGGTGCGTGCCTGCTCATGGGCGCAGCTTACGGGGAACGGTGGTCCCTAAGTGAATGCATAGCTGAACCAATTCACTCAACCCTCTACAATGCCATCACTAGTCTAGGGCTAGTGCAACTAGTTGCTGACAACACCAGACTCAACAACTGCCTAGACCTCATCTTCTGCAACAGTTTACACTCAATTTATGGACTCCAAGTAAGAGAACCCTTTTCTAACAATGATTACAGCACAATCGACTTTTGCCTCAACGTATGTCCTCTCATAAACAACCCCAAAAGCAGAACCAATTTTAACTTTTAGAAGGCCAACTATGACAACATAGACTCTGACCTCTCATCTCTTGATTGGAACACAATATTCTCTGGCTGTATCACTGCAGACGACTATTACAATATACTGTATTTCTGCTCAAGATCCAAAGAGTCATAAAATTACATGTACCGCTAATATACACCAAAACCAAGAGAAATAAATTACCCATAAAAAGAAGAAAGCTACAATCCAAAAAAGATTACTTTGGCATAAAAACAAAATAGGCTATGTTGCAAACTTTAAAAATTGTTATAAATTTTTTTGTCATCAAATAAAGACTGAATGTACCAACTATCATATCAAACAAAAAGAAAACATACCACCTCTCTATTGACTATTTAAGAACTGCTGACTGACTACTTTTATATATTTTTTATACATTTTAATACATTTTATTCTTAGCTATTTTTATATTTTTATATTTCTATCTGTTTTAATATTTAACTAACTGGGAATTGCATTTTTACATATTTATTAGTGTTTTAAACTGTTATCAATTTAATCTATTTTTAGTATTGGGGGTTCTAAATTTAAATTTAGAACCCCCAATACTATGCCGCCCCGAGTTTTCGGAGAGGGGCGGCATACAAATCCAAATAATAAATAAATAAATAAATAAATAAATGGATGACTGGGACAGAATTACCTGTGTGCATGAGCTGAATGGCTGGTATGATTGGGATAACTGGGGTGGGAGGGGTTACGGTATGGATGAGATGAATGGTAAGAGTATGAATGGTAGATTTGGCCCACCTGACGCTCAAGAGGCGGGAGGGGATGGGGCACCGATCTCTGGGGTGGCAGAGGGTCGGAATATTCCTGTGTTGCTGGGGAGAGGCAGATATGGCGGGGGCCGCGGAGTTAGCCGTTCCAGGGGAACGAGGGACCGTTGCTTAATAACGATCCCTTGTTCTGGCTCCGTGAGCCCAATCTTGGATACTGGTGATGAGTGTAACTCTGGCCCTGGGCTCAGGTTGCTGCTGCTTAATGCCAGGTCGGTGGTAAATTAAGCTCTCCTCATCCGGGATCTGATCCTGGATGAGGAGGCCGACCTGGCATGTATTACTGAAACCTGGCTGGGCCCAGAGGGAGGTGTTCCTCTCTCTGAAATTTGCCCAGCTGGGTTTCAGATATGGCCTCAACCTCGACCCCAGGGAAGGGGGGGAGGAGTGGCTATTATAGCCAGGGAGAGCCTTTGCCTACGTGGACTCATTGCTCCGGAAATTGCGGGTTGCGAGTCACTCTTGATGAAGTTGGACTTAGGGGTTCAGGTGGGCTTATTTCTCACGTACCTGCCTCCCAGCTGCGTGTCAAAAGCCCTGCCTGTGCTACTCGAGGAGGTAGCCGGGTTGGTGGTGGAGTTCCCCAGATTTATTGTCTTGGGGGACTTCAACCTGCCGTCACTCGGCGAAACCTCTGGGTTGGCACAGGAGTTCATGGCCACCATGACAGCCATGGACCTGACTCAAGTAGTACGGGGTCCGACTCATGAGGGGGGGGGGCATGCACCTGACATGGTATTCCTTTCCGAGCAATTGAGTAATGGTCTGAGACTAAGGGGCTTAGAAGTAGTGCCTTTGTCATGGTCAGACCATTTTCTACTACGGCTTGATTTCCTGGCTCCAATCCTTCCCCACAGGGAGGCGGAACCAATTAAGATGTTCCGCCCAGACGCCTGATGGACCCAGAGGGCTTTCAGACGGCGCTTGGGGTTATACCAGAGGCACTTGTCCACAGTTCGGCAGAGTCTCTTGCGAAAGCCTGGAATGAGGCTGCAGCAGAGGCTCTTGACCGGATTGCGCCTTTGCGACCTCTCCGTGGCGCTAGACCCCGTAGAGCTCCATGGTTCAATGAGGAGCTCCGGGAGTTGAAACGCCAGAAGAGACGTCTAGAGAAGCGATGGAGGAAGAGTAAGTCTGAATCTGATCGAACACTTGTAAGAGCTTTTATTAAGACTTACAAAGTGGCGCTCAAGGCGGCAAGATGCGCGTACCATGCCGCCTTGATTGCATCAGCGGAATCCCGCCCGGCTGCTCTGTTTAGAGTGACCCGCTCCCTTCTTAATCAGGGGGGAGTTGGGGAGCCCTTGCAGAGCAGTGCCGAGGATTTTAACACGTTTTTCGCTGATAAAATCGCTCAGATCCGGGCCGACCTCAACTCCAATTGGGAAACAGAGTCGACTGACTGGGGCACGTACTTGTCCACCTGTCTGGGAAGAGTTTGATCTGGTGACACCTGATGAAGTGGACAAGGCCATTGGATCTGTGAGTTCCGCCACCTGTTTACTGGATCTGTGTCCCTCCTGGTTGGTCTCGGCCGGCAGGGAGGTGACACGGAGCTGGGTCCAGGAGATTACCAACGCTTCCTTGGGGAGGGGAGTTTTTCCAACTCTCTATAAAGAAGCGCTCGTGCGGCCCCTCCTCAAGAAGCCCTCCCTGGACCCAGCCGTACTTAATAACTATCGCCCAGTCTCCAACCTTCCCTTTATGGGGAAGGTTGTTGAGAAGGTGGTGGCACTCCAGCTCCAACGGTCCTTGGAAGAAGCCGATTATCTAGGTCCCCAGCAGTCGGGCTTCAGACCCGGTTACAGCACGGAAACTGCTTTGGTCGCGTTGATGGATGATCTCTGGCGGGCCCGGGACAGGGGTTTATCCTCTGTCCTGGTGCTCCTTGACCTCTCAGCGGCTTTCGATACCATCGACCATGGTATCCTTCTGCACCGGCTGGAGGGGTTGGGAGTGGGGGGCACTGTTCTTCAGTGGTTCTCCTCCTACCTCTCCGGCCAGTCGCAGTCGGTGTTAGTGGGGGGTCAGAGGTTGACTCCGAGGTCTCTCCCTTGTGGGGTGCCTCAGGGGTCGGTCCTCTTCCCCCTGCTATTTAACATCTACATGAAACCGCTGGGTGAGATCATCCGAGGGCATGGGGTGAGGTATCATCAGTACGCTGATGATACCCAGCTTTACAGCTCCACCCCATGTCCAGTCAACGAAGCAGTGGAAGTGATGTGCCGGTGTCTGGAGGCTGTTGGGGCCTGGATGGGTGTCAACAGACTCAAGCTCAACCCGGATAAGACGGAGTGGCCGTGGGTCCTGCCTCCCAAAGACAATCCCATCTGTCCGTCCATCACCCTGGGGGGGAACTATTGACCCCCTCGGAGAGGGTCCGCAACTTGGGCGTCCTCCTCGATCCACAGCTCACATTAGAAAACCATCTTTCAGCTGTGGCGAGGGGGGCGTTTGCCCAGGTTCGCCTGGTGCACCAGTTGCGGCCCTATCTGGACCGGGACTCATTGCTCACAGTCACTCATGCCCTCATCACCTCGAGGTTCGACTACTGTAACGCTCTCTACATGGGGCTACCTTTGAAAAGTGTTCGGAAACTTCAGATCGTGCAGAATGCAGCTGCGAGAGCAGTCATGGGCTTACCTAGGTATGCCCATGTTTCGCCATCACTCCGCAGTCTGCATTGGTTGCCGATCAATTTCTGGTCACAATTCAAAGTGTTGGTTATGACCTTTAAAGCCCTTCATGGCATTGGACCAGGATACCTCCGAGACCGCCTCCTGCCGCACGAATCCCAGCGACCGATTAAGTCCCACAGAGTGGGCCTGGGCGTGGATTGGTTAGAAACGAAAGGGGGTCATGTGACCTCAGGACACACAGCAATGGTCATAAAAATGAAACAGCAGCAGTTTTGATCCTCCCATCGGGCTGCTGCGAAGGTGCTAAGTGTTAAAAAGTGCCACAAGTCACATTTTCAGGGCCGTTGCAACTTTGAACGGTCAGTAAATGAATCAATGAGGCCAACGTTTCTATCTCCTGAGTAAGACGGTTATTAAGTGAGTTCTGCCTCACTTTACCACCTTTCTTACCACAGTCGTTAAGTGAATCCCTGCAGCTGCTTGAACATCCCAAAAGATGTTCACATAACCCTGGGACATGGCCACCATCATAACTAACTTGTCAAGTGTCCAAAGTTTGATCCAATAACCCCTTTATTTTTCTAACAAAATCCTTTCTTCCTAGAAGGAAGAATAGAAAGAATAAAATGGAAAAGGGGGTTAAAAGGGGATACAAAAAAAAGAAAAGAAAAAAGAAAAGGGTTTGGTTCAAAGTTCTGCTCAGATTGAAGAAATTGGAGTTTGAGAAGGGTTGATTAAGCTTGGAGTATTGTTTTGTTTGCTCTTTTTTAACTTCTATTTTTCTATTTAGGTATATGAATTTAGGAATTGCTGATCTGTTTTAATAAAGTTAGAAGTATTGATTATAATAAGATATGCAATAGGTGATACTGATTTGGATTAATGCATAAATGGAATTGAATTTAGCCCTTTGGCATACTGGTTAATAAATTAGAAAGATAATTGATGTTGTACTTTTTGAAGGAACATTAAGGAGAGAAATTAACTAAAAGAAAATGTATGTAACTGGATGACAAAATTAGAAAAAAAAACCTTTTGCAACTTTTGAGATGATTGATATTAGTTACTAAGAAAATACTGCATTTTATTCATGGAAAATTAGATGGTACATTGTATTGTTTGAATGTATGTTGAGAGAAAAAAAATACCCCCCCCCCAAAGGTCCTTCCACCCTCTTTCCCTCCATTCATTTCATTCTTCCTCCTCCCTCCCTCAATTTCTTCCTCCTTCCTTCCTTCCTTCCTCTCCACTTCTCTCTTTTCCCTCTCTCTCATTCTCTCCTTCCAGGTCTCTCTCATTCCTGCGTCCTCTTCCTCTATCTCCCCTTCACTCTCTCATTTGTTTATTTCTCTTCCCTTGTGTGTCCAATCACACTTGGCCAATAAAGAAATAAAGGAAGGATCATCCGGGAGCAGATTCCAATGGCTCCAAAACGAGGGGGGGGGGGACGACCCGGCCGTGTTGGAGGGAAACTGAGTGGGGAAGAGACGTGCTTGCCAGGCACTCAGCTCCAGCCCCTCCCGCCTTTTCAACCTCCCTCTCCGAAGTTTTGTCCTCCCTCTCCAACCCCCACCCCTCTCTCTGAAGTTTCACAATTCCTCCCATTGTCTCAGCACTCACAATGGACAGCTCGCATCTCTTTTGACTGCTGAATTCTCCCTTTCAAAATGCGGGGTGGGGATCTTTCAGACCCTGCTTTAAACCCTCTCAGGAGGCTTTTGAGAGTCCTTCACAGCGGTCGGGTGGTTGCTGTCAGCAGCGCCCTGAGCAGGCGCGCACCCCCAAATACCCCCGCGCACACCCTTTTCCACAGGCGCGCGCTCCCCATCCCCCTGCCAGCCCGCGGGGGGGGGCGGGGAGGCGCCGGCAGTAAAAGGAAAGGGAGCTGCGGCCCCTGCCTCCCCAGTGCCTCCGGCCCCCTCGCACCCCTGGCCTCTCGGCCATGCCCCCCGCCCACCCGATCCGCCCCCTCTCCTCCTCTTCCTCCTCCTGCCTTGGGGCGCGACTTCTCCCACGGCGGTGGCTGCAGCTTCTCCTCCTCCTCCACTTCTGCGCTCCCAGCCAGGGGGCTGCGAGAGAGGGTTTTCTCCGCATGCTTCGGGAATGCCCACCCCACCCCTCTCGCAGCCCCTTCGCTGGGAGTGCTTTCCTCCCGAGCTTTCAGCAAGGGGGCTGCAGTAGAGGCAGGGCAGGCGTTCCCGAAGAACTCGGAGAAAGCGTTCTCGTAGCCCCCTCGCTGAAAGAGAGAGAGGGAGAAGGAGATGTGCTTGCCAGGCACTCGGCTCCAGCCCCTCCCGCCTTTTCATCCTTCCTCTCCGAAGTTTTGTCCTCCCTCTCCAACCCCCACCCCTCTCTCTGAAGTTTCACAACTCCTCTCATTGTCTCAGCACTCACAATGGACAGCTCTCATCTCTTTTGACTGCTGGATTCTCCCTTTCAAAATGTGTGGGGGGGGCAATCTTCCAGACCCTGCTTTAAACCCCCCCAGGAGGCTTTTGAGAGTCCTTCACAGCGGTCGGGTGGTTGCTGTCAGCAGCTTTGCTGGCTGTTGCAGGTCTTGACGTCAGGGGCCCCCTGCTGCCCTGACTACCATGCTCGCCTTGTGCCATGGGGGGGGGAACGTGTGCAAGCCCCTTGCCTTCACCGCCTCCTCTTCCACCGCCCTGCTGCCTGACCCCGTTTACAAGGGGCTGGTGAAGGACCCGATGTTGCTTTTGCTAAAGGTAGGGTGGGAAAAAGAGTAAAAGAGACATCGGATCTTCCACCAGCCCCTTGTAAATGGGCTCAAGGGCCCGCTGACCTCAAGGACGCCCGGGGAAGTGGCACGCAACAACAGAGCCGGAGAAGCCGGGCGGGGCTTAGAGCCCACGGGGCGCCGGCTCCATCGCGCTGGCGTGGAAAACTCTGGGCTGAGCTTGGTTTTTCCCCACGTCCCAGCGCGCTGCGCGCATTAGAGGAAACATTGATCTGGGGTACTGCATTCCGTTCTGGTCACCACACTTCAAAAGAGACATTGAAACAGAAAAGAGCAACCAAAATGATTAAAGGACTAGAAACCAAGACTTACGAAGAGAGACTGCGGGAATTGAGCATGGATAGCCTAGAGAAAAGGAGGGCCAGAGGGGGCATGATAGCAGTCTACAGGTATATGAGGAGTTGCCACAGAGAGGAGGGGGTAACTCTATTCTCCAGGGTACCAGAGCGCCGGATGAGAAACAATGGCTGGAAGCTAACCAAGGAGACATTCAATCTGGAAATTAGGAAGAAACTCCTGACAGTCAGAGCAATCAACCAGTGGAACAGCCTTCCAGTGGATGTTGTAAACTCCCCTTCTCTGGACATTTTAAAGAAGAGATTGGACTGCCATTTGTCTGGGGTGCTGTAGGATTTCCTGCTCAGGCAGGGGGTTGGACTTGATGACCTGCATGGCCCCTTTCAACTCTAACAATAAATAAATAAAAAAGGGCCTTGACCATGTAACTGAATGGTCTAACAACTGGCAACTCCAAATCTCATCCAACAAATGCTCTGTCCTACATATTGGTAAAAAGAATCTGAATACTAAATACACACTTGGACAAACTGAACTCGCAGAAGGCCCTCACTCAGTCAAAGACCTTGCAGTAGTCATTTCCAATGACCTAAGTGCCAGAACCCACTGCAACAGCATTGCCAAAAAAGCACTAAGAGTCACAAACTTAATTCTACACAGCTTCTTCTCTAGAAACACCGATCTACTAACCAGAGCATACAAAACATTTGTCAGACCAATTATTGAATACAGCTCACCTGTATGGAATCCACGCTGCATAACAGACATTAATACAATTGAAGGAGTCCAGAAATACTTCACAAGAAGAGTCCTCCACTCCTCCTCACGCAACAAATTACCTTACTCCTCCAGACTTCAATTACTATGTTCTGAAAATTTACAGCTATGTCGCCTCCGAACTGATGTAACTGTTGTTCATAAAATCATACATCACAATGTACTCCCTGTTAGCAACTACTTCACCTTTAACAACACAAGAGCATGCAATAAATACAAACTAAATGTAAAACGCTCCAAACTAGACTGCAGAAAATATGATTTCAGCAATAGAGTGGTCAACACCTGGAATTCACTACCAGACTCTGTTGTTTCTTCCCCCAATCCCAAAATCTTCAACCTTACATTATACCACTAGACCTCTCCCCTTTTCTAAGAGGTCTGTAAGGAGCGTGCATAAGTGCACCTTTGTGCCTACCGTTCCTTCCTAATGTCTTTTTATCTTTTCTATCTCTACTTTATACTTATATTATGTTAAACATACTACAATACTATATTTGTATGATAAATAAATGAAGAAAGAAATGAAGAAAGAAATGAAGAAAGAAATGAAGAAAGAAAGAAAGAAAGAACTTCAAACAAGATTGATCTCCTACTTGTAAATAACTCCAACTGTACCATGGCGGAGAGTACAATTTTTTCTACTACCTTATAAATTCTGACAAATCTCAAAAAAGTTTGCAAACTGCTATTCAAACAAAACTGCTGACAAGAAACTCTGTTATAATGAAGTTCTGGTATATTGTTCCATGTCTAAAAGAATTAGTTATACTTTTTTTCTGCTAATGTTTTTTGATATTTTAATTTATTACAGTTCTGTTGTTTGATGCTTCAAAATAGAACACTAGTCTATTGCTGTAAATAAAATTTGGGAGTATTGAAGCCTTCACTGGCTGAAAATACATATTTGTACTTTGCAGGCTGTGATATATTAAAATCCATCTGTAAGATCCACAGAAATAGGAAAAAAAAACCCAAATCAAGTATTACATTGCACAGGTGATTCGATCCTTTCTACCTCTTGCTATATTGTTTGTTTTCTGATTTCCAAATAACCACTATTTTCTTAGATATTAATTTTGACAGCGGACATTTCATTAATGTATACTTAATACAGTAAGTTCAGTAGGAAGCAAAGTACATTTCACTGCTCTCCACACTCATGCTGACAAGAAAAAAGCAGCTGTGACACTCAGTAAACAATGTAGGAAGGAATACTGTAGGAGGAAGCAATCAATGTTGTACAACTTTTTCTGCTCTGAAAGTTGGAAATAGCAACCACTATACAAGACCAGCACTTTCTCACTCTGAATCATTCCAGTAGAAATAACAGTAAACTACTGTTGGAACATCTGTCATTAAGTTACTGCCATTTACTGCTGGCTATAAGTGAAATCTATGGGAAGTATTCCAGCAGAAAACAAGGATAAATATTCAATGTAAATGCATTCATATTGATAGTTTGGTTGCAACTACCTCCAGTTAATGATCTACGATGGTGTAGGGATTATAATGCGATATTGCAGGCTAACTCTGCCCATTTCCAGTAGTTATATCCTGACTGGCTCAAGTTGACTCAGCCTTCCATTTATCAATTAGGAAAATGAGGACCCAGATTATGGGGGCAATATGCTTCATAAACCTTTTAGAGAAGGTTGTATAGCATTGTGAAGTGGTATTTATGTCTAAATGTTACTGCAATTGTGACCAATGTTTCCTCTAATGTGCGTCCCCACGCGGGCGCGCACACAAAAATAACCCCCCGCGCAGCCTTTTCCAAGGCTGCACGACCAAGCCGGGCATCGGAGTTGGGGGCAGGGAGCGACAAGGTTTTTCTTCATTTGAAAAACTGCATGCTCCCCATTCCACTTTCGGGAAAAGATGGCGGTGCCCATCAGCCACTTCTGCCCTAAGTAATAGCGGCTCGGCCTGCGCTGGGGCGGAATAGGGGAGGCAACGGTGGCGGCTCTGTGGGGCTTTGAGTTGACGTTAAGGCCTGCACCCAGGGAAGCGGTGTGCTTTTCAAACGTGCCGCTTCCCCGGGCAGCCGGTTTCATCTCCTCTCCCGCCACCATGCTGGGGCTGCCCCTTGGAGTTGGGGGTGACAGCCCCGGTGCGGCCAAAGTGCGGGGCAAAGTAGGCAGTGGCGGCTGCTCTGGGCCTGTTCATGAGCTTCGCTGCCTCCCCTGCTGCTGCGCTGGGGGTTGCCCCCTGCCACCGGGTCCCCGCCGCCGCCCAATCCCGGTATTGGATCCATGGGCGATGGGCCCGGCCTCGGCCTACTCGGCCCTGAACTTCACCTCTTCCCCCACTGCTGTGCTGGGGGCTGCCAGCCGCCGCCAGGTCCCCTCCACCGCCCAATCCCAGTACAAGATGGTGGCAACCCGCATCAAGAGCATGGACCTGGCCACCATTAAACAGGTAGGAAGAGGGGTGAGAGAGAAAGTGGGCAAGAGGGGGTAAAGAGAAAGAGGAGGCAAGAGGGGGAGAGAGAAAGAGGGGGAGAGAGAAAGAGGGGGAGAGAAAGAGGGGGCAAGAGGGGGGAGAGAGAAAGAGGGGGAGAGAAAGAGGGGGCAAGAGGGGGGAGAGAGAAAGAGGGGGAGAGAAAGAGGGGGCAAGAGGGGGGAAAAGAGAGAGGGGGCAAGGGGGGGAGAGAGAAAGGGAGCAAAAGGGGGAAAACAAAAAGAGGGGGGAGAGAGAAAGGGGCAAGAGGGGGAGAGAGAAAGAGAGAGAGAAAGAAAGAAAGCGAGTGAGAGAGAGAAAGAAAGCAAGAGAGAGAGAAGAGAGGAAGGAAGAGAGAAATGAAAGCAAAAAGGGAAGAAAAAAAGAGAAATGAGAAAATGATTGAGGCAGAGAATGAGAGGAAAGAGAGAAACAAAAGAAAGATATATAATAACAGAGAAAAAAATTCCAGTCCTCACCTGTTTTTGGAAATGGTTCAAGAGTTCACAGAGAGAGAGAGAGAGATAAGGGGGGAAGAGACACAGATGGAAAAAGAGAGAAGTGAGAGAGGGAAGGAATGAGAGTAAAAGGGAGGAAGAGGGAGAAATGAGAAACAAATAAAAGAGAAAAGGGGGAGAGATAGGAGAGGTACCCAGAATTTTCTTTCTTTCTTTCTATCTATCTATCTATCTATCTATCTATCTATCTATCTATCTATCTATCTATTTTTCTATGCTGCCCAGTCCCGACAGACACTATACTTTTCTGCCCACATCGAAAAAAAATTAGAGGGAACATTGATTGTGACTGTGATATTTAGTTTTCAATAATTTCTTCACCCGTCTGGTGGGGGTGGGGAGAAAAGAAAAATTAAAAAAGGAAAGAAGTTAATAAAATATCTCCTTTCCTCCCTCTTCTGCTAATAAACAAACAAACAAACAAAATAATCAGGAACAAGAAGTGAGACTCTCCTTGACACACTTGCAGTTGCAGGAGGGTCATCATGCAATGGAGTGAATATTTCTCTGGCTAGTGGCTGACTGACAGGCTCAGATGTAGCTTCCAAACTCAACCTCTGATTTGTCTGCCATTTGTCCCCAAATAACTTTGCAATTGGAACACAGAAGCATCCCTAGTAGGTAATATTCTTGCTGTTCAAATCTAAGCTTATATAAGAACAATTTGCCTCACCTTGACAAAGAGAAGAAGCACCACCATTTTCTTTAAGAAGACACTGAAGGTTTTTCTAACTATTGTAGCTATTGGAGGATGTTTCAGAAAAAAGCCAAGTGGCTACTTTCCTCTTCAAAGTGTCAGTGTGTGTATGTGTGGAGATTTTTGTTGCTATTCAGCACAGGTTACGTTTGCTAGAACCTTCATCGAAACGAGATGGTCCTATGATATGCCCTATGATAAAACATATTCCAGGTTTTTTTATTTTTCTTGAGTTATGTAACTTGGCTTTAACCTGTTTATTTCTCTCTTTCAATGGAAAATGCTATTTTCTTGAAAGTCAAATATAAATAGAAAAGGCTTTACTTGCCATGACCACACTCCATCCATCCTGAGGTCCTTTTTTAATGCTATTTGAGGTTTTAACAGAACCTCTTCAAGCACCAAATGAATGAATTTAATAATTTTGCTTTTCGTCATAGCTGCCAGTGTAATCCTCCTCCCATCTTTCAAAAATGTTTCTGAGGTTCTGAAAAGTATTACATTCATCAAGGAATAATTCCAAGATCTTTTCCCAAGGACAGAAATTATTTTCATCCCATAATTTCCATAATAACCATTATATTTCAAAATTAGTGCTTTTGACCTCCATCCATCTTCTCTATGGCCTTTTGCAATATCTAATTATGGGAGATTCATGTGACAGATGTCTAGAATTTTGGTTCCCCTTCATGCTTCTTATCCTTATATTATCCTCCAGGGAGAGGTCAAGAAGGAGGAGGAATATAAATGTAGTATTTTCTCAAATGTTGGATTGCCCAGCATTTTGAAATGTTTGAATGATCAAAGTATTCCACTTTAAAATGGCATGGTACCTTGACCCTGAAAAAAAAGAGGAAGAGATTTTTCATCTGTTCATATCATTTTGTACCTGTGGAGTCTTAAGGACTTCAAAGAGTGAAGATTTGGATAGATTATTTTTGTTCCTTTGAACAGTTGTTTTATAGATTTTTGGTGCAGATATGTTATTGTTGTTCTTCTACTTCTGTGAAGCCACTAGTGCTATGTGGAGTTGTCAGTCTAGAAATAAAACAACCTAAAATAAAATATTTGTTAAAGGGGACAATTATATAGAAAAAGAAATGAAGGAAATGGAAAGGGTTAACTTGAGGGTAGCCAATAAATGCAAGCAAGCAAGCAAGCAAGCAAGCAATAAACAGACAGACAGACAGGAAAGGAAAGGAAAGGAAGTGGAAAGAGGAAAGGAGAAAGGGGAAAGAAAAAGGAAAAAAATAAATGCAAAGGAGAATATTCATTGGTAATTTTTGCTCACCTATTACTAAATAAGGACAAGCAGAGCAATTCAGTCCATGAAATTATTGTCCTATTTTTCTATTGTCCTAAATATTGTAATTCCTTAGTGGAAGTTCTTTTTTTTTTTTACTTGGAGAAACAGTTTACTGGCTGAAACTGTTCTCCCATATCCAGGAAAATAATTTACCTTATCTGTAACATTGGAGAAATACAGAAAGTTGCTTAAATGTGCATTACAGTGAGACACAGGAGGAGATTTTAGATGAGAAACAAAGATGGGTTGGCCATAATTAAAAATGTTTCTACAGTAAATAATGCTTGATCAAAAACCAAAAAAATCATGCAAAGTTTTGCTCTGTTACTTGATTGTTTTCCCCTTGCCACCATGATATGTAACTAATTTATTTTTTCATGCACAATCTGAAAAAACTTATTCAAGTGATTCCAAGGATGTATAAATCAGTGTGGAAAGGATTTAGTATTGGAATATTTATCTTCTCTCTTCAGGATACATCAGTATGAAATAAAGCCAATCAAGCTTTATCTTACTGTCTGAACTCTGCATGCTTATCTGGATCTTTTCACAACTTCACAAACAGCCACAACTATGATAGTCTGAACAATCAGAACTGGAAAATATTTATAATAGGACAGAGAAAAGGATTGCATTTGGAGAAAAATAATGGAAATGCATGAATTATTTTTGACCAGGAATAATGCTGCCTCCCTGGAGCAAAAATCACCAACGTGGCAGAGAAACTAACCAAAATAATAAAACCCACAGAATATTACCCCCTACTATTACTCTATGTAGGAACAAACGACACAAGAAAGGACCTGAAAACAATAATGAAGGACTATGACCAGCTGGGCAAGAAAGTCAAAGACATAGATGCACAAGTAGTATTTCATCTATATTACCAATGAGAGGATAACATCCAGAAAGAGAACAAAGAATTCTTAAAGGGTTGGTGTTGCCAAAACAAACTTTGTACTACCTCTAAGATGGGCTTTTGGCAAGGGCCCAACTTGTCAGGAGGGCTTTAAACTAAAATCGAATGGGGAGGATGACCAAACTATAGGATCTCCAGGACCTAACTCCAAGCAAGTACCCTTAGTAAGCAAGGCAAATAACAAATTAAACAGGGGCAGAAAAGAAGACAAACTCAAACAACAATCAGGAGAGACAGAAAGCACATCCAGAATCAGGCACAAAGATGTCAAATGCCTTTACACAAATGCATAAAGCCTGGGAAACAAACAGGGTGAACTGGAAATATTAATGCATGAAGGTGAACACAACATCATTGGAATAACAGAAACCTGGTGGGATGAAACACAGAATTGGAACACACAGGTAAAATATAGAAATTCTTCAAAAAAAACAGATCACAGAAAAAAGGAGGTGGAGTTGCACTATATATAAAGGACCATTATGTTGCTACAGAACTACATGTAATTAAAGAAGAAAACCTCTTAGAATGCATATGGGTCAACATAAAAAAGAATGACATAATAATAGTAGCATACTATAGGCCACCAAATCAAACAGAAACAATGGACATCCTTTTTACCAACCAGCTAACAATCATATGTAGGAAACAATGGGAGACTTTAATTACCCAGACAGCAACTGGAAAACCGACTCAAACTGATTCTGAACCAGCCTCGCAGACAACTTCATTGTCCAAAAATTGGAGGGGGGAACTAGAGGGACAGCCATTCTGGATCTAATCCTCACAGAGAAGAAGCGATAGAATGAGTGTGCATAAGTGCACTAGAGTGCCTTCTGACCCCTGTCCTATTGTCTCTCCTATATCCCATATATCTTCTTTTCTATTTCTATATCTTTCTTCTATTCTCTTATTGATTTATTTTATCCTATATTCTCTCTTCTATTCTTTCTCTAATTCTATTTCCTCGAAGGTGTCCTCTATTACCTTCATTCACCATAACATAAACACAAACAATTGAACACAACAACACCAAAATCCCAGATTTTAGAAAGGCTGATTTCAATAAACTCTGAGAAAACAGTAAAGAGGGGAATGGGGGTGATGGTTATTATTATTATTGTTTTATTATTATTTATTAGATTTGTATGCCGCCCCTCTCCGTACACTCGGGGCGGCTCACAGATTAAAAAATACTTGTTGTAAAGGGAGCCAGATGGGTGGTGGTGTAATCAGGATTGGTGCCTTCATGGAAGGACAAGTGTTTAACTTGTCGTCCTTCTCTAGAGCAGGTGATCATGGTGGGAGGCATGTGGGGGGTCAGTAGGTAAAAAAGGGGGAAATAGGTAAATTAGGAACAGTACAAAAAGGGAAAAGGAATACAATTATAGGTGATGAGTGATTGGACTATTATGACTTTAAATGTGAATGGATAGGGATCAAATTTGAAACATTATAGAGTATTAAGGATGGCCAGGGGTAATGGAGTAGATACAGAAATGCATAAATGACATCGAAGAATGGATAAATGTATAATTGATAATAATTGGAAAGGCATATATGAGTCTTGGAGTAACCAAAATAGTAGAGGTGTGGAAACTTTTGTTTATCAGAGGGTTCAATTAGAGGTGTTGGAAGTTCGAAGAGATTGGGAAGGGAGATGGTTATTTGTTAAAGGGAAAATAAATCAACAGAAAATAACATTGGCAGAAATTTATGCTCCAAATGTGAACACAAAGCAATTCATAATAAATACAAAGAGAAAGTTAGATAATTTTGGTGAGGGCACAGTGTTTTTGGTGGGAGATTTTAATATGCAATTATCAATGGGAATAGCAAATAGAAAAATGTTGCATTTAAATAGACTTAATATGGTTGATCTTCATGTGGTTGTACCAAATAGAGGTACTTATTATTCTGCAAGACGTAACACATTCAGCTGCATTGATTACATATTAATGAATAGGATGGGGAATGTACAAGTTAAAAAAACAGAAATAAAAAGTATATGGTTGTCAGATCATGCCCCACTATTAGCGGTAGTTAGAATGGATCAATGAAAGAAATCAAAGAATCTGGAGTTATAATTCGGTTGTAACCTCAAATGAACAAGATAAACTTAAACTGCTAACAGAATTACGTGAATATTTTTGAATAAATAATGTAGGGGAGATACAGCAATCAATTGTATGGGACGCATGTAAGGCATTTATGAGGGGGCCATGTATGTATAAGTATGGAAGCCCATATAATGAAGAGATGGGGGAAAGAAAGGGAGGCTAAGATAGGGGAAATAGATTTGATAAAAGAGCAATTGTGAGCCACGAGAAGAAGGGAATGGAATACTTTACTGAAATTTAAAAAGAAACAATTGAAACTATTTGATGAGTTACAATGAGAATGGCAATGAGACAAATGATAATTGGATGGGGGACGAAATCAATGAAACAAATGGGAAGATATTTAAAGAAGATAAAAGAAAAGTCTTGTATAATGGCATTAAGAAATGCTAGTGGTGAGGTAAAATATGGTAAAGATCAGTTGGAGAAAATAATGAGGAACTATTATGAAATCTGTAAAAGAAGAGCAGGTGAATGTGGGAGTCATTAACATTGGGGGGAAAGTGAGTGAAGAAGATAGACCAAATGTTAAATGCAGAAATTACACAAGATGAAGTAGCTAGAGTAATTAAAGGATTGAAACCCGCCAAAGCACTGGGCCCTGACGGGTATACAGGAGAATTTTATAAGATTTATATGAATGAATTGATACCACATTTGGGGAAGCTGTTTAACAATATATTTAAAACTTATAATATCCCACAGGCATGGAGGATGTCAGAGATTGTCACCATCCCAAAAATGGACCGGGATTTAAGGGCCCCGGGCTCCGGTTTGGCAAATCGGTGCCTATCGGTGCCTTAAACTACTAGAACAATGATGTCAGTACTAGATTATCTCAGACTCTCGTTGACATAGGCAGTTGGAATATATGTATTCATGTATGCTTATCCACACTATGGGTTGTGTTTTATTGTCACTTTTCATTTATAAGCTGGTTCTAAACAGACAGTGAGATTCAGTGAAGTGGGAAGGCCACTGAAAATAACCAAATAAAATAAATATTGTGGAAGTAGGCAATCATTAAAGTTGACATCCTTTCACATATTTATTAATTATGGATCCATTAAGATAATGAGCTTTGTTTAAATTGCTGACAGAGGCATTATGCTGGGTTTCCAAGAGCAATGTCTCAAAAATGGTCACTTGAGCAGGAAGAAACCCACATCAAGAATATTCTGAATAAAATAAAATGAGCGCTAAGTCATTCAACAAAGTGTATAAACCATCTGATCCTTACAATTGGCCTGTCCCACTAACAGCATTGTGCCATCAGTTCATTGTGCCAGCTCTTAGAGACCACAAAGATATTACAGGATTTAATCTGGTTCGCTTACTGGGACCAGAGCAGAGGCAGATTGCTCCTACCTCTTGCTACTGGTGTGCTGCACACTCAGCATGGAGAATCTCGCATGCACATGCATGCATCCCCTCATGTGATTTTGCTTCCATGCATGCTCAGGAAGCAAAAATGGGCTGAAATCTTGTGCACGTGAGCATCTTCTCACAAGATTTTGCTTCTGTGCATGCACAGGAAGCAAAAGATACCACAAATTAAAGAAAAAAGATGGCAGTGCCTGAAGGACTGCACTGGAGCAGTTGCATGCACATTGCACAATCTGGCAGCCGCTACTGGTGAGAAGTCGCCTGTTGAATACTCTGTTTATGCCTGAGGTAACTGTTACTAGGGAAAATATGCTAATAGCCAGCGCCTGATTGGTTAAGGCGCTGACAGCTTGTTTTGAGCGGGAGAAAAAATAGTATAAATAGAGCCGGTTTCCCTTGCCCAGCTGAGACGCGTTCCAGCTGATTGTCACTTACAAAAAGAGCGTAATAAAGAACCGTCTCCTAGCTGTTTGTCTCAAGACTCTTCACCTGGCGACGAGAGAAGAACGAACCTACGCCTGCTGAAATGGAATCCCTGGCCGTCGGGAGAGCGCCGGAATACTTCGACCCGGAGAAGTCTACCTGGGATGCCTACCTCGCTAAATTCGACGTCTTCCTCAAGGCTGCCGGCATGAGAGACGCCATCGACGATCGGAAAAGAGCGATTTTTCTGAATTACTGTGGAGCGGAAATGTTCGACCTCGCACAGACTCTCACCGACCCAGCGCCAGCAAATTCGGTTTCCTGGGACGCTTTGAAAACGAAGCTTTCGGCTCACTTCAAGCCAACAAAGCCGGCGATCGTCTACAGACACCAATTCTCCAGAATGGGCCAGATGGAAACCGAGAGCATCAACCAATACGCTACGCGCCTAAGAACCGTGCTGTCAAAATGCCGCTTCGAAAACCCGGAAGCACGCCTAATAGACACTCTCATCTTCGGCATGCGGAATTCGACCATCAGAAACAAACTCCTAACTGAGGAAGAACCTTCCCTACAACAAGTCATCAAACTCGCTCAAACAGCCGAGGTGGCTGAATCTGCAGCAAAAGAGCTAAAACAGAACGACAAGCAAGAAGTCGTAGCCCACATCTCCTCTCCAAATCAACATACCGACTCTGCAAATGCAATCAACCTGTCTACAAGCTCCGAAAACGACTGCTGTTTCATCCGGCAAGCTTTTCATCGCCCTTTCAAGCAATCACAACAATCTCTTCCTTGTTCTGGCTGCCGTGGCAACCATTCCCGTCACCATTGCCCATTCCGAGATTCAAATTGCCACCGCTGTGGTCGCCGTGGGCACATCGCTGAGGCTTGCCGAGCCTCCCTGCCGGAGGAAGCTTTCTCAACTCCAAGGGCTCCACGCTTCCAATATCAACCGCGCGAAAACAAGGGATTCAAACCTTCTAGTCGCAACAATTACTCCAACTCTAACCGCAACTACTTAGGAGGTAACAGGGGCATTTCCATTAATAACACTGTAACTTCTAACAGATCAAAAATTAACATTTCTTTACTTTTAAATTCTCAACCTTGCCAGATGGAACTAGACACTGGCTCTAGCTATAGTATTATGCCTTGGTCTAAGGTCAAATTGTATATGCCTTATGTTAACAAAACTGATTTATTGTATTCTAATGTGATAATTAAGGATTTTCAAGGGAAAATTATACCTGTTTTAGGCATATTAACTGTTCCAATTGTACACAAAAAGTTTGCAGCTACCCTACCTTTGCTAGTAGTGTCAGGACCAACCCACTCACTTTTAGGATTAGACTGGATGTCTCCCCTTGGGATAGAGATATCTGGCATTCATACAATATCTAATACTATGATTCCAGATTTCGTCAAAGAATTTCCTGACGTTTTTAGTCCGGCCCTAGGGTCGTATAAAGGGCCCCCAATTTCATTCTCCATTGATCCTAGTGTCCCTCCTATCTGCCTCAAACCACGTAGGGTTCCCTTGCCGTTGCTTCCTAAACTTGACGCAGAACTTGATAAGCTCATCCATCAAGGTATTTTGGTCCCAGTAAACCAAGCTCCTTGGAAAACCCCGATTGTGACTCCTCTTAAACAGGATGGCTCCCTGCGAGTCTGTGCAGACTATAAGTCCACTCTAAATAAGGCTTTAAAACATCATCCCTACCCAATACCTGTAGTACAACACTTACTCCACTCCCTAGGGGAGGGTAACCTATTTGCAAAAATTGACCTCGCGCAGGCTTACCAGCAACTCCCCGTAGACGAGCCTACCTCATTAGCCCAGACTATTGTTACCCATAGGGGAGCTTTCAGATGCACCCGATTACAGTTCGGAGTCAGTGTGGCACCAGGAATTTTTCAGAGTTTTATGGAGCGCTTATTAATAGGAATTAAGGGAACCTTGCCTTATTTTGATGATATTCTTATTTCAGGAAGGGATCAAGCCCAGCTAAACTCAAGAATACGGGAGGTGCTAACTAGGCTAAGAGACAAGGGGCTTAAGGTTAAACCTGGTAAATGTGTTTGGGGTACAAAGTGTGTCCAATTTTTGGGATATAATATAGATGGCGAAGGAATCCATCCAACATGTGATAAAGTCAAGGCAATACAAGAAGCCCCAGAGCCTAAAAATAAGACAGAACTGCAGGCTTTCTTAGGCCTCCTTAATTTCTACTCTGTTTTTTTAAAACAGAAGGCCACAGCGGCAGAACCACTACACCGACTACTGCAGAAAGAAGTCCCATGGAGTTGGGGGAACATTGAAAGTAAAGCCTTTTCTCAAATAAAAAACCTTTTAACATCCAAAAGCGTAGTGGTACAATACAGTACTGTACTTTACTTCCCCTACGCCTCACCTGTGATGCTTCACCTTATGGAGTGGGTAGTGTTTTGGCTCATGTGCTGCCTAACGGCACTGAGGCCCCTATAGCATTTTTCTCTAAAACACTGTCAAGCACAGAAAGGAACTATAGTCAACTTGACAGGGAAGCCCTGGCATTGGTAGCAGGAGTTAAAAAGTTCCATCATTATATTTTTGGTAGACATTTTGAATTGATTACCGATCATAAGCCGTTATTAGGACTCCTAGCCCCAGACAAGCCAACTCCACCCTTCATGTCACCACGATTGATAAGATGGGCCATTTTTTTATCTGCCTATGATTATACCTTAACTCACAGGGGAGGGACTAGTATTAACCATGCGGATGGCCTTAGCAGATGTCCTATTTCTGAGTTTGTACAAGACCCTGCCCCCTCTGCAGACGTATTACTCATTGAGTTAGAGGATAAACCCCTGACTACTGCCACGGAAGTGGCAGAACATAACAAACAAGACCCTATTCTTATGAAAGTGGTTAATTGTGTGCTACGGGGGTGGAATGCCGACTGTAATGGGCCAGATATTGTTGAATTCAAAAACAAAAGGTTGGAATTATCAATTGTTAAAGGTTGTTTATTATGGGGTGACCGGGTAATCATTCCCAAAACATTGAGACATAAAGTGTTAAAAATGCTGCATGTTGGACATCCTGGTATTGTAAGGATGAAGGGCTTGGCAAGGGGGCATTTTTGGTGGCCAGGACTTGATTCTGAAATTGAGAGATGGGTGGCAAGGTGTGACCCCTGTCAGGAGTCTAGGCCAAAACCCGCTAAAACCACTCCAATGGATTGGGACCAACCAAAAGGGCCTTGGTCCCGAATTCACATAGATTTTGCTGGCCCCATTCAAACTAAGTATTTTCTAGTAGTGGTTGATGCATTGTCTAAGTGGGTTGAGATTATTGTCATGCCAAATATTACAACATGTGCCACCATAAGAGCTTTACGCCATCTGTTTGCCACACATGGCTGCCCAGATATAATAGTTTCTGACAATGGGCCCCAGCTGACTTGCAGGCAATTTGAAATATTCCTGGACCAATTAGGAATCAGGCATGCCCTCATATCTCCTTTTTCACCGTGGGCTAATGGATTGGCTGAGAGGTATGTGCGTGTTGCCAAGGAGGCTTTAAGAAGGGCTGGCCCAGGGGAGGTGCAAGAGCACTTAGATGAATTCCTATTGGCACAACACATAACCCCAAATGCCACAAGCCACAGAAGCCCTGCAGAAATTCTTATGGGCAGAAAACTCAGGTCTACCTTAGATAGATTGCACCCCATGTTCTGTACAACTAATGTTATGCCTGTTGATTCTGAGAGACACATGTTTATTGGGCAGTGTGTATTTGCTAAGAATTTTGACAAAGGCCTTAATTGGCTCAAAGGGACTGTACTGCAACAAAAAGCTCCTAAAACTTTTGTAATATTGTTAAACGATGGCCGAGTATGGACTAGGCACATCGACCATCTACGGAGATGCCCTGAATCCAAACCGGAAAGGAACGCAGAAATTCCAACAGGAAACAACGCAACACCAGCCGAAATCGAATTAAATTTGGACTCACCACTTCGTTGCTGCTCGCCCAGCCCATCGACTTTCCCTACGACAGCCGAGAACGATGTGGTGCCAACTTGTTCTGTTCCAGGCACCGGAGCTCAGCTAGGCCCTCTGGAGGTCCAAGAAGAAACCAACGGTCCGACATCCTTCTCCACCAACAGCGGAGATCCAAATGAACTGCGCAGGTCAGACAGGACTATACAAAGACTGCAGCGATTGGCTGACTATGTCACATGTCTCTCTGTGTAATTGTATGGTTTTTTTATCTAAAAGGGGAGGGGTGTTGAATACTCTGTTTATGCCTGAGGTAACTGTTACTAGGGAAAATATGCTAATAGCCAGCGCCTGATTGGTTAAGGCGCTGACAGCTTGTTTTGAGCGGGAGAAAAAATAGTATAAATAGAGCCGGTTTCCCTTGCCCAGCTGAGACGCGTTCCAGCTGATTGTCACTTACAAAAAGAGCGTAATAAAGAACCGTCTCCTAGCTGTTTGTCTCAAGACTCTTCACCGCCTACTAAACTGGTAGCAACCCATCCCTGGACCAGATGTTTAGTCTTCCAAGCTTTCAGACTCACACTGGGGCACATCCTCAGGGAGCTTCTCTCTCACATTTTTCTGAGAAAGAAATTCCCTGAAGATGGGCTTCAGCACAAGTCCAAAAGCTTGGAAGACTAAACCTCTGGTCCTGGTGACTGATCCAGATTGGATCCTGCAACATTATCCTGGAACATGTATCTTCATTCCAAAATATATTCTCCATGCTGATCTGTCTCTTACTTGATCCATCAGGTCTTCCAACATTTGTGTTAGAATATCCTACATTTTAAAGCTGAGAAGGCTACACTTTTCAATATACAACTGTATTTACATATAATCTGCCTTTCATATGAGCAAAGTTGAAGTTTTATAGTGTCCCAAATATTAATTACCCGTATATACTTGAGTATAAGTTGCCCCGATTATAAGCTGAGGCATCTACTTTTGCCACAAAAATGGGGAAAATTTATTGACTCGGGTATAAGTCGAGGGTGGAAAATGCGGTGGCTACTGGTAACTTATAAAAATGGAAACCAATAAAATTACATCAATTGAGGCATCAGTAGATTAAATGTTTTAGAATATTTATTTCAAAGAAAACCAGTAAACTAGCTGTCACCGAACCAGCAAGCATCTGAGAAATAAATCCCAAATCACTGCTGTGTGAACACAGAAAAGTTCCATTTGTTATGAGAGCCATGTCTGGATTCTTGCCATGAAATACCAACAGTGGAATTCACTTCCATAATTATTTAGGTTAAAGTTCATTACCACAACCCCACACCCACAAGTAAATCACATGTACCAATTTGGGGAAGGGAATGCTGGCTTCTTCCTTGTTCAGTCGATCTAGGGCCCTGCACAAAGAATGTGCCATAGTGCCAATCTCTCTCTCTCATTCCTCCCATATCCCTATCGCTGTTACTGTGTCAGGTGGCCTGACACTAGCTCTGCAAGTTTAAAAGAGGGTAAACAGGTATATATCCCCCCAAGGAAGGTATAGACAAAAAAAAATGCAAGTACTTATCTCAATTCCCCGTTGCTCCCGCTGGTTTGGGTTAGGGTTAGGGCACCTGGCCTCTCCTTGCCTCAAATAGATACAATTTCCCTATCTATTTACTATTACTGAACATCCAAAATATTCTATTTCATTCTACACATACATATTACACACAGGCACACAAAAATATGCATTATCTACTATATAAACTTTCACACAGAGAAAGAGAGAGCTCTTGTAAAATTATATATGGTACATTCAACTTCACTTACTGTGATAGGAAAAACAAACCCAGAGTCTACTTTCTGCCACACATTTAACCATAACTAGAACATTACACGTGCCTTCAGATGTACCAGTACTTCCCTAGCTTGCACATCATTGTTAGAGCCAGGAAATGTCATGGATTGAGTAAAATGTGGTGATTCTCACTTAACAATGCTTTTGCTTAACAACCAAAATTTTGGGCTCAATTGTGGTCATAGGTCTTTCTTTCTTTCTTTTTCTTTCTTTCTTTTTTTCTTTCTTTCTTTCTCCTTCCTTCCTTCTTCTTTCCTTCTTCCCACCCCCCCTTCTATTTCTGTTTGCCTGCCTGCCTTCCTTCCTACCATGTTTCTTTTTCTTTGTTTCTATCCTCCGTGCTTCCTAACATTTTTTTCTTTCTTTCTTTCTTTCTTTCTTTCTTTCTTTCTTTCTTTCTCCCTCCTTCCTTCCTTCTTTGTTCCCCCTCCTTTCTTTTTCTGTCTGCCTTCCTTCCTTCCTACCATCTTTCTTTTTCTTTCTATCTGTCTTCCTTCCTTCCTTCCTTCCTTTTTATTTTTATTTTTTTCCTCACATGGAATGAAATGTGAGAAAGAATATAAAACAGTATATTTTCTGGTTTATTGCAACAGTTGAATTTTTCTCCTTTATATTCATTCTAAACCATACTTTACTGAATAAATCCAGCTTTCGCAACACTAAACTTCACCAGCTGAATTCACATGATAAAGTGAGATACAAACTGGTCACCTACAATTTAGCATAATCTATGAACCCCATCATATTTTGAAAGCTATAAACCAGAATTCAATGTCAGTCATGATTAGGACATTGTAGAACCCCAATTTTAATTGAATGGACTAGACCCATGTTTCTCAATCTGGTCTACATTAAGACATATGAATTGAGGAACTTTAAGATGCTAGCTGGGGAATTCTGGGAGTTAAAGGCCACACATCTTAAAGTTGCCCAGGTTGAGAAACTCTGGACTAGACTACACCATATAGTTGAGATTTTACTTTATCATGCAAATGTCCTGAGAGAGATTTTTATTTCAGAACAGAAAAGTAAGATGATGAAGAGCAGGATTAGCCTGGACAGATTTTGAGTGAGAAACCAATGAGCTCTTTCCCAACCAATTTCTTTATAATAACAAGGAATACAATGCAATCTTTGTATATCAAAACGAATGCTTTTGAACTCATTCTTAAATTGTCCTAGAAAATTCTTTAGCATGAAAACCATATTAGGTCAATATACTTGTGGCATTATCTGCTCCTTGCATAGAATCATTGTGAAATTTAGCCCAAAGTGTTATTTGATATAAATTTTGAGAGATGTCAACCCAATTTCAATATTACCATTGCTGAAACTTCTCTGCTGGCTTTTATAACTATTTTTATCCTTAGAGCTGTCTCTAAATCTGACACATTTCAGATTGGAGCTTCCATTGACTACTAACATGATATTAATGGAAGAAAAAAATCCTATACAAACTCCTTTATTTTTCACTTCAATAGCCTGTCAGAACGCATAATTTTTTTCACAAAATTAGACACAGACTTGCAGGCATTTATACAGCAAATTTTGTTGTGAGTAACCTTCTAGCATTTGGTCATAATAAGTCTGCAAATCTACATATATTTACCTTGGCAGAACCGTGATGAATTCAACTGGAAGGGAAAGATGGCCCTCTGATCTTCCTTGAAAGAAAAATATAAATTCTTTGTTCAAAGGAAGAACCTTTGCATCTACATGAGGCACAAGGATTAACAGCAACCTCTTTTTTTATTGTTCAACGGAAAGCTTTTCAGCATAACTTTTTAAAAACAACAACAACATTCTTTTCAAAAAGGCTAATTTTGACATGATATGAAACAGTTGTGATTTGTTTATTTTGAACAACTGGGGTGAACAATGTTTTGGTGTTTGGGATGTAATTAACATATTTGGAGGAGGGAATGGTTGTACAATGCAGGGTGAAGATGAAAAGGCATACAAATCTAATAAATAATAATAATAATAATAATAATAATAATAATAATAATAATAATAATGTGTCTAACCAATATAATATACAGCATGACATTGAAATTGTCCCTCCCCCACCCACCCACCCTCCCTCCCTTCCACTCCCTCCTTCCCTTCCTTCCTTCCCCCTTTCTCCCTCCCTCCTTCTCTCTATTTCCATATGTTGAGCCTACTTGTAAATTAATATTTTTAGGCACTTCCTATCTTAAAGGAACATTCATGGGGGTGTCAAAAAGTCAACATGGCAGCTGAAATGTCATGACTTTAGCCACGCCCATTTTGATGCTTGCCATGTTCATTAAAAGGGGTGGTACAGTCCTACATTTGCAACTGCCATCTTGACTTTTCATCACTTTTCTGCTATGGACAGAATTGGTGACTAACATCAGTCACAGAATTAGAAGGGACTCTGACAGCTGCCATAAAATATAGTCCTAAAATATACTATCCATTCCTATGATGCAAGATTAAACACTGGAAATAATCTTTCAAGAACAGGTTGGTAACTTGCTGTTTGATGTTTTTAGCTACACTGGAACATCCAAAGGAGTTTTAAAGGTGGGGTGGAGCCAGCTGTGGAGCTGATCGGATGGTGGGGAGAGGAGCTCCGAAGAAACCTAATGCCTGCAGACAATCAATACGCTTCACAGAACGATTGGGGGATTCCTGGTAGCCATTTTGGATGGTGACCTGAATGGTAGCAGTGTTTCCCAACCAGTGTGCTGTGGCACACTAGTGTGCCGCAAGACATGGTCAGGTGTGCCGCAAAGAAGGAAGCTCAGCTTCTGGTCTTGCAACTTTTTGCTGAGAGTGAAGAGCAAAAAGTTGTGAGACCGGAAGCTGAGCTTCCTTCTTTGCGCCTTCCAAGTTTTCCGGCAGCTGCAGCGCCCCACCCGGCTGGAGCTTCCCTGGCGGCGGCAGCAGGTGAGCTTTGGGGCCTGGCGGGAGGGCGGCGGCAGCAGCAGCACCGGGCAGTAGCCGCTGGGCGGCGGCAGGGTGGTTGGCTGCGAGCCAGAACTCCAGGACAGAGGCACCGACGGTGGTGGCTGGACATGTTGCTGTACGCTGTACATGCTGGCATTGCATGGCTGGCACTTGCCTGCTGGCCAGCATGTACAGTGTCTAGCAACACGTCCAGCTGCCGCCGTCGATGCCTCCGTTCCGGAGCTCCGTTTCACAGCTGACCACCCGGCCGCCGCCCCACGGCTACTGCCCAATGCCGCTGCTGCGATGTGGTGTACAAGAAAGAGAGAGAGAAAGAGATAGCAAGAGAGACAAAGAGATAGCAAGAGATGGAGAAAGAGAGTGAGGGGGAGAGAGAAAGCAAAAAATGAAAACATAGCAAGAAAGAGAGAGAAAGAGAGAGGGGGGAGAGAGAAAGAAAGAGCAAGAGAGAGAGAGAGAGAAAGCAAGAGAGAGAGAGAAAGAGGGGGGGAAGGAGGGTGAGGGAAAGACATAGAGGGAGGGAAGGAGGGAGAGAGAAAGAGAGCAAAAAAGAGGAAGGAAGGGAGAAACAAAGAGGGATGGAGAGAGAGGGAAAGAAAGAGGAAGGAAGGAAGAGAGAAAGAGGGAGATAGAGCGAAAGGGAGGAAGAGAGAGGGGTTTTTTGTCCAAACATTTTTAGGGCCCCCCCCTCAATGTTCCCTAGGATTTTGTAAATTTGAATAATGTGCCGCGGCTCAAAAAAGGTTGGGAAACACTGGACTAGAGCAACCCTGAAGAAGATTGACAGGCTGAAAATGATGGTGCGTAATGGCGACTGAGTGAGCTCCTAGCTGGTTAAAGAAATAGTAGGACAGATTGGAGACATGACCTGTTAAAGGCAATCTGAAACTCTGCGGTGAACTTAAAATGGGGGGGGGGGGGGAAAGGTGAGATTCATTCTGGGAAGAAGCCTCGGAAATGAGTGATCTTAGAAAAGGAGGGCAGTGAGGGAGGTGGAAGTTGCCATCTTTTCCCCTTTGAGAAACGGCAAACAGAAATGGAGCCAGAAAAGGGGAATTTACAGAGCTGGCTTGGTGCTGATATAAGTGTGGAGAGATCAGGCGAATTCCCAGAGATCGCGAATAATAGTCTCAATGATTGAATTGGGTAAGAGCTTGCCTTTTTCTTTTCCTGATCGGACAGGAAAAAGGACTTTGAGACTTTGAAAATTTGTGACTCAAAAGACAAAACCAAACCAGGAAGAATTATGGGAAGAATTGCGGCAATAAAAATGAACATACCTAAAATCTTATTTTTATTTCAGACAATCTCAATAAAATTAAATCAAAATTACTTTACATTAAATTACTTTACTTTAAAATGTCCTAATGAAAAGAGCCAGAATAATATTTAAATATTTACAAGAAGACAGGGGAGGTTTCGGGCTACAAGACTGGCAAGGATACTACAACTCTGCAATTCTTATGTGGGTGAGAGATTGGATAATGTTAGAAAATACTAGAATTCTAACACTAGAAGGCCATGATCTGCATGCTGGCTGACACTCCTTCCTGTGGGATAAAAAACATCTAACTAATTGCCATTTTATAAAGCATTTTATAAGGAACTCTCTGCTGTCTGTTTGGTTAAAAATTAAAATAAAAACCTATAGAGGGATCCCGAATTGGTTCTCTTCCCTAGATGCAATTACTCACCCAAACTTCAGAAAAATTGGTAAGATAATAACATTTTAAAAAGTAACAAACAAAGAAGGGATTTTAAAATCCAGGATAGAATTGAAAGAAGAGGAGGTCAATCTGGAATAGTGGGAATATTCACAGATAAAATCAAGATAAGATTAAGATAGGCAAGACGAGAATATTGAAACAAAAGTAGCACTAGATAAAATATTACTGGGCCCAGAAGAGAAATCGATTAATTTTTTTTATTGCTATTTATTAAATTTTAAAATGGAAACCGAACAAGTGAAAGAAAATATGATTAAGTGGGCACAGGATTTTTGTATACTCTATCAATTTAAATGAATGGCAACAGATGTGAAGTAGAAATAAAAAGTTAACATTAGTTATGGCTTATAAAGAAAATTGGCACAAGATGTATTTTAGGTGGCATATGACTCCTATAAAATTAGCCAAAATAGATAAAAAACGCTCGCCCAGATGTTGGAGATGCAATAAAGAATTCGGATCTTACTACCATATGTGGTGGAGCTGCAAGAAAATCAAGAGATATTGGGGGACAATTCAGTCATGATTAGAAGATATATTAGAGGGAAAAGTAGAAAAGCCTGAATTGTTTTTGCTAGGTATAGCCCATGAGAATTTTGACAAAGACCAATTATATTTAATTCTCCACATAACTACAGTAGCAAAGATAGTGATTGCTCAACACTGGAAAAATGAAATCATACCCACGGAAGAAGATATTATCGAAAAAATAACATCATGTGCGGAAATGGACAGTCTTACCAAGAAAATAAAAAATAGAGATGAGGAAGAATTTATTAACTGTTGGGACAAGTTTTATGATTGGATGGAGAAAAGGAAAAAGAAAAGGAAAAAAGGAAAAAGAAAAAGAGAGCTAATAAGTGATAGAAAACTTGGAGAGTAAAAGTCAGAGTTTTGGATATAAAAGGAAATTTAAAAAAAGGTATACCTGATTAAGATCACTGCTAAGATTTGGTGTATATTATGTAATATACATATACAGGAAAGAAGCACTGCTTGAATTGTACTACAGGCATGTCACAAATTGTTGTATTTTAAAAAATGTTTTGTTTGTCTTGTTATATGTGTTTTGTTTAAAAAGAAAGTTTATTTTTAAAAAGGAATTTTAAAAGGAAAATGTATGATAATTGCAATATTAATTCCATATCAAGTAGGATTTATTCTTTAATAAATATGTATGGGATTAAGAGTTTAAGGTTAAACACCATATTTAATATTTTGCATACATTAGTAGTGGTAAAAGTTCTTTTCTTTTTCCCTTTTCCTAATAATAATAGCTAATTCTGATAAATTGTTATTAAATTATATAGGCATGATATGGGGTTAGGGTTAATAGTAGTAGCATTTGTTTTACAAAGCTGGAGTACTTAATATAAATTTTTAAGCAGGGATGAGCAAATGTAATAAATTTGCTTTCATTCATTAGTCATAAGTTATCTTCTCTTTCTCTACTAGATTAAAAAACAGCAACCACAAAAAGCTCACACATTTTCATGGATATGTATGTTTCATAATTATATACAGTTTTGTTTCCCAACACCTTTGAAAATATTCTCTGCCATGTAGTATTTGTTTAAAATAGACATTTTCAATGTATTTTAAGAAGAAAAGGGGAAAGGATGGAGGATAAAATGGAAAGAAGATAAGATGAAAAGAAAACAATAACATGGAGACAAGAAGAGAAGCAGGAAAAGAAATATCCTAATTCATCCATCCATAATTCAAAGAAAGAAAATGAGTGATTTAAAAAAAGTCATATCATTGTGTCCTTAAAACTACTGACCTTCTCAGTATTGGCACAAAGGAAAGGAACACTAAAACAAGACATCTTAGCAGCTTGATGGGTAATAAAATATGGTAATAAAGTGCACAGAGACTAATTATTATCATTAGACAACTAGGACAGAGCAGAAAGTTAATGCACCAAATGTAGCACAGCACAGCAAACCTTTAAAAAGAACATGGAGGGGGAAAATGTGCTATAGCCTCTCATCAGGCTTGCAAATTTAAAGGAAATGCTTCCAGTTTCCTGAAGCTAAAACATGAATCCGGACTGGCTTCTATTTATTTGCTAAAAAGTTTTTACAGTATATATCAATGAAGGCTGGGTAGGTAACAATCAGAAAAATCATAGACAGAGGTGGGCTGCTGTCCGAACCGGGGGGGGGGATGCAGTGTTGTAGCAAAAATGGAGCTCCACCCCAGAGCACTCAATTTGCACTGAAAGATGTCAAAAGAAAATGCAGGGCGTCCTGCATAAGCCACGCCCACAGTGTGGTAGTAAAAAATTTGGTAGCCCTTCACTGCTCATAGAAGACAGAACAGAATACAATGAAGTAGTGTATGAATATTCTCCAATGCGCTGCAGCGGAGAGTCCAACGTGGGTCTTACTTCAGCCTAATTGGCAGGGACTGAGTTTAAATTTGAATATTAATTAGGTACCTCTAGCTGCCCCAGAAGGTCAGTTTTAACCCTGCTGTCATGTTTCGAGTCTGTGAGACTCGAAATCAAAGTTTGAGACACTGTAAAACATTCTCCCTGCATTTCTGAAACTTGAAATTTCATGACTTTTCATCATTTAAGGGGTTCTCTCTATGAGAATTTTTATTGGGAGGTGGAGGGCTTAGTTTTTGCTTGGCAAAAAAGTTACACTTGTACTGTTTTCGAGTCTGTGTGACTCGAACCGTAATTCTTTAAGTGCTTATATTTGGTCAATTTGAAAACTTCTTTCCCTTGGAAACTAGGTTGAACATTTCTGCACACAATGAAATGAAAATTGAAATTTAAAAAATGCTTATTGGTTTATTTTGCTCATAAAAGCCAAGTCCCCCTTTTTGTGAATTTTTTTAGCATTTCGTGTCAGCTTATATTTTTTTAGGCTACCAATCTCTAAGGAATTTCCACCCAAAAGTTTTGATATACTAAATTGAACATTCCTGATCATAAGAAAAAGAGAAATTAACTGAAAAAAATGATGCTTATTTGTTTAATTTGCTCACAAAAAGGCCACCCATCTCGGCCTTGCTGTGTGCCATTATTTTCACTTTTTATATAGATTTGGTTAGAAATACTGGGAATATCCTTTTGAAAAGCAAGCACATGATAGCCAGACAACTAATTTTATGAAAGAAATCCATTTTACTAAAAACAAGTATGTAATTTTGAAATTAACAGCATAATTTTTATATAAATTGAAATAATTGAACACAGCGGGGGGGGACTTTTATGTGCAAAATAAACAAATAAGCGAACGTTTTCAATTCAATTTTCATTTCATTATGTTCAGAAATGTTCAAACTGGTAATTCAATGCCAAGGTTATTGAAAATATTTGGAATTAGAGGCCTAGAAAAATTTATAAAGTGATGTGCTTGAAAAAACGGGGGGGGGGGCACAGCCCTTTTATGAGCAAAATAAACAAATAAGCATCATTTTTTCAGTTCAATTTTCATATCATTATTTTCAGAAATGTTCAAACTAGTAATTTCACACCAAATTTAGTAAAATTGTACATTGTTTGCAGGCAAAACTATCATTGTGTGCTGAAATGTTCAACCTAGTTTCCAAGGAAATAATTTTTCAAATTGATCAAATATAAGCACTTAAAATAAAGAATTTTCGGTTTGAGTCACACAGACTCGAAAACAGTACATGTGTATAGTAGTTTTGAACAGCGCAGCAGGGTTAAAAAACTCAGTCACAGTGTAGGGATTTTGAGTTTGTTCTCCTTCTTTTATAGTGGAACCTCAAGAACCCCTCATCTTACGAACAACTCGTGATACGAACCCGGGGTTCAGAAAATTTTTGCCTCTTCTTACGAACTTTTTTTGAGTTACGAACCGGCGTTCGGGAGGCTGCTGGGAAGCCCCCCGGCAGTTTTAAAAGGTGACAGCCAGGCGGCGGGGCTTCCCAGCAGCCTCCCGAACGCCGGTTCGTAACTCGAAAAAAGTTCGTAAGAAGAGGCAAAAATTTTCTGAACCCCGGGTTCGATTCGGGAGGCTGCTGGGAAGCCCCCCAGCCCGGCTGCGACCTTTTAAAACAGCCGTGCAGCTTTCCAGCAGCCTCCGAACGCCAAACGCGGAAGTTCGGGTTTGGCGTTCGGCTTCGGGAAGCTGCTGGGAAGCCGCCCGGCTGTTTTAAAAGGTCACAGCCGGGCTGGGGGACTTCCCAGCAACCTCCCGAACCCCGAACTTTTGCCGAACTTCCAGGTTCGGGGTTCGGGAGGCTGCTGGGAAGCCTCCCAGCCCAGCTGTCACCTTTTAAAACAGCCGCGCGGCTTTCCAGCAGCCTCCGAACGCCGAACGCGGAAGTTCGGGTTTGGTGTTCGGCTTCGGGAAGCTGCTGTACCAGGAGGGGCTATATGTTTTTTTTAATGTCGGATCACCCTGGTATATTGAAGGAACGTCACAGCTCCTTTTTTGCCTCTAGGCCCAACCCAGGACCATTTCAAGGCAGTTAATTTATTCATAGCCGACAACTATATTCTGTATGTATCAAATGTTTTTAGCTGGAATTTTAAAATTAAGGGAGACTAGGATGGTCCCATTTTGGCCTTGTTCTGGCCTCATCAGCTAGCCACACCCTTCCTTACTGAGATTCAATCTGGCAGCCTCTGCCTTGTAAGGCATAGAATTAGCAGTTGAGCCACCAGACCTGATCCCTCCAGCTCTGTACCAGGGAGGGGCTATATGTTTTTTTTATGTCAGATCACCCTGGTATATTGAAGGAACGTCACAGCTCCTTTTTTGCCTCTAGGTCCAACCCACGACCATTTCAAGGCAGTTAATTTATTCATAGCCGACAACTATATTCTGTATGTATCAAATGTTTTTAGCTGGAATTTTAAAATTAAGGGAGACTAGGATGGTCCCATTTAGGCCTTGCTCTGACCTCATCAGCTAGCCACACCCTTCCTTACTGGGATTCGATCTGGCAGCCTCTGCCTTGTAAGGCAGAAAATTAGCAGTTGAGCCACCAGACCTGATCCCTCCAGCTCTGTACCAGGGAGGGGCTTTTTTTATGTCGGATCACCCTGGTATATTGGTATATAATACCTCCCCTGAGGGAATCTTTGATTGTTCAGCTGTTAGAACTGTGTATTGTCAAACAATAAGGACAAATCACTCACTGAGGAGCCTGGCAACTGTGAAGAATCCAACAGCCTATCAGCGAAAATGGTGCTCGGACTGTCAACAGCACCTAAATGTAGACTAATCCATTGCTAAGGGCAACTGAAGCTATGTCTAGAAGTCAAAGAAAAGTCTGATAGGGAGATGGCACTCAACCCTCATCTGTAGCCAATTGCATGGTATCCCATTGCTAAGGGTAACTGTGGCAGCGTGAGGGAAGCCAAATGCACTCTATCCTGTTGCTGAGGGCAACTGCTACTGCGAAAGGGAAGCCAGGAGATATATCTCTCTGAACCATGCCAGAACAGCAACTGACAAGGATTGGTCACTGGATTGCCCAGGTATAGGCCTTCCACCTCCATTGTCAGCAGACCTTTTGGGACTGGCTAGGCCTAGTGTGATTGTGCCCATCATTCAGCCTTCACCTCGGGTTCATCAGCATCAGCTACCATCTGCAACCTTTACCCCAACAGCAGCAGGGTTGCGTGCATCAGCGGATACATGGCATCACTTATCTCCTTCAATTCAAGATATGATAGCTAGCTCCTCTCAAGGCATCATGACAGGGGTCCAACAGAGTGCCATCCCACCTCCACCACATGATCAGCTAAAGGGACTTTGGTCAACCCCTGCACCTCCACCTTCTCTTCAGGAGTCCCTGGCTGATGATCTATCATCATGACATGAAGGGAGTGGAATGGAAGATGATCTATCAGAAGATGAAGACATCGTCCTAGAATACCAATCCGTGTTCACCGGACTTTTCAAGCTATCCCTATTCCATATCTTGCTGCATAAGGCAAAGCAATTGCAGATCTTGGGCCCCCCTCAAAGACTGCTGAACCATCAGTGGGCACTCATCCATTGACAAGTCTTTTTATAGAGCCTCAGAAGGAGACGGACCACATTCCGCCTTCTCAAATTTTTGTGAACAACATTAAGCATCCATGGGAGCAACCGGGGGTGGCACAAGGCCCCTCCTCATTCAAACGGAAGTTCTACACATTTGAGCGTGATGTCGAGGCTCTACTACAATTTTCATCAATTGATAAGTCAGTGGCAAGTTTAGTTTCCAATGCTCTGGTTCCATCTAACATAGCGGACGGCTTAAAAATGGATGACCGAAAGGCTGAAAATCTTATATGAAAATCCCATCAGATGGTGGCCTGGTCCCTTAGAGCAGCTTCGGCGGCCTCATTATTCAACCGAGCCTCTATTAGGTGGTTGAGTGATATGCAGGCCAACTGGGTTCAGAAGACACCCAGGCATTGAATTATGGGTGTGAGCACTCGTGCATGCACGATAGCATGCACACACACTCTTTTGGCACCCGAGGAAAAAAAGGTTCGCCATCACTGGTATAGGGTTTTCTGCTTGAGTAGGACTTGGACTAGAGGACCTCCAAAATCCCTTCCAACTCTGTTACTCTATATTCTGTATTCTAGTTCTTACTCAAGGCTATATAAGATAGTACCTCTATTTTAGGTTTCCCACTTGCTTACTATTCTCTTTCTAATGCTTCATTTTTAGCCATCTCCCTTCAAATGAAAATCACTGTCAGCACGGCATCCACTGGCAATTTTAGTATTGATTTATATCTTTGGTGAAGAGGTTAATTAAATGTGAATTTTAAGCTGACAACATGATTAGAGGACCAAGGAAACCTGAATTTATAATACTTGCAGAAGTGTTAAATAATTTAAAATGAGCTAGAAATGGAGGAAGAGCATCTGTTACCCAGTACTGGATTAATAATAATTCTGAAGATGTTAAAGCAAATAATGAATTTCAGTTCAAGTAGTTCTTCTATGTTTGTTTCCATTTATTCTGACATTAGCAATAAAAAGGATTTATTAACTGATCTTAAGGAGTTTTTATTTATTCTTCCAACTACTCTCTCTGTTTCTTCTTTATTTTAGTTTCTAGTTTAGACTAGAGTGCTCACTGTCAGTACCATGTATGCTACTATGTTGGGTTACAATCATGAAGGGCTACCAAATTTTTACTACCACACTGTGGGCGTGGCTTATGCAGGACACCCTGAATTTTCTTTCAATATCTTTCAGTGCAAATTGGGTGCTCTGGGGTGGAGCTCCATTTTCGCTACCCCACTGTTCCCTCCCCCATCCAGGCAGTAGCCCACCCCTGGTTACAATACATATAAACTATTAATGTATGTTTATATGATATATCTTTAAGAGAAGTGTGCCTGTTGGTCATAAGAGGGAACCAATGGAGTTCCTGTTTGGGGGAATATTTCTGATAGTTACTGTATGTACAGAGCTGTGTGCTGCTTAACCTGGTTTGTATTTGAGATTGAGATTGTATTTGTGATGTGAAGTGTTTAGAGATTATTTTACTTTGTATCTGTATATTATATATACATATTCTGTATTGGTTTATTTACCTGAACAGTCCATTCCTGTCACTACTCACACCTTATGCTGTCTTAAAGTTGTTTTGTGATATATTTTTTCCCTAAGCAATCTAACATTCACAAAAAACTCCACAGGCATTTTAGTACAGCTCATACAAATGAAGGATATAAAATACCATTTTGATGTAAAACATAATTAATGCAATTATGTATATCTAATTTTGGATGTAGCTTGATTCTTGTGTATGTTGCTGATGAACAAATACTAACACACTTGATTTAGAAAATGATAAATATTAATTCTCTTGCTCTTGAAAGATGAAATTTGTTACATATATATCTTGCTGGGAATATATTTTCTGGAAAATATCTTATATTGACTTGTTTTAACTAGAGATGGAAATAAATTCATTTTGTTTGCCTCTAAATGCAAATTCATCTAATTTTGTATTTTTTAAATCAAGGATACAAACTAAACTTGGTTTTCATTCACATTTGTAGTGCTATAAATTTTGTAAAGTAGTTTTAATTTTTAAAAAATCGTACAAAATGCATATATTCATGAAAATAACCTAAACTCACATTATATTAGGGAAAAGGATAAAGGAATTACAAATGAGGAGTGTGCAATTTGCAAAGTGATGGTATTTGAAGAATGTGCTTCGAAATACTGTAAACCCCAAAATGAATGGTACATATTTTGTTTTTAAATTTTGCTTTCACTTTGAGAACAGGAAAGCAGATGGCTATGAAAAACACATGGAGAATTTGCTTAGGTCTTATAAAACACTTGGTGCAAACATGTCATTGAAAATTTGTTTATTTATTTATTAGATTTGTATGCCGCCCCTCTCCGCAGACTCGGGGCGGCTCACAACAATAATAAAGAACAATGTACAGTACAAATCTAATATTTAAAAATATCTAAAAACCCATAATTTAAAAAACATATACACAGCATACCATGCATAAATTATATAGGCCTGGGGGAGATGTCTCAGTTCCCCCATGCCTGACGGCAGAGGTGGGTTTTAAGGAGTTTACGAAAGGCAAGGAGGGTGGGAACAATCCTAATCTCCGGGGTCAGCTGGTTCCAGAGGGTCGGGGCCACCACGGATAAGGCTCTTCTCCTGGGTCTCGCTAGCCGACATTGTTTAGTCAACAGGACCTGGAGAAGGCCAACTCTGTGGAACCTAACTGGTCCCTGGGATTCGTGTGGCAGAAGGCGGTCCCGGAGATATTCTGGTCCAATGCCATGAAGGGCTTTATAGGTCATAACCAACACTTTGAATTGTGACCAGAAACTGATCGGCAACCAATGCAGACTGCGGAGTGTTGGTCAAACATGGGCATACCTAGGGAAGCCCATGATTGCTCTCGCAGCTGCATTCTGCACAATCTGAAGTTTCCGAACACTCTTCAAAGGTAGCCCCATGTAGAGAGCATTACAGTAGTTGAACCTCGAGGTGATGAGGGCTTGAGTGACTGTGAGCAGTGACTCCCGATCCAAATAGGGCCGCAACTGGTGCACCAGGCGAACCTGGGCAAACGTCCCCCATGCCACAGCTGAAAGATGGTTTTCTAATGTAAGCTGTGGATCGAGGAGGACACCCAAGTTGCAGACCCTCTCTGAGGGGGTCAGTAATTCCCCCCCAGGGTAATGGACGGACAGGTAGGATTGTCCCTGGGAGGCAAAACCCACAGCCACTCCATCTTATCAGGGTTGAGTTTGAGTCTTTTGACACCCATCTGTACCCCAATAGCCCCCAGGCACCGACAAATCACTTCCACTGCTTCGTTGACTGGACATGGGGTGGAAATGTACAACTGGGTATCATCAGCATACTGATGATACCTCACCCCATGCCCCTGAATGATCTCGCCCAGTGGTTTCATATAGATATTAAATAGCAGGGGGGAGAGGACTGACCCCTCAGTTACCCCGCAAGGGAGAAGTCTAGAGGCCGACCTCTGACCCCCCCACTAACACTGACTGCGACCGACCAGAGAGGTAGGAGGAGAACCACTGAAGAATAGTTCCTCCCACTCCCAATCCCTCCAGCCGGTGCAAAAGGATACCATGGTCGATGGTATCGAAAGCCGCTGAGAGGTCGAGAAGCATCAGGACAGAGGATAAACTCCTGTCCTGGGCCTGCCAGAGATCATCCATCAATGCGACCAAAGCAGTTTCTGTGCTGTAGCCGGGCCTGAATTCTGACTGCTGAGGGCCTAGATAATCGGCTTCTTCCAAGGACCACTGGAGCTGGAGCGCCACCACCTTCTCGACAACCTTCCCAATAAAGGGAAGGTTGGAGACTGGATGATAGTTGTTGAGAATGGCTGGCTCCAGGGAAGGCTTCTTGAGGAGGGGGTTCACAAGTGCCTCCTTGTAGGAAGCCGGAAATGACCCCCTCCCCAAAGAAGCGTTGACAATCTCCTGGACCCAGCTCCGTGTCACCTCCCTGCTGGCTGAAACCAGCCAGGAGGGACACGGATCCAGTAAACAGGTGGCGGAACTCACAGCTCCAATTGCCTTGTCCAAATTTACTTCTTACACTCAAATTTAGACTTTTCCTTTTGAACTGTGGGGGCAATGAGTGATGAGCATTGGAAGAAATTCAGGAGTGTGTTCTAAACATTTTTACTACTGGTTCTGTGAGCATGTCTAGGGGGCATGTGGCCAACTTTCTATCACACACACATGCCCACTCAATCACATGCCCTCCCACTTAGCCACACCCACAAACTGGCAAGCATACAGCTGAGATCCTGGCGAAGAAGCCTCACTTTCTCCGCTGCCATGGCTGCTTCTAATTCAGGATGAGCATGAGCAAAGTGCTGTGGCTGCAACAGTGACGAAGGCCCACCAGAGGCCCACTGCCCGGTCACCACCCAGCCTGATGCCAGCCTCCCCTTTCCTGCCATTCAATCCACTTGTTCCTGAGGTCAGGCCAGTCAGCTATGTTCAGCTCGGCTCTTGGAGGGTGAAGAATCTGAGGGCAAAGCAAGCCCCTCTGGAGAAGGCAGTGGGGAGCAGCTGCCCAGGAGGACCTAGCCACCCTCCATCGTGTGGCCTGAAACAAACCTGTGTCACCAGGTCAACCTTAGACCCTGCAGGAGAACAGAGAAGCAAAATCCAAAATCCAAGATAGAAAGAGAGGAAGAAGAAGAATGGAAAAGGAGGGAAGTGGTGAAGAAAATAGAAGAGGTGGAGAGGAGGAGGATAGGGAAGTAGAGCTGAGAAGACAAAGAGAGAAGGAGAGGATAGTAGAGGGGAGAGAGATACCAGTGAAGAGATGGATCATTGTTGCAAAATTGAGCGAAATATGTATATGAGAAAGGTAATGATAATTTCTTTGTTTAATTTGCTGGCTAAATAATTGATACTATAATGGAAGATACTAAAAAGGTTAAAAATATTATTATAATTAAATGAATGTGACTATATTTTTAATAAAAATGTGTGTATGTGTGTGTGTATATCAGTGATGGGCTACCAAATTTTTACTATCACACTGTGGGTGTGGCTTATGCATTTTGTTTCAACATCTTTCAATGCAAATTTATTTATTTATTTATTTATTAGATTTCTATGCCACCCTTCTCGAGGCAACTCAGGGCGGCGTACAACAATTGGGTGTTCTGGGCTCCATTTTTGCTACCCTACTGAGTTCTCTCTTGTGCGGGCAGTAGCCCACTCCTGATTATCTACTATGTAAGGGGTATGTAAACACACACACAACTCTTCTAAAATTATACACATTCAACCTCATTTACTGTGATAGGAAAAACATACCCAGAGCCCAGAAGGGAAAAAAAGAAAAAAAATATCAAAATTTAGCTACCGGTACTGTGTACCTGACTGTAGCCATAGGAGCCCACCACTGGTATGTATGTATGTATGTATGTATGTATGTATGTATGTATGTATGTATGTATGTATGTATATGTGCCCTGACAACACATTGTTTAAATTGAAAGTGGAATTTATATATGTTATAAAATAAAATAAAAATTCTCAACTCCTCCCCCCCAAATGGTCCGCGGAGATACTGAAGGAGCAGGTTCTGTGACGTCATCACCATGTTACTAACATTAGAACCAATAGGAATCTACTTCTGGAAAGATTCTACCAAGATATTGTAAGCATGTAGAAAAGATACCAAGGGAAATTGAGTCCATCCATGCTTGCTAGTTTTTGCTCACCCGAGGGCTGATCCTACTGCAATTCACAATAGAAAAGCTAAAAAGTATAGATACCAAACAAAGATGGAACCTTGTCATTTAATCTGATGTTTAAGCTTGTCAGTTTTTCATGCAAAAAGCATGAAAATGTTGCATTAAAAACCAATAAATGAATGGAAAGTTATGTTATTGGTATTAATAAAAAGAAATTTATAATGATTGCTGTGGCACTATTCTCATTGGTATATTACATTTTGCATAAAAGTTATAGAGCATAATCACACATTCTTCTCATAATTTTGAGTTATTTTGATGCAATTTTAAGCAGAAGTTATATCAGGAATTAATTTTACTTTATTAGGGATCCAATTCTGGCAAAAATTAAGCTTCTTTAATTTCTGAGACAAATTTATTTATTTTATTTATTAATTAGATTTTTACACCGCCCCTCTCTGTAGACTCGGGCGGCTAACAACAGTAAAAAACAATATAAACAAATCTAATCTTAAAAGTAATTTAAAAACCCCAATTTAAGAAACCAAGCATACATACCATGCATAAATTTTGTAAGTCTAGGGGGAAGGGAGTATCTCAATTCCCCCATGCCTGACGACAGAGGTGGGTTTTAAGGAGCTTACGAAAGGCAAGGAGGGTGGGGGCAACTCTGATATTTCTATCTGTATAGTCAAACTTTGCCTTTACTTTACTTTAAGACAGATTGATTTATCCTGGTTATCTAATAAATCATGCAAATAAAAATTATCAGAGTGGAAATAGATAAAAACAATGGTGAATGTCCCTGGCAGTATAAAAGAACATGTCCTGTGGTTTCTACATTATTCTGCCATAAAGGTGACATCAAATTTCATAAGAGATTTCATAAGAGATTTTCCTCTATTTCCTTTCCCAAACAGCTGTGTAGATAGCAAAGTTGCACATGGAGCCGCAGGTGCGCCCGTGTTTTGGCAAATCTTTTGCTTCAGTGCATGCCAAATCACGGGCGCACCTGCGGCTCCATGCACGATTTTACTACCTACACAGATGCAGAAGCAAAATCACACTGGCCCTACTAGCACTCATGAGTCATGGCAGCGAGCCCAATTTAGCATTCCAGCTAGCAGCCCACCCCTGTTAGACTTATATGCTGCTCCAAAATACTTTGCAGCACTCTCTAAAGAGTTTACAGGGTCAGGATATTGCCCCCAACAATCTGGGTCCCCATTTCACCAACCTTGGAAGGATGGAAGGCTGAGTCAAACTTCCAGTAATGGGCACAGTTAGCTTCCAATACTGCATTCTAACCACTGGGCCTCCAGGGCTTTTAGAGCTATTAAGATCAAGCTAAAGCTCTCCTGAATTTGGGAACTGGGCTCTAATGTAAATATGAACCTTGGACAGGAGCTGAGGTATGATTATTGATCAACATATTGTGAGAGAAAGCAGCCATTTCTGTTTAACCCTCTTTGTCTAAGATGCTATGACCTAATATTGATCTAGCTTGATGTAGTTCTAAAATTAAGATGGCATACCTGGAAAAGCCATAGTAGATCAGATTCTTTTGAAAAGGTGTTCCCCAAGAAGATTTATAATTGTCAATTATTATCAGATAGGCCAGTCTTCTAGGGTTATGGTACAGTTTTAGTTAGTGGTTAAAGATATTTATCCAGAGACTGAATTCACATTACTGACTTCTCAAAAATTGTGGTTGTATTTTTTTCTAAGGTAATCAATCACGCTGCTAATATAGTTATAAGGCTGTCTGTGTGTAACTTCACCGAGGTCTTTTGCTTTGTCAATGGCTTACATGAAATGATGTACAACGCAAAACTCAGCAATGACTTCTAAAGCTTCACCTCATTAGATGCACACAGGGCTTGCACAGAAAACATTATCATCAGAGCAAAGCATTCATTCAGGCAGGCCAGTTTCACTCCAGTGTGCCTTGAAATGCTGCACTGCATTACTGCAAGGTGAAAACACTTCATGAAAGGGAGGTAATGCTAGGTAATTTGGACAACCTAATAATTATGAAAAAGTTATCTGCACCCAACTGTGAATTCCTTGTTCAACTCACTGTCTTTCATTAATGTTTGACTTATCTTCTTTTTTAATTGCGGTTTTATCAGGGTAGGAAAACACTTTGAAAATATTATTAAAGTTTGTTTGCTCAACCCATTCCCAAATAGAAATTGCTCAATTCCTGTTTCCCACCTTTCTTGCAGTTCTTTTTTTTAAAATGGTGATCAGTGGAATATAATCTTTTTCAAACTGAAATATACTTTATTTTAACATGAGATACATTTCAATTACCCAGGACATTGAGGCCCCTGACTTGATTCTTGATTTTCATGTCCATTTTCCTTCCAACCACATCCCCTCCAACAGACCCAGGGGAGGGGGGCTGGGGTGGTGGAGGTGTTGTGAATGCTCCTTGTCCACCTCAATGTCAGTATTAGCAATCCTGGGTGATATTTCATTGTGTTACCATATAAGGTAAAAGGTAGAATGTAAGCATGCTAATCCTGAGTCATAGGGTCAGAGGTGGGCTGCTAAGGTGGAACGGTGATGTGTGCTCGCCCCCATGGCTCTGAGCGTGGAAGCAAAAAAACACACCAAAAACACGGGCACACCTGCATCTCCGCCCATGATTCTGCTACCTGCACAGCTGCAGTAGCAGAATTGTGCTGGACTCCACTATCATTCAGAACCACGGGGGGCAAGCACATGTCACCGTTCCACCTTAGCAGCCCACCTCTGCACAGGATCTGTATGTTAGCAGATGGTAAAACTTCTAATGTAAAATTAGTTGGCTCTGCATTTATTCCTTGTTTAAATACTACAGTACTGTAAACAATGTGGTACTTTGCATTCCAAAGTTAACATTTTGTTTATTGAGTGTGAAGAGGTTAACAGATGATGATTACATGGTTAATTTTGATAAAAAGAATTGTAAAATTATAAAAGATGGTATTGTGTGTGCTGAAGAAATGGTGAAGGATAGATTGTAGGTCATGAATGACAAGGATAATATTGGCAATGTAATATGCATAACAAGTGTATTCACTATTTTCATAGGATTCTGGGACATGTTAATTAAGATGTTCAATAAGATATTTATTGTTAAGGATTTGGGATACTTGAAATATAATCTAGGCATAGATGTGCAGAATGTAGATGGAAAGTATTTCGTATTGAATCAAAGTAGGAAGATTCAGAACATAATAGAAAACCTTAAAATGGTTAATGCAAAAGTAGTAAAGACTCTGATGGTTGTGAACTTCAGCAAACAAGAATGTAATGAAATGTTTAGTCAACCGAGTTTGTACAGTTCGGTGTTTGGAAGTGTGTTGCATATAGCCAATTTTACCAGACCCGATATATCTTATGCAATCAGGTTGCTGAGTAGGAAGATATCAAAACAAACTAAAAGATTGGCAGGGATTGAAAAGAGTAATTAGATATTGTACTTAAAGGGGACTGCAACATATGGATTAAAGATTGAACTGAAGCAAAATGGTATTATGAAATGTATGGTTGATAGTTCATTTGCTAGTTTAACTGATCATAAATAATATACAGGTTTCATTATATTGTATGATCATGTTTTGATAACATGGAAGTCAAGGAAGTAGACATTAATCTGTTTGTTGACAGCAGAAGTAGAATATGCAGTATTGCCTGAGGTTTGCTGCGAAGTGATCTGGGTTGATCAATTGCTGAAGGACTTTGGAGAAAGAATTATAATGCCCATACTGAAGTGTCTGCATAGAAACAGCCGGCCGCTAGAGCTCTGCGAGCCGAGACCTATCAAGGGTGCTGATTGGTGGCGCCGGGCCCAGTTACAATGTAAGCGGGAAGTTTCCTCTTTGTGTATTGGCTGCTGCCTCAGGCAGCTAGGAATATAAAAGCCTGTGTATTGTTTTTTTATGCTTAAGCCTGTACCTGCCACTGCTGGCATGTGTTGTTATTAAACCTGTTGTTTAACCAAGGCCTCGTCTATTATACTGGCGATGAGAGACGAGCCTATGTGTGCGGATTCTGTTTGAGTATAGCACAGTAAGTGAGGATGTCTGTTCAACTTACCTTTCCCCCTTTTGACCCTCAAGGGGAGACGTGGGACTCATATGTCGCCCGGTTCGATTGTTTTCTTTTTTTTTTTTTCAATTTTTTTATTATTTTTCATAAAAAGACAAACAAATACAAACAAACAATGAACATAAAGTGGGGGTGTATTTCCCCCGCTTCTTATGAAAGTATAAATTCAAATATAGAAAAAGAATACATATGTGTTAACTATTATAAAAAAAAAAAGAAAAGATTAATAAATTTGGGTTGAAGTTTACAAATCTTAATGTGGGTATTAAGGTTAATATAACATAATTACCAGAAAGGAAAGATACCTTTAATATAATCCTAATTACTATAATAAAATAGTGTTAAACCTTCAATCTAAACAGTAAAACTAAATTCAACTATTATACTTCAAAAATCTTAATATATTGTTTATACTTATACATACATAGCTATATCATAATCATCAAAAAATCCTTTTAAACTAATATTACTATTGTTATCATCTAGATAAAAACTAATACAGAATAAAGAGAAAGAAAAAACAACCACTAAAGATATATCTTATTTTTTCTTATCTATCCATTTGTAAACGTTATTCCATGTTTCGTAAAATTTAGTATCCTCTTGATCGTTTAATCTTCTTGTCATCATATCCATTTCAGCGCAATCTAATATCTTAGCTATAACCTCTTCTTCCTTGGGGATTTCCTCCCCTTTCCAGTTTTGCGCATATATTATTCTAGCCGCAGTTAATATATGTATGATTAAATAAAAAATTTCTTTCTTATAGATCTGGGTTGTGACACCTAATAAATAAAATTCCGGGGTATTATCTATATCTTGTTTTATTATTTCTTTTAATATTTTTTCAATCATCTTCCAATATAGTTTTGCTTTGCTACATGTCCACCATTGATGATAGTAAGTTCCTATATCCTTCTTACATTTCCAACATATTGGGGATGTTTTAGGAAACATTTTTGCTATCCTATTTGGTGGGAGATGCCATCTATAGAACATTTTGATTTGGTTTTCTTTTAAGGAAACTGATTTAGTCATTTTCCAATTATTAATCCACACTTTCTCCCATGTGTCTATATCTATTTCCTTACCAATATTTCTACACCATCTTATCATAGTATCTTTTAAAGTCAACTCTATATTTTTATGAGCAATAAGTAGTTTATATATTTTCCCTATCATTTTTGTAGAGTTAGTGGTTATTAAGGTAGTTAAAGAATTCTTACTTTTATTAAAAATGTAAAGAGTTTTATCCTTCTGATATCTAGATCGGATCTGGGCATAGTGCCACCAATCTATTATTATCCCTTCTTCTTGTAGTTCAATTCTAGATTTAAGCTTCATCTGATCATTTAATAGTTCTTTATATCTATGAGTCATTTTCTTGTCCTTTATAGACTTTGGATGCGTTATTGCTTCTAAGGGAGCTAACCAATCTGGGATGCTTAAGAAATGATTCTTCTTTATATCTTTCCATACTTCTAGTAAGTATTTCCTTAATGTATGCCTTTTAAAGTATGAATGGTTTTTGTCCTTATCATACCATAAAAATGCGTGCCATCCAAGCATTAAATCATGTCCTTCTAGTTCAAGTGTTCTTTTATTATCTAAGATTATCCAATCTCTAAGCCATGTTAGTGCGGCGGCCTGATAGTATAATTTCCAATTTGGAAGGCCAAATCCTCCTCTTTCTTTGATATCTTCTAAGCAATTCATTTTTATCCTTGCTTTTTTACCTTGCCATATAAATTTTTTAACTAAGTTGGTTAAAGTTTTTAAAAAGATACCCCCTGGGTTTATTGGTATTGTCTGAAAAAGAAATAAGACCTTGGGTAAAATATTCATCTTAATTGTTGCAATTCTTCCTAAGAAAGATATTTTCAAATTGTTCCAGGTTGCTAAGTCTTTTTTAATTTCTGCTAACAATTTCATATAATTATCATTTTTTAATGTTATTGTTTTCGCTGTTAAATTTATTCCTAAATATTTTACCTTTTTTACAGTCTTTATTCCAGAAATAGTTTCTAATTTAGTTTCTAGTGTTTTGTTCATATTTTTAGTCAAGTAATGTGTTTTGTTTTTGTTTATCTTTAAACCTGCTACGTTTCCATATTGTTCAATGGTTTGTAATAAAGTAGGAACTGTTGTAGTCGGTTCTTCAATTATAAACATTAGATCATCTGCAAAGGCCTGGAGTTTATAGATTTCATCTCCTACGGTTAAACCTTTTATTCTGGGGTCCGCTCTTATTTTAATTAATAAGGTTTCAAGGGTCATAATAAATAACAATGGTGATATAGGACATCCTTGGCGAACTCCCTTATTTATATCAAGTATTGGTAATTGACTGTTATTCAATATTATATTCGTTGTTTGTTTTGAATATATGGTATCTATTAGATTAACAAATTTTGGACCAAATCTCATTTTATTTAATTGCATTTTTATAAATATCCAATTAACGTTGTCGAAGGCTTTTTGAGCATCCAAAAACATTAAAGATGCCATCTTATCTGGGTGTTGTTCATAGTACTCTAGTATATTTATTACAGTTCTAATATTATTTTTAATTTGTCTCCCTGGAAGAAACCCATTTTGGTCTTGGTGTATTATTCCATTTATAACTCCTTTGAGTCTCTCTGCATAAATGGCAATAAAAATCTTATAGTCTACATTTAATAGTGATATAGGCCTATAATTTTTAATTTTTTCTGGTTCTGTACCCTGTTTATGTATTAAGGTTGTCAGTGATTCTGACCAAGATTTAGGAATTTTTCCGTCAAGTCTACAGGAATTAAAAGTTTCTAACATATGATTTCTTATTGTTTCATTATCTATCTTATACCATTCTGCAGGTATGGCATCTGGGCCTGTGGCCTTGTTGCTTTTCTGTTTTTAAATTGTTATTAGGAGTTCCTCCATTGTTATTGGTCCATCCATGGTAGCCTGTTGATCTTCTGTTATTTGTGGTAGATTTGAAGCCTCTAAATAGTTAAAAACTTCATCTTCAATGACATGATCTTTAGCATATAATTCCTTATAAAAATTATACACAATGTCTGCCTTACCTTCTGTATCGAATTTTATTTTACCATCTTTATCTTCTAATTTTTGGATTAATTTTGATTGACTCTGTTTTCTAAGTTTATACGCTAGCCATCTGCCAGGTTTATTTGCATATTCAAAGTATTGTTGCTTTGCTCTTTTAATCTTTTCAGTTAGTTGATTTTGTTCTATAACTCTAATTTTATGTTTAATTACGTTTATTTCTGTCTTTAGATCTCTATTCTTAGTGTGTTGCTGCGATAAGGATTCTAATTGTTTTAATTCGTTTGTTAATTGTAAATACTCTAATTTCTTTTCCTTATTGTATTTTGCTGTATAAGATATTGTTAAACCTCTTATGTACGCTTTAACTGTATCCCATAAGTTCTGTGGAGTAGTATCTGATGTTTTATTAATTTCAAAAAATATTTTTAATTCCTTTTCAATCCAATCCTTATATTTCTTGTCGTTTAATATATACCTGTTCATCCGCCAATTGTTCTGTTTATTATTCATCGTCATATAGACCACTATTGGATTATGATCGGCCCATGTATTAACGTCTATCTCAACTTCTCTTATTTGTTCTGCCACTGTTTTTGGTGCCCATAACATGTCAATTCTCGTCCAAATTTTGTGAGGATTGGAATAAAAGGTAAATTGCCTTTTGAGAGGGTGTCTTTCCCTCCAAATATCGCTTAATAATAGTTCCGCTTTCATTTTTTGAAAAGTACTGGGTAGCAAGTTTCTTCTTGTTTTTTTGCCTTTTCCCCTTTTTTTGTTACCTCCCCCTCCTGAGTGGTCTAATTGTCTATTCGCGATAGCATTAAAATCACCTATTATCAATAGATTATCAATAGCTAAATCTGTTATTATTTGGTGTAAATTTTTATAGAATGTCATTTGGTCTTCATTGGGGGCATAAATAGAAACAACCACTAGAGGTCTGGGTTCAATGTCTACTTGTACAATCAGTATCCTACCCTCTTTATCCTTATATATTTGTTTGGAATTTATAGAATTCTTGACATACATCACTACACCTCTTTTTTTTTGGTCTGCTAATGCAGCATACATTTTTCCAATTTTGGGATTCAACAGTAATTTTTGGTTATCTTTTTTAATATGAACTTCTTGTAGTATTGCAATCTGAACATTTTGGTTTCTGATTTTGGAAAAAATTTGCTTCCTTTTTCTTGGTTCGTTAAGTCCATTAACATTTACGGAAAAGATTTTCAAGTCTTTATTCGTTGTCATTTAATAGGTTTTTTGGTTTCTCGCTGAGGTTGAACTCTTCTAGAGCCTTGGTCCTGCTCTATTACTTGGGCAGTTGCCCCCAGGTTTTCTTCTTGCTGAATTAGTGATTTTTCCCCTGGTTGCTGTTGAGCTGGTTGTAATTGGACCACTAGTTGCTTACTTGCATGGTCGGAGTGGCCCAAACCACTCTGTTCAAGAAAGAACATAGCTTGATCTACGTTTTCCAGTTTGTACCTTGTAGAGCGCCATGTCAGAGAAAGTCCTTGTGGAATAAGCCAACGGTAAGTGATATTTTCTTTAATCAAGATTTTGGTTAAAAAGTGGTAATCTCTTCTGTTTTCTCTGACACTTCTTGGAACTTGTTTTAATATCTTTATTTCTACTCCATGTCGTTGAGGCGGGGAGTTTCTTGAATAATGAAGTATCTCATCTCGCAACGCCTTTCTTGTAAATTTAATATGTATCTCTCTTGGGAGGTTGTGTCGACGGATGTAGCTATTCGAAATTCGGTATACTTCATCGATTTCTTTCTGTAAAGCCATGGGGTCCTCTTGAAGTATACCTCCAATGATTTCCGCCATAGTCGTTTTTAAGTCTTCATCTTTTTCCTCTTTTATATTCTGAAATCGAAGTCCGTACGAAGCTCGTTGCATCTCCAGCTGGATGATAGATTCATCATATCTTTTGTATCTTTCATCAGCTCTCCCTTCAAGATACTCCATTCTTTTCTCATTTTTGTCAGCTTGCTCTTCAACTTTTTTAACTCGGTCATCACTTTCTTGAAGAGTTTGTTGAATCTGCTTTATCTGATCTTTCATCTCGCCCATATCAGCTTTCATTTGAGCCATCTCCACTTTAAATTCTGCCAAGTCAGCTTTTATGGCTTCTCTTTGTTGTGTTGCCTCCTCCTTTATGGCTTCTCTTTGTTGTGTTGCCTCCTCCTTTATGGCCTCTCTTTGTTGAGTGGCATCTTCTTGTGATTTGACCATAAAGTCCTTCAAAGCATTCAAAGTCTCATGAATAGTTGCAATATTGGACTGCATTGTTTTGTCTTTGTCTTTGTCTTTGGTAGACATGGTTAGCACTTGATGCGAAGGAGAAGAATGCGGTGACACTTGTGGAGATAGGGTAGTTGGTGTTGTTTGTTTCTTTGTTGTTTTAACAAAAGTTGAGGTGTGGGACATTATCAAATTAGAATCCACTATTTCAAATTTTAAGGTTAGTTTCAATTTTATATATAGTGAAAAGGAAAAGAAATTACTATAAATTCCAAATCTATTCAATATATTTTGTTTCCCTTATAATATGACTATACCAATTCAATAGCAATTCAATTAATAACAAAGTTCAAAAAAAGAAGAGAAAAAAGAAATATTATTGTTTAGTGCCACAGGGAAAAAAAAACAAGTATTAGCCTTTTCAAGTAAAAGGAGGACAGAGAATGAAAGAAGAGAAGGAATATCAACTGTATATAGAAGACAAAAGAAAGAGAAGAAAAAAAAAGTTTTTTGGAAGAAAAGACTTTAGGAGGAGGGAAGAAAAAAAGAAAAGGGGAAAAAGTGAAGTAAAAAGAATTATTCAAAAAGAAAAAGAAGGAGGGTAGTATTTTAGTTCAACTATTTAGAATAGAGCAGGAACCCAAGGTTTTAACAATGCATATAGTTCAAACCAAACTTCTTCTAGTAATAAAAATGTAAGGAAGAAAGTCAAAGAAAAATCAGGGAAAAAACCAGATAATTATTCAAAGACACGATAACAGTATTGTATACTTAAGTTCTTCTTATAAATCCTGTAGTTTTGCTAGGAAGTAGAAATGAAGATCCAAATCTCAAAGGGTAAAGTTATATTTGATTTCAATTCAAAATTCAAGGAGTAAAGCAATTCCAAAGCTTGCTTGTGTTCAAGATGGAGTCAGTTTATTTTCCAAATTCAAGACAGGAGCAAAGAACAAAGAAAGAGATCCCAAGATGGAGTCAAGTTAATTTTCGTGCAGCAGGCAGATGTTAAACCAAAGAGTTCTCAGCAAATAATCCAAAAGGTGTCAGCAATAATCCAAAAGGTGTCAGCAGATAGTCCAAAAGGCTCAGCAAGTATTCCAAATAGGTTAATCCAACAATAAGTAATCCAAGAAAGAAGTGATTTCAATCTCTTCTAGGTTCCATTTAATTCATGATTATTAAGTTATTCATGTTATGAAAATAGGCAGCAAGAAAGAAAAAAAAAAAAGGCAGCAAGACTGTGTTCCTCCGCTTCAAAAATTAAGTCCAGAAGATTATGATTTTAAAAGTCTATCAAAAACAGATTCTGTTCATCACTAGAAATTTTCTTTAGCAGTTAAAATTTTCTAAATAGTCATATCAAATTTAAACTATTTTGTTAAAGCATAAAGTCAGAAAATTATTTTGTAGATTCCCAAGCTCACGTTCAAAATGGAAAAGTAAAAGTGAAGGAAAAAATTAGGTCCGGCTGTTATTTGCGAATGGGTTTAAACAAGAAAAAACTTTCACTTTCGCCCTGGAAAAAAAAAAACTTTTACTTAAAAGTTTTACGATCTTCTGACTTAAAAACGAAACACAATGGAGATTTTTACCTTAAGTCCTTTCTCTGCTATATTCTTTTTCTATGTAGATGTAGATATTTCTACTTTCACTTCTTTGCTTTTATTCTTCCCGCTGAGTGAGGGGAGAAAGCGCTGGCCGGTCCTCTTAAGCAAAGAGGAGCGGTTCTCCCGTCTCCGAAGCTGCGGGGCGAACCGCTGCCTCTGGAGTCCTGGCGATGGGTCCTCGGGCAGAGGAGAGCCCCCTGTTCATGGATCGGGCCATCCGGGCCCGATCCGATCGCAATTGCGACCTTCGGAGGGGGTAGAAGAGATTCGCCTGGCAGAGCCCTGCCAGACACGTCTCGCCGCGATCTCCACCAAACCGGAAGCTCCCGGTTCGATTGTTTTCTAATCTCCAACGGCTACACAGAGATCTCTGGAGACCGTAAGAGGTCTTATTTTCTCGGGTTTTGCAGGCCCGAGATGTTTGAAATGGCACGGGCTTTATTCGCCCCTGTTACTATACATAACGTGCCATGGGAGCAATTCCTCTCTACCTTGCAAGACCACTACGCCCCTGCCCCTTCCCGCTGTGCGCGGAGATATAGGTTTTATCAGAGGAATCAACTTGAGGGGGAATCCATCAATGACTTTGTAGCCGCTCTCCGCCGGGCGGCTCTCTACTGCGAGTTCTCGGATCTTAATGACTATTTGCTGGATAGATTAGTTTTTGGGGTGAGGGATGGACGCCTTAAGCGGCGTCTCCTGGCCACCCGGGATTTAACATTTCAAGCAGCTCTCGCGGAAGCCCGAGCCTTCGAGCTGTCCACCCAGTCTCTTGCGGCCATGGACAGCTCCGTAAATGTCACAAATAAGGGGCCTAGTCCCCCAGAGAAGCCGAAGGTTCCTATTGAGAAGGAGGATTCTGGTGACCAGGAGGAAGAAGAGGTTTGCCGGCTAGCGGTTAACCGCAGCCGCGAGCCGCCGGCTGCCCGTCCCCGTCCTCCTTTATCACCGTGCCGAGGCTGCGGGGGAAGCCACTTCAGGTCAAATTGCCCTTTTAGGGATGCCGCTTGCAGACGTTGCAGGGCCAGGGGCCACATTGCGAGGGTCTGCCGTTTCCGCAGATCCCCACCTGCAGCGCCTAGGGATCAGAGGGAGTCTCAAAACTTCAATGCCCGTTGGCAGAGAAAATTTTCCTCAACCCGGAGGGATGACTGTAATGCTATCTTCAGCTCTCCGCGTCAAGCTACCTCGTACGTCCGGAAGACGTCGGGCTCCGCGGAAAAGATTTCGGTGGAGGTTCGCCTCGGAGACGCCTGGTGCTCGATGCAAGTGGACATTGGCTCCGCGCATTCTTTGGTTTCGTGGGCCACCCTTAAGCGTTGTTTTCCGAGACTGAGCAAGGGTCGTTTGCAGCCCTGCAATTCTACGTTGAGAGACTACCAAGGAGCATCGATCCCGATCTTGGGGGAGGGTCGTTTTAATGTCCATTTTAAGTCTTTTGTGGGCAAGCTACCCTTAATTGTGGTTGATGGACCTTTCTCCAATTTGTTGGGCTTAGACTGGTTTCAGTCTTTGGGTTTGTCTATATCGGGGGTAAATGTGGTTAATGGAATTTCTGAATTTGACAGGCTTGCTAAGGAGTTTCCCTCCATGTTCGATAACACCTTGGGCTGCTACACGGGAACTCCCATATCTTTTAGTCTTGACCCCCAGGTACCCACTGTTCGTCTGAAGGCTCGCCGGGTTCCGATCCCTCTCCGGCCGAAGGTGGACGCTGAACTGGACCGGCTGATCGCGCAAGGAGTCTTGGAGCCGGTGGACCAAGCAGCGTGGGAGACCCCGCTAGTTATTGCCTTTAAGGGGGATGGGGACATTAGGTTATGCGGGGATTACAAATGTTCTGTGAACCGGGCATTAGCGCATCACTCCTATCCATTGCCAGTGGTGCAGCAATTACTCCACACTTTGGGAAGCGGCAAGGTCTTTGCCAAGCTGGACCTTTCTCAGGCTTACCAGCAACTCCCCGTGGACCCCCTTACAGCTGAGGCCCAGGCGATAATCACCCATAGGGGGGTTTTTAAATGCCACCGTCTCCAATTCGGAGTCTCCATTGCTCCAGGATCTTTCAAGGGTTAATGGAACGGTTATTATATGGGCTAGATGGGACTGTACCCTACTTCGATGATGTCAGGGAGTTCCATAGAGGAATTATTATCTAGGGTTAAATGTGTTTTAACCAAGTTTAAAGAGGCAGGGTTGAAATTGAAACCACAAAAATGCATTTTTGGGGTGCCGGAGGTGGAGTTTTTGGGATTCAAGGTAGATGGGAAAGGTATCCACCCAACCCCCGAGAAAACGAGGGCAATCCAGGAGGCCCCCAGACCCCGGTCAAAGGCGGAGCTTCAGGCGTTTTTGGGTTTGCTCAATTTTTATGCGGTTTTTATTCCGCATAAAGCATCGGTGGCCAAACCATTACACAGGTTGCTGGACAATAGATCTAGTTGGCATTGGGGTCCCAGGGAGGAAGCCGCGTTTGGGGCAGTTAAAAGGATCCTCGTTTCTAATGATGTGCTGGCACAATACTCCCCTAGTTTGCCATTGACCCTTACCTGCGACGCCTCGCAGTACGGGGTGGGGGCCGTCCTTAGCCACAGGTTGCCCAATGGCTCAGAAGCCCCCATTGCATTTTTTCCCCGTACCCTTGCTAAAGCCGAAAGGAACTATGGGCATATTGACAAAGAGGCTTTGGCGCTGATCGCAGGAGTCCGCAGATTTCATGAGTACTTATATGGCCGTAAGTTCGAACTGGTCACAGATCACCAGCCCTTGTTGGGTCTTTTAGCTGGGAATCGCCAGAGTCCCCTTGTATTGTCCCCGCGAATGTCACGCTGGATCATATTCCTAGCTAATTATGACTACACGCTAATGTATGAACCGGGTCGCCATATAGCGCATGCCGACGCCCTCAGCAGATGCCCGCTGCAAGAATTGTTGTCCGACCCCGCTCCATCGTGCCCAGTCTTGGCTCTGTCCGAAGGACCCTTAGTGCTGTCCGCTTATGATGTGGCCAGGGAGACGGGAAAGGATCCTATTTTGGCCCAGGTGAGACAATGGGTGTTACGAGGATGGCCGGGTTCTGCCCCAGCCGAGCTGTTCGTTCCTTTCTGGCGTTGTAGAACGGAATTCTCCGTTGAGAAGGGCACCTTATTAAGGGGTGAGAGGGTAGTGATTCCAGGCAAATTACGGAACCAGGTGCTGGCTATTCTGCACAAGGGTCACCCTGGCATAGTGAGAATGAAGGGACTGGCTCGTGATTATGTGTGGTGGCCGGGTATGGACAAGGAAATAGAGCAGAGGGTGTCAGATTGCGTGGCTTGCCAAGAGAGCAGACCGTTCCCGCCCCGAGCTGAACCCCTGGTTTGGGAACCGCCGTCAGGACCATGGACCCGATTGCATGTAGATTTGGCCGGACCGTTCATGGGTCAAACCTTTTTGATAACCGTGGATGCATATTCTAAATGGGTGGAGGTTGCCCAATTAAGGTCCACCCAAGCTCAGGCGGTAATAGACGAGCTTATGGCCCTTTTCGCCACACACGGTTTCCCGGATCTGCTGCTGTCCGACAACGGGCCGCAGTTCACCGCCGTCCTCTTTGAGTCATTCTTGGCATCAGCGGGAATTAGGCATGCCCTATCCTCGCCTTGGCATCCGGCCAGTAATGGCCAGGCGGAACGGGCAGTTCGGTCGGTGAAGGATGCGTTGAAGAAAATGCCTCAGGGCTCGTGGAAGGAAAGGTTGGCTGATTTATTAATGGCCCAGCATTCCACCCCATGTGTGGCCACTGGTAGGACCCCGGCCGAGCTTCTAATGGGCCGGAAATTAAGGATTATATTGGATAGATTGCACCCAGGGTATACCAGAGCAGTGCAGTGGCCCGACCCGGCGGGAAGAAGAGTAAGCGTAGGGGATCCGGTTTTTGCGTGGGCTTATGCCGGGAAGACCATATGGGAAAGAGGAGTTGTGAGCAGGGAGCTATGGCCCCGCTCGTACGAGGTCGTGTTACAGGATGGGCGAGTTTGGCGCAGGCACCTGGATCAGGTACGCCTAGATAAGAGCTGTGAGTATGAGGGACGGGTGGCTATCGAACCACCCGGTGAGTTTGACCAGGAACCTCCTAGCCAGGCCAGTAACTCGGGAACGCCAGCCACAAGCAACGGTCAGAAGGCAGAGTGTGTTCCGCTTCCAAATTTGACTCTGGAAACGCCGGTCTCGGAACTTGTTTTGGTTCGGATCTCGGAGCCTCGCCGCTCTGAAAGGATTTGTCGGAGACCGTCATATCTTAAGGATTATGTATGTGCTAACCAAAGGGGAAGGAGTGAAGTGTCTGCATAGAAACAGCTGGCCGCTAGAGCTCTGCGAGCCGAGACCTATCCAGGGTGCTGATTGGTGGCGCCGGCCCCAGTTACAATGTAAGCGGGAAGTTTCCTCTTTGTGTATTGGCTGCTGCCTCAGGCAGCTAGGAATATAAAAGCCTGTGTATTGTTTTTTTATGCTTAAGCCTGTACCTGCCACTGCTGGCATGTGTTGTTATTAAACCTGTTGTTTAACCAAGGCCTCGTCTATTATACATACCAGTGTTGCGGAAGCAGAATGTATAAAGGCAAGGACTAAATATATCCCTGCAAAATTCCAAAATGTACAAGAGATGGTTAAAACTCGGATTAAGGATGGTCTTTTAAGGGGGACTTTCTATGTAAAGAAGAGATGGGTGAGAAAAAAGAAGAAGAGTAAAATTAAAATGAAAAATAAAAAGAAGTGATATAAAAAGATGGGAGAGACAGATATTAAATATAGACAAGGAAAAGGGCTCTTTGAAAATGGCTGATTGTATTCAGAATATTTTATAATATTTTATAATTTTTTTTAAAAAAATTAGTAATTACTTTTAGATTCATTTAGCAGAAGTAGATTTATGAACTTGGACAAAATGTACAAGTAAATAAGTAAATTAAATACATTAAGGTGATTTAAGTAGGTTTATTTTAGATTTTTAAGGATTGTTTAATTTGGATAAATGCGCTTAATGGGGTTTATGGATTTGAAAATTAAAAATATTTATTGCTTAATTTTAATTTATTACGAGGGGTTTAATGAAATACAATAATGGCATAATAATAGGTACTGAATTTAAATGTTTGTATTTGTTTCTTAAACTGAAAAAATATATAATTTTCATATTGATAAAATTAGATATAAAGATTTTTAATTTTGTTTTTGAGATTTTTACTATATTAAGTTAAGCACTGTTAAGGGAATATATAAACAAGGTTAATAGATTTTGTCATTTTTAAAAGGAATGAGAATTAAAGAGTGGGAATTTGCAAAGAAAGGATATTCAAGGGGGACTTTTTATGAAAAGAAGAGATGGGTGAGGAAGAAGAAGAGTAATATGAAAATGAAAAAGAAAAAAAAACTATAGAAAAATGGGAGAGACAGATATTAAATATAGATAAGGAAAAGGGCTCTGAATTTGGATTTATAACTAAATAAGTAATTGAAATATATTAAAGTGACCTGGTAGGCTTAATTTCGACTTCTAAGGTTTGTTTAATTTGGACTAGTGTGTTAAATGGAGTTTATAGATTTGTTGTGAGCCGCCCCGAGTCTGCGGAGAGGGGCGGCATACAAATCTAATATAATAATAATAATAATAATAATAATAATAATAATAATAATAATAATAAATCAAAGTATTTGTTTTTATTGCTTAATTTCATCTTATCAAGAGGGGCTTGATGAAATATAATAATGGCATAATAATAAGTAATGAATTTAAATGTTTGTATTTATTTGTTTTTTAAATTGACAAAGTATATAAATTTTATATAGATAAGTTTAGATATAAGGGTTTTTAGTTTGTTTTGAGATTTTTAGTGGAGGGAAGAAGGCACTACAGCTGTGAAATTTAGATTATAACATCCAAAGGATTTAGACTTTACACATAGTTTAAGGAATATTAATGATGGACTTAATTACACATTAATTGAGATTTATCTGGATGACGAAATTAGAAAGAAAGGTATAAGGGGTGTGTGATAATAACCAAAATCAAATAGACGGGATTTAAGAATGTATAATTTGATTATACAAGATGTACTAGTCAAAAACTATTTTATTATACCAAAAGAGAAAGTATATTATTTTTTGTATTATATGACGTGGAAGAAAACAATAAAAAAATTTGCTCTGGGAAAAAAAAAGTTTCGGGAATAAAGTCATTTACTGACTTGTTTGGGAGAAGAACAGGTGATGGATCAGCCTGAATTCACCCTCATCTTTCTTAGGCACCACCCCGAGGGGGTAACTCTGAACTTCTTTAAGGGGGAGGGATAGAAAAGGACCAATTACCTCCCCACTGCTACATTTTTGCATATTTTATTACACACTACATGTTCCAAACCCCTTACCAACCTAAGATTATCCATTAGAAGGGCCTTTCTGGGACCCTGGTATGGAATCCTAAAGCCTTCCCTAAAGCCCCTAAGTCAGTGTTTCCCAACCGGTGTGCCGCGGCACACTAGTGTGCCGCGAGACACAGCCAGGTGTGCCGCCAAGCTCCTAGGGAAAAAGGAGAGCTTAAGGAGAGCCCTGCCCAGCTGGAGATTCCCTGGCAGCAACAGGTAGAAGCCGGCAATGCAGCACCCTTTTCCAGTGCCGCGCAAGGAGCTGGGCGTTGGAGTTTGGGGTGGGGAGCGATGAAAGTGCGGAGGCCGGCGCCGCGGCTGCCCCCACCCCCCAGTGCCTCAGTTCCCCTCGCGACCCTGGCTTCTCGCCGCTGACGGCCGCCCGGCCGCCCTCCCGCTCGATCTGCCCCTTTCTCCAGCTCCTCCAGCGAGCGCTCGGAGAAAACCTTCTCACAGCGGAGGTCGGAGAAGGTCCTTTGGAATGTCGGGGGTGCATGCGTGCGCGCGCCCTATCCCCCAGCCAGCCTACCCGGAAAAGCTTTGCCGGCCTCCGCAGAGAAGGAAGAGAGAGAACAAGAGAGAGAAAGAGATAGCAAGAGGGGGGAAGGAGGGAGAGAGAAAGAGAGACAGAATGAGAGAGAGAGAGAAAGAAAAGAAAGAAAGAAAGACAGCAAGAGGGGGGAAGGAGGGAGAGAGAAAGAGCAAAAGAGAGAGGAAGGAAGGGAGAAAGAAAGGGATGGAGAGAGAGAGAAAGAGGGAGGGAGAGAAAGAGGGAGGGAGAGAGAAATAGAGCGAAAGGGAGAAAGAGAGATTTTTTTTGTCCAAACTTTTTTGCGCCCCCCCCCCCCCAATGTTCCCCAGGATTTTGAAAATGTGAATAATGTGCCGCGGCTCAAAAAAGGTTGGGAAACACTGCCCTAAGTAACTCCTGCGCATGATCTTTCAACCTGTACCCTTGCAGCCAGTGTATGAGTCAGTTCAACCTAATTGGGCTGAGTCCCTTTTCCCTGATTTTGCTGGCCCGATCTGGACCCAAAGATTCTGTCCTGGTTGGCCCTCCCTGGGGCATGCATAAGTTTCTGGGGCATGCATAAGTTGCATGTCAGCCCCCGCAGTTGCATGGCGGTACTTACATTGGTGCTCTTTGCAAACACCCTTGGCGCTAAATTCATGGCAAAGCAGTGATGTCTGAACCCCCTGCCCCACCCAATGGTGGAGTTTTGCCGGCACATTGTTTTTTGTCAGAATAAGTTTTGTCAGTGCGTTTGCCCTTGTGGGGTGGGCATGAATGTGTGACATGAGTCCAGATGTCGCTGACCAGCACGTCCCATGATAGCCTTTTGTCCATGGCCACACACATGTGGAACATCTCATCATATTGGATCAAGGCTGGGCCATCATATTCATAATGGATTTTAACAATTGTGTCCATGTATTTCATCATGGACTTGGCCTGGCTAGGATCTTTCTCCATCCTGACGTAAAAGTACATCATATATCTGTACAACCATGAACTAATACTCCTGTCGACTTTAGTCTTTTTCTGCTTTTCTGTACCACCCTCCTCCTCCTTTTATTTTTGGGAACCTCTCTGTTTAATAAGGAGAATACAAAATCTCCCCTCCATATTTTTTCTTTAATGGTGGGGTAGAGATGAAACTGAAGCACTGTGGGGGAGTAACCCAGAGGGGGCGCTTAATTGTGCCTCACTCTGGGCTCCAATGGCTGAGGTTGAGGCTTGAGTACCAACACCCTGTGTGCTAGCCGAGCTTTGCTCAGTAGGCGTGCCCGCAGGCTGCACTCCTGTAACCTGGTTGTTAGCCCAAACCTGAGTGCAAATTGTTCCAATGCCAGTGTTTGCCGTGGTGTTGTTGGACTCACCCCTGGGTGGGCTGCTCTGCCTTGGTCTTCCTGCTGGTTCCCTGGACACCTTGCCATCGAACCAATAACTTCTGAAGACCTGCTTGTCTCAGCTGCGGTCCCATTTATGTTCACCATTGATGGTGCTGCTTTGTTTCCAGACGGCTGGTTGCCTCCCGGTTTCATCCATGCTTCCATTGCATCCGTCCAATCTAATAGCTCCAGCTGGAAGGCGGTGATTTCGATCCTCCTTGCCTTCTACAAATGTCGGCCAGGTGTTAGATTGCCCGGCCTCTAGAACAAGAAGCAATGGGTGGAAATTAAACAAGGAGAGTGTTGTATCCTGGAATGGCTACCTTGTAACTCTGTAAATAGTTTGTTCCTCTTTCTAGCGCTGTCTGAGCCGAAGCAGGAAGTCGCTCCTGATTGGCTCAGACGCGGCCGGCTCTAGCTTTGGCGGGAACCGCAAATGTATAAAAGGAGCGGTTTCTCCAGGCAGAGCCAGTCGGTACTCGCTGAATTGTCACTTTACCTTGCTGAGCTGTCACTTGTTCTCTGAGCTGAATAAAAGTGCCGATTGCTTGAACCCTGCCTCTGGGTCTACTTCACTGGCGACGAACGGACGGAAGAAACATCGCGTGCAACATGAACAAAGTCCAGATCGGCCAGGCTCCGGAACTCTTTGATCCCGAGAAAACGATCTGGGACGAATACATGGCCACCTTCGAGATTTTCCTCGAGGCGGCGGGAATACAGGACGCCGAAGCCGATCGAAGACGGGCTATTTTCCTTAATTACTGCGGCCCAGAAATCCGTGGACTGGCCCAAACTCTCACCGAACCGCAGCAAGCAAGAACCGTAGCGTGGGACGTCCTACAGGAAAAGCTAGCGAGCCATTTCAAACCGACCAAACCGGCCATGGTTTTTCGGCATCAATTTTCCATGATGGCTCAGAAGGAAACCGAGTCGATCAACCAGTTTACAACGCGGCTTCGAACGGTACTTGCTCAATGCAAGTTTAAAGACCCGGAAGCTCGCCTCACCGACGCCTTGGTTTTCGGCATGAAAAGCAGCACAGTGAGAAATAAACTCCTCACCGAAGAAGAGCCGACTCTACAAACCGTGATTAAACTAGCGCAAACCGCAGAAGCAGCCGACGCAGCGGCTAGGGAATTGAAAGAGCACGGAAGGCGAGAACTCATTGCCAAAATTGACTCCGCGTCTTCCAGCGCCGTGGAATCAGATGACCTCAGCCAACCAACTCACAGCGGGGACAACTGCCTCCTGGTGCAAGACCAGCCGAGACACCTTAGAGCTACTCACCCAGCCCCCTGCGCGGGCTGCCGGGGAAATCACCAGCGCCATCGATGCCCTTTCCGAGACGCTACATGCCGCCGCTGCAACCGTAGAGGCCACATCGCCATCGCTTGCAGAGCAACAGCACCGGAAGAAACTTTCGCCACGCCGCAATACCAGCGACCACAAAACCAGACCCCCCAATCGCGAGAAAGGAGACCGTTCCGCAACTCGGGTCAAAGGAACTACTCAACCGCTAACCGCGACTACTATAGAGGTAACTCTCAATTTTCCGTGAATAACACGGCAACCAAAAAGGGGGCTAAAATTGTTATCTCATTGTTACTAAATAACCAGCCTTGCTCAATGGAGCTGGATACGGGCTCTAGATATACCATCATGCCCTGGGAAAAATTTAAACTGTATATGCCTAATGTGTCTAAGGCTGACCTAAATCAAACATCTTTGGTGATCAGAGACTTCCAAGGGGGGGTAATCTCGGTCCTGGGAACAGCAAATGTACCTATTGCATTCAAGAATGTTAAATGTACCCTTCCCATGCTTATTGTAACGGGGGCCAAGCACTCTCTTCTGGGTTTAGCGTGGATGGAACCGTTGGGGATCGAGATTTCGGGTGTGTGTAATGTAAACTGTGATAATATGCCTAACTTTGTGAAGGAGTTCCCTGAAGTGTTCAGCCCCACCTTGGGATTGTATAAGGGGCCCCCTATATCATTCTCTATTGACCCCAAGGTCCCACCGATCAGACTAAAACCTCGCAGGGTCCCCCTTCCGCTTCTCCCCAAACTAGACATACAGCTGGATAAACTCATTAGCCAAGGTATTCTGGTCCCTGTGGAACAGGGGCCATGGGAAACTCCCATAGTTACACCTCTGAAGCCAGATGGTTCTTTAAGAGTTTGCGCTGATTACAAATCGACCCTGAATAAGGCACTCCAACACCACCCCTACCCCATCCCGGTTGTGCAACAACTTCTACACTCCCTGGGGGAAGGGAAAAGGTTCGCAAAGATCGACCTGGCGCAAGCTTACCAGCAACTTCCGGTCGATGAACAAACAGCAAACGCTCAAACAATTGTAACGCACAGGGGGGCTTTCAAATGCACGAGGTTACAGTTTGGGGTAAGCATAGCCCCAGGAATATTCCAGAGCATTATGGAACGCCTATTGTCAGGGGTAAATGGGGCCATTCCATACTTTGATGACATCTTAATTGCAGGGGAAAACCAGGAACAAGTAAACAAAAGAATAAGGGAAGTACTTAAGAGGTTACAGGACAAAGGGTTAAGAATCAAGCCTGATAAATGTGTCTGGGGAACCAACAGTATAGAATTCCTTGGTTATAAAATAGATAAAGAAGGCATCCACCCCACAACAGAAAAGCTGAAGGCAATTAGAGAAGCCCCAGAACCTCGAGATAAGAATGAGCTACAGGCATTTTTGGGCCTCCTTAATTTTTATTCCGTTTTTTTAAAGCAGAAGGCAACAGTAGCAGAGCCTCTCCATCGTTTACTCCAGAAGGAAGCCCGCTGGACATGGGGGGAAACTGAACGTGAAGCTTTCTCTCAAATAAAGGATTTATTAACTTCTAAAAGTGTAGTAGTCCAATATAGTGCTTCACTACCCATTAGGCTCACGTGCGACGCTTCGCCGTACGGCATAGGAGGAGTCCTAGCTCACGTTCTACCTAATAAGACAGAGGCCCCAATAGCATTTTTCTCAAGAACCATGACCAGCACAGAGAGGAATTATAGCCAGTTAGACAAGGAGGCCCTAGCATTAGTGGCAGGGGTAAAGAAGTTCCACAATTATATTTTTGGAAGAAGTTTTGAACTAGTCACTGACCACAAGCCCCTACTAGGTCTGCTAGCCCCCAACAAGCCCACTCCACCTTTTATGTCTCCAAGACTAATCAGATGGGCTCTTTTCCTCTCAGGGTACCAGTATGAGCTCACCCACAAGGGGGGAAAGGAAATCAATCACGCAGACGGCCTCAGCAGGTGCCCCATAGCAGACTTAGTGGAAGACCCTGTTCCTTCCACAGATGTGTTAATGATAGAACTCGAGGATAACCCACTAGCCACGGCCAAAGAGGTAGCTGCACACACGCAGCAAGATCAAATCCTTAAACAAGTGGTGAACTGTGTTCTAAAGGGATGGCAAAATGATGTTGTGAAACCTGAATTGTGTGATTTTAAAAACAAAAGACTTGAGTTATCGTATGTAAAGGGTTGTCTGTTGTGGGGAGATAGAGTGATCATCCCCAAAAGCCTAAGGGAAAAGGTACTCAAAATGTTACATGTGGGTCATCCTGGGATTGTCAGGATGAAGAGCCTGGCAAGGGGGCATCTATGGTGGCCAGGGCTGGATGCTGATATTGAAAATTGGGTTTCAAAGTGTGACCCGTGCCAAGAGTCACGGCCTAGTCCCCCCAAAACAACTCCGGCTGAGTGGGAACAGCCTGCTGGCCCTTGGTCTAGAATCCACATTGATTTTGCTGGCCCAGTGGGTTCCCAGTATTTTTTAATAGTGGTTGATGCCTTCTCCAAATGGGTGGAAATAATAGCAATGAACAACATAACCACAAGTGCCACCATCAAGGTATTGAGTAGACTGTTTGCATCCCATGGTTGCCCAGATATCTTAGTGTCTGACAATGGGCCACAGCTAACAGCCAGGCAATTCGAATTGTTCTTAGATGGCCTAGGGGTCAGGCATGCCCTCATCTCGCCTTATTCGCCCTGGGCTAACGGATTGGCAGAACGTTACGTTCGGGTGGCAAAGGAGGCATTGCGCAGGTCAGGCCCTGGGGATGTGCAACAAAACTTGGACCAATTCTTACTAACCCAGCACATTACCCCTAACTCACACACACATGTAAGCCCTGCAGAGTTATTGATGGGAAGAAAGTTGAGGTCACCACTAGACAGGTTAAACCCAAGGTTCTGTGTTAATAATAACCAAATGTGTGTAAAACCTGAAAGAGAAATGTATTTGGGACAAAATGTATATGTAAAAAGTTTTGATGGAAATGTAAACTGGATGAAAGGAATTGTTGTTAAGCAAAATGCACCAAAGACTTATATTGTAAAACTAGAGGATGGTCGTTTGTGGAAACGACACATAGACCACATTCGGAAGCGAACAGAAAATCAATTGCCATAAACCACTGACATGGACTCTCCCCCTTCAACAGACTTTAGTACATTGCCCGAGTTAAGAAACACGCAAAGAGACTTATCGGGCCAGGGGGAACCATCCAGCGACGCCGAGCCATCCTCGTCCTCCGAAGCCTTCGTTGGGCCCGCCAGGCCAAGTCCGCCGCGCCGGGAGAACAGCGGCGAGCCATCCTCCACAGTCAGTGTCGAAGGAGAAATTGAACTGCGCAGGTCAGCGCGAGCTCCTCGGAGGCCCCACCGATTGGACGACTTTGTCACATGGCTTTCATGATGGATGTGTCCAACTATGAGGGGAGGGGTGTTGTATCCTGGAATGGCTACCTTGTAACTCTGTAAATAGTTTGTTCCTCTTTCTAGCGCTGTCTGAGCCGAAGCAGGAAGTCGCTCCTGATTGGCTCAGACGCGGCCGGCTCTAGCTTTGGCGGGAACCGCAAATGTATAAAAGGAGCGGTTTCTCCAGGCAGAGCCAGTCGGTACTCGCTGAATTGTCACTTTACCTTGCTGAGCTGTCACTTGTTCTCTGAGCTGAATAAAAGTACCGATTGCTTGAACCCTGCCTCTGGGTCTACTTCAGAGAGAAGTAACTTAGAGCTAAGGAGAAATTTCCTGACAGTCAGAACAGTTAATCAGTGGAACAGCTTGCCTCCAAAAGTTGTGAATGCCCCAACATTGGAAATTTTTAAGCAGATGTTGGGATAATCATCTGTATAGTGTAGATTTTTCTGCCTAAGCAGGCAGTTGGACTAGAAAACCTCCAAGGTCCCTTCCAACTCTGTTGTTGTTGTTGTTGTTGTCATTGCCGTTGTTGTTGTTGTTGTTATTATTATTATTATTATGATAGAAAAAGTATCCTAGACAAATATATATTTAAAATTGAATATATTAATAAGAGAAAAATGTGAAACAAATAGAAAAGAGGCATTAAATAAATAATGAATCGAGACTGCTGGAACACCATCCCAAAATCTATTAGAATAAAAGAACACAACAATAAAAAGGGAAAGAAGAGAAGGAGGAGGAGGAGGAAAGAAAAAAGGGAGAGGAGGCCAAGGATGGAAAAAGAAGATAGGAGAGGAGGGAAGAGGAAAGCAGTAAGAGGGAAGAAAGGGATGTAGAGAAGGACAGAAAGGATGGAAAGGAAAGTAAGAGTAGAGAGAGGAGAAGCACCTGTGGGAAATAAAAAGGGGGAGTAAGGGATGATACAAAAAGCAATCTCAAGGGTATAAAAATAATATTTTAATGAAACAGAAAATATGTATAAGAATATTTTATTATTATTGAGAAAATAAAATTGTATATTTGTGATGTAAAGATGTGAAATAAAATTTTAAAAAAGTGTAAAAAAGAATATTAATTTCAGCAAGAGTAGATTTGATTGATTTTCAGCAAGACATGCCATTCAAAGATGATGCACGTTACACTGGTTACCAAACATTCTCTGTTCCAATTTAAATCATTAATATTGTCTTCTAGATGGTTTAGGACCATCTAAATCAGGGGTCTCAAACTCAATTTCCCCGGGGGCTGCTGGAAGTAGAGGCTGGGTGAGGCTGGACCGCACCAGGTTTTCCACAAGAAAAGCTCTTACAAAATCATTCCAATGTTATCAAATGTCTTTATTTTTTCATCTTATTTTGTGTTAAAAAATAAAAATAAATTAACAAATTCATAAGAAAAAAATTAATCAATCAGTAATAAATAAATAAAATAAATTAACAAATTCATAAGAAAAAATTAATCAATCAGTAATAAATAAATAAAATGAAAATGATAATAATAATAATAAGAAGAACGTAAGAAGAGCCATGCTGAATCTGGCCAAAGCCCATTGAGTCCAGCATTCTGTGTCACACAGTGGCTCACTAATTGTCCTTGGGGATCTTCAGCAGAAAGAGAAGGCAAGACTCTCCCTTCCCCCCGACCCTCAACAAATGGTACTCAAGGGAATCCTGCCTGCCTCAACCAACATAGAGGTAGCAGTTGGACATCCATTTCAATAATCACCTATATACTTGGCATCCATGAATCTGTCTAATCCTGCCTTGAAGCTATCAAGGCTGACAGCTGTCACAACCTCTTCTGGAAGTGAATTCCATAAACCAACGACCGTCTGGGTGAAGAAATATTTCCCTTGATTTGTCCTCACTTTCTTACCTATGAGCTTTAGGGAGTGCCCCCTTGTCCACTATTGTGTGATAGAGAAAAGAATTTTTCTCTATCAATAATAATAATAATAATAATAATAATAATAACAACAACAATAATAATAACAACAACAACAATAATAATAATACAGCAGATATGCAGAAGACTGAAGAAACCACATATAGTTGCTGACTAGAGAAATATAATTATTTTTTTTTCCCCCAAATCTTTTTATTGTTTTATAGATACATATATCACAATTTGTTTATACAGTTTACAGGTCTTATCCAACTTTTTTACCGGTTACAGTTGTTATATAGATAATATTAACTTAATACTATGCAATGCAAAACATGGTAAAAACATTCAAATGGTATTTTCATTTTTTTAAGGTTTGTACTGCTATTTTGTATAGAATTATACAAATCTTTTCCTTTGAATCCACTCGTGCCAATTGTTCCACATGCTTTTAGTTTCATTGATTCTGTTTCCCTTAAGTAGGTTTGTCATCTCGTCCATTTCTGCACATGTATATATCTTGTCTATTATTAAATTTACATTGGGAGTCTGTTCGTTCTTTCATGTTTGCGCTATTGCAATTCTTGTAGCTGTGTTTATGTGAGTCAATTAAAAAAGGGTTTGTTTAGAGTATGATTTTTTCCAAATTCCAAGGAGCATCCCCTCCGGTGAGTACTCTATTTCCTCCTTCGTAATTTCCTTTAACCATTTGTAAATTGTTTCCTAAATTTTTTTAATTTTAGAGCAGGACCACCACATATGGAAGAAAGTTCCTTTTTCTTTATTGCATTTCCAGCATACATTTTGTAGTGCTGGGTAAATTTTGGCAAGTCTTGCCGGTGGTAGATACCACCTGTAAAATAATTTGTAATAGTTTTCTTTATAGGCTGATGATAGGGTGATTTTAGTTATTGTATTCCATGTTTTCTCCCATTCTGCTATATGGATTTCCCTTTGTATATTTTTCTCCCAGGCTACCATTGGATTTTTAATCATCTCTTTTTCTTTCTCCTGTTCTAATAAAATCTGGTACAGTTTGGTTATCTGTTTTTCCACATTTCCTGTTAAGATCTTGTCCAGAGTTTGGGTGGAATTTGCTATTTGCTATTTGTTTGTTTATCCTTATTATATCTGGATTTTATTTGTATATATGTCCACTCGTCCAACCTATAGTTTTGTAATTCCAATTCTTGTTTAGTTTTAAGTTCTCCATTTGGGTGTAAGATATCTTTATATTTTATGGTCTTGGTTGGGTCTATCAAATTCGGATATACTATGGCTTCCATAGTAGATAGCCATCTAGGAATTTTGTTATAAAATTTTCTTTTAGTCTTATACCAGGTTTTAAGGAGAGATTTTCTTATCATGTGTTTATTAAAGGCAGTTTGTTTTTGTTTATCATCTCTCCATAAATAGGCGTGCCACCCCATCTGTAGATCATGGCCCTCAAGTACCAGTATTCTTTTATTAGTGAGATTAATCCACTCTTTTAGCCATGTTAGGCACGCTGTGGTGTAATACTGTTTCAAATCGGGGAGTCCTAATCCTCCTCTGTTTTTGGTGTCTTGGAGGTATCTGAATTGAATTCTGGGTTTTTTATTTTGCCAAATGAATTTTGAAAAAGTTTTATTAATGTCTTTGAAAAATTTTTGTTCGATATTAATAGGGGCAGTTTGAAAAAGGTAGAGGAATTTGGGTAAAATGTCCATTTTTATCACAGCGATTCTACCTAACATGGATGGTTGCAAATCCTTCCATTTTTCTAAGTTTTTATTAGTTTCTTTATGAGTTTGTTATAGTTATCTTTTTTGAGAGATGAAATTTTATTTGATAATATTAGTCCTAAGTATTTAATTTTTTTTGTAGTTTGTAGATTTGTAATTTCTTCCAATTTTTAAATTTGTTTTGTAGTCATATTTTTTGTCATAAGCATCATTTTTTGCTTATTAATTTTTAGTCCTGAGAGTTCCCCACAAATTTCTATTTCTATAATTAGTTCTGGGCCAGAACTTATAGGATCTTCTAAGAAAAGTACAATATTGTCTGCATATGCCTGTAATTTGTACTCTTCGTCTTTTATCTTAATTCCTTTTATTTCATTATTTAGTCGAATTTTCTTTAGTAGTATTTCCTGGGTTAATATGTATAACAAAGGGGACATTGGGCATCCCTGTCTTACCCCTTTTTCTATTGAAATTAGTTCGGTCATGCCATTATTGATTATCGCTCTGGCTGATTGTGTTGTATAAGTATTTTTAATGATATTTTCGAATTTGGTTCCCAGTTTTAGTTCTCTGATTACAGCTATTAAGTATTGCCAGTTGACGCTATCAAAAGCTTTTTGTGCGTCCAGGAATGCAAGGGCTACTTGTTCTCCTGGATGAGCTTCACAGTATTCTATGATATCTAGAACTGTCCTTGTGCAATTTGAGATTTGTCTATTAGGTAGGAATCCGTTTTGGTCTGGGCTGATTATTTTATTTAATATATTTTTTAATCTTTCTGAGAGAATTGCCATAAAAATCTTGTAATCCGCGTTTAGTAAGGATATTGGTCTGTAGTTTCTTATTTTTTGTTTATCCAGGCCTTCCTTAGGTATCATTGTGATGTATGATTCCCTCCAAGTATTCGGGATTTTAGCTTGTTCCAGGATTTCATTGTAAGTTTCTAGTAATATAGGTTCGAATAATTCTTTATTATGTTTATAAAATTCTCCTGGAAGTCCGTCTGGTCCTGGTGTTTTATTATTTTTTTGTTTTTTTAAGGCCAATTGAATTTCCTGTAAAGTTATTTTCATGTTTAAAAGTTGTTTGTCTGGCTCTTCTATCTTTAGTATATTATTCTCATTTATATATTTGGCAATTTTTGTACTTTCTACTGATTCCACTTTATATAAATTTTGGTAATAATCTTTCACTATTTCTTTTTTCTGCTGTTCATCGTATTGTAATATTCCGTTTTTATCTTCTAAGTGATAGATTAGTTTATCGCTTCTCGCTTTTTTAATTTTTTGCGAAAGCCATCTGCCCGGTTTGTTGGCTGATTCAAAGTGTTTTTGTTTTGAATATTTTATATCTTTGGCAAATTCTTGTTGTTCTAAAGTGTTTATTTTGTATTTAGCTTCTCTTAGTAAGTTTATTGTTTGATTATTTGTGGGGTCTTGTTGGAGGATTTTTTCCAAATTTACTATTCTATTTGTGTGGTAATTATGTTCTGCTCTTTCTTCCTTTGATTTTTTGGCTGCATATGATATTGTTATTCCTCTCGTATATGCCTTTACTGTGTCCCACAGTATTTGTGTTGTAGTGGGTTGTTTCTTATTTTCTTCTAAAAATAATTTTATTTCTCTGTTAATCATCTTTATATATTTCTCATCGTGTAATAAATTTGTGTTCAATGACCATCTCTTATAATCTTTTTTTGTTCCTTGCCAAATTATAGTAATCGGATTATGATCTGCCCACATGTTAGGTTCTATTTCCAGGGATTTTATTGATTTATGTAATCTTTTGCTTAGCCAAACCATATCTATTCTTGATAGTGAGTTGTGTGGTCCAGAGTGGAAAGTAAATTGTTTGTCTTTTGGATGTCTCAATCTCCACATATCTGTTAAATCTAATTCTTCAGTCATTTTATTAAACGTATTTGGTAATGTAGGTCTTTTCAGTTTACTTTTCCCCCCTGTTTTGTGATCCATTTTTGGGTCTACAATTCCGTTGTAATCTCCTACCATACAAATGTTTATATAATTAGTTTCAAGCAAAATTTGATGTATATTTTTATAAAATTGTTTTAACTCTTGATTCGGGGCGTATATGTTCACCAGTAATATTTTTTCCCCTAATATTTCAATTTCCGTCATTGTATATCTTCCTTTGGGATCCGTTTTAATTTCTTTTGGTTTTAGTTCTTTCTTCACATATGTGGCCACTCCCCCCTTTTTTTTTCATTTTCGTCTAATGAAGCATGTAATTCCCCTAATTTTGTATATTCTAAGAATTTCTTATGTGCTAATTTGATATGCACTTCTTGCAAACATATTATCTGTAGTTTCTGGTTTAGGAGTTTGGAAAAGACCTTTTTTCTCTTACAATTGTTATTAAGGCCATTTATATTTATTGAAATCAGTTTGATATCTGAAAGCATTTAGTTAAGTATTCCTCCTAGGGAGGAAAAAAGTTAAAGCAAGAAAGCTAGTTTTGTTTATCTGCTGCCGCTGCCGTTTGTGATCTAGTCTTAGCCCCTTCTTCCTTCTCCTTTCCTCTCTCTGTTTCCTCTGGTCCTTACTTTCTGTCTATTTGTCCGTCTGTTTCTATATCCTCTTCCTTGCTTGATTCTAGTCTATCTCCACTTTCTAATTCGGAGTCTAGGGCAGTTATTCGTTCGTATATCTCTTGTGCTTTTTCCGCATTGTCGACTTTTACTCTCCTTCCTTCTATTTTTACCATCATCCCCTCTGAAGTAATCCATCTAAATGTTATTTCCTTTTTGTTCAGGAGGGAGGCTAAATTTCTATATTCTCTTCTTCGTTCTCTAATCTTTTGGGGAATTTGTTTCAGGATATTTAGCTCTCTACCTTTATATTTCATTTTCCCTTCTCTAGACGCTGCGTATACCCTGTCTCTTGTGATCTTTCTAGCGAATCTTAAATGTATTTTCCTGGGTAATCGGTGTCTTCTCGCATAATTAGTATTAATTCTGAATATTTCATCTAATTCGTTTATGACTTCCTCTCTGTTAGTTTGTAATATCCCTGCGATTATTATTGTCATAATCTCCCCAAGATTTTCATTTTCTGCCTCTACCACATTTTGAAATCTTAAGAAATAGGATGATCTCTCTAATTCCAATTGGATCAATGAATTTTCGAGCTCTCTATGAGATTCTATGAGTTTTTGATCGACCTGTTCCAATTTTTTTTCATTTTGTTCTGTCCTTTTTTCTACTATCATTATTTTTTCCTCATTTTTTTGTGTTTCCGCTTGTGCGGATTCCAGACGGTTTTCTAATCTCCGTATATCAGTTTTGAGTTCTACATGATTATTTGTAATCAGTTCCTGCAGTTTCAACATGGTCTCCTGCATTACTGTTAAAGTTTTATTCATGTTTTGCATCAATAATGTACTCTCTTTTTCCTTCTCTACATTTAACATCTCATCTATTTGCCTTTGAGAGGCAGGGGAAGCTGTATTTATTGTTGTGGTGGTTTTTTTACCACCTTTGGGTTGGTAGCTGGCCATCTCTTTTATAATCTGATTTTGCTTTTCTAATATAGTAAATATTGTATTCTAGATCACCATGGGAGATGAAAGAAAAAATGTTTAAGCAGATTAATAATTCTTGCTTACTAGTTAACTTTTTGTGGTCAGCTTTCTAGTTTATAATTAATTAAATGATTCTACGTTCCTTTGCAAATAACAATGTAAATAACAATGTAAGTATCTTAACTACTATAATGGTATAAACTTATAATTATTATTATTCAGATTCAAATGTCTGTATTAACTGTTCTTGAACATTTAACTTTCTGAACATGAATGGACATTGAATATAAACTGTTTTGAACATGGCTTCTTCTGCCTACTTCTTGCTCTACCTCCACCTGTCTACACCCCAACAAGTCCACCTCAGCCACTACCCATACCACAAAGGCAGCCTAACTCTTCTTCAGACATCCCCACTCTTGTCAAAGATGCAATGGAGCGTGAACAAAAATGCAAGAATGCCATCCTCTTTGGCCTTGAAGAAAATGATGAACCTGATTTAATAAAAATACATAACATTATTCGACAACAACAACACCTCTTTCATACAATCAACCCAGAAGACATATTAGAAGTCTCCAGAAATGGACCACAGCACAAGTACAGTGATGGCTCAGTGGCACCACGATTCTGCAGAGTGATTTGCAAAAATGAACCTACAAAACAGCTTTTCATTAAGACCATCAATCTCATAGCCAGAAACAGCACCAGTTACAACAAACTTAGATCCAGACCTGACCTGTCGTTCCTCCAACGCATCTGCTCCCTTGAACTAAGAGTTGAACTAAAGCAACGCCAAGACCTGGGTGACACCAACTTATACATCGACTATCACACAGAATGCATCAAATCCAGGACCCACAACCCTCCCTTCATCTTCCAGCCTAACATCCTGCACCAACCACCCTACTTCTCCCAACTGACCATCTCACAAAAACAAATCGACACCTTACCAACCAGCACTACTGCAACAAAAGCAAAATGTCATCCCTAACACCACAAACAAGTTTCAAGTTCAAGTTTTATTGGATTTATATGCCGTCCTTCTCCAAAAACTCTAGACTAGGAAACAAAGACTAGGAAAGTGTGCCTCTTACTGCCTCTAACCAACCCAAAACCTACTCCCAACACAAAACCAATCTCAAATGCACATTATTAAATGCCAGAAGTATAGCCAATAAGATATCAGAATTCCTCCTCCTTCTTGACTCCTCAGTCTTTGATATTATCTTTGTTTGTGAAATATGGCTCAATGCATCCTACTTAGACTCCATTATTACAACAAGGAATTATCTTGTCTCTTGTTATGTCCGTGAATCCCACAGAGGAGGCGGAATAGCTATATTCTACAAAAAAATCTCTAAACCTAAAAAACATCAAAGTTGCACAGGATCTATTACTCCCTGAAACTATTATCTGTGATCTTTCCCTAAATAGCACAATTCGCTTCTTACTATGCTACAGAACTCCGGACTATGATATCGAACATGCAAACAAATGATCAAAACTGCTAATGTGGGCTACCCAGTGCCCACATCCCATCATCTTTCTCCGAGACCTCAACCTACCACACATCAACTGGACATTAAATGAATGTAGCACGGAACCTATCCACTCTACTATATATAACACCGTCACCAATCTGGGACTTGACCAACTAGTAACTAATACTAGAGTAGATAACTGTCTAGATCTCATTTTCTGCAACAGCAAAAGTACAATATATGGCTTACAAATAATAGTAACCACAGCATGATAGTCCAACAGTGACCACAGCATGATAAACTTCATACTCAACCTAAGCCACACCGAGATCCACCCAAATAATGTGACACAGAAATTTAACTTCAAAAAAGTGAACTATGAACTCATTGATACCCATCTCTCAACATTAAACTGGCAAACTTCATTTGCAAACTGCAACTCTACGCATGACCTCTACAACACATTCTTGCTCGAGATGAAAATAATTATCAGACTTTATGTACCATTAACATCTACCTCGATCAAGAAAAATAACCTCCCCACCTCAATAAGAAAATTACAAACTAAAAAAAAATCTCTCTGGCGTAAAAACAAAAAAGGACAAGTAGCAAACTTCAAAAGCCATTATAAAAGCATATGCAACCAAATAAAAGCAGAATGTCTCAACTACCACAGCATACAAGAGGAAAACCTCCTACGCTCCAAATCCAATCGAGCCTTCTACAACTTTGTCAACAACAAACTCAAGGACTGTAGACCTATCCCACCTCTCAAAGGACCCAACAACAAAGAATGCCACAACGATTCATCCAAAGCTAACCTGCTGAACTCATTCTTTGGCTCTGTCTTTGTCAACAGCAGTGGCTCATGCCCCAAATTCATCTCTATCACCACAAACTCTCTCATTGACCTAACCCAAATAGACTTCAGTGAAGACTGAGTTGAAAAAGCATTACGTGTCCTTAAACCCTCCCTATCAGTTGGACCAAATGGTCTATGTGCATACTTCCTAAAAAAAATTTATTCTGCTATAGCTGAATCACTGAGCATAATCTTCAAAAAAATCCTTCAGAACCAGCACACTTCCCAAACTATGGTCAAAAGCTATGGTCATCCCCATCTTCAAAACAGGAGACCCGTCTCTTGTCGATAACTACAGACCAATATCACTATGCTGCGTCCCATGTAAAGTCATGGAATCAATTATAAATCAATCAATTACCCTCCACCTAGAAACTAATAATCTGCTCTCTAACAAACAATTTGGATTCAGAAAAAAACTATCCTGCAACCTGCAGCTCCTCCACTGCAAAAACATATGGACAATTCATCTTGATCAAGGAAAATCTATAGATGCAATTTATATTGCCTTCTGCAAAGCCTTCGATTCAGTGGTTCACAACAAACTACTTCTAAAACTCAAATCCTATGGCATCTCAGGATCCCTCCACAGATGGATTACAGCATTCCTGTCAAACAGACCACAAGTGGTTAAAATAGGAAGCACCATATCTACCCCTGTCCCTGTTAAAAGTCGTGTCCCCCAAAGTAGTGTTCTGGGACCAACGCTCTTCATTCTCTACATCAATGACCTTTGTGATCTCATCACAAGCATCTGTGTTCTCTTTGCAGACAATGTAAAACTCTTCAACACCACCGATAACACAACTGCTCTCCAAAAAGACCTAGATTCTGTTTCTTATTGGTCTAACACATGGCAACTACAAATCTCAACCAGCAAATGCTCTGTTCTTCACATCGGCAAAAAGAATCAAAACTCCAAATTCAAACTGAATCAACAAATTATCACAGATAATCCCCACTCGGTCAAGGACCTCGGAGTACTAATAAATAAAGACTTAAGTGCCAAAGCCCATTGCAACAACATCACCAAGAAGGCTTTAAGAGATGTTAATCAATCCTACGTAGCTTCTGCTCTGGCAATCTTACACTACTGACCAGAGCTTATAAAACTTTCGCCAGACCCATCCTAGAATATAGCTCATCTGTTTGGAATCCATACCGCATTTATGATATTAATACCCTCGAAAATGTCCAGAAATACTTCGCCAGAAGAGCTCTTCACTTCTTTACCCATAACAGAACACCCTATGAAACTAGACTTACAATCTTGGGTCTAGAAAGCTTAGAACTAAGATGCCTCAAACATGATCTATGTATTGCCCACAAGATCATATGCTGCAAAGACTACTTCAGCTTCAACCACAACAACACAAGAGCCCACAACAGATATAAGCTTAATATTAACCACTCCAAACTTGACTGTAAAAAATACGACTTTAGTAATCGAGTTGTCGAAGCGTGGAATTCACTACCAGACTCTGTAGTATCAGACCCTAACCCCCAACACTTTACCCTTAGACTATCCACGGTTGACCTCACCAAGTTCCTAAGAGGTCAGTAAGGGGCGTACATAAGTGCACCAGAGTGCCTACAGTCCCCTGTCTTATTGTCTCTCCTATTTATTTATTTATTTATTTATTTATTTATTTATTTATTTATTTATTTATTCATTCATTCATTCATTCATTCATTCATTCATTCAATTTTTATGCTGCCCTTCTCCTTAGACTCAGGGCGGCTTACAACATGTTAGCAATAGCACTTTTTAACAGAGCCAGCCTATTGCTCCCACAATCCGGGTCCTCATTTTACCCACCTCGGAAGGATGTAGTACAGCACTCTACCTGCTGCGCCACCCCGGCTCTGTCCTATATCTCATATAGCTTCTCTTCTATACCTATATCTTTTTCTGCTATTCTCTCATAGTTATATTTCACTCCTTTATTTTCCCCTCTATTCCCACTTTAATACATTCTACCTGATTATATCCTCTATAACCCTCATCGTGTATTATTGTGTATTGGACAAAACAAACAAATAAATAAATTTGGCAGCGCTTACTTTCGCATAGCCAAGCCACATTTGGCTTAAGGGAGGAAGCAGTTGAGACCTTCAGTAGGGTTTGAAGATGCTCATGAGTAAGTCTGGACCTGTACGTGGGGTAGAGAAGAGCTTTTCACCCAAGTATGTGCTCCCAAAAAGACACATGTCCGTTTGAACATTAGGGAAAGCTCAGTGAAGCTCGGGGGCAATTCTCTCAAAAATTGCCCGAGATTGTCTGCTTTTCCACTCACCTCCCTTAACTTAGCTTTGAGTTCAGAGTTGTACTGCAGGTCAATGAGCTCCATTTGAAGCACAGGAAGGGCATCTTGCACATGAAAGGAGAAGGGGTCCGCAAAAATTTGAAATGTGGCTCTGTGCATCTTGAAGTCTGCAAATCTGTGATCAAATTCCTCCTGTAGCTTCAAAATGACACCCACATACTCCTCACCACTGAATGGTGTGCCTGCATCGATGAGTGCCTTGCATGCTGGGAAATGGCAAAGGTTTGTCTGAGAAAGCTGGACTTTCCATAACATAAGTTTTGTAGAGCAGTGTTTCCCAACCTTTTTTGAGCCGCGGCACATTATTCATATTTTCAAAATCCTGGGGAACACTGAAAGGGGCGGGGGGGGGCGGGGCGAGGGGGGTGCTAAAGAAAAGTTTGGACAAAAAAACCCTCTCTCCCTCCCTTTCGCTCTATTTCTCCCTCTTTCTCTCTTTTCCTTCCTTCCCTTCTTTCTCTCTCTCCATCCCTCTTTCTTTCTTCCTCTCTTTTTTGCTCTTTCTCTCTCCATCCTTCCCTTCCTCTATGTCTTTCTCTCTCCCTTGCTCTCTCTCTCTGTCTCTCTTGCTATCTCTTTCTTGCTTTTTTCTCTCTCTCTTGCTCTCTCTCTCTCTTTCACTGTCTTGCTATATGTCTCTTTCTTTCTCTTTGCCTCTCTTGCTATCTCTCTTTCTTTCTCTCTCTTTCTCTCTCTCTGTCTCTCTTGCTATGTCTCTTTCTTTCTCTTTCTCTCTCTCTCTGTGCCTCTCTTGCTAAGTCTCTCTTTTTCTCTTGCTATGTAACTTCTTGTTCAGTACATTAAGCTCATGTGTGATATCAACAAAAAAAGCTAAGTCCATAAGCCATTTTGGATCACTTAGCACAGGAACAGCAGCCCCATCTTCCTCCATGAAGGTTTTCACTTCTGCTCTCAACTCAAAAAATCTCTTCAATATGTTTCCCCTGCCGAGCCAACGTATCTCGGTGAAGTAGAGCACATCCCCATATTCTGACTCCATTTCCTCTAAAAAAGCACAAAAACTTCTGTGCTTTAAGCCCCTGGATCTGATACTCCTCAGCATGTCTAGTTGTGTAATGATGTTTCAAATTGTATTCTTTCTGCACCATAACTTTCTCTGGGCAAATAAGACACGTCGGGATGCTCCTGTGCTCAACAAAGAAATATTGCACTTCCCACTTTCCTGAAATTGTCTGTGCTCATCACCAACCTTTATCTTCCCTGCAGACTTTGAAAAAGACATGTTTGGGGCTGTGTAATATATAATTCCACTTGGTGTCACTGTTTTAGTGTTTAGCGGCTAAACTTTAGCCAATGCATCTTTTCCGCTTTTTTTCTGTCTCGCTGAGTAGCAATTTCTGCGGCTGCCTCCACTTCTGAGTCCGGGGTAATGGTGCAAATTCGCAATAAGCCCAGCTGATGTCCCGCCTCCGAGAGCAAAATACCCCATCATGATTGGTAGGTTCATTCAGCTTCGCACACAACACTGAAAAGTGCCATTCATATCAAACTCAGGCTGCACTAACATTAAACTTTGATATTGAGGTGGGGGTTGCAAACTATTGTTCCAAGGGCCGCAGTTGGCCCGCAGGCCCTGAGTTTGAGATCCCTGATTTAAATGAAGGGCTGATTTTTCCCCCTTTCCTCTGTGCTATGGAACTCCAAATTTTTCACCTGATAGATGAGAAGGCTTAAACTCAAACTCAAGGTCCAGGGACTGGATCTGGCCCAGGTGGCCATTCTGAGGTTCATTTTTGCTGGCAAAGTGCTTGGGTCACTGCAGACGCCCCTGACATGAATGATGTTCAACTGGCCACACCCACCCCAGACCCCTCGAGGTCAAACACAATCCTAATGCAACCCTCTATTAAATTCAGTTTGATATCCCTATGATAAACCATAGAAAAAACACAGGTTTCCTTTTTACACCATGAATTCAGAGACCACATTACAACTTTCCTTTTATACATAATTGATTTCTTCATCTCTCTTAGTAATTTTCTGTTTGCTTTTTAGCTCTTATATTGGACTGATTATCCTGTCGGTTTTTATTCATTATTTCTGGTTCTTCTATTTGCAAGCCACATAATTTGACAATGCATGTTTAATTAAATTTAGGTTTAATTATATTTGGTTTTGGTAAGCAGAATCAGTTTAAATGTCTTTAAAAGGGAGTATGTTATACAAATTCAGGGAGGATACAGTTTATCAACAAGTGTTAGCTTTAATTCTTGAATGGAGTGTAATAAATATCAGATCGAGAATTAATAGATTTCTTATCACTGGCCAATGGAAAAAAGAGACTGGAGTCAATAGATTTTTATTAGTGTGATCCAACAGCATTATCATCATGTTCCTTTATAATTAGGAGGAATTACATAGAATTTTATGGTTGGGGAAAATCATATCAGAAAATCAAACGTTTTAGAAGGGTCTAAGAATTTTCAGGAATCTATGTTTACATATTGTCTATCAACTGTTAGCATTGATTTCTGCATAATTACGTAGCTTTTTAAAGAAAAAATTTAAGGGCTTTAAATATCAACTTTATACTGACCTCCAAAGCAATTAGATTGTTAGTTTAATCACACTAGGGCGGGATGAGATATAGCTATCATGTATATTTCTACAGTTTGGTATTGCATTAAAATAAAAATAAAGGTATACAGTGAAAAGCCTGTTGTACTTAAAGTCTAAATTTATACAAGACGGTGTCATAAAAAAAAGTCTACCTGATTTTTAAAATATTGAGAAGCTGTTACACACATTAACATAACATCATCCCCAAAGCAAGATTCAGTGCAGACAAAATTCATTTCACATCTTAATGAGACAGTTGAATCTTGTGAGATAGTTCAGCTGTCAAAATTCAGTGCCAAACTAATTATTTTTCCCCATTCTCACTTAAAAAATGTACAGAAAGTATTCCTCTGCTCTTTCATATATTGTATAAGGGAAGAGAAACCTTTGAATTACATAAAGTATGTGTAAACACTACAGGATTTTCTTTTACTTTCATTGTCCTAAAAAAAACCCACCCAAACTGATTGTTTTGTCTGAGCAGAAGCAATGTAAACAAACTTCAGCAAAAAGTTATGTTGAAATCCCCTTTCTTCCTCCAGTCAACCTCAAGAAAGTCCCTTTGGGAGATGCTAAGCTGCACATCATGCACAACACTGAAATGTCACCAAACTCTTATTGAAGAGATGACATTTACTTCATTTGAAAAACCCAATAGTATTGGGTTCTCTTGATAACTGGGTTTATTTGATGGGGGAGGCAGAAGTAATAACAAGAAAGAACAGAAACTTTAGATGATTTGCTTTTCAAGCTAATAAAAAGCGGCCAGAAATATTTCTAAGAACTTCAATAATCTCTGTAAATCCACCACAAATCCACTGCCAGGATTTGTAAAATAACTTTTGTCTCGTTATTGGTGGAGTTTGTAGCAACTACATAAAACGGCAGCGTGTTATGAAAAGATCGATGATGTTATTAGAATATGGGAGTGAGTGTTGATCATCAGAAATCAGTGATTTAAATAGATTCACATTTTTAAAGGAGGCGGTTGTAACTGGAGTATGCCATACACACAAATGTACCTCTGTTTAATTAATATTGCATTATTTAGAAAACGTTTCTGATAATAATGTCTTGTTGCAACTAAAACATCATGTGTAACTTTGGTTAGAAATGCTCCCTCCTCCTGTGTCCTTTTCAGCTGAATGCATCTCAAACCTTCCTTAGCTGCTATGTTTATGTTCTATGCATATGGAGATTTTCAGTCATCCAGATCATGGTTGTCCCAAAGGTGCTTTTCCAAGAGGCAACTGGACTTTCTCTCTCTTTTTTTAAAAGATGTTTCACTTCTCATCCAAGAAGCTCATTCAACCGCAATAATTCAATTCTCATTCAAGCCCAGGAATACACAAGCATGTAATAGATTCAAACTAAATGTAAACCGCTCTAAACTTGACTTCAGAAAATATGACTTCAGTAATAGAGTGATCAATGCCTGATATGCACTACCTGACTCTGGATTGCTAAATGCATAGATTTGTAAAACAACACATCATCTTTATTTTTCTTTCCTCTGTTCCACACTGAATCATCTTGGCATGCAGCGCTCTCTTATCTTAAACTTCAGTAGGCAAGGGAACATCAAAATCATTAAAGTATTCCACAAGTCATTCTAAGATTTATGGCTAGCCCAGAGTAATAAAAACTGCACTTAAAAGCAAAGCTTACTTTCGGAGCTGCTTGAAGAAACCTCCATATTTCTTAATAGCAGATTGACAACTCAACCCTTCTCTTCCGCTGACACCTGGACGTGACGAATTAATTACTTAATTAATTAACCCATTCCTCTCCTTAATATTTATTCCCTGATACTTGCTCTCTTCGCCTCTGCAAGCATCTGAAATAAGGATTTACCCATCTAGCATCTGTTTGGCATTGGGTAAAAGATCAATGGCACAGTCATAAGGTCGGTGGAGGGGGTAATTGGTTTGCTTCTCTCTCATCGAAAACATTGGTGAAGTTGGAAATATCTGGTGGGAGGATGCTGGCAAGCTGGGCAGGAAGTTGAGTAGTAAACGGTGGACGGATGTGGTCGACACATTGTAGACTAGGAAAGGAAATATGGTTTTGGGACCACACAATGTGGGTATCATGGGTTCTGAGCCATGCTAAGCCAAGGACCATAATAAAGTGGAGGCCTTTGGTGACATAACATTGAATAGATTCTTTGTGGTGTTCGATGGTTAAGGTAAGTGGTTGAGTCTGAAATTTGATTGGTTCGGACAAAAGAACTTGGTCGTCGATAGTTTCGACAATAATAGGAGGTATGACTGGGCACAATGGCATGAAAACGAGTGAAGGTCTCATCCATAAAGTTGGTGGTGGCTCCGGAATCCACTAAGGCAGTAGCAGGGTTTTTTAAGTTTACCTTAGTGACTAAGGTCAAGTGTCTTGAAGGTCTTGGTTCATCTGTCATAGCATTGAAATTCAGTTTGGTGCCCGCCCAGCCTAAGGATTCTTTTAGGCTGGGCTCTGGTTGTTTCCCGGCAATGTAGCCTGGACCTGAAATGCAGGCCCGCTGTTCGAGACTGGAGTAGAAGTGGGAGTGACACATCTTCTATGAGGGCAAGTAGGTAGAAGGTGTCCAGCTCTCCACAATACATGCATAGGCTTTCCGCTCAACGTCTGACTTTCTCGGCTTCACTCAGGTGAGGTCTGGCCATACCTAGATCCATTGGTTCCTCTCGAGCGATGACAGCTGGTCGGTTTCCCATGTCTGTTGGCATCTGGAAGGGGAGTCTTGGCATGGAGTTGAAAACGTTGTTTTGAAATCTTTGGTGTGGAGCTGGCACTGGTCTGGTTTTCTCCCCAAACTGGCTTTCGTATCTGGTGACACGGTTCTGGGCAGATGACAAATTAGTCTCAATGGTCAAACAGGTCTGGTAGAGTTCATTTAATGTGTTGGGAGTTGGATGGCACATCATCTCATTCACAAATTTGGGTTTCAGGCCATCTTGGAACAGTTCCATAAGGGCTTCTTCATTCCAATTCAGGGGTGTGACTAGTTTCCGGAAGTCAGAGTTATACATGTGTAATTGGCGCAACTGGACAATAGCGTTTTGTAGCGCATGGGATCTTCAAATTCTTGTTCAAACCTCTGGCAAAAAGAAGCATAATTTTGCAGGATTGGGTCCTGACGTGCTAAGAAAGGCCTTGCCCACTCAAATTCAGCACCTTTGCACAGGCTTATAATGAAAGAGACTTACATGTCATCTCTAGCAAAATCCTCTGGAGAGGAATTAATTTTTTTTTGACATTGATAAATAATTGTGGCGACTTGATTTCTTTCCCCTGTAAAAACTGATGGATTAGCTAAATAAATCTTTGGCTTTAGTTGAATGATGACCTGTGGTTGTATGGGGGCTGCGGGTTGATTCTGTAATGCGATGATCTGTGCCTGCAACGTGTTCTGGTTCAGCCTGAGCAAGATCAAAGACCAGCTGCATCTATGCTGGCTCCATGCCCGGGGGAGGCTGAGAGCGAAGAGGAGAGTTCTTGGCAGCCAGACAGGGGAGTGAACAATCTGGAAAGTGACGAGGAAGAGGGGCCTGGGAGCCCTGGGGAGGGGCTCTCTCAAGCCAGTAGCTTGGAGTCTCTGGAGTCATTGGATGATGAGGCACAAGCTATCATTAGTATGTGACAAAGACGCATAGATCAAAGGAGGCAGCAACTGAATACGTATTATCAGCGTTGAATGAGGAACACCAGGGCTTGGGTGTGGTCCTCATTAGCAGAGAAGGGTTTATAAGGCATGAGAACCATTCCAGCAGCGTGGAGTGTTATCACAGTGGAGTTGGAGTTATCTGCCTTTTCTCTCAGCGTTTTGTTCCTGGCTCATGGCCCAGCAGTCTTGAAGACCCGTGGGAGGTTTGTGCCTGTTAGCAACAACCTCGTTTGTCATCAAGGATCCTGTGTTTTTGTATGAACAATAGCCTTCGTGTATCTATTTGGAGTTCCAGTGTTTTCCTGACTTGTAAGGACATTTTATGTTGGCTTCTTTTCTCTTTACCATTATAAAACTGTGTTTGGATTCAACCGGTATGTCTGGCTTATCTTTTTGGGTTGGTCATAGCTTCCGGAGTGACCCAGACAGAACACAATGCAGCCAGGTTTGTGTTAAGGCCTGCATGTCATTTGCTAAATTGGCCATCCTGAGCTGGTTGGTTGATTTTCTTTCTGGGGGAGTTGTCAACACTGTTCTGAACTCCGGCTAAGGCCACTGTTAATTAGAATAAAGGATTGCTAAATGCATAGATCTGTAAAACAACACATCATCTTTATTTTTCTTTCCTCTGTTCCACACTGAATCATCTCGGCACGCAGCGCTCTCTTATCTTAACCTTTGGTAGGCAAGGCAACATCAAAATCATTAAAGTATTCCACAAGTCATTCTAAGATTTATGGCTAATCAGGGTTAGCCCAGAGTAATAAAAACTGCGCTTAAAACCACACAAGGCAAAGCTTACTTTTGGAGCCGCTTGAAGAAACCTCCATATTTCTTAATAGCAGATTGACAACTCAACCCTTCTCTTCTGCTGATGAATTAATTACTTATTAATTAACCCATTCCTCTCCTTAATATTTCTTCCCCGATACTTGCTCTCTTCACCTCTTCAAGTGTCTGAAATAAGGATTTACCCATCTAGCATCTGTTTCTCCTTCACTTGAATCTGAACTCATTGAAATGTCCTGTGGTTCTTCCACCTATAAATCAGGCCCTACCACTAATTCATAAAGACTTTCTGAATCAGAATCTTTAACCTCAGAATGTCTACAGTTGACCTCTCCCCATTTCTAAGAGGTCTGTAAGGGGCATACATAAGTGCATCATTGTGCCTCCCATCCCTGTCCTACTGTCCTATTGTCCTCTTTTATCATTACTTTTTATTTATATTATGTTTATGCAAACTACTATGTGTTGTAGTTGGCTCTGGGCTAGCTTCTGCAATGGGGAATTTGGACATTGCTTCAGGGGAATTCTTGGGTTTGCAGAGATGTGTGTTATTGCCAGCAGATTCTGATAGTGAAGATTCATTGCCAAGGTCAGAAAATGGGGGAGGGGAATCAGATGGAGAGATGGGTGCAGCCAGTCCATCAGTTAATGCTCCCATTAGTGAGACATCACACACAGAGGAGGATCTGCTGGTAGATGCCCATATGCACAGGCTCATGACAAGAAGGGATCAACTGTGCAGGTATCATCAAAGATTATTGGGTGAATGGGGTGGATTGAATGGGGGTTGGTGGGATGGATGAGGTGGGGCGGGAGGGTGGGATTATGATATGGATGAGGTGAATGGATATGGTATGAATGAAATGTTCGGCACACCTGACGCTGGAGAGGCAGGGGGGGCACCTTTCTCCGGGGTGACAGAGGGTCAGAATATTCCAGTCTTGCTGGGGAGAGGCAGATATGGTGGAAGCCATGGAGCTAGCCATTACAGGAGAAGAAGGGATCGCTGCTTAATAGCAATCCCTTCTTCCGGCTCCGTGAGCTCAACCCAGAGTACTGGTGTCGAGTGTAATTCTGGCCCTAGGCTCAAGCTGCTGCTACTCAATGCCAGGTCGGTGGTAAATAAAGCTCTCCTCATCTGGGAATTGATCCTGGATCAGGAGGCTGAACTGGCATGTGTGACTGAGACCTGGCTGGGCCCAGAGGGAGGAGTCCCTCTCTCTGAAATTTGCCCAGCCGGATTTCAGATATGGCATCAGCCTCGACCCCAGGGAAGGGGGGGAGGAGTGGCTATAATAGCCAGGGAGAGCCTTTGCCTGCATAGACTCATTGCTCCAGAGATTGCGGGTTGTGAGACCCTCCTGGTGAAGTTGGACTTAGGGGTTCAGGTGGGCTTGTTACTCACCTGCCTGCCTCCCAGCTGCGTGTCAACAGCCCTGCCTGTGCTGCTCAAGGAGGTAGCCGGGCTGGCAGTGGGGTTCCCCAGACTTATTGTCTTGGGGGACTTTAACCTACCATCGCTCGGCGAAACCTCTGGGCTAGCGCAGGAGTTCATGGCCACCATGACAGCCATGCACCTGACTCAAGTAGTGCAGGGTCCGACTCACGAGGGGGGGCACGCACTGGACATGGAATTCCTCTCTGAGCAACTGAGTAATGGTCTGAGACTAAGGGGCTTAGAAGCGCTGCCTTTGTCATGGTCAGACCATTTTCTATTGCGGCTTGACTTCCTGGCTCCAATCCTCCCCTGCAGGGAGGCGGAACCAACTAGGTGGTTCCGCCCCAGACGCCTGATGGACCCGGAGGGCTTTCAGAGGGCGCTTGGGGTTATTCCAGATGCACTCGTCCACAGTTCAGCAGAGTCTCTTGCTGTGGCCTGGAACAAGCTGCAGCGGAGGCTCTTGACCGGATTGTGCCCTTGCGACCTCTCTGCAGCACTAGACCCCGTAGAGTTCCATGGTTCAACGAGGAGCTCCAGGAGTTGAAACGCCAGAAGAGAAGTCTAGAGAAGCGATGGAGGAAGGGTAGGTCCAAATCCGATCGAACCCTTGTAAGAGCTCATATTAAGACTTACAAAGTGGCACTCAAGGCGGCAAGATGCGCGTATCATGCCGCCTTGATTGCATCATGAAATATAATAAGCCTGGGGGAGCTATCTTAGTTCCCCCATGCCTGGCTATATAGGTGGGTCTTAAGTAACTTGTGAAAGACAAGGAGGGTGGAGGCCGTTCTAATTTCCGGGGGAAGTTGATTCCAGAGGACCGGGGCCGCCACAGACAAGGCTCTTCCCCTGGGGCCCGCCAAGGAAGGAAGAAAGAAAGTGAAGCAACAGGGAGGAGAGTTCCGTTGCTCCGCTGGACTACGGTGGGAACATCGAAATATGGAGGTTTTTTAACAAACACAGCAACTCATCTTTTACAACATCGGAGAGGGGAGAAGTGCCCGTATTGGAGGATCCTGACTGGGGAAATGTTTGAGGAGCTGGAGAGGCGTTCGAGAGTCAACTTGTTGATCCACTGGGACCAGCTGGGACGCCGAAAATGGCGGCTGCCGTTACAACTTGAGCCGCCCGCCCCCCTCCCCCTGGCCGCTTGCCGCCTGAGCCATCCTCCTCGAGCTTCCGTGAGCTTCCGTGACTTCTTATTGCTTCCATGACTTCTTATTGCTCTCTGTAACTGCTTGACATCTGTTTGTCACCTAACTGCCTGGCGCCAGTGGGAGAACTGTGAAAAGAACCGACAGAAGAAAAAATGGCAGAGACATTGAAGGCACCGAGGATCAGCTGGGATCAGCTGGGACTTAGGAAATGGCGGCTACGAGGAGAGATTGAGAAATCGAGCCGCTCATTGCCTCCCGCCTGCCGCGCCGATCTGCAGCCGACCCGGATCGGATTAGACAGTCCTGCTAGCCCTGGCTTACTGGACAAGGCAGACCTCAGACGCCAGGACACCAAATGGTGGGGGCGCCTGGCATCGAAGGGGATGCTGCCTGGCAGTGGAACCTGTGGAACCTGAATTACCAACCAATATGGGGACCAGCTGTATCGGGACCCTCTCTGTCGGGACCATGTGGAGACTGCTCAGAAGAGGTTTGAGAGTCGTACGGAGCCACGGAGGGTGTGGGGATTCGGAGATGTCGCCCTGAACTAATAGCTCTTGGGGGGAGACTGGGGCGACCAGCGATTATTGGGACTGCTACAGGGACAGAACTTGGAATAATCCCAAATAAGGGGCCGCAGCGGAGGGAGGAGTTCCTCTCTCTGAAATCTGTCCAGCTGGGTTTCGGGTATGGCACCAACCTCGACCCCAGGGAAGGGGAGGAGGAGTGGCTATTATAGCCAGGGAGAGTCTTTGCCTGCGTAGGCTCATTGCTCCAGAGGTTGCGGGTTGCGAGTCCCTTCTGGTGAAGTTGGACTTAGGGGTTCAGGTGGGATTGTTACTCACGTACCTGCCTCCCAGCTGCGTGTCAACAGCCCTGCCTGTGCTGCTTGAGGAGGTGGCCGTGTTGGCGGTGGAGTTCCCCAGACTTATTGTCTTGTGGGACTTCAATCTGCCGTCACTCGGCAGTTCCTCTGGACTGGCACAGGAGTTCATGGCCACCATGACAGCCATGGACCTGACTCAAGTAGTTCAGGGTCCGACTCACGAGAGTGGGCATGCACCCGATATGATATTCCTCTCTGAGCAATTGAGTAATGGTCTGAGACTAAGGGGCTTAGAAGTGTTGCCTTTGTCATGGTCAGACCATTTCCTACTGCAGCTTAACTTCCTGGCTCCAATCCTTCCCCGCAGGGAGGCGGAACCGATTAAGTTGTTCCGCCCCAGACGCCTGATGGATCCAGAAGGTTTTCAGAGGGCGCTTGGGGTTAATTCAGATACACTCGTTCACAGTTCGGCAGAGTCTCTTGCTGAGGCCTGGAACAAGGCTGCAGTAGGGGCTCTTGACCGGATTGCGCCGTTGCGACCTCTCCGCGGCACTAGACCCTGTAGAGCTCCATGGTACAACGAGGAGCTCCGGGAGTTGAAGCACCAGAAGAGACGTCTGGAGAAGCGATGGAGGAAGAGTAAGTCTGAATCCGATCAAACACTTGTAAGAGCTCATATTAAGACTTACACAGTGGCGCTCAAGGTGGCAAGATGCGCGTATCATGCCGCTTTGATTGCATCAGCGGAATCCCGCCCGGCCGCTCTGTTTAGGGTAACCCGCTCCCTTCTTAATCAGGGGGGAGTTGGGGAGCCCTTGCAGAGTAGTGCTGAGGATTTCAACACGTTTTTCGCTGATAAAATTACTCGTATCCGGGCGGACCTCGACTCCAATTGGAAAACAGAGTCGACTGACAACGAGTCAATCGAGGTGACTGGGGCTAAACGTTTTTGTCCACCTGTCTGGGCGGAGTTTGACTTGGTGTCACCTGATGAAGTGGACAAGGCCATTGGAGCTGTGAGTTCCACCACCTGTTTACTGGATCCGTGTCCCTCTTGGCTGGTTTCGGCCAGTCGGGAGGTGACATGGAGCTGGGTCCAGAAGATTGTCAACGCCTCCTTGGGGAGGGGGTCCTTTCCGGCCCTTTATAAGGAGGCACTCGTGCGCCCCCTCCTCAAGAAGCCCTCCCTGGACCCAGACGTGCTTAATAACTACCGTCCAGTCTCCAACCTTTCCTTTATGGGGAAGGTTGTTGAGAAGGTGGTGGCACTTCAACTCCAGCGGTCCTTGGAAGAAGCCGATTATCTAGGTCCTCAGCAGTCTAGATTCAGGCCCGGCTACAGCACGGAAACTGCTTTGGTTGCATTGATGGATGATCTCTGGCGGGCTCAGGACAGGGGCTTGTCCTCTGTCCTGGTGCTCCTTGACCTCTCAGCAGCTTTTGATACCATCGACCATGGTATCCTTCTGCACTGGCTGGAGGGGTTGGGAGTGGGAGGCACTGTTCTCCCAGTGGTTCTCTTCCTACCTCTCCGGTCGGTCGCAGTCGGTGTTAGTGGGGGGTCAGAAGTCGACCTCGAGGTCTCTTCCTTTTGGTGTGCCTCAGAGGTCGGTCCTCTCCCCCCTGCTATTTAATATCTACATGAAACCGCTGGGCGAGATCATCCAAGGACATGGGGTGAGGTATCATCAATACGCCGATGATACCCAGTTATACATCTCCACCCCATGCCCAGTCAACGAAGCAGTGGAAGTGATGTGCCGGTGCCTGGAGGCTGTTGGGGCCTGGATGGGTGTCAACAAACTCAAACTCAATCCAGACAAGACGGAGTGGCTTTGGTCTTGCCTCCCAAGGACAATTCTATCTGTCCATCCATTACCCTGGGGGGGGAAATTATTGACCCCCTCAGAGAGGGTCCGCAACTTGGGTGTCCTCCTCGATCCACAGCTCACATTAGAGAAACATCTTTCAGCTGTGGCGAGGGGGGCGTTTGCCCAGGTTCGCCTGGTGCACCAGTTGCGGCCCTACTTGGATCGGGAGTCATTGCTCACAGTCACTCATGCCCTCATCACCTCGAGGCTTGACTACTGTAACGCTCTCTACATGGGGCTACCTTTGAAAAGTGTTCGGAAACTTCAGATCGTGCAGAATGCAGCTGCGAGAGCAATCATGGGCTTCCCCAGGTATGCCCATATCACTCCAACACTCCGCAGTCTGCATTGGTTGCCGATCAGTTTCCAGTCACAATTCAAAGTGTTGGTTATGACCTATAAAGCCCTTCATGGCACCGGACGAGAATATCTCCGGGACCGCCTTCTGCCGCACGAATCCCAGCAACCGTTTAGGTCCCACAGAGTGGGTCTTCTTCGGGTCCCGTCAACTAAACAATGTCATCTGGCGGGACCCAGGGGAAGAGCCTTCTTTGTGGTGGCCCTGACCCTCTGGAACCAGCTCCCCCCGGAGATCAGAATTGCCCCCACCCTCCTTGCCTTTCGCAAACTCCTCAAAACCCACCTCTGCCATCAGGCATGGGGGAACTGAACTACCCTTTTCCCTATACAATTTATGCATGGTATGTTTGTGTTTTAAATAAGTTTTTTTAAAATTATCTTAAACATTAGATTTGTTATATGCTACTGTTGTTAGCCACCCTGAGTCTACGGAGAGGGGCGGCTGTTAGTACAGGGTACATGGTTGTTAGGGATTGCCATTGTAAACTGCATATTGTACACTTGTACCAAACTTGCACTTGAAGAGTTAATATTCAAGGCTGTTTCGTCACTTCCTCATTATTTTGCTCAGTCACTTCCTTTTCACCTTTGCCTGAGAGAGGGGGAGTTGAGTTTACGCTTCGTGCGTATCTTCTTGTATTTTAGCTTTGTGCTTTATCTATATTGTATTTTAGCTTCGTGCTTATTATCTATATTGTGTTTTTGCTTTGTGCTAATCTTGTAATTGCTCAGTGCGTATTATTCTGTATTTGCTTCATGCTTATTCTGGATTGTTTATATTTTGTTTATATATAAATAATACTTATTTAACTAAGTCAGTGTTGTCGAAGGTTTCATAGCTAACCGAGACAAGCCAACAGCGGCATACAAATCTAATAAACAAACAAACAAACAAACAAACAAATAAGGGAGAACACCTGTTGCTGAGGCAATTAGGTTAATGGGTTTGGTGATAAATGACGGGCATTGGGGAGTGAATTGCTAAGGTTTGGATTCTTCCAGGACTTCTACTGACTTTTTGGATACTTCACAGTTAACTAACTCTTGTGGAATCATAGTAGGGGTGGCTGAGGATTCACAACTGCCTTAATTGCTTGTTTGTTTTTGCTTTTGGCCGCATCCCAGGACTGTTATCTGGGTTAGAGAAATTTGACTCTTTTTAAAAGTCCATGCTGTCAAAATTGTTTTGGATAAACTATTTTCAGGTCTTCTGGGCTTGTGTGTTTGAATTTGCATTCCTCACTTACTGGGGGCCATTAATGATGAGCCTGGCATAACACTATGTTTGACAAATAAATAAAGAAACAAAAGTTTGTACAGAGCTGAAGAAGCTTCATTGATGAGAAGCAAAAGCTAAGTTTCTTAGATGAGAAGTGAAACATCTTCAAAGAAAAAACAGAAAGTCCATTTGCCTCTTGAAAAAGCATCTTTGGGACTTACATTCTACTGTATACTTATATGAGTGTTCAAGGAAGTGAGGAGAAAATCTTATTTTTGTTCTCCCTTCTCTTCTCTTCCCTTTCCTTCCTCCCTCCCTCCCTTCTTGCCTCATGATCTTCTGCAGGAAATTGATATAGTTATTCCAGATTACAGATAGTCTTTGGTTTACAACCATTCATTTAGAGACCATTTGAAATTACAGCAGCATTGAAAAACATGACATGGTCAGTCTTCCTCAAGTGATCAAAATTTGGGTAGTTGGCAACCAACAGGAACGTGTCATGCTCCAGGAAAATCTTCCCAACAAAGTCAATGGGGAAAACCAGATTCACTTAATTATCACCTGATCATGGTTGTTAAGTGAATCACAGTAGTTGTTAAGTGAAACAACCATGATAAAAAAGGTCATAAAATTGGATGTCTAGAGCTTAGCAATGGAAAATCTGGTCTCAATTGCTGTCATAAATAAAAAATTACTTGTATTTTGCTATCATTCCATGTGGACTACCACACACAGATTACAAAATAATTTATAACAATAAGAGTTAGACTTATTTACTGATTCATAGTGCTTTACAACATTCTATAAGAGGTTTACAAAGTCAGTATATTGCGCCCCTTTTACTTATCTTGGAAGGATGGAAGGCTGTATCAATCTAGAGGCAGTCAGAATCAAACTTCTGGCAGTCAACAAAATTGGCCTACAATACTGTATTGTAACGATAATGCCACCATGGCTCTTTTAATTTCATTCATTCACTCACTCACTCACTCACTCACTCACTCACTCACTCACTCACTCAAGTTCTATAGCTATTCATCTCAGTCAGTGACTGTGGACACTTTAGAATTCAAAATTATAATTTTTCCAACTTAAAGTACTGGTCGAGGAGGGAAATTGTGTTGAGACTGTCCTAGATAATTTCTTCTTTTCAGAAAGGCAAAGAAGACTCACTCTCTTACACCAAATGCGTCACTGTGAATCAAAGCAGGATGTTTTAAAGGCCAAATATCTAGTGCTCCCCAGGACCTACAATTCAGAATCCAGGGTAGTCCCCATGGCAATTCCTTTGCTTTAACCAACTCAGCCAGTAGGCAAAATAACATTTTCAATAATTGATTTAGTACTAGTTCTATACCTTTGCTTGTGTTCTTCCTCTCTCTCTCTCCTTTACTTCATTTAAATCAATTGTTCAAGGGTTGGGGGGGGTTGTCTTTGTAACTCTCTCTAACTTATAAATGTTTTTAGATGGGGAATATGTTAGGTATACTTAGAATATTCAAAAACACAGCTTCTAGAAATTAAAAGGTTTCATGGACAGACATCCTCAGCCAATCACAAATTACCATTAAAAGAACAAGAAGCAATTTTCCAAGTGCTCACCTGCTTTCCAACCGGACATATTTTAAGTGAATCTTGTACTTTTCATGTTACACATATCTCCTCATTTCTTTCACTGGATTACTAAGGGTAAAAAATATCCATGAATTAGAAAAAAGTTTCTTTTGATATATTCTATGTGCAACAATGCTACAAAGAGTTTGGTTAATTAGTGGTGTTTCCAACAGAGAATTTTAATCTTTCTTCTGTTTTGTAGCAAGTCTCTATGTAGCAGTGATGCTCAGTGAAGTATATTATGCTTCTCCACAATGCCATCAAATATTATACAAACTAATGTGTTACCCTTAATAGTAAAACTCCTATGGCATTTTTCAATAATGATATTTGTATCAATGTGTGTGTTTTCCCCTCTATTTCTATATTTTTGGTTTTGGTTTGTATCTCTATAAGAATGAGTATCTCTTTCTATATATGGTGTGTGTGGGGGGGGTTATGTGTTTGAAGAGTGTGTGTGCATGTTTAAGCTATAAAGGACACCTTCTGAAAAATTCTGGCCTTGCAAGTTAAACTAGTTTAATTAACTGAAAAGAGCCTATTATTATTGATAGGACCACCAGTGTATCCAACTCTGAATTTATTTGTTTGTTTGTTTGTTTGTTTAGTTAGTTAGTTAGTTAGTTAGTTAGTTAGTTAGTTAGTTAGTTAGTTAGTTAGTTAGTTAGTTAGTTATATGCCACCCCTCTCCAGGGACTCAGGGAGGCTTACAACCTATAAAAAGAGCAATACAATACAAATCCTTAATCCAATTAATATAAACCCACTTATCTAATCCAAAATCCCCATTATATTAAAAATCAATCATTCTCATTCAACAACAACATACATATCATTTGTGAGCCAGGGGGCTAATGGCCCCAAGTCTGGTGGCATACATAAGTCTTTATACTCTTACGAAAGGTGAGGAGGGTGGGGGCAGTATCTCTGGGGGGAGCTGATTCCAGAGGGCCGAGGCCCCCACAGAGATGGCTCTTCCCCTAGGTCCTGCCAAGTGACACTGTTTAGTTGACAGGATCTGGAGAAGGCCGACTCTGTGGGACCTAACCGGTCACTGGGACTCAAGTAATACAAGTAATCTGGTCAAATGCAATGTAGGGCTTTATAGGTCATAACCAACACTTTGAATTATGTCTGGAAACCAATTGACAGTCAATGCAGTTTGTGGAGTGCTGGAGAAACATGGGCATACCTGGGAAGGCTGCATTTTCCATGATTTGTAATTTCTGAACACTCTTCAAAGGTAGCCCCTTGTAGAGAGCATTGCAATAGTGGAACCTGGAGGTGATAAGGGCATGAGAGACTGTGAGTAGAGACTCCCTGTCCAAATAGAGCCATAACTGGTGCACCAGGTGAACCTGGATAAATGCCTCCCTTGCCTCAGCTGAAAGATAATGTTCCAAAGTCAGCTGTGGATTGAGGAGGACGCCAAAGTAGTGGACCCTCTGTGAGAAGGTCAAAATTCCTTTCCCCAAGTAATGGACCTGATAACACCTGGTGAAGTGGACAAGGCATGGGAGTAATGGATGGACAGATGAATCCACAGCCTCTCCATCTTGACGGGGTTGAGTCTGAGACTATTAACACCCATCCCGACCCTAATAGTCTCCAAAACACCAGCACATTACTTCCACTGCTTCATTAAGTTGACACAGAGTGGAGATGTATAGCTGAGTATCATCAGCATACTGATGGTAACCCACCCCGTGTACTTGGATGATCTCACCCAGTGGTTTCATGTAGATATTAAACAGCAGGGGAGAAAGGACTGACCCCTGAGGAACCTCACAAGGAAGGGACCTAGGAGTCGAGCTCTGATCCCCTCCCAATACTGACTGTGACCGACTGGAGAGGTAGGAAATGAACCACCATAAAACAATGCCTCCCACTCCTAGCCCCTCCAGATGGCACAGAAGGATACCATGGTTGATGGTATTGAAAGCCACTGAGAGGTCAAGAAGAGGTCAAGAAGCACCAGGATAGAGGATAAACCTCTATCCTGGGCCCGCCAGGTATTATCCATCAGTGTGACCAAAGCAGTTTCTGTGCTGTAGACGGGCCTCAATCCTGACTGTTGAGGGCCCAGATAATTGGCTTCGCCCAAGGACCATTGCAGCTGGGGTGACACCATCTTCTCAACAACCTTCCCTACAAAGGGAAGGTTGGAGACTGGACAATAATTATTAAATACAGCTGGTTCCAGGGGAGGCTTCTTGAGGAGGGAGTGCACAAATGTCTCCTTGTAGGAAACGACCCCTCCCTCAAAGAAGCATTGACAATCTCCTGGACCCAGCTTCGTGTCACCTCCCTGCTGGCGAAAACCAGCCAGTAGGGACATTAGTCCAACAAACAGTTGGCTAAGCTCACAGCTCCCATGTTTTGTCCACTTCATCAGGTGTTACCAGGTCAAACTCTTCCAACTCAACAGAACTAAGATGAGCCCCGTCACCTCAACTGACTCATTGTCAGCTGTCACTGCATTCCAATTGGAGTCGAGGTTCAGCTTGGCTAGATTTGACAGAAAAGACTATACTATACTATATGTAGTTGAGAGACGAACTGTGGAGTTCTTGAGACCAATTTTTTGTTTTCTTGCAGACATTTTATTACCTGATTAAGCAACATAATCACTGCTAGTGAGGGTAGAATTTGAAATAAATGAGCAATCTTAAAACGGGGGAGGGGGGGAACCCTTTACCTTACAAAGGGTTACCTTACTGTGAATATCTTAGAACAAACTAAATCCAAAGCTCCTAGGGGAAAAAACCACTTTGGAGACATTCAGAAGGCATATCTAAAATATGAAAGCTTTGTATGCAGTGGTAAAATGCCACTTCAAACTCTGTTGGTAACCTGGGATCTTTTTTTCTTAGGGGACATAATATATTCTATTATATTTCTTGCTGTTTTTAGTTCCAAGGTGTTGTGTTGAATTTCTGCCTTTCTTTTCATTGTATTTGTACAGCGGTCTGGCATTTGACATGTCAAAGATGGCATTTGTAGAACTACTAAGCGGATTGGAACTGCATTGTCTACCTGTTTCTACAATTCTACTGATGCTGAGATACTGTCAGGGTTGGCTTCCAACTTACCTCACTGCCGGTTCGCTTCCTTTTGTGCTGTGTGGCCATGCCTTGTGGCCATTTATTTATTTATTTATTATTTATTATTTGGATTTGTATGCCGCCCCTTTCCGAAGACTCGGGGCGGCTCACAACAAGTGAAAAAACAATCCAATACATAATCCAATTAATTAAAATATTAAAAAGTTTAAAACCCCTATACTAACATACACACACATTCACAGTGCAACTAACATGCACACACATTCACAGTGCAAAAAAACCCTGACATTTTTAAAAACTTAAAATGGCAAAACCAAAATGGTCACCACATGTACAGTGGAGGAAGCTAGGCTACTGCACATGCGCAGAATAATTTTTTTAAAAAAATGATTTTTTTTTAAAAAAAGATGGCAGTTCAGTGGCATCATCGTGACATCATGTTTGGGAGAACCAGTCTGAACCAGGAGGAAGCCATCCCTGGATACAGTACTTCAAAGCTGTTATTTGCTTTAATCTATGGGCCCCTTTCAAGGGTCAAATTGGATAAAGGAAAAAAAGCATGCAACTTTACAGGTTTTCTGTATGATCTAAGATCCAAGTAGAGTTAAACCTGGTTAAATTATGTGAAAATAATGTGTTTGAGTTGATTTGGCCGTTAGTCACATGAGCAGCCATACCTTTTTTTTTTTTTTGGTACAGAAATAACTTGCACTTGCATTGTTTCATTTTTTATTGGCTCCCCAATCTAATACTAATACTAATACTGAAACTGATACTGATACTACTACTACTACTACTACTAATAATAATAATATATACGGAGAGTATATATCCCTGCAATTTCTGTACCCAAACACTAATTAGAATCAACAATCTACGGAGAGGGGCGGCATACAAATCTAATAAATAATAATAATAATAATAATAATAATAATAATAATAATAAATAATAATAACCCCATCCCCAACCCTATCCCAACTTTTTCTTAGCTAGCCAATGTTGAAGTCAGTTTGTGAGTGGGATAATACTTTCAAGCTGAGCTTGTGTCCTGTTGACTCCATCCATGCAATTTCCTTGCCAGCATTACAGATATTTATTTATCTACTCTACAAAGATTCCCATCAGTTTACAGTAATAAGGATAGTAAAACAAAATTCAAGCTAGACTATTCAATCCATAAATCCATGCCCCCCCCCCCACAAAAAAGAATAGAATATTGGCCAAGTGTGATTGGACAAACAAGGAATTTGTCTTTGGTGCATATGCTCTCAATGTACATAAAAGAAAATATACATTTGTAAGTACGACACTTAATGACTGTTATAGCAGTCAAATAAGCAATGAGGAAACAATCAATATTAATAAAAAAATCTTAAGGATACAAGCAACAAATTACAGTCATACAGTCATAAGTGGGAGGAAATGGGTGATAGGAATGATGAGAAAAAACTAGTAGTATACACTTGTTTTATGTTGTGTTAAAAATCAATAAAAATATTATTTAAAAAAAGGAAGAAAATCTAGTAGTAATAGTAGTGCAGACTTAGTAAATAGTTTGTGTTGAGTCCTTGTATAAAATAGACCATAGACCTGGAGCAGTTGACAGTTCCTTATTGCAGGTTAAAACAGGTAACAAGTATTAAAAGGAACTAACAGCCACGGCTGGTCTTACCTAGCCGCTTATATATGTATAACCCAGCCTACAAGGTTCAGCTAGCCAATCAACTTACAGCATTATTCCACGCCCCAATTATGGGCAGTTACAAACCCTGATTGTCCTCAGGACACAACAGTTTGACAGTGTTGAGGGAATTATTTGTTTAGCAGAGTGATGGCATTCGGGGAAAAACTGTTCTTGGGTCTAGTTGTCGTGGTGTACAGTGCTCTGTAGTGACGTTTTGAAGGTAGGAGTTGAAACAATTTATATCCAGGTTGCGAGGGGTGAGCAAATATTTTCACAGCCCTCTTTTTGACTCGTGCAGTATACAGGTCCTCAATGGAAGGCAGGTTGGCAGCAATTGTTTTTTCTGCAGTTCGGATCATCCTCTGAAGTCTGTGTCAGTCTTGCTGGGTTGCAGAACCAAACCTGACAGTTATAGAGGTGCAGATGACAGACTCAATGATTCCTCTGTAAAACTGTATCAGCAGCTCCTTGGGCAATTTGAGCTTCCTGACTTGGGACAGAAAGAACATTCTTTCTTGTGCTTTTTTAATGATGTTATTGATGATAGGTGACCATTTTAGGTCTTGAGATATGATAGAACCTAAAAATTTTAAGGTATCTACTGTTGATACTGTGTTGTCTAGTATTGTGAGAGGTAGTAGGATGGGAGTGTTTCTCCTAAAGTCTACCACCATTTCTACAGTTTTGAGTGTGTTCAGTTCTAGATTGTTCTGGTCGCACCATGAGGTTAGTTATTCAACTTCCCATCTGTATGCGGTTTCTTTTTTTTCCTTTTTAAAAAAATCTTTATTAATTTTCACTAAAAAGACAAACAGGACAGACATACATTCAACATATATTTATGTATGCGGTTTCATCATTGTCTCAAATGAGACCAATTACTGTTGTATCATCTGCAAACTTCAATAGTTTAACAGATGGATCATTTGAGATGCAATCATTGGTATATGTAAAGAAGAGAACTGGTGAGAGTACACAGCCGTGGAGGGGCCCTGTGCTAACTGTACAAGTATCTGATGTGATTTTGCCTAGCTTCACCTGATGCTTCCTGTCTGTTAGGAAGCTTGTGATCCACTTACAATGTATTCAGGTACCGTTAGCTGATTTAGTTTAGCTAAAAGAATGTCTGGTATAATGGTGTTGAATGCTGAACTAAAGTCTACAAAGAGGACCCTAGCTTGGTTTTGGGAGATTCAAGATGCTTTAGGATGTAGTGCAGAGCCATATTAATAGCATCATTGGCCGATCTATTTGCTCAGTATGCAAATTACAGGGGATCTAACAGTGGATCTGTGATGGTTTTCAAATGGGACATCACTAGCCTTTCAAAGGTTTACATAACTGCAGATGTTAGAGCACCTGGTCTGTAGTCATTCAGTTCCTTGATAGAGGGCTTCTTTGGCACTGGGATGATAGTTTGAAGCAGGAACATAGACATAGAAAGGAACATAGCAATCTCTAGTGATTTGTTGAATATTTGGGTGGAGATGGGGATCAATTGGTCAGCACAGACTTTTAAGCAAGTAGGAGTTATCTTTTCTGGGCCTGGTGCTTTTTCAAGCTTCTTTCTGTGAAATAGATCTTGCACTTCCTTTTCTGTGATAACCTTGGGTTGTGAATTCAATGGAATGGGTTCAGTTGTAGGAGGTTTGGCTGTGGTTGGTGTGTCTGGGATGGAGGTTGTGTAGACAGTTAGCTGTAGTTTCTTTTCAAACCTGCAGTAGAACACATTCAGGTTATCTACCAGTTGCTGATTTCCTTCAGCTTGAGAAGGTGGTTTGCTGTAATCAGTGATGTTTTGGAGAGTTTTCCACATGTTTGCTGGTTCATTTGTTGAGAACTGATTCTTTAGCTTGTCAGAGTAGTTTCTTTTTGCTGCTCTATTATAGCATTCTCTATTATAAACTATTATAGCATTCTCCTGGTAGAGTTGTTTACAATTTTCCTTGTAGGCAACAACAACATTGGAATTCCAATTCAAGTATTAATTGGTTGACTTTGCTTAGCTTCCCAAATCAGCAAAACCTAGCTAGTTTTGGTCACCAAGGAGCTAATAACTGTATTTGCTTTCAAATGGAAATGGATATAGTCCCCCTTCAGATCCCCACACATCTTCCCATTCACAATTAAGATGAAAGCAAATATCACATTTCAAGAAGGATTGCAAGATATATTTATAAAGAAAAATAACTGGAGATATATATAAACAAGTACAGATTTATGTCCCACTACTTCTTCATGTATCACATACAAAGGTGTGGAGCATATCTGCAACTCTGATAGACTTGATTTATGAACAAACATATAGGAAAGAAATACTGTATGACTTGCATATGACATGACTGAAATCTGGCTATAAAATGCAAACTTAACTAAGGAAGGTTTATATGAATGGCTCACTAGAGGGATTGTACATGAAAGATACATAAAAGCACCTGGTGTTTCTTTTTTGACTTGAAATGCCTTGATTGAAAATAATATGCAAATCAATTTAAAACTTTTTATTTTTCAAAAGGAAATAAAATAACACATACTAAAATACCAGAAAAGGGGGGGGGGGGTAAGTGATCTAGTACAAACCAGCTTTGTGGCACCCTCTAGATGTCTGAGTTTATTTTGTTCATAATTCCCAACTGTGATAGCTGAGAATTTGAAGAAATGTACTATGACAAATCTGCAAAGTTTACCAGGTAAGAGTAGTATTAATGGAAGAGAGTGATATAAAACACCTTAAAATGTCCTGTGGAAAGTAAGTGTAGGGAAACAGCAGACAGAGATGAAGAGTGGAGTTAATATATCATCAGCTTGGAGTCATTGCATTCCCACAAATGCTCCAAGTCCTATCCCTCTTAAATTATGTGGACCTTTATCAAGCATCAATTTAGTGTTGAACTTCAGTTGACCAGATTCTTGTGTGCAGGCTTGAATATATGTTCTATGTTTTAAACTTATGGTCCTGATTCTTTGTGCCTTACAGTGAGTCAGGGAATACTCAAAACCTTTTAGACATGTGTGCATCTCATGTTGCATGTATAAAATGGTGTGGAATTTGATACATTTTGTCTGAGCGACCCTTTTGATCACCTTCTTTGAGAGGGATCTTGGAGTCTTAGTGGACACTGAATCAACAATGTGCAGTGGCGGCCCAAAAAGCCAATGCAATCCTAAATTGCATTAAAAGAGTGATACAAAACCCCTCTTGTATCTACAAGATCAAGTGAGGTACTAATATCACTCTATAAAGCCACATCTAGTGTACTGTATCCACCTCGAAAGGAGCCTCGGTGGTGCAGTGGTTAGAGTGGTTAGAGTGCAGTACTGCAAGCTACTTCTGCTGATCACTGACTGCCAGCAGTTTGACAGATCGAATCTCAGTAGGCTCAAGGTTGATTCAGCCTTCCATCCTTCCAAGGTTGGTAAAATGAAGACCCAGATTGATGGGGGCAATATGTTTACTCTCTGTAAACTGCTTAGAGAAGACTGTAAAGCATTATGGTGGTATATAAGTCTAAATGCTATTGCTATTGCTATTTTGGTCACCACACTATAAAAAGATATTGAGACTCTAAGAAAGAATGCAGAGAAGAACAACCAAGATTATTAGGGGACTAGAGGCTAAAACATACAATGAATGGTTGCAGGAACTGGGCGTGGCTAGTATAGTGAAGAAAAGGACAGGATTTCAATATTTGAAGGGCTGCCACAAAAAGGAGGGGGTCAAGCTATTTTGCAAAGTACCTGAAGGCCAGACAAGGAATAATGGATGGAAACTGAGCAAGAAGAGGTTCAACCTGGAAATAAGGGTCTATTTTCTGACAGTGAGAACAATAAATCAAGCTTGCCTTCAGAAATTGTGGGAGCTTCATCACTAGAAGCTTTCAAGAAGAGACGACTACCATCTGTCAAAAATGGTATAGTGTCTGCTAGGTGGGGGTGGGTGGGGTTAGACTAGATGATCTACAAGGTCCCTTCTAACTCTGTTAATCTATATCTGTATGTCATTGAATGGTGGAAGAAAGTGATGTTTTCTGTTTCACAACACTTTGAAATTATCTATTGTGAAGCAGCTTTTAGAAGGCAATTGTATTAGTTTTTCATACTAAAAACAATGAGAAGTCTTGTGGCTCCATAAAGCCTAAGCAATGTATTGCTTCATGAACTCTTGAAAATCACACATATTGGAATATAATGCTTTGAAAGCCTTCCTGAAGACTCAAAAAGTATTGGAATGTTATGTTGCAACTGGTAATACAGTGATCCCCCGATTATCGCGAGGGTTCCGTTCCAAGACCCCTCGCGATAATCGATTTTTCGGGATGTAGTGGTGCGGAAGTAAAAACACCATCTGCGCATGCGCGCCCCTTTTTCCATGGCCGCACCTGCGCAGATGGTGGAGTTTGCGTGTGGGTGGCGGGGAAGACCCAGGGAAGGTTCCTTCGGCCGCCCAACAGCTGATCTGCTCCGCAGCGCGGCAGCAGCGAGGAGCCGAAGATGGGGTTTCCCCGTTGCCCAGGCAAAGGGGAAACCCCAAGATCGCTTGCCGCTTGCCCATTCACCCGCCCGCCCAGCTGCTCGCTTGCCCGTTCACCCGCCCGCCCGGCTGCTCGCTTCCCCTAAAACTTTAACCTTAGACTGCCTACCGTTGACCTCACCCCATTCCTAAGAGGTCTGTAAAGGGCATGCATAAGCACATCAATGTGCCTACCATACCTGTCCTAATGTCCCCATGTTTTAGTAAAATATCATGTACTCATAACCATACTTGTACACCTTATATATTCACAATCATGTTTATATTTTCTCTGTAACCATATACCCACTTGATAAAATAAATAAATAAATAAAAAGTTTGAGGAAGTCACAGGTTATGCATAGGAGTAAGAAGGGAATTATTACTGGTATATGGTTTTTAATAGATTTTATGATAATCACCTACAGTCAGGGCCACCATCAGGAATTTTGGGGCCCCATACAGCCTAAGTGTCTGGGGCCCCCCTGCCATTTTAAAACTATTTTAAGTCACCAAGCCACTCCATCCCCCGGGGATCATTTCCCGCTTCACGCCAAGCGAGGCGGTCCCATAGGCCAGTGTTTCCCAACCTTGGCAACTTGAAGATATCTGGACTTTAACTCCCAGAATTCCCCAGCCAGCGAATGCTGGCTGGGGAATTCTGGGAGTTGAAGTCCAGATATCTTCAAGTTGTCAAGGTTGGGAAGCACTGCCATAGGCTATTTCAGGAACTGGGTTAAGCCGATTGTGTGGACTCGTCCAGGAGAAAGAAAGAAGCGGGAGTGACAATGGAAAGAAAGATCCTCCTGGCATCGGTCAGGCGGAGCGAGGCTTATTTACGGCTCCTTGGCACTTTTCCCTTCTTGTTGACAAAAAACCATGTGCTTTCTAGAGAGGGGAGAGGGGAGGGGGATCCCATACCCGGCAGCCACCGGCGAGGAGCTGGAAAGGATGAGGGGGGAGAAAAAGCAGGGTACCAGCAGTCAGGCGGGTGTCTTGAGCGGGCACTCCCATCTGGAAGGAAGGGAAGAAAGGCGAGGGCGAGCTAGGAAGGAAGGAAGGAAGGAAGGAAGGAAGGAAGGAAGGAAGGGTAAAAGGGGCGAGCAAGAGAGGAATGGGTGAATGAATGGACGGAGGGTGGGAAGGAAGGAAGGAAAGGGAAGGGACAGGAACAGAGGAAGGGTGCAAAGGAAGCAAGGAAAGGTGAAAGGGGAGAGTAAGAGAGGAAGGAGTGAAAGAAGGGAGTGAGGGAGGAAAGAAGGGAGGAAGGAGAAGGAAAGCAAGAAATGGAGGGAGGGAAGGAAGGAAAGAAAGGGGGAAGGGACAGGAAGAGAGGAAGGAAGCAAGGAAACTTATGAAAGGGGAGAGTAAGAGAGGAAGGACTAAAGGAAGGGAGGGAGGGAAGAAGGTAGGAAAGAGAAAGAAAAGAAGAAATAGAGGAAGGGAAGGTAAAAGAGAGAAAGAAAAAGAGCAAGAGAGAAAGAAAAAGAACAAGAAAGAAAGCAAGAAAGAGAATGAAAGAGAAATAAAAATAGAGAGGGGAAATGAAAGAAATGGAAGGAGGGAAGGAAGGAGGGAAAGCAAGAGAAAGAAAGAAAGAAAGAAAGAGAAGGAAAAAAAGAATGAAAGAGAAAGAGAGAGAGAAAGAGAGAAAGAAAGAAAAAGAAACGAAAGAAAGAAAGAAAGAAAGAAGGAAAGAAAGAAAGAAAGAAAGAGAAAAGAAAGAGAATGAAAGAGAAATAAAAATAGAGAGGGGGAATGAAAGCAATGGAAGGAGGGAAGGAAGGAGAGAAAGCAAGAGAAAGAAAGCAAGAGAAAGAAAAAAAGAATGAAAGAGCAAGAGAGCAAGAGAGAAAGAAGAGAAATGAAAGAAATGGAAGGAGGGAAGGAAGGAGAGAAAGCAAGAGAAAGAAAGAAAGCAAGAGAAAGAAAAAAGAATGAAAGAGCAAGAGAGCAAGAGAGAAAGAAAGAAAGAAAAAGAAAGAAAAGAAAGAAAGAAGGAAAGAAAGAAAGAGAAAAGAAAGAAAGAGAATGAATGAGAAATAAAAATAGAGAGGGGGAATGAAAGAAATGGAAGGAGGGAAGGAAGGAGAGGTTCACTGAGCGGATGCATGAAAAGAGGGACCTTGCCTCCCCCTCGCACCTCGCCCTTCCCACCCGGCCGGCCGCGCACACTTACCTGCTCCCAGCGCCAGCAGCAGAAAGGTGAGCGAGTAAGCTAGCGCCCGCCCAAAAGAAGCCATTGGCTCCGGGCGGCGGGCAGTGTTCACGGCCCCCCCCGAATCCCCAGCCCAGCACCTCTGGAGGCCGAAAGGCGCTGCTCTCTTGCCCTCGCAATCCTTGGGGGACACACGCCGGCGGAGAAGCCGGCCAGGCTCAGTCCTCTCCCGGCTTCCCCAGCAGCGCGGCTTGGCTTCCGTAGGGCCAAGTCACCCCCGCGCTTTCTTCCGCGGCTGCGATCGGGGCTCCCTGCCTGTCTGCCGGCCTCCCTGCCTTCTTTCCTCGCGGGGGTGGGAAGAAGGTGCGGGCCGCGGTCAGAGAAGCTCCGCAGAGGCGAAGTTTGGCGAGGTGTCTCTGGTCCTTTTGCTTTCCTTGGCACGCTTTTCCCCATTGCAATCTGGGTTGGGGAGTTTTTGGCGGGCGCCGAGGCCCCCCCATTTTCCAAATTGCCCGTGCCCGTGACGCCACTCCCAGTAGTACCGCCCTATTGGCGGCCCTGCCTACAGTTGCTTGTCTGAGATAGGTGCCTATGGAAATTGAATAAATGAATGAATCAATGATTATAGATATTTATATTATCATTTCCTTTTTTCAGTTTAACATTACTCTAAATTGGCAATTGCCTTTCTAAAATGTAGCAATTTTTTGATAGGTGAGACACAGAAACCAGCAGCCCATTCAAGTACAAAGGCTTTTAAAGTGCTACTTTTATGGCACTTTAAACTCAACCAACTCCCGAAGGTTCGAGTAATTGCCATAGTAATGCACCAAAAATAATTAAAAGGAGAATAATTAGTTAGATTTAAAAAGACGTCTCATCAGAGAATGATGGAAATGATGACCAAATTAAATTAGTTTTATGCAGCATTCAACTAGAAGGGCAGATGATTTATAATCTGAAATTACATTAGTTAATTGCAAAGTTCTAGTATGCTCTGATTCAGTCAAGGGTTTGGAGATCAGGACTGATCTTTGATGTGTGTGTGAGATAGGGAGGGGAGGGAAAGAGAGAGAGAGAGAGAGAATATGGCAGAGAGATAGATTCATCTTCCTTATGTTGATTCCCCCCCCCCCCATAACAAACTTCACAGTGATGTTGATTAGCTCCCATTTAGTTAGATTCTCAAAGTTTGACTTGAAAGGAGCAATCAAAGGGACAATGCTGCTTTGGATTTAATGGGAAGAAAAATAACATTAAAAACGTATTCCTTTGGGGAGGTGTTATGAAAAATGTGGTTGGTTTTAGCATTCCACTCCTACTACTACCCCACATACAACCGAGCAAACATTCTGTATTCCTTTTTCACTCCAAATTGCATCCAATAATTAAAAGAACTGACAAAAATGCTGTTAAAAAGATTCTGTATGAGCTGGAGTTCATCAAAAGGTAATTTGCACACAACAGGGATATTTCAATTTATATCTATGTGAGAAAAACAAGTAGGAAGAAAATGAGTTTCTACACCCATCCTCTCCCAGCTTCAGGCGGTATGTGTTAATTACAATGTATTTATAAAAGCAAGGAGAAAAATATGCATTGGGCAATAGCTACTTCTTAAATGGAGTAAGTTTATAGAAGCAGAGTGGAATGAACGCAAACTTCACAACCCGGAAGGTTTTAATTTAAATTCTAGGCAATCTATCTAAAGATGGAAGAACGTCTTTTATGCATTTTACCAGCACTTACAAATGTGTGGAGCATCTCAGAAATGAGCTAGTATTGACATATTCTTGTTCTATAGTGATGAATGTCCAAGACCCATTTCTTTGAAACTCCTTGCTTGAGCCATGGTGGCGCAGTGGTTAGAATGGCACGATTTAAGGTGTTGGTATTGACCTGAAAAGCCTTATGGTTTGGCACCTGTATATTTCAGGAACTCTGTTTCCCATAATGGGATTGTCCAGCTCTTAACCTTTAGAGAAGATGATTTTCTGAAGATATCTATGTGTACCCAAGTAATGTTACTCTCAGGCTGTACAACATATTTCTTCAGAATGTATCCCTCTCTTAATATTTATAAAAACCATAAAAATGCTCATATAAAGGAATTTTAGTTTAATTTACTTGTTTTAGATCAGTTGCTGTGTACTTACCTGATCTGAAAAATGAGATATAAATTTAAACAAAGATAAGTAATGAAATTCTATATCAACCATGAGATTCTATTGAAGGTAACATTCCTGCTGGTGGCTGTCAAAGATAATGAAAAGTTAGGAAAAAGTTAGCAACTCTGATCTCCAGTTGAGATTTGCTTTCATCTTTAAAGTTAAAAAAGCAACAATACTGAAATCTGATAAATTTGACAGTTTTTTCTCATTGTTTTTTAAAATCCATTTATTTCTATTCCATTTATGAAAAAAGTGTGAATTTTGCTCAATCTTTTTTTAAATGGTTAAAAATAGTGAGCCACTACAACTGAAATCTTTGAGACCCAGCATCCAGTGATATGCATAACATCCATTGGAAATTTTTTCTTATGCAATATTAAACAATTTCCTAAAGCCACATTTGTAAGCTTAATGAAGTAAAATAATGGCGTAAAGGTTATAACAAACAATGCCGGCACTAGCAATTCTTAGACACACAGAAGCATTATGTAAATTTTGAGCAGATCTTGCCAATGCTCAAGGCTGACAAAATATCACTCTATAGTTCATTGACTCAGAAAAATGGGGAAAGAGGGCTTAGAATCTGTGTTTCTGTATTTTTCATTAGGCTGGCTTACTTGCTGCTAATATATTTCTTCTCTGTCTGGAATAAAGCAACTTTTCTACCCATATCATGTCTTTGAAATGTTGACTAGTAAACAAATTGCCGAATATAGAGTTCAGTGCCTGGAACATTGAGATTTATGGCTGTGCATGGTTTGAAGACTGATGGATATCTACCTAAAAGCCTGTCCAAAGCCTGAAACAATGCCACCTAATTTGTTCTCTTTTGTGCCTGTCTTAGTGTCATAATTCACAACTTATATTTCTAGAAGCCTTTTGGCATGGTTCTCTATGCTGACAAAATTGGTTAGGAAAACTGAGAAGTCTGTTTAAAATCATTGGAAAGATACAGTGCAGAACATGCTGATAAGATAAAACACTTGTACTGAAATAAAGACAATAATATATAAATAATACTAAGAGTAAAATGCTATTGAATGCCCAGAGTCTTGTAAAAGTTTATGGACATTCTCAGTCATCCAAGTTATAGTTGTCACAAAGGTGCTTTTTCAAAAGACAACTGGACTTTGTTTTTCCTTGAAGATATTTTTCTTCTCATTCAAGAAGCTTCTTCAGTTCTGATGAAGAAGCTGCTTAAATGAAAAGTGAAATATATTCAAAGAAAAACAAAATTTAGTTGCCTTTTGAAAAAGCACTTTTGGACCAATGTCTTGTATAATGCCATTCTCATAAACTAATTTAAAGTATCTAATAAAATATATTACCTCTTCTGTTGCTGTCTTTTTTCATTTATTTTCCTCTTCAAAAATCATACTAATGCTGCCACCATTCATTTTTGAATGAGGGCATGGTTCTTGCAGTTCTACCTGCTGCTCTCACAAAAAGCTGTTTCTCAGCAGTGGAAATCGAAAATTTCAATACCATCTGGCATGTTTGAGTCATATGGATTTCTCTTTAACCTGTGAAAATTAGTCAGTAAAAATGCTAAATTGCAACATCTATTCACTGAAGCTCTCTAAAGGAAACCTGAGCCAATCCAAATGTTCCGAGAGAGAATCATTTGACAACATGGTTTTGGATTTGAAGATATCTTCCCTTGATTTGGAGAAGTAGATAATTACACTGATCACTCACAAATATATACCTCTTGGCTGAGGTGATGGGGAGTATCATTACTTTGAAAGTATACTGATTATCTGAGCACATTTCAATTAGATTTTTGAAGAGAATTAGAACTAAGCATAAATGGACCTTCAATATTCTCCATTGAATCTCTGATTAGGGAAATTAGGTGAACGATTTTTCCAAATTACTTCAAGGGAAGGGTGATTTTTAAAGACAATTTTACAAGGGCAGGATTTTTCTTTAGAGGTAAATAGTAGCTAGAGAAAATGACCAATTGGGGAAAGCTTCCTCATCTTTCTCATTGATTTACTTTTCCTCATTTGAGGGGTTCTTACTATGAGTGTGGTGTTTCGGGGGGAGTTTGGAGTTGGGTTTTTTTGGTTTACCTGTTGCTACATGCTGATTCAATATTGACCTGAACAGTACAAGTGTAACAATTAGCATGTAGCAACAGCTAAACCAACCCCCACACACCCAAACACCCTCCCCAAAACCCCAACTCATAGTAAGAACCCCTCAAATGAGGAAAAGCAAATCAATCACAAGTTTCAGACCTGTAAAAGTCAATATTGACCTGAACAGTACAAGTGTAACAATCAGCATGTAGCATCAGGTAAACAACAACAAAAAACCTCCACACTCATAGTAAGAACTAGTGTTGGGTGAATCGAACTTGCAAAGTTTGGGTTTGTGCCGAACTTTGCAGTGTTCTGCATGCCAAACCCAAACCCAAAATTTTTAAAAAGTTCGGGTAAAGTTCGGGTTTGATGTTCGCTCGAACACCGCAAAATGCCGCCACCCGGGAGGAGAGTGGGAAATCCCGTCATGGGATTTCCCACCTCCTTTTGCTTGCAGTGCTGCAAGCAAAAGGATGTGGGGAATCCCACAAAGGGATTCTGGCAGCGGGGCTTTGATGTCACGGAGACTCCTTCCTCCCCGTTTTGGCCAGCCAGGAAGTAGTCTCCGTGATGTCAAAGCCCTGCCCCCTGAATCCCATAGTGGGATTCCCCACGTACTTTTGCTTGCAGCGCCACTGCAGCCGCTGCAGCATCCTTTTCTGTAAAAATAAAAGAAAGAAAAAGAAGGTGTTTATTTTTACAGAAAAGGACGCTGCAGCGGCTTGCTGCTGCTCGGGTTTGGGTTTGGGTTTGGGTTCGGCGAACTCACCCATACTTCATTGGGTTCGCCCAACACTAATGAGAACCCCTCAAATGAGGAAAAGTAAATCAATCACAAGTTTCAGACCTGTAAAAGTCAATTAATCACAAGTTTCAGACCTGTAAAACTCTTTGGGTCAAATAGACTCGAAACAATACATGTGTATAATTACCTTTTTTCTAAAAAATAAAAATAAAAATTAATTTTTAATTTCATTTTTCATTTGTTTATGATCAAGCATGTTCACATATAGTTTACTATTGCAATAGATATTTTAAAAAAACCACTTACAGTAACTAAAATCAACATTTTTTTAGTCTGGGTCAAATAGACCTGGGAACAGAATAAGTGTATAGCTGTACCAGTAAGCATAATTTTCAAAAAATCCTTCAGTACCAGCACACTTCCTAAACTATGATCGAAAGCAATGGTCATCCCCATCTCCAAAAAAAAGACCCCTCTCTTGTCGATAACTACAGACCAATATCACTATGCTTTGTCCCATGCAAAGTCATGGAATCAATTATAAACAAATCAATTACTCTCCATCTAGAAACTAATAATTTGCTCTCTAACAAACAATTTGGATTCAGAAAAAAAATCCTGTAACCTGCAGCTCCTCCACTGCAAAAATATATGGACTACTCATCTTGATCAAGGGAAATCTATAGACACAATTTATATCAACTTCTGCAAAGTCTTTGATTCAGTGGTTCATGATAAACTACTCCTAAAACCCAAATCCTATGGCATCTCAGGACCACTCCACAGCTGGATTACAGCATTTCTGTCAAACAGACAACAAGTGGTCAAAATAGGAAGCACCATATCCATCCCCGTCCCTGTTAAAAGCGGTGTTCCCCAAGGTAGTGTACTGGGATCAACGCTCTTCATTCTCTACATCAATGACCTTTGTGATTACATCACAAGCAACTGTGTCCTTTTCGCCGACGATGTAAAACTCTTCAACACCACCGATAAAACAACTACTCTCCAAAAAGACCTTGATGCTGTTTCTGAGTGGTCTAACACATTGCAACTCCGAATCTAAACCAGCAAATGTTCCATCCTACACATTGGGGAAAAGAATCTGAACTCCAAATACGAACGGAATAATCAAATTATCACAGAAAACCCCCACTCGGTTAAAGACCTCAGTAAAGACATAAGTGCCAAAGCCCACTGTAACAACATAGCCAAGAAGGCTTCAAGAGTTGTAAACCTAATCCTACGTAGCTTCTGCTCTGGCAATCTTTCATTACTCACCAGAGCTTACAAAACTTTCGCCAGACCCATCCTTGAATACAGCTCATCTGTTTGGAACCCATATCACATCTCAGACATTAAAACCCTTGAAAATGTTCAAAGATACTTCACAAGAAGAGCCCCTCACTCCTCCACTCGAAACAGAATACCCTACGAGACTAGACTTTCAGCCCTGGGTCTAGAAAGCTTAGAACTAAGATGCCTTAAATATGATCTAAGTATTGCCCACAAAAATGCTGCAACGTCCTGCCTGTTGGTGACTACTTCAGCTTCAACCACAACAACACAAGAGCTCACAACAGATTTAAACTTAATAACTCCAAACTTGACTGTAAAAAATACGACTTCAGTAACTGAGTTGTCAAAGCGTGGAACCCATTGCCGGACTCTGTAGTGTCATCCCCAAACCCCCAACACTTTACCCTTAGACTATCCACGGTTGACCTCTCCAGATTCCTAAGAGGTCAGTAAGGGGTGTGCATAAGTGCACTAGAGTGCCTTCCGTTCCCTTTACTATTGCTCTCCTATATCTCCTATACCATTCTTCTTTCCTATATTTATTCCATTCTTTCACTGATATATTTATTCTCCTATTTATTCTCTTCTATTCTTTTTTAGATATATTTTACTATGAGTATATCCTCTATAACCTTCATTATATATTTACTATATGTATACCCAATATCTTATTGTGCAATTGACAAAATCAACCAATCAATCAATAAATAAGAACAGCAGGGTTAATGTGTTTCGTGTGTCTCGAGGAAGATGGAGGTGGCAAAAGGGGGCACTATCAGGAGCTGGAGGGAAGTCCTCTTCACAGAGCCTTGGGCTCCTGCAGCTTCTCTGTTGGAGAAGCTGCAGGAGCCCAAGGCTCCTGTTCTCTTCTCTGCGCGGCAGTTAAAAATGTTGTGCGGCAGTTCAGGGTCATGTGCGCGGCTGTGCAGCCATGCAGCTAAGAGGGAACAGTTGACCCTTCCATCGTTCTGATATAATTGTTCTATCCTATTTATCCCCCTGCCCTTCAGCTCACCTATAACCTTATTTAGATTTGTTTCACTTTCTCTATTTATTACATACAACATTGATAACTTTGATTTATTTAATCCTAATTTCCCCTGCCATTTTTTTCCAAATTTCTAAGGTCTCTTTCAAAGGGCCTATTCATTTATCTGTTGCTTTTATTCAACCTTATAAATATTAACACTTTATTCCTTATCCCATTAATATCTTTTCAATCTTTCAATCAACACATCTCTATATGATACCAAACTAGGACTACCTTATCTTCCATCTTTTTCATTTGCTATTAACCACTATTTTTACTCTTGGTCTTTTATCTTCTTCTACCAAATAGTTTAATCTTATGTCCCATTCCCTTAATTTTGCCCCTGGTAGAACACCTGGCGATACCTGAAACAGATACATCATGTTAGGAATAATAATAATTTTTAATGCCCTTATCTTTGCCATTCTTCTTAGTCCTTTCTCTTTTCAACTCTTCATCTGTTTTATCATTTTCCTCCACATCTGTCTCTAATTAACCCCCACTATTTCTCCCAGATTCTTTAATAACCACACTCCCAAATATTTCATTTTTTTAGTCCCAGCTTCAATCCATACTTCTTCCTAATTTCTATCTGCTCTCTTGGACCTGTATTTAGACACATAATCTCTAATTTTACCATATTAACTGATAAGTCTGATTGCTGTTTAAACTCTTGTAATATAATCTTTATTCCTTTAATCATTTCTATCAGACTCTGAGTCAATATAATTGCATTGTGTGCAAATAAAATTAATTTTCTAATTCTTCAATTTTATATCCTTCCCAATTATTATCCTATCTTATTTCATTGGCTAACATCTCCATTGCTATTACAAATAACATTGGAGATAATGGGCAGTTTAGTACCATTTTGAATTTTAACACATTGCATTCTTTATCCATTCACTCTTATATACAGTATGCTGTATTCTTGCTATATATTCCTTATATAGGATTATAAAAGGAGGAGCCTATTAATGCAATGGCACATAGAGCTGCCAAAAGGCAGGAATGGTTCCTTAGGGGGAGGTCTCCTAAGGAGTAAGGCATGGTTCTAATTGGCCACTCCCCTAGCCTATTTAAGGGATGACAATGAAGGAGCCAATTTTCAGGAAACAACTTCATTCAAATGCCTTCATGTCTTGACTCCAGAAATGTCTGATCGGCTCTTGTTGTCTATCTTGCCATTTTTACTGCAAATTGCTTTTGGACATTTTGCCAACCACCATAAGATTTCTGTTATCTACAAGACTGTTTACTCAGAATTGAATTATTATTTCATGGACTTATGCTGGCTTTTTGAAAAGTCACACATCTCTTATTCTTTCTCCAGCCTATCTGGGTGGAATAAAATGCTGAAAGATGCCAACAATCATGACTGACTTCTGTTTATATATTTTGTTGCTGAGTGACAAGACTGATTGTGTGAATTCATTCCACAGTGAATGAATTCATTCAAGTATCTTTCATAGAACAGAAGCTTTCACAAAACCAGGTGACTGTTGTTCCCAGAGTCTAACATTGTTTTAATTTATTTCTTTAGAAGTGAAGCCAAGCCAGTTTCTCATTACTGTCTACAGTTTTATGGGGTTACAGAATACACGCCTTTATCAATTGGTTGAGAACAAAGACAAATATTCTAAAGCAATAGTCAGAACGTCATAATAGGAAAGCACAAAGCTGGGAGAGTTTCACTTTGTAGAGATTATTTTGATTTATCTTCCCTTAATTACTTTATTTATTTAAAGGAATTATTAGTAAGGGGAGAAAAAGAATCCTGCATTATTTTCTAATAGTTTTCACCAAATTTGCAAAATGATTTGCTTCTGATATTTTGAATGAAGTAGAACAGAATTTGGTGCAATTATTGTGAGTGGCTTTAACTATAAGATGGAGAATGGACAAGGGAGGAGTGTGGTTGCCTTCTTTTTTATTACATAATTCTGTTCCTGATAATTTAAAGCTTTCCTGGTTCCTCTTATTCACATTTGTTTCCAAGTGAACTCCTGCTCCTTCCCAGACAAGGAAATGTGGAAAACTAGGGTGATTTTAGAATAATGGAAAGATGTGTCCCAGAAAATATCAACAATTGAGGTTTCAAAGCAGCATTATTAAATCACTTTTTTGGAATATTTGGCCCAAACAAATGGACTACCAAACAGAATTAAGAGCAGGAAAAACCAAAATAATAATTAAATATCAGGCCACACTATTAATAAAATGAGCTTCTTTTCTCTAAATCATATCTCTCTCTCTCTCCATCCATCCATCCATCCATCCATCCCTCTATCTATCATCATTGGATGTTTTTAAGAAGAGACTGAACAGCCACTTGTATGAAATAGTATAAGATCTTCTGCAATGTCAGAAAAGGCAAGCACAGCTACACACTTCTACATATTAATGATTCATCTGTGGATGTAGTGATAGCATTATGTTTCTGGATGTGCAGCTAATAAGTGGGATAGTTTGGTCACTCAACAGTGAGACACTAGTAAAGTAGGCTCAGAAGCACCTACATTTTCTGTGTCTCATGAGAAAAAAAAATCACCTTCCTATCCCATCCTTAACACTTTCTATAGAGGGACAATCAAGAGCATCCTGTCATATTACATTACTGTCTGGTTTGGAAGCATTACTGCTTCAGTTAGAAAGGCAGTGCAGAGTGGTGAGGATGGCAGAAAAGAGCAATGACAGTTCACTTTCTTCTATCTAGGACAGGGTATATAATAGTTGCTTGAGCAGAATCTGCAGGATTATCTTGGATGATATGCATCCTCTTCACAACCTGTTTTCCTTATTACCTTCTGGGAGGGGGCTTTGTGGTATCCAAAGCAGAATTCAGTCACAGTTTTATTCCATATAGCATCAACTGTGCGAAGTCTCAAATCTCCTCTGTCCCCTTCATATTCAAAATGGACAATGATTAATTATATGTATATGTATCTGTAGGTATATATTTATGTATGCATATAGCATGTGTATATGTGTATATATATACATATGCTATAGGTATGGTGGGAGACATGGGGTGGGACGCTCTCATGGAACTAGAGCTCGCTGCCTGAAAGCAATCCGTTGTTCCGGCCCCATGAGCTCAGCCTGGGGTACTGGTGACAAACAAAATCCAGACCCTGGGCTCAGGCTGCTGCTGCTCAATGCCATGTCGGTGGTAAATAAAACTCCTCTCATCCATGATTTTCTCTTGGATGAAGAGGCCAAGCTGGCATGTTTGACTGAGACCTGACTCGGACCAGAGGGAGGAGTTCCTCTCTCTGAAATGTGTCCAGCTGGGTTTCAGGTGTGGCACTAGCCACAACTCCAGGGAAGGGGTGGGGAGGAGTGGCTATTATAGCCAAAAGGACCATCAGCCTACACAGTCTCGCTGTTTCTGAGATAGTGGGTTATGAGTTCCCTCCTTATGAAATTGGACCTAGGGGTTCAGGTGGGCTTGTTGCACATGTACCTGCCTCCCAGCTGCATGTCATTAGCCCTGCCTGCACTACTCAAGGAGGTAGCCAGATTGGCAGTGGAGTTCCGCAGACTTATTGTCTTGGGAGACTTTAATCTACTGTCACTTGATGAATCCTCTGGGCTAGTGCAGGAGTTCATGGCCACCATGACAACCATGGACCTGAACCAACTAGTTCAGCGCCTAACTCACGAAGGGAGACACACTCCCGATAGGGTATTCCTCTCAGAGCAGTTGAGTAATGATCTGGAATTAAGGGGCTTAGATATCTTGCCTTTATCATGGTCAGATCATTTTCTGCTGTGGCTTGTTTTTAAGGCTCCAATCCTCCTCCGCAGGGAGGCAGAACCAATTAGGAGGTTCTGCCCCAGTGCCTGATGGACCCGGAGGGCTTTCAGAGGGTACTTGGGGTTTTGCCAGATTCACTTGTACACAGTTTGGTGGAGTCCCTTGCTGTGGCCTGGAATACGGCAGTGACAGGGGCTCTTGACCAGATTGCACCTTTGTGACCTCTCTGGCAGTAGACCCTGGAGATCTCCTTGGTTGACTGAGGAACTCCAGGGGATGAAACGCCAGAAGAGACATATAGAGGAGCACTGGAGAAAAGTAAATAGGAATCCGACTGAACACTGCTAAGTGCTTATGTTAAGACTTACTAGTGGTGCTCAGGGTGACAAGATGCGCATATCATGCCACCCTGATTGCATCTGCAGAATCTCACCCAACTACCTTGTTTAGGGTGACTCACTCGCTCCTTAACAGGGGGGGGGGGCAGGCTTTCATGAACCCTTGCAGGGTAGTACTGAGGACTGTTTTTCACAAATAAAATCGCTCAGATCCGGACAGACCTTGACTCCAATCGCAGGGCCGCCATCAGGAATTTTGGGGCCCCATAAAGCCTAAGTGCCTGAGCCCCCCCCCCATTTTAAAACTACTGCCCCCCAAATCCCGTGCCATGCGACCATGGCCACACACCCTGGGCAAGCCCTCCCCCGGCCCTCTGAGGTCAAACACAGCCCTGATGTGGCCGTCAATGAAATTGAGTTTGACACCCCTGGCCTAGAGGCTAAATCCTATGAACAAGGGCTAAGAGAACGAGTATGTTTAGCTCAACAAATAGAAAACTGAGGGGGAATAGAATAGTAGTTTCCCAATCCTTAAAGGGCTGCCACAGAGCAGATGGCATCTATTTATTCTCCATGCCTCCTGAAGGTAGTACAAGAAGCAATGGGCGAAACCTCACCAAGAAGAAATACAATCTGGAAATAAGAAAAAAACTTGGGACTGGGCGGCATATAAATAAGTAAGTAAGTAAGTAAGTAAGTAAGTAAGTAAGTAAGTAAGTAAGTAAGTAAGTAAGTAAGTAAATAAATAAACCCCTTCTTTTTTATTAAAAGAAATTAATAATTTTAAAAAACCCAAAATCCATTACTATTAAAACTAAAACAACCAGCAAAACTATTAATAAAAACAGGTGAGGGCTGGTTTTTTTTCTCTGTTATTATTTAAGTGCTTTTACCATATGCTTTAAATCCAGAGTCACTTCTCTCTCTGTTTCTCTCTCTTTCCTGTCATTCTCTGCCTCAATCATTTTCTCATTTCTCTTTTTTCTCCCCTTTTTTCTATCATTTATCTCTCTCTCTTCCTTCCACTCCTCTCTCTCTTTCTTCCTCTCACTCTCTTCCTTCCTCTCTCATCTCTCTCTCTTTCTTTCTTTCTTTCTCTCTCTTTCTCTCTCTTGCTTTCTTCCTCTCTCTCACTCTCTTCCTTCCTCTCTCATCTCTTTCTTTCTTTCCCTCTCTCTTTATCTTGCTTTCTTCCTCTCTCTCACTCTCTTCCTTCCTCTCTCATCTCTTTTTTTCTTTCCCCCTTTCTCTTTCTCTATCTTGCTTTCTTCCTTTCTCTCACTCTTCCTTCCTCTCTCATCTCTTTCTTTCTTTCTTCCTTTTTCTCTCTCTTTCTCTATCTTGCTTTCTTCCTCTCTCTCTTCCTTCCTCTCTCATCTTTCTCTCTCTCTTTCTTTCTTTCTCTCTCTTTCCCTTCTCTCCTTTTTTCCTTATCTTTGTCTTCCTTCTCTCCTTCCCTCTATCTTTCTCTCTCCCAGTCTCCTCTCTTTCTCTCCCACTCTCCCTCTTTATCTTTCTCTCTCTCCCTTCTCTCCTCCATCTTTCTCTACTTTCTCTCTCCCCCTCTCATTCTCTCCCCCTCTCTTTCTTTCTCTCTCCTCTCTTCCTCTTTAGGTTTATCTTTCTCTTTCTCCCCCTTTCTATATCTTTCCCTTTTTGTCTTTCTCCCTCCTCCTTCTCTCCTTCTCTTCCTCTATCTTTCTCTCACTCTTTCTTTGTCTAAAAAAAAAGACACAACAAAATCCCCACATTGAAAACATCTGGGAGTTGCGGGGAGCGCACTCCTCCCTCCAAGACAGCCCCCCCCCCCGATTCCTGCGCCTTCCAGTCTCCTGGATACTTGGCGCTGACTTGGGGAAGGGAGAAAGCTAATTGCTAATAATGGAGAGAAAAGAACCCCCCCCCCCAAGCAGGAGTGGCCCGGCATATGGTGAGTGAGCAGCCTCCGACAGGAGCTCATCTTAGTCCTGTTGTGTGGGAGGAGTTTGACCTGGTAGCACCTGAAGAAGTGGACAAGGCCATGGGAACTGTGAGCTCCGCATCTGTTTGTTGGATCCATGTCCCTCCTGGCTGGTTTCGGCCAGCAGGGAGGTGACACAGAGCTGGGTCCAGGAGATAGTCAATGCTTCTTTAAGGGAGGGGTCATTACCAGCTCCCTACAAGGAGGCACTTGTGCACCCCCTCCTCAAGAAGCCTTCCCTGGACCCAGCTGTATTCAATAACTATCATCCAGTCTCCAACCTTCCTTTTATGGGGAAGGTTGTTGAGAAGGTGGTGTCACTCCAGCTCCAATGGTCCTTGGACAAAACTGATTATCTGAACCCTCAACAGTCAAGATTCAGGCCCAGCTACAGCTCAGAAATTGCTTTGGTCACACTGATGGATGATCTCTGGCGAGCCTGGGATAGGGGTTTATCCTCTATTCTGGTGCTCCTCGACCTCTCAGAAGCCTTCAATACCATCAACCATGGTATCCTTCTGCGCCGGCTGAAGGGATTGGGAATGGGAGGCATCATTTTATGGTGGTTCTCCTCCTACCTTTCTGGTTGGTCGGGTCGGTGTTAGCAGGGGGTCAGAGGTCGACACCTAGGTCTTTATGGGGTTCCTCAGGGGTCAGTCCTCTTCCCCCTGCTGTTTAATAGCTACATGAAATCACTGGGTGAGATCATCTGTGGGCATGGGTGAGTTACCATCAGTATGCTGATGACATTCAGCTATACATCTCCAACCCATGTCCATTCAGTGAAGCATTGGAAGTATGATATGCTGGTGTCTGGAGGCTGTTAGGGTCTGAATGGGTGCTAACAGGCTCAAGCTCAACCTCGACAAGACAGAGTGGCTATGGGTTCCTGCACCCAAGGACACTTCCACCTGTGTTTCCATCAATCATGGGAGAACTCTTGACCTCCTCAGAGAGGGTCCACAATTTGGACGTCCTCCTCGATCCACAGCTGTGGCAAGGGGGGCATTTGCCCAGGTTCACCTGGTGCACCAGTTGCCTTGGACAGGGAGTCTCTACTCACAGTCACTCATGCCCTTATCACCTCAAGGTTCGTCTACTGCAATGCTCTCTACATGGGGCTACCTTTGAAGAGTGTTTAGAAACTGCAAATTGTGCAGAACGCAGCCTAGGGATGCCCATGTTTCTCCAACACTCCGCGGACTGCACTGGCTGCTAATTGGTTTTCAGACACAATTCAAAATGTTGGTTATGACCTATAAAGCCCTACATGGCATTGGACTAGAATACTTGCGGGACCGCCTTCTGCCTCATGAGTCCCAGCGACCGGTTAGGCCCCACAGAGTCGGCCTTCCCCAGGTCCCATCAACTAGACAATGTCATTTGGCAGGACCTAGGGGAAGAACCTTCTTTGTGAGGGCCCCGGTCCTCTGGAACCAGCTTCCCCCAGAGATTCATACTGCCTCCACCCTCCTTGCCTTCCATAAGAGTCTTAAGACTCACTTATGTCACCAGGCTTGGGGTGATTAGATCTTACCCCCTGGCTGACAAAATGTTATGTATGGTTGCTGTTCAAATGGGAATGATTGAATTTTTAATATAGCTAATGATTTTAGAGTAGTTTATTTAATTTTACTTAATTGGATTTAGTGTATTGCATTGTACTGTTCTTTTTTATATGTTTTAAGCCATCCTGAATCTCCGGAGAGAGCCGACATATAAATCCAATAATAAATAATAAATAAATAATAAATATGTTTTGATAGATATATATTTTCTCTTGAGACCAGGCAAGATAATTTCATTTTTAATGGTGGGTCAATGTATTCACAGCAAAAAATAACAATAAAGTTCTCATACCTCATGTCATCTCATCATCTCATTTTCTCTTAAGCAGGGGATTGGATTAGAAGTCTTCAAAGACCCTTCAAGCTCTATTCAAATTGATAGCTTTCTAAAAGAGCAGTATGATGTCCAATATTTGTACATATACATCAATAGTGATACAGGACAAGGACCCAATTTTCTAAGTTCAGCTATTTGATTAAATCTCTGAATGAAGTTGAGAACCAAATCTTATTTGATTTATGATTTTAGAATAGTAAATATAATAATAATTTAATAATAATAATTTATTAGACTTGTATGCCGCCCCTCTCCGTAGACTCGGAGATATACAGACTATACTTATATTATACATTTTAGAAGGGCCCCCAAGAAACCAAGTGCTGCAATCAAGTATAATGAAGTATTCCATTGGTTGATTGTTCTCACTGTCAGAAAAAATCTCCTTATTTCTAGGTTGATATACATATTATACAGATTAACAGAGTTGGAAGGGACTTTGCAGGTCATCTAGGCCAGTGTTTTTCAACCAATGAGCTACGGCACACTTCCCCCCAGAGATCAGAATTGCCCCCACTCTCCTCGCCTTTTGTAAGCTCCTTAAAACCCACCTCTGTTGTCAGGCATGGGGGAACTGAGATATGCCCTTCCCCCTAGGGCTATACAATTTATGCCTGGTATGTTTGTGTGTATGTTTGGTTTTTTTAATTAGGTTTTTTTAAAAAAAATTATTTTAAATATTAGATTTGTTATATGCTGTTTCACTATTGTTGTTAGCCGCCCCGAGTCTGCAGAGAGGGGCAGCATACAAATAAATAAACAAACAAACAAACAAATAAATAAATAAAAATAAATAAAAAAATAAAAAAATAGTGTGACGCGAGACATGGTCAGGTGTGCCACAAAGAAGGAAGCTCAGCTTCCGGTCTCGCAACATTTTACTGAGGGCGCGAAGAGCAAAAAGTTGCGAGACCGGAAGCTGAGCTTCCTTCTTCACGCCTTCCAAGTTTTTATGGCAGCTGCAGCACCCCACCCGGCTGGAGCTTCCCTGGTGGCGGCGGCAGGTGAGCTTTGGGGCCCGGCAGGAGGGTGCCGGGAGCGGGAGCAAGAGGGTGCCGGCAGCAGCGGCACTGGGCAGTAGCCGTGGGGCGGCAGCTGCGAGCGGGAGCTCCAGGGCAGAGGCACCGACGGCAGCGACTGGACATGTTGCTGGACACCATACATACTGGCGCTGCAGTGGGCACGGGCGTGGGGCTGGCACTGGCCCGCTGGCTGGACGGGGATGGATGTGCCAGCCCTGCACCCATGCCCAGCACAGCACAGCATGTACGGTGTCCAGCAACACGTCCAGCAGCTGCTGTCGGTGCCTCCACCCTGGAGCTCCCGCTCACAGCCGACCGCCCTGCCACCGTCCTATGGCTACTGCCTGATGCCGCTGTTGCCGGTGTGGTGTATGAGAGAGCAAGAGAGAGAGAGAAAGAGAGCAAGACACATTGAGAGGGAGAGAGAAAGAGAGAGAGAAAGAGAGAGGGAGAGAGAGAAAGAGAGCAAGCAAGAGAGAGAAAGAAAGAAAGAGAGAGAGAGAGAGAGAGAGAAAGAAAACAAGAGAGAGAGAGAGAAAGCAAGAGAGAAAGAAAGCAAGAGAGAAAGTGAGAGAGAGAATGAGAGAGAAAGAAAGCGAGAAAGAGAGAGAAAGCAAGTGAGAGAGAGAAAAAGCGAGAGAGAGAAAATGAGGGGAAGGGAGGGAGAGAGAGAGAAATGAGAGCAAAAAGGGGAGGAAAAAGAGAAATGAGAAAATGATTTTTGTTGATGTTGTGCCCCAGGATTTTGTAAATGTAAAAAATGTGCCATGGCTCAAAAAAGGTTGAAAATCACTGATCTAGGCAATCCCCTGTCCAAGCAGGAGACCCTACATCTGCCTTTACCTAGGATCAAACTCACAACCTCCTGATTGTGAGGCAAGAGCTTCACCTCTAGGCTACAGCTGAATCTCTCCTTGATTAGTTTTCAACCATTATTTCTTGTCTGGCCTTTGGGTTCTTTGAAAAATAGACCCCTTCCTCTCTGTGGCAGCCCTCAAATATTGGAATACTGCTATTAAGTCTCCCCTGGTCCTTCTCTTCAGTAGACAAGCCCTGACTAGTTCCTGCAACCGTTCATTGTATGTTTTAATCTCCAGTCCCAAAATCATTTTGGTTAATTTTCTTTGCACTCTTTCTAGAGTTTCAACATTTTTTTTGTAATAGTTTTTATTAAATTTCCTTTTTTAAAACAAATACATATATATATATATAAGACCTACAACACAAAATTACAACAACAACAACAAACAATTCAAAATAATATGTAAACTTATAGTTTAAGAGGAGGAAAAATAAACCATTCTCTATTGCAATTATCCATATCTATACAATGAAATTTATATAAAATATCTTCATTTTCTAGCTTGAATATTTGGTGTCCTTTTACTTGTCTTGGTTATTGCTATCTTATCTATAAATCAACTATTTTTCTACCGCCTTATGTTAAATCTTTATTAAATATTTAGTATCCTACAAATACTTACTTTGTACATATATTGCATTGATATATAATAAATTTAATTGTATTATTCAAGAATACCTTTTTTAAAATGTTGAATCATTATATATATCAAAATTTAAATTTCAACATCTTTTTTATAGTATGGTGAACAATACTGGATACAGTTTTCTAGGTGTTGTCTTATCATCCGGGATTTGATCCTGGATGAGGAGGCCGACCTGGCATGTGTGACCGAAACCTGGCTGGGCCCAGCCGGGTTTCGGGTATGGCATCAGGCCCGACCCCAGGGAAGGTGGGAGGAGTGGCTATTATAGCCAGGGAGAGCCTTTGCCTGCGTAGACTCGTTGCTCCAGAGATTGCGGGTTGCGAGTCGCTCCTGGTGAAGTTGGACTTAGGGATTCAGGTGGGCTTGTTACTCCCAACTGCGTGTCAACAGCCCTGCTTGTGCTGCTCGAGGAGGTAGCCGGGCTGGCGGTAGGGTTCCCCAGACTTATTGTCTTGGGGGACTTTAACCTACCGTCACTGGGTGAAACCTCTGGGCTAGCGCAGGAGTTCATGGCCACCATGACAGCCATGGACCTGACTCAAGTAGTATAGGGTCCGACTCATGAGGGGGGGCACACACCAGACATGGTATTCCTCTCTGAGCAATTGAGTAATGGTCTGAGACTAAGGGGCTTAGAAGCGTTGCCTTTGTCATGGTCAGACCAATTTTCTATTGCGGCTTGACTTCCTGGCTCCAATCCTTCCCCGCAGGGAGGCGGAACCTGCCCCAGATGCCTGATGGACCAAGAGGGCTTTCAGAGGGCACTTGGGGTTATTCCAGATGCACTCGTCCACAGTTCGGCAGAGTCTCTTGCTGAGACCTGGAACAAGGCTGCAGCAGAGGCTCTTGACCAGATTGCGCCGTTGCGACCACTCCATGGCACTAGATCCTGTAGAGCTCCATGGTTCAACGAGGAGCTCTGGGTGTTGAAACGCCAGAAGAGACGTCTAGAGAAGCGATGGAGGAAGAATAAGTCCGAATCCAATCGAACACTTGTAAGAGCTCATATTAATACTTACAAAGTGGGGCACAAGGCGGCTAGATGTGCGTATCATGCCGCCTTGATTGCTTCAGCAGAATCTCACCCGGCTGCTCTGTTTAGGGTGATCAGCTCCCCTCTTAACCAGGGGGGGGGAGTTGGGGAGCCCTTGCAGAGTAGTGCCGAGGACTTTAATACATTTTTCACTGATAAAGTCGCTCGGATTCGGCTGGACCTCGACTCCGATTGGATAACAGAGTCGACTGACAATGAGTCAGTCGAGGTGACTGGGGCCCATACCTGTCCACCTGTCTGCGAGGAGTTTGATCTGGTGACACCTGATGAAGTGGACAAGGCCATTGCAGCTGTGAGTTCCACCACCTGTTTACTGGATCCATGTTCCTCCTGGCTGGTCTCGGCCATCAGGGAGGTGACACAGAGCTGGATCCAGGAGATTTTCAACGCTTCTTTGGGGAGGGGGTCCTTTCCGGCTCTGTACAAGGAGGCACTTGTACACCCCCTCCTCAAGAAGCCTTCCCTGGACCCAGACGTACTCAATAACTATTGTCCAGTCTCCAACCTTCCTTTATAGGGAAGGTTGTTGAGAAGGTGGTGGCGCTCCAGCTCCAGCGGTCCTTGTAAGAAGCCGATTATCTAGGCCCTCAACAGTCAGGTTTCAGGCCTGGTTACAGCATGGAAACTGCTTTGGTCACACTGATGGATGATGTCTGGTGGGCCCGGGGCAGGGGTTTATCCTCTGTCCTGGTGCTTCTTGACCTCTCAGCGGCTTTCGATACAATCGACCATGGTATCCTCCTGTGCCGGCTGGAGGGGTTGGGAGTGGGAGGCACTGTTCTTCAGTGGTTCTCCTCCTACCTCTCCGGTAAGTCGGTCGGTGTTAGTAGGGGGTCAGAGGTCAACCTCTAGGTCTCTCCCTTGTGGAGTGCCTCAGGGGTTGGTCCTCTCCCCCCTGCTATTTAATATCTACATGAAACTGCTGGATGAGATCATTCAGGGCCGTGGGGTGAGGTATCATCAGTATTACCCAGTTGTACATCTCCACCCCATGTCCAGTAAACGAAGCAGTGGAAGTGATGTGCTGCTGTCTGGAGGCTGTTGGGGTCTGGATGGGTGTCAACAGATTCAAACTCAACCCTGATAAGACGGAGTGGCTGTTGGTTTTGCCTCCCAAGGACAATCCAATCTGTCCGTCCATCACCCTGGGGGGGGGGGAAATTATTGACCCCCTCAGAGAGGATCTGCAACTTGGGCGTCCTCCTCAATCCACAGCTCACATTAGAGAAACATCTTTCAGCTGTGGCGAGGGGGGCGTTTGCCCAGGTTCGCCTGGTGCACCAGTTGCGGCCCTATTTGGAGCGGGAGTCACTGCTCACAGTCACTCATGCCCTCATCATCTTGAGGTTTGACTACTGTAACGCTCTACATGGGGCTACCTTTGAAGAGTGTTCAGAAACTTCAGATCGTGCAGAATGGGCTTCCATAGGTATGCCCATGTTACACCAACACTCTGCATTGGTTGCCGATCAGTTTCCGGTCACAATTCAAAGTGTTGATTATGACCTATAAAGCCCTTCATGGCACCGGACCAGAATACCTGCGAGACCACCTTCTGCTGCACAAATCCCAGAGGCTGGTTAGGTCCCACCGAGTTGGCCTTCTCTGCGTCCTGTCGACTAAACAATATCGGCTGGTGGGACCCAGGGGAAAAGCTTTCTCTGTGGCGGCCCCAACCCTCTGGAACCAGCTCCCCCCAGAGATTAGGATTGCGCCCACCCTCCTTGCCTTTTGTAAACTTCTTAAAACCCACCTCTGCCATCAGGCATGGGAGAACCGAGACATTTCCCCTTGCCTAAGTAGTTTTATGTATGGTATGTTTATGTGTATGCTTTTTAAATAATAGGGTTTTTAGACTTTTAATGTTAAATTGTTATTTTAGACTTTTAATATTAGATTTGTTATTGTATATTGTTTTATCACTGCTGTGAGCCACCCCGAGTAAGGCTTTATAGAGTGGTTTTAGTACCGCTTGATCTTGATTGTATCCCTCTGTTAATACAATTTAGGATTACATTGGCTTTTGGGGCTGCTGCCGAACACTGTTGGTTCATATTTAATTGGTTTCCCACTAAGACTCCAAGAACCCTCTCATAGTTACTGCTGGTTTTATACTGTCTATATGTGTACTTTCGGTTTTTCTTGCCTAACACTTTTCTCTACATAGACACACAGTTTCAGGACCAGCCATGACAAAACTGCTCTACTGTGGTGCATTTTAATGTATGAAGTACTTGGCATTTCAGCTGCATGTGGTTTGATCAGCTATATCTGCAGCTGGATCCCTGAAAATCACTCCATCGTGATTTTAAATAGATCAGTTATGCTTTCCTCCTTCCTTAATGCCATGTTCAGAAACAGAGAGCAAATTAGATGCCTGTGTTACTAAACATTTCAGCTCAATCAACCCAACTCAGGGCAGCTTCACCTGCTAGTAATTTACAGCCATGAGCAGAATACTGCAAACTAGTTAAGCCCATGATAGACTGATGAGCAAGGAACAGAAGTGAGTATTGATTAGCAGCAGGTGGGTAAAATAAAGGCTGGAGTAGTAGCCTTGGGATAAAATAAAATAGTTAAGCAAAATGATACTTCTTAAGTATTTCTTCTAAAACCTTTATATATACAATAAATCTGAATTTTGGGGGAATGGAGACAGGGGTAATTCTATTTTTTTGTTTCACTACTGGGCCTCCCATTCTCCTCCATGATAGGAAAAGAACAACTTTTGGGCCATTCCTTTTCAGCATCCAATAGCTATTTAGTGGATCTTAACTAAAATTTAAAACAGGAAAGGTTGTTTTCCACCTCTGATTTAGTCCCTAGAGAACCAAGCAATGGATACAGCTGTTTTTGTTTATTCAGAAATCATACTTATAAAAAAACATTTTGCACACTCCCTCGTTTGCAAACCACTCACATAAACACAGATATACACACTCTTTAGATCACAATTTCTGTTTCTGATTTCAAATTAGAAAACCATACTGTGTCTATTAATTCCGGGATTGTACAAACTGTTAGTAATGCTTTTTTGTAGTAGCTGAATTAATTTTAAACCTCTCTCTCTCTCTCTCCCCTCCCCCCTCTCTTATATATCATCTACCAATTTAACAACTGGTTTGCCCAGGGTCAAGTTGACTGTCATGGGAGGTATGGCCCATCTGCATCTTCCAGTTCTGCTGCACATGTGGGATGAGCCACCCGGGGCAAACCAGTTGTTAAATTTTCACCCTTTGCCACAAGGCTGTTTCCAAAGGGGCTCGTCTGTACTTTAATCTCATGCAGTGAAGGGCTACCAATTTTTTTACTACAACACTATGGGCATGGCTTATACAGGATGCCCTGCATTTTCTTTCAACATTTTTCAGTGCAAATCGGATACTCTGGGGTGGAGCTCCATTTTTGCTACCCCACTGTGCACCCTCCCGTCCGGGCAGCAGCCCACTCATGGTCTCATGGCTGTTTTAGCCTTCTGGATACAGCTTCCTTAAGAGGCAAAGATTTCTGACGAATAAGGAAGGTGGTTACCATAGAGACAACCCTGCTAGGGAGATAGAAGAAACAGCAAGAGGACTTCATCTCACTCCATGTGCCCCAATGAAAATAGCAGCTACTTCCCTTCCCCAACATCTTGTCAGCCACATGCCCAGCCACCCATTCATTCCCCCCCTCTCTCTGTCTCTTTCTCTATGTGTGTCATCCAGAGCAGACCTGAGGTGGCCACAAAGAGTAGACCTGCGGTAGTCAACATCAGTGGCAGCTAGGCGTGCTCGGAGAACTATTCAATGAACTTGTGCAGGTGGATGTAGAAGCACATCTGAGCAGTAGATGCAGGCCAGGGAAGAAGCCTCACTCGGATTCAGGAATGGCGGCAGTTCTGGAGATACCTATGGGGGAGGAGGAGGAAGAGGAGGAAGGGTGTTGGGCTGGGTCTATGGAGGGAAGGAGGGCTGCTCCCCTGAAGGTGGCCACCCATGAAGAAGTCTCCCGGTGCTGGTGCCAACAACAGCTCGTGGATCATGGCGCTGCATGGGGACCAAGCCTGAGCCTCTCATTGCAGGAGCCCCAACTGAGAACCTTGTCCTCCTTAGGGCAGAGCCAGCTTTGGATACTAAATTGGCCCTCTGCCAAATAGTCCATCTGAGGCCTCTCTGAGGTGCCTGGACTCATGGTGATGGATGGGGGGTCCTTCAGGCACTTAGCTTGGCTGTCTGTTTAGTTGCTCCAAGATGTAATAGTGCCAAGATGCCAAAATGGCCTCACTGGGTGAGGCAAGGAGTAGCTAGAAGGGGAGAGGTGAGTTGCAAGGCAGGGCTTGGTGTAGTGATTCAGTCGGTTCACCTGAACTAGCTAGGCTGTAAGAATCCGCAGAAGCAGCTGAACCCCACCACTGTATCCAGTAATGGGCAATCAAAAATTTTACTGCCACACTATGGGTGTGGCTTATTTTGTGGGTGTGGCTTAATGGTCATGTGACTGGGTAGGAGTGGCTTGCTGGCCATGTGACCAGGTGGGAGTGTCTTGAACGATCAACATCATTCAAGTGAATTGTTAAGTTCTCAACTTACAACCTTACCAGTGTTTCTCGCTGGGGTGACAATTTGCTTTGCGTTCCCCATGCTCTCCTTCCTGGGTCACTCCCCCCCCCGGCCTCAGGCTGGGTAGCTAGGTGAAAGGGTGCTGTCAGAAGCATAAATGCTGCCAGTGCTGCTTTCACCCATGACTTCTTCTTGCACCTCAGGCAGGAGGTGGCCATGTGAGGCTGGAGGGGAGCTGGGCAGGAAAGAGGGAAGCTCATCTTAGGCCAGGAAGGAGGAAAGAGGAAAAAAGCAAGGAGTGCAGACATAGCAGTAACAGCAGAGAAAAAAAGGAGAGCCGAGCTGAGACCAGTAATCCAGGAAGTGACAGCCGCTGATCAGCTGGAGCTGCACACGTACCTTCATTTCCGCCGGTGGAACTCTCTGTCTCTGTCTATCTGTTTCACTGTCTGTCTCTATCATCTTCTATCATCTATCTATCTATCTACCTACCTATCATCTATCTATCACCATTTCTCTGAAAAAATATGTAGAAAGGAAGAAGATACATTCTTTATCCTTGTTTTGAATTCATTTTAAAGAATCTTTCTTAATATGGAAAACTTTCTCCTAATTCTTCAGAGGACATCTGGGTAGAAGGCAGCTACTTGGAAATAAAAACATAATCTCTCTTTGTTGCCTTTTTCAAATGAGAAAATCTTGCAACCTCTCTTCACATCTTTCACCTTTGCCTCCTAGGCATTGTCATTGTGATGCATGTTCTTGTAATAGACAGGCTTGAAGGTCAAAGAGGAACAGCTTGCAAAGCCATTGCTCACTAGGCATAAGCTTTTCAAGTCCTTTCTCATAACAGATCCGGTGCTCCATTTAATGTTTGATGTAGGTCAGATTCTTTCAGCCTAGCTATCTAATTATGAAATCATGTTTTGATAAAATAATCAAGGTAATTTAATGCTGTAAAATATATTCTACCTAGATTTCACCTGTGAATCTACTTTTAGCCCCAGAAATCTTTGTTGATATACAGTGGTACCTCGAGATACGAGTTTAATTCGTTCCGGACCTGGGCTCTTAAGTCGAGCACCTCTTATCTCAAACGACTTTTCCCCACAGGAATTAATGTAAATAATTTTAATTGGTTCCAGCCCTCAAAAAACTCACAAAGTTACTCTAAATTATGCAGAAAGACATGTTTTTAATGAAGAAATGTACATGTACATATAAATGAATAATGAAGTTTCTTTCACTTAACTTGTAAACTTTCTTAAACTTTTAAATTTACATATGTTCAACTTCTCTGCCACCCAATCCTGTAGGACAGAGGTCCCCAACCCTTTTTGCACCAGGGACTGGCTTTAAGCGATCAAGAGAGGAATGGGTGAATGAATGGACGGAGGGTGGGAAGGAAGGAAGGAAGGAGGGAAGGGACAGGAACAGAGGAAGGAAGCAAGGAAACTTATGAAAGGGGAGAGTAAGAGAGGAATGAGTGAAGGGAGGGAGGGAGGGAAGAAGGTGGGAAGGAGAAAGAAAAGAAGAAATAGAGGAAGGGAAGGTAAAAGAGAGAAAGAAAAAGAGCAAGAAAGAAAGCAAGAAAGCAAGAAAGCAAGAAAGCAAGAAAGCAAGAAAGAAAGAAAGAAAGAAAGAAAGAAAGAAAGAAAGAAAGAAAGAAAGGGGGAAGGGACAGGAACAGAGGAAGGAAGCAAGGAAACTTATGAAAGGGGAGAGTAAGAGAGGAATGAGTGAAAGGAGGGAGGGAGGGAAGAAGGTGGGAAGGAGAAAGAAAAGAAGAAATAGAGGAAGGGAAGGTAAAAGAGAGAAAGAAAAAGAGCAAGAAAGAAAGCTGCAAGCACCCCCCTGAGCCCCCCAGGCCGGCTGCAACCTTTTAAAACACGCGCGCCGCTTCGCAGCTGTCTCCTGAAGCCGAACGTGGAAGTTAGCGTTTGGCTTCAGGAGACAGCTCCTTGGCGCTTGTATCTCGAATTTGGGCTTGTAAGTAGAACAAAAATATCTCTCCCCTCCCAGCTCTTATCTCAAGTTGCTCTTAAGTAGAGCAGCTCTTATGTCGGGGTTCCACTGTACTAGGTTCAGCATAGCTGAGAGGTTTGCTTTCTGGTATGAAAAATCTTCTTACCCTTTCCATAAAAATAACTCAAACACTGGCTGACAAATTGTGGTTTTTCAGAAATGAACATTTACAGAGGCCTTGTCACATGTTCTAGTAGGAATACCCACTTGGACCTGGGTTCATATCTACAACCAAAATAAATGTCATGGTTCCGAACATTGCTCCCAAACAATTCAAGACTCTAAGGCCTTGGGTTTCTCAAAAATCCTGTTCATTGGATACATTATATCAGCACAGTCAAATGTGAAACCAACACTGAATCATTCCCATATTTTTGATATAATTAACTAACAGATACTGTCCAGCCTTTGTGTCACGGGTCATGTTAGCCAAAAAAGCATGTGATGAACTCTGAGCACTCTCTCCTATCATTGCTAGGGCACCAGTTAATTTGGCCTTGGTTCTCAAGAGCCTTATCACTGTTATATCTGGCACATTGGAGGAAAACATTCTACATTCCACAAATCCCCTTCCCACCCATAGGTATGGCAACTAAGAAATCAAGAAAAATATGGCTTAAGCCAGAGTTGTTTTGAGAATTGACAATAAGGTTTTATGACTGATATAGAAAAATGACAAGGCAAATCTCATCCCGCAAGTCACTTAGGAACAGAAAACATTGTGGTACACATTTTCACTCTGACATTTAATCTCTTGTTTGCATGGAACGCCAATGTTGTATGTATCTACATGATACATATTAGAGAAATATTCAAATACTTTATCAGCTCCTCACAATCAATGTAGTATTCTTTTATATTTATGTCTCACTCATTGGCTCTTCCTTTCCAATTGCTTCAGCAGGGCCAAATTATAGATTGCAAAGTCCTCAGGATAATGATCTGTTCTCTTGTAACCAAGAAAGGGAAAAATAGTTTTCCGTTTCCCTCTAGAATAGTAAGATGTATGGGTGGATGTATAGATGAGACAGTATTGAAGGATTTTGTATTTAGCAGTTAAGCTGGGGTTTTTTTTCTCCTATTAGCCTCAGAACTCCTGGGAAATGATTAATAAACCTGGCATTCATACATCCACTCTCATATCCTGTTCTTTTCAATATTGTTGCTTTTTTACAGGATTTATCTTTTAAAGAAAGCTTTTTACTTAGTTTCCAGTTTAATAATTTTCTAGATCTGTTCTGATTAAGTGAGACCTTTAATGACATTTTCATATTTTTTTCTGAGTGACAATTTAGGGTAAAAGTCTATTTGATAGACCACATGCAAAAGAAACAGAACTAATTATGCAGTTTGCAAATGTGACAGCTCTGATGTTGCTGGCATGCAATTCTCTGTGGTTACATTAAAATTATAATGACAGTAGTAATTACATTAATTAGCACTTTTTTCCTCTTGTTTGTTACCAGCAAAGTTTTTGCACATTTGAATGAATAACATCTATCTTTGTGTTTCATGGAAAAGGGTACTGTGACTAAACAGCTGATTTATTTGGAAACATTCATCCACATGTTACACTAGATAATGCAATGGGGTTGGAGCTTAACATCTCATTGTTGTTTCCTTTTTCTTTTATTTAAATGTATAGTATGTAACATTTCATACATTTAGTACAACTGAAAGTTGCTAGCGTACGAAGCATCATTATGAAGAGTCAGGTGGAAGCAACTAAAGCACTATAACAATGATGGCGATTGGCGAACCTAGGGCATGGGTGGCACAGATGGTGTGCGGACTTATATTTGCTGGCACATGAGCCATTGCCCTAGCTCAGCTCAAACGTGTATGTGTGTACCAGCCAACTGATTTTTGGCTCACATAGAGGCTCTGGGAGGGCATTTTTGGCTACCAGAGAGCTTCTAGGGGGATGGGGGAAGGCATTTTTACCTTCTAACAGCTCCAGGGAAGCCTTTGAAGCCTGGGGAGGGCTAAACATGATAGGTCTACTGAACCCATCAGAAGTTGAGAAATGGGCCATTTCTGACCTCCAGAGGGCCTTCAGGGGGTGGGGGAAGCTGTTTTTGCCCTCCCCAGGCAATGAATTAGGGTGTGTGGGCACTCACGCATGTGTGATAGCATGCACACATGCTCTTTTGGCACTCAAAGGAAAAAAGGTTCACTATCACTGCACTATAAGGAAGACATTAGAGGAGACCATAGATGCAATGATCTAATGTTTTCATTAAACATCAGAGCGTTGTTGTGTTTCAGTTGCTTTCATCTCTTGGTGACCTTGTAGATGTCATTTTGCCAGGATTATCTATCAACAACTTCTACTTCTCTACTACTTGTAATTTTATTCTTGTAATAATATCTAGCCAGTATTATCTTTTGCTGCCTTTTTTATTTTTCCAAACATGATTTTTACTTCTCATTTTGTGTCTGAAATACTTAAGCATTAGTAATCATTGTGAATGTTTCATTTCACAGACTGGTATGTCACACACAGATCCACACATACACACAAATTCCTCCAATTCTATTTCTCCAGCAGTTCTAGCTCAAAATGATAGTAATACAGTGGAACCTTAAGATACGAACCTAATTGGTTCCAGGGGGAGGTTCGTAACACGAAAGGTTCGTAAGACGAAACATTGTTTCCCATAGGAAACAATGTAAAATCAATTAATCCGTGCAACAACAAAAAAAAACACGCAAAAAACCGCTGCCGCCCGGCTGTCACCTTTTAAAACAGCCCGGGGGCTGTTTTAAAAGGTGACAGCCGGGCAGGGGGGCTTCCCAGCAGCCTCCCGAACCCGGAAGTTCGGCAAAAGTTCGGGGTTCGGGAGGCTCTGGGCCGCATTCGCCTTCCTCCGCCACCACCAGCATCCAGCTCTTCCTCCGCTTCTCGCTTCTCTACAAAATGACAGCCGGGCGGCGGCCTGGAAGCTGGGATGGGGGCGGAATATGGGAGGAGAGAGGCAGCCTCCATGCTTTTCTTTCGGCGGAGCGAGAAGCAGAGGAGGAGCTGGATGCTGGTGGTGGCGGAGGAAAGCGAATGCGGCTTGGAAGCTGGGAGGGGGGCGGAATATGGGAGGAGAGAGGCAGTCTCCATGCTTTTCTTTCGTCGGAGCGAGAAGCAGAGGAGGAGCTGGATGCTGGTGGTGGCGGAGGAAGGCGAATGCGGCTTGGAAGCTGGGAGGGGGGGCGGAATATGGGAGGAGAGAGGCAGCCTCCATGCTTTTCTTTCGGCGGAGGAGCTAAGTGGCCAAAGACGTTCCGCCCCCCCTCCCAGCCTCCAAGCCACATTCGCCTTCCTCCGCCACCACCAGCATCCAGCTCCTCCTCTGCTTCTCGCTCCGCCGAAAGAAAACCATGGAGACTGCCTCTCTCCTCCCATATTCTGCCCCCCCTCCCAGCTTCCAAGCCGCATTCGCCTTCCTCCGCCACCACCAGCATCCAGCTCCCGGCCAAGCAGCCAGGGAAGCCGAGCCGGGCATGGCGGGGAACATTGGCGCGGGAGGCAGGAGACGGCCGCCGTCACCGCCATACGCGGCTCGGCTTCCCTGGCTGCTGCTCCGGTCGCCCGATCGTCTCCTGCCTCCCGTGCCGATGTTCCTTGCCAAGCCCGGCTCGGCTTCCCTGGCTGCTTGGCCGGGGGGGGGGGGGGCTCGGCCGAAAGGAGCTGGAGACGCAGAGCTGAACACACCCCTTCATCCACAAAGGCCGGCCTTTTTGTCTGGGAGGGAAGATGACGTGCCGGCGGCACAGGGGCGAGGGGCGGGAGGCAAATCACTGCGTCTCCAGCCCCTTTCGGCTGAGCCCCCTCCCTGGCCAAGCAGCCAGGGAAGCCAAACCGGGGTTGGCGGGGAACATCGGCATGGGAGTCAGCTTCTGCCGGACATGGGCAATGGGCGGGACAGAGAAGTGGGGAGAATCAGGAGGCTCCTTTGGCAGCTGGGGGCTGCCTGGCTTTGTTGTTTTGGCTGCAGCGGGTGCCAGGCAGCCTCCAGCCGCCAAAGGAACCTCCTGATTCTTCCCGCTTCTCTGTCCCGCCCATTGCCCGTGTCCGGCAGAAGCTGCTGCCTGATTGCTCTTTGCCGGCAGGATGCAAAGTGCTGGGGTGGGTGGGGGGTGTCCTGACAGCCCCCCCACCCATATGCTTCGCCTCCCGCTGGGCAAGAGCGCTCGGGTGGCAGCTTCTTCTAGATATGGGTGATGGGCGGGACAGAGAAGCGGGGAGAATCAGGAGGTTCCTTTGGCGGCTGGAGGCTGCCTGGCACCTGCTGCAGCCAAAACAACAAAGCCAGGCAGCCCCCAGCTGCCAAAGGAGCCTCCTGATTCTCCCCGCTTCTCTGTCCCGCCCATTGCTCGTATCTAGAAGAAGCTGCCACCCGAGCGCTCTTGCCCGGCGGTAGGCGAAGCATTGGGGTGGGGGGGCTGTCAGGACACCCCCCCACCCCAGCACTTTGCATCCCGCCGGCGAAGAGCAATCAGGCAGCAGCTTCTGCTGGACACGGGCAATGGGCGGGACAGAGAAGCGGGGAGAATCAGGAGGTTCCTTTGGCAGCTGGGGGCTGCCTGGCTTTGTTGTTTTGGCTGCAGCGGGTGCCAGGCAGCCTCCAGCCGCCAAAGGAACCTCCTGATTCTTCCCGCTTCTCTGTCCCGCTCATTGCCCGTGTCCGGCAGAAGCTGCTACCCGATTGCTCTTAGCCGGCGGGATGCAAAGGGGTGGGGTGGGGTGTCCTGACAGCCCCCCCACCCCAATGCTTCGCCTCCCGCCGGGCAAGAGCGCTCGGGTGGCAGCTTCTTCTAGATACAGGCGATGGGTGGGACAGAGGGGTGGGGTTAAGCCCACGTGGCTGGGCTCCGCAACAGAGACCCGGCGGGGAGGAGAGCGGAGCTCACAGGGCTGGGCTCCGCAACAGAGACCGTCGGCCAGCTGGTCGGGCCGGTGAGGAAAGGGGCGGAGCCCACATGGCAGGGCTCCGCGGCGGCTGCCTGCTGGGCTGGTAAGAGGGGGAACGGAGCCCACATGGCTGGGCTCCGCAATGGAGACCGCCGGCCTTCCCAGGCTGCTGGGAAGCCGCCCGGCTGTTTTAAAAGGTGACAGCCGGGCTGGGGGACTTCCCAGCAGCCTCACAAACCCCGAACCCGGAAGTTCGGCAAAAGTTCGGGGTTCGGGAGGCTGCTGCGAAGCTCCCCAGCCCGGCTGTCACCTTTTAAAACAGCCGGGCGGCTTTCCAGGAGCCTTCCAAAGCCGAACGCCAAACCCGAACTTCCGCGTTCGGCGTTCGGAGGCTCCTGGAAAGCCGCCCGGCTGTTTTAAAAGGTGACAGCCAGGCTGGGGAGCTTCGCAGCAGCCTCCCGAACCCCGAACTTTTGCCGAACTTCCGGGTTCGGGGTTCGGGAGGCTGCTGGGAAGTCCCCCAGCCCGGCTGTCACCTTTTAAAACAGCCGGGGGGCTTCCCAGCAGCCTCCCGAACGCCAGTTCGTAACTCGAAAAAAGTTCGTAAGAAGAGGCAAAAATTTTCTGAACCCCCGGTTCGTATCACGAGTTGTTCGTAAGACGAGGGGTTCGTATCTTGAGGTACCACTGTAATTCCAGAACAGTTTCTTTCACATCAAAATAGGTTGCCTTAATTTGCTCATTTTAAAGAAACTGATCAGAGAAAGAATTTTCTGAAAATCCCAAACTTGATTAGAAAGCAACCTAGGCTATTTTTCACAGTGAAAAAAAAGATAAGAGATGGAAATTACTGATTAAAGAGTATAATTCCATAACTGATACAGAATTTCACTATTGCACAAAATAATAGTGGATGCAACGTGTTTTTATGAAGCTGAAACACTCTTTTCCAACTTTAAAAGCATCTAGTCACTAAAATTTTGATTAATCAGAGTTGATTAAGGTATGACAAACTGTACATATTCTTATTGTTGTGCTTTTTTAATTAGCACATACAAGCAGCTATATTTTTAATACTCAATGGCCTAGATTTCTGCCTTATTAACAGACTCAAGATCTATGCCAAAATTTCTCTTTCTCTTTCTCTCTGCTTTGGAAAGCAAAGCTTCTATTTTAAAGGAGAGTAGAGATTGAAACACCACTGCAAATTTAAGACATACTACTGCACATTGTTTCTATGGCAACATTGAACATTATTGCATTCCAAGAGGATTCAGTTGCAGGGAATTCTATTGTGTGTGCCCCTTTAGGAGTTGTACCACTATCCTTGCTGCTACTAGATTTGTGCTATCAAATATAATTAGAAGAGACTGGTGTTGCTTACAGTTCTCAGGATTCTTTATTCTACCATCTTCAGTTGAGCAAGCAGACAAATTGCAGAATCCTGCTTAACAATATGACAACTATTGGTAGAAATCCGGTCTGCTGGTGACAAAATGTTAGGTGATCCAAGATAAAAATGATTTGACTTTTAAAATGAAATATGTGCTGGGCTGTGATATCCATCGTAATTGATTATCATCAACAGGAATAGAAAAGTGACTGGGTGAGGAACATTAAAAAAAAACTTTCTCTGAAAAATAATTTAAAGCAAGAACATCCATATGGGAACAGAGAGTAGAACAGAGGGAAAACATCAATAAATTGAATAGATTACTGATTTTAATAAGTTTGCCTGTGTACCATATTTTTCAGTGTATAAGAAGCACCGGTTTATAAGACGCACCTAGATTTTAGAGGAAAACAAGGAAAAAAGTATTCTGAAATGGTGTAATATTATATTGTTTAATAAAATACCAGGAAATACTGGAAAATTGCTAAACATCAAGTGATCTACACAAATAATCTTGCAATAGCATCACTTAAGCGGTCACATAAATGACATTTTCTGGGTCAACCATGCTGTTGCCTTAATGGATTGCACTGTGATCAGAAGACTAAGGTGGTCTGAATCTAGAGGTTTGGGGAATAGATGTGCTAAATGGACATTTGTATTGAAAGATGTTGAAAGAAAATGAAGAGCGTCCTGCATAAACTACACCCACAGTGTGATAACAAAATTTTTGGTAGCCCTTCACTGAGGAGGAGGTGGGGGGAAGCAAAGGAGCCTTCACTTTGAGGTGGAGAAGAAGTACTAGAGCCTGGGAAAAGGAGCCAGGGCAACTCATCCTGTCGCCTAATCAAGACCGTCCGATCTGGGATGCTTTGAAAAAGAAGCTTCAAGCAAAGTGCTCATGGTCTCCTTAGTGGCTTTCTGAGCAGAGCTGATGACCGCTCAACTTCTGCTGTTGTTTGTGGGTGATAGCAGATTTCCCCATTGGGGTGGAACTTTTCCTCCTGCTCTTTCTCACCATCAGACCTGTTGCTTACCTCAGAGCTTATTGCTTACCTTACCGCCACACCTATTGCTATTTTCTCTTTCTCCTTTCTCCTTCTGGCTTCCACTACTTCTTAATCCTCCAACAAAGATCACAAACGTATCTCTGCAAGCCATCTAAATTCCCTTTCGCCGGCCGGGTTGAGCTTTGCTTTCAATCCCAGATTTTTCCAGCTGTGAGCACCAAGTAGTCCATTTTGGTTCCTCAGGCGCCGCCGATGCTTTACGGGGGAGAGTAAACAGGCAAAAGGGGCAGCTAGTCGCTGTGGTGGCAAACTGGGAGTAGTGCTGGCAGGGACCCCATGAGGAACACCCACCACCGGGCAGGTGAGGCGGGGTGCATGCAGGCAGTGGCCTGCTCTTTGATCTCCCGAGACGCAAGAGAGATGCCTGCAGCGCAGGAGAGCACAGAACAGGCCGCGTGGCCAGAATTGGGGCCACCCGGCCTGCTCCCTGTACCATGTTCCCTGCAGGAGGTGATCCAGGTAAGCAGGGATGAGGGGCGCGGTAGGGGGAGCAGGGAGAACGAGGGTGATGGGAGCGGCAGGGGCTGGCAACTCTTACCTTGTTTTGCAGTGGCAGAAAGCCGCTGCCACAACAGGCATAGGGGGCAGGCAGTGCGAAAGGCAGCTGTGGTTGCAGAGAGCCGCTGCCACAAAAGACATTGCGATAGGCATGGTGGGCTGGCTGGGCAAAAGGCAGCAGGGAGTGTCTGTGACAGGTGTGTGGGGATGAATGGCAGCAGGCATCAGTGAGTGGCCACTTATCTCTTTTTAGCCTATTTCTGGATTTTTCATTTCTGCTCATGCAGAAGCAGAAACCCCCCGGAAATCTCATCTTTGCGTGAGATTCAGCTTCTGCGCATGCACAGAAGCTGAATCCAGCACAGGGCATGTGCATGCAGGGCGCTGGGGCGTACAGGGGGGCCGCGCACACTCCCAGCCCGTTCTGGTAGGGCTGGGAATGGTATCCCGCCCCTGTCTGGAAAGAAGTTGAATGAAAACCAGACGTGTTCTGGAAAACACAGATTTGTCATAAACAGTTCACTGGGAAAAATAAATTAGGTATCAGTTCTATTGAACCAGTACAATCCAGCTGAATCCCACTCGTGTGTGTGTGTGTGTGTGTGTGTGTGTAATCACCAGCAGCTTAAAGAGTGCAGGTCCCAAGAAATCTCATCTCTGATTCCTTCTGCCAATTTAAACTAAAGATTGCAGGGAGGGGAAATACAAGTCCTTTCAAGAGCAAGTGACAAACAAACAAACTAATAAATCTTGACAGATCCTATGGGTTAGGAGGCTCCACAAACAAGATCAAGAATGGAGTAGCATTGACAGTTTTTGCTTTATATTTGAAGAAGGATTAATTCTTGGAGAAAGATCCTGTTGAATTTAAGGCAAGGCTGTGCAAATCTCTACAGAATCCATCACGCTGTCAGGTTACTTAAGCCTATCCAAGAATCCCAACTGAATGAAAAGCCATTTCCCCCTGCTTGGATTCCATTGCAAACTTCAAAAGAATGTCCAATGGCAAAATAAATTGACTTTCCTAGCTTTTCTCAGCAGAAGTTACTTTTTGTCTGGGAAGTATTGAGGCTTCATTACTAGGCCAGTATGCCTTTGGCAGAAGCCCTATTTCTGACCTACCAAGGGTTGGCTAAACTGCAATCGTCTACAACCCTCCATTTTTTTTACCTACACTCGGAAAACTCTTTCACCTACAGTTTAAATATCTGCCTCCCACATTCTACATCACAAAGATGAATAACATATCCAAGAGAAAATTGGGGCCATCACCAACAACTTTTAGGAGAAGCTAATCAGCAAAGAAATGTGTTTCAACAAATATTTACACTCAACTTTATTTAATTAAAAATTAAATAGGTTGGAAAACATGAAATTGTACCAGGTGTTTGCCTTTTTTTTTTTAGGAAGAAAGTCTCTGGAAGGCTGTCTGCTTTATTGCTTGAATTTGTTCATTGTTTATTTGTTTCTATCATTTATCTAACTTAACCAAGTTTCAAGTAAGGTTTTAGTTATGACCATTTTCATAATCTCATAGACGTGATAGAGTCATCAGTCATGGTGGACTGGAGGTTATTTTGGCTGCATTTTCACATCATACTTTACCTGGGTATTGTCTTAACTAATCTGAGGAACAGGGTTATGGAGTGCATTGAAAATTAAATTAATTATAGGGGCATGATTTGTATAACATACAAAATAAAAAATAAAGCTATTGAAGGTAATAAGTAACACATAGTTATATGAATTTAGTTTACCTGGCAGCTAATAGTATTATGAAAATTAAATTATTGGAAAAAAACTATAAACTATTCATTAGTATATGTATTGTCAGTATATGTCACCAAAAATTGTCCAAGGCACTTCAAATTTATGCTGGAAATGTGAACAGGAAGGAATATTTTATCATATTTGATGGATAAAAGTTCTACGTATAACATTTTGTATTTAAATACATATATTCAGAAGATTTTAAAAATTAATGTACAACTGAAAACCAAAGGTTTTCTTTTGGGACTGAAGGAACTTTTATATATATAACAACAGCAACAAAATTTATGTCTGCCAAAGATGGAAAGATCTTTGAGCATAACCCACAATGGAGGAATAGTTGGTGAAGATGACGGAACTTGCTATGATGGCTAAGTTGACTTCTTTGTTTAGAGAAAAGACAATATCTGTGTTTATTGCTAACTGGAAACCCTTCGTGGAATTTTTGCATGAAACAAAACAAAGGTGAATTTAAGAATTTATAGTTTTAATGATTAGTCAAAATAAATAACAGAAAAAAGAGAGCCACATTGTAATTATAGAGCAAGAATTAAACTTGTTGCTGTACTGGTGACTGTTTCAAAGAAGATCAGAAGCAACTTATTTGTACCTTTTTCTTTCTTTTCTATTTTTAATTTTCTTTTTCTCTCTCTATTATTTTCTATTAGCTTGATTTTTCTTGTTAACATATTTAATAAATACATACTTGTACCGCATAGCATAGTAGCCAAATGATCATTCTGAAGCCAACTCTTAAGATGTTTTCCCTGTAGTTACTAAGACTTTCTTTTAGTTACATAGCAGCACTTTTTCTTTTCTTTCTTCTCATCTTCTCTACTCCCTTTTTAAGAAAATGAAAATATATGATATATGCTCTTAAATTGATGTACAATGGAAAAACAAAATGAACTCAATTTAAGACTGGAGGAAAAACAGCAAACTTGAGTTAATAAAACTCTCCATGCCTTTGGCTGACACAATATTTGCCACATTTTTAGCAAATTCTGAGCAGTTAGTTTGCTACTTTGGGGAATAAGCAAAACATGTTCAAAATATCGAGGGAAATACATGTTTTCAAAGCTCCCATCTACACAGAATCACATTTGAGAGAGCCTCCACTTGGAGAAAACTTCTGAAAGCAGAAGGCAACCATCTCTAGGCTCTCAGCTGTATACCCGAGGCCAGCCCTAGGATTAAAGTTTTATTTGTAATTCAAAGCACTGCCTTTCTAAAAAAAAAAAGCCCAGTGGATTCTGGGGAACAAAAATATAATGTCAGTTTGAAGGAGGGGAGAGAAAATAAATTCATGGCAATAAGTTTCTCTGTTGCATTATCTGGTTTTATAGGTAGCAATAACCCAACTATTCAAAAATGTTGGTAGTTGCTGAAGAGGTAGAAGAAAAATAAAGGTTCAAGGGAAATGCAGGGTATTCCAAGAAATGGAAAAGCCCAGTGAAGCACTCTGAATTGTACTGCTAGCCTTGCTTTAATAGAGTAATTAAAGGATGGTCAGAAGGAATAATGGTGATGGAGGATTTCAGGGATTAGTGGATAATAACCCTTGGCCAGGAGTCTGTGCTAAGGAATGAGTCCAATCATCCGTATGCTATCTGGTAGTTGGTAGTTACTGCCTCTACCAGATAATGCTAATCATCTGAACTTCTCATTTTGGTCATCTCCTCTTAGAAAAGAGAAAAACCAACCTTTTAGCTTCTAGTGCCCTTGACAGAGATTGCACATAAATAAAAAGGGACAGAGTTTGCTAAATTGGATTAGTCTGTTCTGTTCTATTCTGCAAAATTGTACTGTATTCTACTCTACTCCACTCTGTTCTGCTGCATCTTACTGCACTGCAGCATGTTGTATTGTATTGTACTGTACTGTACTGTATTGTATCGTATTGCAATGTATTCTACTGTACTGTAGGGTACTCTACTCTACACTACTCTACTCTACCCTACCCTACCCTACTCTACTCTGGCTAAATAATCTGATGATGTCTAGGCCATTGTCCTTTTTATTTCCTGCTCAAATCTGGTAAGAAATCAAGCCCCTATTGTGATTTGACAGTTTGCTAAAAAAACAAACAAACCTTCAGCAAAACCTTTTCTAGACTCTAGGATCTAAAGTTCATAAATAATAAAACAGGAATTATAAGGAATCTACTGATTCTATAGTATTATTGGAATGGATCATGTGTTTAAAGACAGGCTGGTAGCCAAACATGCACAGTCCAAATAATATTTCCAAGATTTCCCCCAGGTGCTCCCATGTTTAGTAATTAAGGAAGCAAGCTCTCAGACCCTAACTTTTCTGGGATGCCACCTGAATTATAAAACAATCTACCCAAGAATGCTTATGTTTTTATATAATTTAAAAATTTGTAGCCTGCTATTCCAAATTGACATTTCCCATGCTTCCATTAAATTTCTCATGCTTCCATGAAGATATTTCAAGTCAGATATATTTTGTAAACTCAAACATTTCTGTTAGCTGTTTCATTTTCTTTTAATAAGTTATATGCAAGTGTGTTTTCTGCATCTTTGCAAAGACTGAGAGGCAATATTATTTTCTCTCAAAGGGTGGCTTAAAGCTTGAATATTTAAAGTCTATTAGTTTTCTTTTAAAAAGTGCTGAATGTTACAGAAAGCTGTTCTTTGGATCTGTTTTCTGTTTCACTTTGCAAAAACTAAACCAAGAAACAAGACAATGGTAGCCTTCCGGCTGCATCACTTCTCCCCCCCCCCCAGCAATGCCTTTGGGAAGGACTGCATCTTCTTAAAATATTATTCCCTGGACTCACTGTGACCCACATTGTACAAGAGAACAGCAGCTATGATGCTACTTCAAGACTTTGCTTAGCAGTTAGTTAAACAATGCAACTAATAGGTGTCATGTCAAAAAGAAGAAATACTCAAGCCAAAAATACAGTGATTTCATTTGTTTTTTTCTTTATTATCACATCTTTATTATTTTTATAAATAACACAAGGCAGCAAACATATTTAACCCTGGTATTCCCCTTGGGTCTAAAAGGACCCGAAATGAAGTTTGAGACCCTGTAAAAAATTTTCCATGCATATCTGAAACTTGAAATTCCATTACTTTTTCTCACTTGAGGGATTCTTTCTAAGGGTGGTGGGGATTTTTTTTTTGGGGGGGGGGGTGTATAGTTTTTGTTGGGCAAAAAAAGTTACCAATGTTACCCTCAGGGTCCTTTTAGACCCGGAGTATAAAAGGGTTGGTTCTAGCTACTGGAATGGTCTTTTTGAATACTTTTTTCACTAGTATGCTAATTTGAACATTTCTGAATACAATGATATGAAAATTGAAATGAAAAAAACTAATGCTTGTTTGTTTATTTTGCTCAGAAAAGCCCGCCCCCCATTTTTGGGAAATTTTGTTCATTTTCATCTAGATTAGGCTGCAAAATCTTACTTTTTTGACTATCTTTGGCATTGAAATACTAATTTGAACATTTCTGAACATAATGATATGAAAATTGAAATGAAAAAATTGATGCTTTGTTTATTTTGCTCAGAAAAGGGTGTCCCCCCCAAGACTGTGTGCACTTGTTTCAATTTATAAATAGAATAGCCTGCCAAATCAAACATTTTTGACCATCTTTGGCACTGGCATACTAATTTGAACATTTCTGAACATAATGAAATGAAAAAAAAATTATGTTTGAACACTTGTAGTCCTCCGGGTCATATGTGACCCAGAGTAAAAAAGGTTGATTCTAGCTACTGGATTGGTTTTTTTGAATACTTTTTTCACTAGTATACTAATTTGAACATTTCTGAACACAATGAAATGAAAATTGAAATGAAAAATATTAATGCTTATTTGTTTATTGTGCTGAGAAATGCCTGCCCCCCTGGCTGTGTGCAATTATTTCAATTTATAGATAGATAGAACCAACCTTTTTATACTTCGGGTCTAAAAGGACCCAGAGGAGCACAAGTGTATAATCTTTGCAAACATCATTTTTTCTCATTTCAATTTTCATTTCATTATGTTCACAATGTTCAAATTAGTATGCCATTGCCAAAGATGGTCAAAAGGTTCTGTTTTTGCAGGCTAATTGAGATAAAAATGAACAAAATTGCACAAAAATGGGTGTGTGTGAGCTTTTATGACCAAAATAAACAAATAAGCATTAAATTTTCCACTTCAATTTTCCTTTCATTGTGTTCAGAAATGTTCAAATTAGTATACTAGTGAAAAAAGTATTTTAAAAAAACATTCCAGTAGCTAGAACCAACCTTTTTATACTCTGGGTCTAAAAGGACCTGGAGGGTAACAAGTATATAGTAAATGGGAGGAGAATACCAGGGTTAAGCTTCCTTCCTCCTCCTATTTTCCTCACAACAACTCTATGTGATGGGTTGGACCAGGGGTGGGCTGCTAGCCGTAATGTTAAATTGGGCTCGCTGTGGTGGCTCATGAGTGCTAGTGGGGCGAGAGCGATTTTGCTTCTGCACCTGTGGAGGTAGCAAAATCGCACACAGAGCCGCAGATGCGCCCGTGTTTTGGCAAGGGTTTTTTTTGCTTCTTTGCATGCTGAAACACAGACGCACCTGTGGCTCTATGCACAATTTTGCTATCTACACAGGTGCAGAAGCAAAATTGTGCTGGCCCCACTAGCACTCATGAGCCACGGCGGCGAGCCCAATTTAGCATTCTGGCTAACAGCCCACCCCAGGGTTGGACTGACAAAGGGTGACTGAACCAAAGTCACCCAGACAGCTTTCATGTCTAAAGCAGGACTAGATCTCACAGTTTCTAGCCTGGTGTATTCATCACTAGAGAAAACTAACTCTATAAAATTACTTTCATCAAAGTTTATAAACTTTACGGAATATTTTTCTCCCTCTCTTCCCACCATACACTATATGCTCAAATGTCATGAACAAATAAAAGCAATTGATAACTAACTTTAATTAAGATTGAACCAGCAGTAATATGAACTGTGAATGGAATGTATGATCATGGATATCTAAAGCAAAATTTTATTGAGATCTTTAATTTCTTCATTGGCTTCTGCAAATTTCTTTTGAACTCCAAAGGAAGCGACATTAATCCTGAAATGGACAAAATGGAAAGTACATGCTTATGGGGAAATGTCCTTGATCTTCGTTTTAAAATTTACTGGTTGAATGGATTCTTTGAGATGTCTATCAATATTCTCAGTTACCCCAAGGTGCTTTTTCAAAAGGCAACTGGACTTTATTTTTTTTCCTTGAAGATATTTTGCTTCTTTTCCAAGAAGCTTCTTCAGTTCTTCAGTTCAGTGCTGAAGAAACTTTTGGATGAGAAGTGAAACTGCTTCAAGAAAAAAACAAAGACTGTCCAGTTGCCTTTTGAAAAAGCATCTTTGGGATTCTTTGAAATGATGCCTTCTAAAATTCCCTAGCTAAAAATGGCAGATTCTTATGTTTAATAAATAGTCACAGCATAGGAAAATATCTTGGTTAAAACACAACAAGAATACCTTGATTTATTTCCTCCCTTATCATTATTTCGCTTTAGGCAAATGCTTCTCTTGCAACATCAAGCCTTTTTCAAGACCAGCATGGGAATGATACTAATTTATTTTACAAAGTAGAATAATAGCTTGGGTTCACACAACGGACATATTCCTAAATTTAGATTCAGATAACTTAATTGCTGTGTTCACATAGCTTGTTATGTTCAATCAACTAACTCTTGTTTTGTTGTAATGAAGTGACCAGGTTCAATTAGCTTGTTAAAACAGTTGCTAGATTACAACAACATATTGACCCAATAAGTACCCAATCTTATTCTAGTTTAGTGCATTATGCAAACTTAGACACAGAATTAGAGCAACTGTCCTCTACACAAAAAACCTAGGATTATAGCATCCAGCAGAAAACTTGAGTTGATGGAATAGCCAATACCCTTCCGCTTAATTCCAGTAATCTTAATATTCTATATTCCCAAACTTTATAAGGTAAAACCATTATATCTGGTCCTGTTGAGTTCCGTGGATAACCTTTTTATGATTTTTAATAATTGTTTATTTTTTCTCTTTAGTCTCTTTAGTTCTCCAGTACTTAGGTCTTTCCCCATATGACTAATTTTCAATCATAAAACACTGGGGTCACTTGAAACAATACTAATTTGTCAAGCAGAGAATGGAAGGTTTACGCATTGCTGAATGGATTGTTTAGCATGAAAAGTATATTTGCAGTCATAATCTATCATTTAACAAACAAACCTTTCAAGAAAAAAATCAATAATTTCAAAGCCAAACAAAACTGTTGGGGGGGGGGGAGGTAATTTCAAGGTCTTGAAGGGAACAGCTGGACTTCTACTGACCTATAATTTCTGATGATCTGCAGTAAGCAGATGTTCTGGGTGTATTTGGCTTCATTCTTGTCTCTACTTAAGCAATTGATCTAGCTGTGAGCTTCAGCTGCAGGCAAGCTTCTAAATATGGGATTAAATCTCTAAAGAGTTTAAATTTATTGCCATGTCTGGCACGAAGTCTGATACTGCCTATCTTCCAGGAACTTAAACTGTCATACATCATCCTTACTGTAGAATTTGATTGGAATAATTTCTCTTAGATGAGGCTCACAAAGTATCTGGTTCAACATAACCCAATAAATTTTATGCTAAGGGTTGGTGTTAACCTGAGTCTATCCAATTCTAATACAAACCTCACTAAACCATACCCATACCCATACTGCGACAAAACTGTTCCAAGGTGCTCTCTCCTACCTATTCAGCTTCTTGGGAAATTCACTGCACTCTATGATCTTCTTGATTTGTGGTTCGACGAAGACACCAGCTTTGATCTTTGCTTCAGACAGCTTAGGGAAAAGATCTTGGGGGTAATTGAAAACTCTCAACTCCTTATCTAGAGCCCTGACAAATTGTTTTATGAGCCCCAACTTGATGTATAGTGGTGGCATCAGCACCTTGCGTGGGTCCACCAGTGGCTCCCAATTTACATTGTTCTTCCCCACAGGGAACTCTGTCTGCTGAGGCCAGTCCCGCCTGTGGTAGTGAGCTTCAGTATCCCGGCTGTCCCAAAGGCAAATAAAGCAAGAATACTTAGTAAAACCACCTTGGAGGCCCATCAGGAATGACACCATTTTGAAATCTCCGATAACTTCCCAGTCATACTCATCATACTTCAAGGCACCTAGCAACATCTTGACACTGGTGTATTTCTCTTTCAGGTGCACCGAGTGAGCTACAGGAAGAGAAGGATACTTGTTCCCATTGTGAAGCAGCACGGCTTTGAGGCTCTTGCATGAGCTATCTATGAAGAGGCGCTACTCATTCGGGTTACAGGTGATACCTATAGCCTCAAATAGACTGGTCACATTGTTGCAGAAGCACAATCTATCTTGATGACTGAAGAAGATGGAAAAAACTTGGTGACGCTTCCTCTGATCTGTGACTTGGACACTTTCATTTAATAAGTTCCATTGCTTGAGCCTTGATGTCAGAAGCTGAGTGTTGGACTTGGTGAGACCAAGGTATCTGATCAGATCGTTGATGTCTTTTTGGTTAGGGTAGTATGGCTTCCGCTCCTCATCTGCATATGAAGAGAAATCGTGATCTTCAATGTCTTCCTCGGTATCTGACCTGCTGCTTTCTTTTGAAGGTGGTGTAGCTCTGTCTGGAGGTGTCGGTACAGGAAGTTCAGGGCAGTGTGGTACTGGGGCAATAGATGAAGGAATGTCAGGATACGTTACAGGTGGTGCATTTTTGCCAGTGCGACGTTTGGAAGGGTCCACCATGCAGAAATAGCAATTTGTTGAGTGATCAGTCGGTTCACACCAAATTCTTGGGATAGCAGAAGGCATGGCTCTCTTCTCTCCCCTGTACCAACCTATAAGCAAACAAAATAAAATTTGGATTGAGAATTTGATTTAGACCTATTTCACACTAATGACTAGTGATATTTACAATATTAACACAGTTAATCTGCTATTTAAGAGAGTAGCATTTATCCACTTACCTTCAAGAGTTTTCTTGCAGTGCTCACATGTGAAATGAAGAGCCCATGGTTTGTCTTGGTCACCAACAGGCATACCGAAGTATGCTTTGTAGGCCTCACACATCTTAGCAGATGCTTCCACAGAGTACTTTTTCACTCTTGTCTTTATAAACAGGCCACATATGTAGCAAAATGCGTCTGCTGGATGTATGCAACCTCTTGATGCCATCTAAATTGACTAAGTTGCTGTGTACTGTAAAGAAAAAGGATGGCTCTCCAAACCTGATAATAGTGGTCTTTATTCCATGCAGTATTAAAGTACAAGAATGTACTGAGGATTCAGCAGAGCAAGATTGATCACCCGGTACCAGAGTAACACACAATACAGTCATACCTCGTCTTACAAACCTAATTGGTTCCAGGGGGAGGTTCGTAAGATGAAAGGTTCGTAAGACGAAACATTGTTTCCCATAGGAAACAATGTAAAGTCAATTAATCCGTGCAACCAAAAAAAACCCCGCAAAAAAAAACGCTGCCGCCCGGCTGTCACCTTTTAAAGCAGCCTGGGGGCTTCTCAGCGACCTCCCGAACGTTGAAGCCAAACCCGAACTTCCGGGTTCGGCGTTCGGGAGGCCGCCGAGAAGCCCCCAGGTTGTTTTAAAAGGTGACAGCCGGGCGGCGGGGCTTCCCAGCAGTCTCCGAACGCCGAACGCGGAAGTTCGGGTTTGGCGTTCGGCTCCGGGAAGCTGCTGGGAAGCCACCCGGCTATTTTAAAAGGTCACAGCCGGGCTGGGGGGCTTCCCAGCAACCTCCCGAACCCCAAACTTTTGCCGAACTTCCGGGTTCGGGGTTTGGGAGGTTGCTGGGAAGCCCCTTAGCCCGGCTGTGACCTTTTAAAACAGCCGGGCGGCTTCCCAGCAACTTCCCAAAGCCGAACGCCAAACCCGAACTTCCGCGTTCGGCGGCTGCTGGGAAGCCGCCCGGCTGTTTTAAAAGGTCGCAGCCGGGCTGGGGGGCTTCAGAACCCGGGGTTCAGAAAATTTTTGCCTCTTCTAACGAACTTTTTTCGAGTTACGAACCGGCGTTTGGGAGGCTGCTGGGAAACCCCGCCGCCCGGCTGTCACCTTTTAAAACAGCCGGGGGGGCTTCCCAGCAGCCTCCCGAACGCCGGTTCGTAACTCGAAAAAAGTTCGTAAGAAGAGGCAAAATTTTTCTGAACCCCGGGTTTGTATCACGTGTTGTTCGTAAGACGAGGGGTTCGTATCTTGAGGTACCACTGTATATACATTTACATTCCTGAGCTCCTCCTGTAATGGGTTTAGGGTGAAGTGTGAATACTGTCCTTATCAGAATCTGAATAGTTATTGAATTCACACCTGTCTGTCTAGGTCAATTCCCCTTTGTCTGTGAGGGCCATTGCCCACTTTCTATGCAATCCCAATCAATTAGATCCTGTCTCTCTGTCTCTCAGGAAGGGCTACAGTGGCCCTATATAACTGTAGTTATACAGCTACCTACAATTCTGTACAGTCCTAGAAGGTTCTAAATAATTCTGGACAATTCTAGAAACTTCTTGATAGTTCTCACAATTCCAGAAGCTTCTTAAGTATCTTGAAATATTGCGAATATCCTTAAAAATAGATCAATTTCAAAATATCATTGTGCTGACCAGAAAAGCAAAGTTTACAGGGAATAATAACTTTTTTCTATTCATTTAAGGTACAAACAATCAGGAAAACCCACTTAATAACTGGGAACAAATATTTTTTTGAAAATTGTTACATGGTGGTCCAATCAAATCTACATATATACAGAACAGACAGTCGGATGTGATAAGATGTTACATTCATGCCCCACAGGCCTGGCCACAAAGCCAAGTCTTCACAGCCTTTTAGAAGGATAGTAGGGTGGGAGCAGTGCAGATATCGGGGGTGTGTGTGTGTGTAGTTGGTTCTATAATGTCGGGGCAGCTACAGAGAATGCTCTTCCACACAACTTGCATTGTTTAGTCGATGGGACCTGGAGGAGGCCAACTCCCTGTGATCTGATTGGTCTCTGGGTTGTATATGGCAGGAAACTGTCTTATAAATAGGCTGGTCCTAAGCCATTTAGGGCTTTATAGGTAATAACCAACACCTTGAATTCTGACCGGAGACTAATTGGTAACCAGTGCAGCATGCAGAGGCCTGCCAGAGATCATCTGTCAGTGCGACCAACATCAATTGGAAGACTAATTCATTTCAGACATCTGTGGTAGTTCGGACTCGTTTAAATATAGTTCTATATCTTCTTCTCCTATCTTGTCTTTTTTGTCTGAAATTAATATAGACAGAATGGAAAAAGATATTTCAATGATAGAGCTTGAGAGAGCAATTAAAAAACAAAATAGTAACAAAACACCTGGAACAGATGGGATCCCAGCGGAACTATACAAACAAATGCCAGAATCCACAAAAAAACTGATGTTAGTAATGTTGAATGAGGTGTTAAATAAAGGCAAAATCCCTCAATCATGGAAGGACAGCTTAATTACTCTAATACCTGTTGTGGTTCAGTCTGGGACCCCTCCGGGAATGGCTGACCTTCTGTCGGTTTCCAGCTCAGAGGGAGAGGCTGAGGAACAGGAGGTGCAGACTGACGAGGAAGAGGAATCCCAGGCTGAAGAAGAAGGACAGCCAGAGTCCCACCAGGGGGAGCTCTCCCCAGCAAGCAGCCTGGATTCCTTAGGGGAAAATGCTCAAGACATCATAGATATGCGATAAAGGAGAGCTAATCAGAGACGGACTCAATTGGCTAAGTATTTCCAGCATTAGAGGTCACAGCTGGGTTTGGGTGTGGTGCTCTTGGGAAAGGATAAAAGGCGGACCCACCCTTCCTGGCTTGTGGAGTTTTATCTTGGAGATTCGTGAGACCTGTCTGTGAACTTTGGTGGCTTACAATCCTGGTTTGTGCCTTGGACTATTGAAACCTTGGGGGGGGGGGGTGCCAGCAAGAAGCTTGGGGTATTGACTGGACATCAGGACCCTGCTGTAACGTATTATAGCCTGTCTGTTGTGAAGACAGGTTTTCCTTTGTGCTTATTCTTTCCAGCTATAAAATACTTTTGGATTTTACCAGAGTGTCTGGCTGTTTTTTCAGTTGGTGTTGAGGTCTGGGAAAACCCAGACAGAACAATACCTAAAGACATAAATCAAAGACATTTGATAAAACAATATAGACCAATAGCACTATTGAATTCGGATTATGAAATTTTTGCAACAATTTTAGCAGAAAGATTCAAAATAATTATAAATGAAATAATATACCCAGACCAAAACGGCTTCCTACCAAATATAAATATTAAAGATAATCTAAGAAATATAATAAATATATTAGAACACTATGAGACAAACCCTGGGAAAACCATGGCTTTGATATTTTTGGATACAGAAAAAGCATTCGATAATCTAAATTGGAATTTTTTAATAAATCAATTAGTAAAGATGAAATTTAAAGAAAAATTTATTAGGGCTATCCAAGCAATATACACCCAACAAACAGCCAAAGTGATTATTAACGGCGAATTAACAGACAATATAAATATAGAAAAAGGTGTAGGACAAGGATGTAAGGAGAAACTAACCGAAGAAGACAAACAAATACTAAATGGGATAATAACAAATGATGAAATTATTAGAGTTATTAATGGGTTGAAACCTGCCAAAGCTCCAGGCCCAGACGGACTTACGGGGGAATACTATAAGACTTTTGTGACTCAATTATTACCTTATTTGGAGAAATTATTTAATAACATACTTCAAACCTTCAATATTCCACAGTCATGGAAGACATCCAAGATCATTACTATCCCAAAACCAGATCGGGATTTGTTAGACCCGGGATCCTATCGCCCCACCAGTTTACTAAACCAGGATTATAAAATATTTATGAAAATTATAGCAAATAGGTTAGAGAGTATCTTACCCAAAATAATTGGTGAAGACCAATATGGATTTGTTAAAGGAAGGAAAATTCACGAACCAATTAGAAATGTTAATGTGTTACACCATGCTACCACTACCAAAAAGAAATTATGCGTCTTAAAGTTAGATGTGTATAAAGCATTTGATGAAGTACCTGTTTCAACTTTGTAAGGAATTAAATATGGGAGAAAATTTCTGTCAAATTATAAAAGAAATCTATAAGGATAATACGGCCTACATTAGGGTAAATGGAAATAGAACAGAGAAAGTTAATATCCAAAATGGAACTAAGCAGGGATGCCCACTTTCCCCCATCTTGTTCGCATTGGCAATTGAGGTTCTAGCAAACAAAATTAGAAATGATAAGGACTGGAAGGGTTACCGAATTGGAAAACTTGAATTGAAATTATTTTTTTTTGCAGACGATGCCATAATATTGTCTGAAACCCCCATTGAAATGATGGAAAAATTAATGGTTGTACTTCAGGAATTTAAAGACCAATCAGGTCTCTCAATTAATATTGAGAAATCAGAAATATTTTGTTTGAATATAGGTCCCAAAGAGAAAATCGAGATACTAAAAATCTCAGGATTGAAATTAGGATGTAAAAAAATGAAATATTTAGGAATTTGGTTATTCAAAAACCCAAACAAAATTGCTGAGGCAAATTACAATTTAATATGGAAAAAAATGCAAAAACAAATTAAGAAGTGGAAATATAAAAGTTTGAGAAAAATGGCTAATAAGAGCTCTTAAAATGATGATTATTCCAAAAATGATGTATTTATTCTAAGTTTTACCAGGTACCTTCCCAGGAGTAAAACTAAGGGAATGGGACAATAAAATGAATTTTTGGATTGAAGGAAATAAAAAACCTAGAACAAGGAAACGATGGCTGATTGCCAGAGAAAAAGATGGAGGTGCCCAAATTTAGAATTATATAGAGAAGCATTTCAAATAGAAACATTAATGGAATTACAATTATTGACAGAAAAGAAGTGGGTGAAACTTGAAAGGGAGATTAATAATGTTAAAAATAAAGAGATTTTATTTAAAAAATGGAGTAAAATAGAAATCAATAGATTAGCCGATCCTTTGAAAGCAGCTCTAGATATTTGGTCAAAATGGCAAGGAAAATTAGTAAATAGGAATTCAAAATTATCAACGTTGCATGTTTTGTATATAAATAATGATGTTAATCTAGGTAGAGTTATAAAGGAATTAAATGATAAAGGCATAATGAGAATAGAACAATTATAGGAGACAGATGGAAGGGTTAATAGAACTTGCTTCGAATGGTGGTTGGGCCAACAAAAATGGTTGCAGATTAATGCAATATGCAAATATTTGAATAAAAGTGAGATTAAAGAAGCATTTTTGAGAGAAGAAAACTGTCTAGAGAAAATATTGAAAGAAAAGATTAATGATTCAAAAGGACAGGCTAGTAAGATTTATAGCATGTTACTACAAGTGGAAGAGGAAGTGACTAAAGGCCTAACAAGATACTGGCAAAATGAATTACGGATTAATGAAAACGAGATGGAAGAAGCAGTAGAAAATATATATAAGATAAAGAACACAAGAATTAGAGAGATGAGAAGGAAAATCTTACATAAATGGTATTTTACGCCAGTAAAACTAGCACACTTCCAGAGGAAAGGAAAAGGAAATTGCTGGCATGGTTGCCAAATAAAAGGAGTTTTTATGCATATGCTCTGAGAATGCGTTGAAGTTCAAAAATTTTGGAAGGAAGTACAGAATGAAATTAACAATATGCTAAACATTAATTGGATAATCACGAAAGAATTAGCAACACTAGTTAAATATGGGGAATTACGAGAATTTAAAGAAATCAGAACAGCAGCTTTGGAAAGCGCTCAAGCAGTAGTGGTATTAGGGTGGAAGGATAGTAATAAATGGACAATCCAGAATTGGTACTGGTACATGGTGGACCACATCCACTTCGAAATTATGGAAATAAGATTAAATAACTTTGATGAAAATAAATTGGAGAAGCTGATGGCACGATGGAATAAGGTGAAAAATTATATCTTAAGTAGAATTTATGACGACAATGTGAAAAATAAATTACAATCACTTTTTGTATGTAAAAAAATGTAAACCGGAGCCAAGGAAGAAATTGAAACTTATTGCAAATAATTTAACCCCCTAAATGGTGGTGGGGTTTATTGGTGTTGGGCACTTTTTCTTTAAGTAATTTTTATTTTTGTTTGTTGTAATAAAAATTTAAAATATATTTTTTTAAAAAAAGATATTTTTGGATACAGAAAAAGCATTTGATAATCTAAATTGGAATTTTTTAATAAATCAATTAGTAAAGATGAAATTTAAAGAAAAATTTATTAGGGCTATCCAAGCAATATACACCCAACAAACAGCCAAAGTGATTATTAACGGCGAATTAACAGACAATATAAATATAGAAAAAGGTGTACGACAAGGATGTCCTCTCTCTCCATTGATATTTATACTGGCTATAGAGATTTTACTAATACAGATTCGAACTAATAAGGATATTAAAGGACTGAAAATAAAAGATCAAGAATATAAAATTCAGGCATTTGCCGATGACCTAGTTTTTAACATAGAAGATCCCATTGAATGCGGCGGGAAATGATTAGATGAAATTATTAAATTTGGGAAAGTAGCGGGATTAAAAATTAATAAACAAAAGACTAAAATAATAACAAAAAACTTAATAAACAAAGAAAAGAAAATATTAGAAAACAAATTAGAACTACAAATTGTAAAAAAAATTAAATACTTGAGTATAAATCTGTCCTCAAAGGCAATTACAATTAAGGAAGATAACTATACAGTACTGATCAAAGAGATTAGTAGAAAAATGGAACAAACTACAGATCTCTCTTATGGGAAGAATCTCTGTAATCAAAATGACTATTCTCCCTAAAATACTATATTTATTTAGAACAATTCCAGTTACCTTAAAAAAAAACCTTCTTTCAAAAGCTTAACAAAATTATAACAAAATTTATTTGGGCAGGAAAAAATCAAGGATCAAAATACAGTATCTACAGGACAATAAAAAGCAGGGAGGTTTTGGGTTACTGGACTTTGAGCTATATTATACAGCATCAATTATGGATTGGCTAAAAGACTGGATCAAATTAGAGAATAAACGATTACTATTTCTAGAAGGCCATGACCTGATGGTAGGGTGGCACGCCTTTCTATGGGACAGGAAAGATAAAACTCATAAATACTTTAGACAACACATTATTAGAAATTTGATCCTCAAAGTATGGATCCAGATTAAAAGATCACACTATTCACAAACCCCACAATGGTTCTCCAGTATGGAGGCAATAATGCATCCCAATACAAAAGATTTAAATAACATGGTTAATTATTATAAATTACTAGATGGAAGAGGTGAACTGAAAAAAAGGGAGCAATTAGAAAAAAATGGAATAAGAATAGACTGGTGGCCATACAATATAATAAAATCGAGATATCAAGAGGATAAAAAAAACAAATGGGATACAAAAAGGAGAAATAGAACTTGACAAAATAATATTAGGTCCAGACCAGAAAATAATTTCAAAATTCTATAAGTACCTATTAAACTATAAAATGGAAGATTATATAGTCAAAAACAATATCCATAGTTGGGGTAGGAATTTTGGATATAGTGTAAGCCTAGACAAATGGGATACGATATGGTCCAGAAACTACAAATTAACAAAATCAACAGCATATAGGGAAAATTTGTACAAAATGTATTACAGATGGCACCGCCCTCCAGCAAGACTGGCACAAATGTACAAAGGGATAAATCCACAATGTTGGAGGTGCAAAGAACATATGGGGACCTATTACCACATCTGGTGGACCTGCCCAAAAATAAAGAAACTTTGGATTAAAATACAAGATTGGCTAACAGATACACTCCAAATCAAAATAAACAGAAGACCAGAAGTGTTCCTGCTAGGAATAATAAATAAAAAATAGACAAAAATAAATATTATCTACTGATACACATACTGACTGCAACTAGAATGGCAATAGCCCAATGCTGGAAAAAACCTAACCCTCCGGAAGACTCATTAATACTAAAGAAAATTCTTGACTGTGCAGAACTAGATGCGTTAACATTAAAATTAAAAAACAAAAAAGACTCCGACTATTATAAAACATGGAACATATTTTATGATTGGTTTAAGAGGAGAAATAGAAGTTCAAATTGAATTACGATAATAATGATGCTTTAAGATATGTATTTATTGACAGAAAGATGAAATATGATGCAATTGCAACAATTTTTTGTGAAAACAAATCTTTACGTAACTAAATTAATTAATAAAAAAGGGTACGTAAGGAGGGTTTAAAAATAATAATAATAGAGAAGACATTGATAATCAAAAAGAACAACAGTGAATGCTGATGACTTCTATTCACCAGAAAATGTTGTGGTTCAGCCTGAGTCAGATGAAAGACCAGCTGCGTCTCTGCTGGCTCCATGCCCAGGGGAGGATGAGAGCGGAGAGGAAAGTGACGAGGAACAAAGGCCTGGGAGCCCTGGGGAGGGGCTCTCTCAAGCCAGTAGCTTGGATTCTCTAGAGTCTCTGGAGTCATTGGATGACGAGGCACAAGCTGTCATTAGTATGCGACAGAGACGCATAGATCAAAGGAGGAATAAATTGAAGAAATATTATCAGCGTTGAATGAGGAACACCAGGGGGTTGGGTGTGGTCCTCATTAGCAGGGAAGGGTTTATAAGGCAGGCAAACTCTTTCGGCAGTGTGGAGTGTTATCAGAGTGGAGTTGCTGTTATCTGCATTGTCTCAGCGTTTCTGTTCCTGGCTCGTGGCCCAGCAGTCTTGAAGACCGGTGGGAGGTGTATGTCTGTTATCTCAACAGCCTCGTCTTGGCATTAAGGATCCTGTGTTTTTGTATGAACAATTGCCTTCATGTATCTATTTGGAGTTCCAGTGTTTTCCTGACTTGTAAGGACATTTTCTGTTGGCTTCTTTTCTCTTTACCGTTATAAAACTGTGTTTGGATTCTACCGGTGTGTCTGGCTTATCTTTTTGGGTTGGTCATAGCTTCCGGAGTGACCCAGACAGAACAGAAAATAATTTGATATGCAACAAGACTGTAACTCTCCTTCTCTCAAGAGGAAATTGATGATATTTTTATGTTATTTGTAATTTTGTAATTGTCCAGGTGTTTTTTGTTTGTTTAGAAGTGTATGTATGTTTTTCTATTTTCTTTTTTGTGTATTGCAAATATGTCAATGTATATATTTTTTTTATTATGCTTTTTAAAATAAATTAATAAAAATTACTTTAAAAGGAAATGGAAGACTAATTCAGCACCAAGTGATAAATTGAATAGGTTCCTGATGAACCTAGCTGACAACTTTGTTGTCCAAAAGGTAGAGGATAGATAGATATGTATATCTATATCCACATATCCACATGTGGAACTCAGGATACAAGATACCGAAGACTGTATGACTGTGCTAAAAATGTTGTGGTAGTGAAGCTTTCTCTGAGATTTTTTTTAACTATTTTCAGGAAAGTAGGATGTGAAGGTATGTATCAGGAGGTAGTTTTTAAAGAACATGTTGCCTGTTGTCAAGCTTGTAGCTCCAAGTAGATATGCTGGCTTTGTCTCTTCTTTGGTTGGATCCCTGACTTTGTTTAGTCCTTGTTTGACTTCAGTGGAAATCAGAGCTGTGGTTTCCCGACCACTCTCTCTCTCTCTTTTTGAAAGGGTTGGTTAGCTCTGAAGGGTTGAGCTCTGAAACGGATCAGCCTATACCTAGCTCAAAGCATGGAGTTGAAAGTGTAATTAAAATGACTTGGCTCTTGTACTTTGGTAGCCTGCTTGGTAGGGAATTCAACCACAACATAGCAATAAAAAAAAATAGAACAAAAACCTAACTGTCACTCCTATGCAGGTGGAAGACTCAACAGATCAACCCTTAATTTCAAAGGATCATCATCATTTTCATCTTCATAAGATATTCATTACATTAGAGAGAGTTGGAATTTCACTTTCCCCAGTGTTCTATCCCAGGCTTTTCAGATTGAAATAAGCGGCTAAAACCCACAATTTAAGCTTTGAATCACAGTATTTATTTGAACAAGCAACATTTACAGCAGAATTCAGTCTTTGGAAAGTTCATGAAATAGATTTCTTTGCTGCGAAGTTATCGGATAAGCTTCAGGGAAAGGTGCCAACTTCAGGGCTAATTGGCATTCCAGCAGGATGAAGCAGGCAATGTGTCCTAGGGTATACAAATCAGCTCACCACATTCTGAGGCAGGCAGCTTCTAGCAGAGGACTTTTGCAGAGCAGAAAACAGGTAATTTTGGGGAGCATTTTCTAGAACCCCAGATTTAACACAGTGTCCATAAAATCAATGTTGAAAATCCACCCAGAATTACCCATAATCCTTTTCTTTTATATCTGCTGGGAGTGGACAGCAACTTCCTAGAGCTAACACTACAAATTATTTCCTTTTACCATACAAGTGTTGTTGTCTGATTTGTAGCCTCCTGAATCTAGCATCTAAGAGTGGCTCATCCACTATAATGTTCACTTCAACCTCTAACTCAGACCAATCATCCATTGACATATCTGCCACTCTGGTAGTTCCTCAGGTTCATCCAGGTCTATTTTTCCATCAATCTCACTTTCTGCATCAGCTGGCAGCTCCACTGGCCCAGGGTATCCAGAGGGGCCTGGCTTACCCTCCTCAGAATCTGACATTACCAAAGGTTGACGAGGCACACTCACAAAACCCAGGTATTATTTTTGCTTCCCCTTTTTAGTATTTTTTTCAGCAATACACATTGCTTGCACCTTTGGAATTCCCACAGATTTTCCACCTGGCAAAGGGAGAAATTGGGAGAAAGATATGTATCAGGATAGAGTTGGGTAGAAAAAACAAGATATTTATTATGTCCACTCTGCTGAGTCTTGCTGAGCCATGGATACAGACTATAATTTGGGGAAATGATAAGAGATATAATCTCCCCAGGCTCCTAAGTAACCGGACTATTCCCTATACATGCTTTCTGCTGATTGTTTCTCAAGATCTGGCTTCATCTGACAAATTTCTCGACATTTTCTTGGCCAAACTACCACTCACTACTTGACAAAGTAGGGAATCCTGCTGAGATGAAGGATTCCCTGCACATTTTACCCAAACGTGTCTGGCAGATTCAAAAGCTGAAATTTGTTGAAGAGGTCCCATTTCTCACTGTAGGATTAAACTATGAATATTTCATATACTGTAGCTTTGTTCTTCCCTCCCAGATTTAATAAGCATTTCTAGACTCTTGGGAGTCTCATCTGCAGTAAAGTCTCATTATATCTATCTGGAAGAACAAAAGACTGCAATCAGTGTTAAACTTTATTCATTTGGGGCCATATAGTGTTTACTCAAACACTCATTCGATGTACATTCTGCCCTTCTTTCCAAATCTGAAGGACCATAATAACAATCCTTTTTCCGAACGCCATCACTCTACTAAACAAATAATTCCCTCAACACTGTCAGTGAAAAGTCCAGAGACAAGGCTAGGTAAAGACGGTTCCTTTATTTCAGCTCTTAAAAGGTAAGTGACAATCAGCGGAATACCGTCTGCGCTACCTGGGGAGAAACCGCTCTTTTTATACATTTGCGGCTCCCGCCAAAAGAGAGCAGCCTGCGTCTGAGCCAATCAGGCGCGACTTCCTGTTTCCCGCTCAGACAGCGTTTCCACACGGAACCAACTATTTACAAGGATACAACACCCCTCCCTCCTTAGTCAGAATACATCACTCAAGAAAGCCACGTGACGAAATCCTCCAATCTGCTTGGTCTTTGCGAGGCTCGCTCCGACCTGCGCAGTTCATTTGAGTCCTCGCTTCCAACGGTGGAGGTCGGTTCGCCTGCACTTCCCCAGTGCGGCTGGGGCCTGGTTTGGGCTCCGGCCCGCTGAGTCGATCGGGCAGGCACAACACCGACCTCTGAGGATGAAGATGGCTCGGCGTCGCTGGAGGATCCTTCCTGACTCGATAAGTCCATTTGAATGTCCATTAAAACGGGTTGCGCGTTACAGTCTATTAGAGTGGGAGAGTCTGTTTTAGCGGTTTGCTCAGGGGAGGTTTCAATGCGCTTTCGTACATGGTCAATGTGCCGCTTCCACATTCGACCATCATCCAATTTTACAATGTATGTTTTAGGAGCAGTTTGTTGTACAATTGTTCCCTTCATCCAATTCAAACCCCCATCAAAATTCTTTGCAAAAACACTTTGACCCAAATACATTTGTCTTTCAGGGTTCACATACATAGGGTTATGAGTACAAAACCTTGGGTGTAACCTATCCAGTGGGGATCTCAGTTTCCTTCCCATTAGTATTTCAGCAGGGCTTACATGTGTGGGGGAATTTGGTGTAATATGTTGTGTTAACAAGAATTGGTCCAGATGCTGTTGTACATCTCCAGGGCCTGACCTGCACAATGCCTCTTTTGCAACCCGAACGTATCGTTCTGCCAAACCATTAGCCCAGGGCGAGTAAGGCGAGATGAGGGCATGTCTGACCCCCAAGTTATCTAAAAATAATTCAAATTGCCTGGCTGTCAATTGGGGTCCATTGTCTGACACTAAGATGTCAGGACAGCCATGGGTGGCAAACAAATGGCGCAGAACCTTAATGGTGGCACTCGTGGTTATATTATTCATTGCAATGATTTCCACCCACTTGGAAAATGCATCTACCACTATTAAGAAATATTGTGACCCCACTGGCCGTGCAAAATCAATATGGACCCTGGACCAAGGGCCTGCAGGTTGTTCCCACTCTGCTGGAGTTCTTTTGGGGGGGTTAGGCCGCGACTCTTGGCATCGATCACACTTGGCTACCCACTTTTCAATATCAGTATCCAGACCTGGCCACCATAAGTGCCCCCTAGCTAGGCTCTTCATCCTGACAATCCCAGGATGGCCCACATGTAACATTGTGAGTACTTTGGTCTTTAGACTTTCAGGAATGATTACTCTATCACCCCACAACAGACAACCTTTAACATATGACAGTTCCAGTCTTTTGGTTTTATAATCACATAAATCAGATTCTACAGAGTCATTCTGCCACCCCTTAAGTACACAGTTTACCACCTTTTTCAGAATTGGGTCTTGCTGCGTGTGTGCAGCCACCTCCCTTGCAGTAGTTAGTGGGTTATCTTCGAGCTCTATCATTAAAACATCAGCAGATGGGCAGGGTCCTCTACTAGCTCTGCCATTGGGCACCTACTGAGACCATCTGCGTGGTTGATGGTTTTACCCCCTTTGTGAATGAGCTCATACTGGTATCCTGAGAGGAACAAGGCCCACCTGATTAATCTTGGAGACATAAATGGGGGAGTTGGTTTGTTGGGGGCTAAGAGGCCTAGTAAAGGCTTGTGGTCAGTAACCAATTCAAAACTCCTGCCAAAGAGATAATTATGAAACTTCTTCACCCCAGCCACTAACGCTAGAGCCTCCTTATCTAGTTGGCTGTAATTTCTCTCCGTATTGGTCATTGTCCTTGAAAAGAAAGCAATTGGGGCCTCTGTATTATTTGGCAACACATGTGCCAAGACCCCTCCTACGCCATATGGGGACGCATCGCACGTAAGCCTGACGGGTAGTAACGTGCTATACTGGACTACTACACTTGCGGAAGTTAACAACTGTTTTATTTGTAAAAAGGCTTCGTGTTCAGTTCTCCCCCATGTCCAAAGGGTTCCTTTCTGAAGTAGCCGGTGTAGAGGCTCTGCTGCTGTTGCCTTCTGTTTTAAAAAGACAGAGTAAAAGTTTAGAAGGCCTAAGAATGCCTGCAATTCTCTTCTATTCTGTGGCTCTGGGGCTTCCCTGATGGCTTTTAACTTTTCAGTAGTGGGGTGTATGCCTTCCCCATCTATTCTATATCCTAAGAATTCTACACTGTTGGTTCCCCACACACATTTGTCAGGTTTGATCCTTAACCCTTTATCTTGTAGTCTATGTAATACTTCTCTTATTCTTTCGTTGAGTTGAGATTGGTTTTCTCCTGAAATTAAAATGTCATCAAAATAGGGAATGGTCCCTTTAATTCCTGACAACAAACGTTCCATTATGCTTTGAAAAATCCCGGGAGCTATGCTTACCCCAAATTGTAATCTGGTACATTTAAATGCACCCCTGTGGGTGACAATTGTCTGTGCGAGTGCTGTTGGTTCATCGACAGGGAGTTGCTGGTAAGCTTGGGCTAAATCGATTTTTGCGAACACTTTCCCTTCCCCCAGGGAGTGAAGGAGCTGTTGTACCACTGGAATGGGGTAAGGGTGATGATGGAGGGCTTTGTTGAGCGTAGACTTATAGTCAGTGCAAATCCTCAAGGAGCCATCTGGTTTGAGAGGCGTAACTATGGGTGTTTCCCATGGCCCCTGCTCTACAGGAACTAAAATGCCCTGGCTTATGAGCTTATCTAGCTGTAGGTCAAGCTTGGGAAGGAGCGGGAGGGGTACCCTGCGTGGTTTGAGCCTGACAGGAGGAACCTTGGGGTCAAGAGAAAAGGAGATAGGAGGCCCTTTATACGATCCCAAGGTGGGGCTAAACACTTCTGGGAATTCCTGTAAGAAGTTAGGCATGCTATAAGAGTTAACAGTACAGATACCAGAAATTTCAATTCCCAATGGTTCCATCCAAGCCAAACCCAGGAGAGGATGTCTAGCCCCTGTAACAACAATCATAGGAAGGGTACATTTAACAGTCTTAAACATAATAGGTACATTCACTTGGCCTAGAACAGGTATTATTCCCCCTTGAAAATCTCTAATTACCAATGAGGTTTGTAAAAGGTCAGACTTTGAGAGGCTAGGCATGTATATTATAAGCTTTTCCCACGGCATAATGGTGTATTTAGACCCCGTATCAAGTTCCATAGAGCATGGCTTGTTGTTTAGGAGTAGTGAGATTACAATCTTGCCCCCATTTTTTGTTGCCGTGCTATTCACGGAAAATTGATTGTTACCTCTTGAGTAGTCGCAGTTAGCGGTCGAGTAGTTCTTGCGGCCGGAAAACCGGGGAAACCGGTTTTCGCGCGGTTGAGGTGTTTGCGTCTGGAAACGAGGAGGACGAGGAGTGGCGAAAGATTCCTCAGGCAAGGGTGCTCTGCAGGCTTCGGCGATATGGCCGCGTCGGTTGCAGCGGCGGCAAATGGCGTCCCGGAAGGGGCAGCGTTGGCGCGGATGGTTTCCTCGGCAGCCGGCGCAGGGGGCAACGGGGCGAGGGTATCTGTTGCAGCAGGAAACAGCTGTCCTCGTTGAGGGCTGGTAGGCTGAGGTCATCTGGGGCCTCAGCGCGGGAAAACGTGGAGTCGATCTTGGCGATGACTTCTCGCTTGTCGTGCTCCTTCAGCTCTTTGGCAGCAGCGTCGGCGACCTCTGCGGTTTGTGCCAACTTGATTACTGCCTGGAGAGACGGCTCGTCTTCGGTGAGGAGTTTGTTCCGGACCATGGCATTTCTCATGCCGAAAATTAAGGCATCAGTGAGGCGAGCTTCCGGGCTATCAAACTTGCATTTTGAAAGCACCGTTCGAAGACGCGTCATGAACTGATTAATGGATTCGGATTCGAGCTGGGCCATTCTTGAAAACTGGTGCCGGAAAACGACGGCTGGTTTCATAGGCTTGAAATGGCTCGCGAGTTTGGTTTGCAGGATGTCCCAAGCGACGGATTTGGCTGGGAGCGGATCAGTGAGAGTCTGGGCGAGATCGAATATTTCTGGGCCGCAGTAGTTCAGGAAGATTGCCTGCTTTCGTTCGGCATCGGCGTCCCTTATTCCCGCGGCTTCGAGGAAGATCTCGAACTTGGCTATGTAGGCGTCCCAGGAAGATTTCTCCGGATCGAAGAACTCAGGAACCCGGCCGATTTGAAGGTTGTTCATCTTGCACGCGTGGTTCTTCCGTCCGTCGTCGCCAGTGAAAAGTCCAGAGACAAGGCTAGGTAAAGACGGTTCCTTTATTTCAGCTCTTAAAAGGTAAGTGACAATCAGCGGAATACCGTCTGCGCTACCTGGGGAGAAACCGCTCTTTTTATACATTTGCGGCTCCCGCCAAAAGAGAGCAGCCCGGGTCTGAGCCAATCAGGCGCGACTTCCTGTTTCCTGCTCAGACAGCGTTTCCACACGGAACCAACTATTTACAAGGATACAACAGTCAGACTTTCTACTAAATCTGCACTTCTATTCTACTAGTTTTTCCTCATCATTCCTTTCACCCATTTCCTCCCATGTTGACTGTATGACTGTAACTTGTTGCTTATATCCTAAGATTTTTATTAATATTGCTTCTTCATTGCTTAATTGACCCCTATGACAATCATTAAGTGTTGTACCACATGATTCTTGACAAATGTACGCTGAGAGCATATGCACCAAGACAAATTCCTTGTGTGTCCAATCACACTTGGCCAATAAAAATTCTATTCTATTCTATTTACATATATGTATGTTCACTGAATTTGAAAATGACAGAAGGATTGCAAACTGCTCAGCTAAAAGGCCACACAAATGAAAATGTACGGTATCACTATACAGTGGTACCTTGGTACTCAACTGCTTTGAAACTCACAGAATTTGGGACTCAATGCATTTTGGTCTGAAAATTTTGTCCCAGTACTCATCGCTTGTTTGGTACTCAATGCACAAGCTAGAATTTGTTGGTGTAGACTGTCTTGTGACTCACTATATTATTCCTTATGGGAAAAATTGTTTGATATTCACCATTTTAAGTATGCATTGTACCTCCTGGAAGTAATTAATGATGAGTACTGAGATACCACTGTAGTTTCCTCTTCTGATTAGGACCAGTGAGGTTTTTATATTATTTCCTTCTAAATGAAATGTTTAAATTTTGTTCAATTTTTAATATTCTCCTTCTTCCATATACCTTCCCTCCATCCTACTCTTTGACCTCAACAAAAAAAAAATAGGCATCTTTGCTTATACAATAGTAACTACTGACTGGAACATGGCAAGGATGCAGAAAGATAGCATGCTGTTATGAAGTCAATACATGATTATTTTCCAAGCTCAAAGAAGAGAGTCAACTTTTGCAAGCACTGATTTATTACTGTTCTTGCAGAAGTTCAATAAGAAGGTCAGGTGAACCCAGTGAAAATATTTTGTAGCTCTCCTCCTAACTAAAACAATGAAAAAAAAATCACATTTGCCAATTTTGTTTTCCCTCCCTTGTTTTGACAACCCTACTTGAGAGATTGCCTCCTGCTAGCAGTGTGAAAAAGCCATCAAATCATGTTTATATAAAAATGTTGCAAGAGAAGATATTTTGGCTATTCATTGTCAGGAATACACAACTTTAACAAGATCAGAATGGCTTCTTTGCTACTCTGATCAATATAACCTCTTGTTTCATTATTATAGTCAGCCGTTTGTGGTGCTATCTGTCTTCATTGCTATAGAGATTGAATGTTGGGCATGCTAAAAACTGTACTTGTTAAGAGTGTGCAGAGTATAACAGAATAACCGAGCTGGAAGGACCTTGAATGTCTTATAGTCCAACCCCCTGCAAAAGCAGGAGAACTTATACCATTTCAGACAAAATGGTTGTCCAATCTCTTAAAAAATCTTCAGTGATGAAGTGTCCATAATTTCTGACGATAAACTGCTCGAAAAACTGGTTAATTGTTCTCACTTTCAGAAAATAGTTCCTTAGTTCTAATTGTATTTCTTCTTGATTAGTTTCCCTCCATTGCTTTTTATCTTGCATTATGGTGCTTTGGAAAATATTACCTCAAATACTGGAAAACTTCTTCATGTCATCCCTAGCCTTATTCATTAGACTAGACATAACAATTTCTGCAATCATTTGTGCGTTTTAGTATTTCTCTTACATACATTGCTTTGTTTTATCTCAAAACTGATGTTAGGTACCTACTCACATTTAATAAAAATTAGAAAAGAGGCTGGTATTTCTTATTTTATTTATTTCTTAAATAACAATAACAACAGAGTTGGAAGGGACCTTGGATGTCTTCTAGTCCAACCCCTGCTTAGGCAGGAAACCCTACACTGGTTCAGACACATGGTTATCCAACATCTTCTTAAAAACTTCCAGTGTTGGAGCATTCACAACTTCTTGAGGCAAGCTGTTCCACTGATTAATTGTTCTAACTGTCAGGAAATTTCTCCTTAATTCCAAGTTGCTTCTATCCTTGTTCACTTTCCACCCATTGCCTCTTGTTCTACCCTCAGTTACTTTGGAAAATAGGTTGACTCCTGCTTCCTTGTGGCAACCCCTGAGATATTGGAACACTACTATCATGTCTCCCTTGATCCTTCTTTTCATTAAACTAGCCATGCCCAGTTCTTGCAACTATTCTTCATATGTTTTAGCCTCTATTCCCCTAATCATCTTTGTTGCTCTTCTCTGCACTTTTCCTAAAGTCTCAATATCTTTTTTGCATCATGGCAACCAAATCTGAAGGCAGTATTCCAAGTGTGGCTTTACCAAAGCCTTATAAAGTGGTATGACTGTAACTTGTGCTTGTATCCTATTGACTGTTTTTTCACTGCTTATTTGACCCCTATGACAAATTCTTTGTGTGTCAAATCACACTTGGCCAATAAAGAATTCTATTCTGTTCTGTTCTATTCTATTCTATTCTAAACACGTGATCTTGATTCTATCCCTCTGCAGCCTAGAACTATTCTAGCTTTTTTGGCAGCTGCTGCATACTGCTGGCTCATATTTAAAAAGTTGTCCACTAGGACTCCAAGATCCCTCTCACAGTTACTACTGTTGAGCAATGTACCACATATACTGTACCTGTGCATTTTGTTTTTCTTGCCTAAATGTGGAACCTTACTTTTTTCACCATTGAATTTCATTTTGTTAGATAGTGCCCATTGTTCAAGTTTGTCAAGATCCTTCTGCATTTTGTGCCTATCTTATTTATTTATTTATTTATTATCTTGCTATATTTGTCCAAACCAATTATCCCAATCAAGAATAGAGGAAGCAATCATAATATTGTTAGAAAAAAGAAATATGTGTGCATGGATATGTCTGTACATGTATGTGTATGTTCATAGTCACCTGAACCATAAGATGATCAAATTTATAAATATTTATAAATTATATTTATAGATAAATGTTACTTTCTCATTTCTACTAAAATACTGAATGCGCTTCATTTTTTATGAATACACCTAATGGTATAGAAATGACATAGGTTTCTTATTTCTTATCCAGTCTCTTCCTAGATTTATTAATTTATCAGATTTGTCAAGGTCAAGCTAGATATGCTATTGCTCAATTTATTTATTATTTATTTATTATTTATTACTTGGATTTGTATGCCGCCCCTCTCCGAAGACTCGGGGCGGCTCACAACATGTAAAAGACAAATCATAAGTAATCAACAATTTAAAATTTTAAAGATTTAAAAAAAAAACCCACTAACTAACAGACTCACACACAAGCATACCATATATAAATTCAACGTGCCCAGGGGGGGGATGTTTCAATTCCCCCATGCCTGACGGCAAAGGTGGGTTTTAAGAAGTTTGCGGAAGGCAGGAAGAGTAGGGGCAGTTCTAATCTCCGGGGGGAGTTTGTTCCAGAGGGCCGGTGCCGCCACAGAGAAGGCTCTTCCCCTGGGGCCTGCCAACCGACATTGCTTAGTTGACGGGACCCGGAGAAGGCCCACTCTGTGGGACCTAATTGGTCGCTGGGATTCGTGCGGCAGGAGGCGATCTCGGAGATATTCTGGTCCAGTGCCATGAAGGGCTTTAAAGGTCATAACCAACACTTTGAATTGTGACCGGAAACTGATCGGCAGCCAGTGCAGACTGCGGAGTGATGGTGAAACATGGGCATACCTGGGTAAGCCCATGACTGCTCTCGCAGCTGCATTCAATATTTGTTTAACTAGCCAGCAGACCCCTAACTGTTTATGTATCTCTCCAAGATGTTCTTCAAAGCTCCATATTGTGAGATGACCATTGTGCCATTCCCAATTCTTGCTCAACTGCCATCTTTTCTGCTTTCGACAATGATTAATAGCAACAATAGCATAGTTCCCTTTTGATTTTAATTGAATGGCACACATCCACAAGCTCTTTCTTTGTAAATCTCTGTAAATATTTCTCTCTCCACCATAGTTACAAAACATGCCAGATTACAAAAAACAAAGAATTTTTAAAATTATCTGTGTTTCACTCTCCACTTAGATTCGTTTGTTTCTTTCCTTGATGATGCCAAAGTACTTTCTTTTCATTCATTCATTCATTCATTCCATTTTTATGCTTTTAAGTCTGGACAAAATTGCTTTAAAAAAAATTGCAAAATTGCTCTGCAAAAAAAAAAAAAAAAGGTTTCTGACAGATTAGAGTTGCCATAAGAGACCTGGAAAAATCTTATAGATTATAAGAATGAAAATACAGGTAATACACATTCAATGCGTAAACATATGGTTACTCTTTCTGATATACTATTGAAGAACTGATGGTCTTATAGTGAAATGAAAATATTGATAGTAAACAAAGCTTCAAAAGCATATATGATGACTACAGAATGCTATTTTCATGGTTTGGTGTGAATTCTCTCAACTATATGAGTAAATGATTCTCTGAGTATTTGCTATGAAAACAGGAAGCTAAGTTAAAAGGGTGGGTTTCAGCAGGGGCTCCCAGGTAACATCGACATGAATTGCCAAATATCAAAATAAGGCCGTATGCTATAATTTGTTTTCTCTCACTATCAGGCTTGTCAGGGGTCATTTAAAGAGCTGATGAAAGTTTTTCACCAGGAAGCAAATTTTACCCGAGGACAGCCACAGGATTGATCCAATGCCCAGTCGCAGAAGAAATTCATCATGTAAATCATTTCTGAAACTTTCCACAGATATATTTACTTTAACTGGTTGAAAAGAGTGGGGAGGGAGCGAGAGAGACATAATGAACATTCTGAAAAGTCTATATTATTTAGTATATAAAATGGTTCAAAAACCAATTCCCTCTCTCTTTCTCTCTCCCACCTCCCTCTCTCATATACATGCACAGAGAGAAAGAGAGAGAAAAGAAGGGGGGAGAAAGAAAGAAAAGGCAATGAGTATTTGGACCATAATATATACAATTTCTTAGATCCACTTTGTCAATCTTTTAAATTGAATTCTGAAACATGAATTACTTACATTTCTAGACATGTTTCAATAAAAGCAGGACTTCAATATTCACTTTTGTTTTCAACATTAGTTAAATGTGATGTACCTTTAGCTATAAGTAGGATGTGAATATTATTTAAATCTTCTTATCTGATGTAGACATCAAGACACTGAGATTTCCCAGTGCATGATATATGATAATATATCATTTTGTATACTGTACATTTATGGACAAAAAAATACTCATCCCTTGTATAAAGCAGAACTCGTGGACATTTGATCTCAAAAGAAACAAACTGATGAATGGCATGAGTACATATCATTGGAGATATTATAAAAGGCTTGTTGCTTCATATATAGATGGATACATTAGTCAAAATTATTTAACTCCACTTACTGGGAACTGATGTGCTCATATATGAGCCAACAGTGACATAATGGCAGTTACACTTTCATCAGTCCATTGAATAGATAATGAAGAGTTGAAATATATCTCAGTTACTTCTGTCATGCAGTCACAAAATGCAGTGAAAATATCTAGTCACCTCTGAGATGTTTATTCTATAGCTGTGTTCAAGATACCTTGATGGCCAAAGAAAGAGAGGGCTTGTTAAAATTATTACACAGAAATTGATATCGGGGAAAAGAAATTCTGGTAGCCACTTCTGTAGGAAGGTGGAAAGCAATGAGAGGGGAGAGAAATTTTAAGCAGAAGAGCAAGTTTATATAAAATCTCATCAATCATTCCCATGGCAACTTTGTCCTAGATTAGAATTCTTTATGCCTTATAGATGTTTGCAAAAATAAATGTAGTGATGAACATCACAAACTCAATCATCTAAAAGCATTTAAAATTGTTATAAGATTTCTAAATATCTTTGAATGTTTATAATCTTAAGAATGTGGTAGACAATGGTGCTTAAAAGTTTGTGAATCTGCCTGAACTTTCAATATTTCCAAATAATATGATGTAAAATGTGATCTGTTCACCACACAGGTCTTAAAACTTAAAACTAGATTACAAGAACCTAATTAAACAAATAAGTCAAAGCATTTTACTTGTTCATTTATAAGAAACATAGAAGACTGACGGCAGAAAAAGACCTCATGGTCCATCTAGTCTGCCCTTATACTATTTCCTGTATTTTATCTTATAATGGATATATGTTTATCCCAGGCATGTTTAAATTCAGTTTCTGTGGATTTACCAACCACGCCTGCTGGAAGTTTGTTCCAAGGATCTACTACTTTTTCAGTAAAATAATATTTTCTCACGTTGCTTTTGATCTTTCCTGCAACTAACTTCAGATTATGTCCCCTTGTTCTTATGTTCACTTTCCTATTAAAAAAAATTCCCTCCTGAACCTTATTTAACCCTTTAACATATTTAAATGTTCCAATCATGTCCCCCCCCCCTTTTCCTTCTGTCCTCCAGACTATACAGATTGAGTTCATTAAATCTTTCCTGATACGTTTTATGCTTAAGACCTTCCACCATTCTTGTGGAAGGTCTTTGGACCCGTTCAATTTTGTCAATATCTTTTTGTAGGTGAGGTCTCCAGAACTGAACACAGTATTCCAAATGTGGTCTCACCAGCGCTCTATATAAGGGGATCACAATCTCCCTCTTCCTGCTTGTTATACCTCTAGCTATGCAGCCAAGCATCCTACTTGCTTTTCCTACTGCCCAACTACACTGCTCACCCATTTAAGACTGTCAGAAATCACTACCCCTAAATCCTTCTCTTCTGAAGTTTTTGCTAACACAGAACTGCCAATGCAATACTCAGATTGAGGATTCCTTTTCCCCAAGTGCATTATTTTACATTTGGAAACATTAAACTGCAGTTTCCATTGCTTTGACCATTTATCTAGTAAAGCTAAATCATTTACCATATTACAGACCCCTCCAGGAATATCAACCCTATTGCACACTTTAGAGTCATTGGCAAATAGGCAAACCTTCCCTACCAATTTATTTATTGAGAAAAATGATCCAAAGCTACTGTATATATTTGTGTGTAGCAAAATTACTGTCAGGTACTAGAAAGCAGGAGAGAAGACAGAGTTCAAAATTACTATGAGTTTATTTCATGGTATCTATGCACAACTGTCTGAAATGTTAGTGGCCAAGGCAAATTGGCACTAGATAACAGCCAGAGGCACTAATGGGGGGATTAATCTAAGTCTCTTGCAATAATATAGTGACTATAAATTGATGATGCATTTGACCCTGTCCTTGGGCCCAGCCCGGTCATCTCCTTACAAGTACTATTATGTTCTTTTCTTGACCCATATAACACATGTTATGGAAATCTACCTGTAAGTTGTGACAAAAGTATAACCTGAAAAATTCTCATGGAAGTTTCCAGATTTGGTCTTTCTCGATATTCAATGAAAATAGAAGAAGCCGGTTCCTGCAGATTATTAGAGTGTTCAATAAAGAATTGCAGTTCCATACAATACCTATGATTGATTGATTGATTGATTGATTGATTGATTGATTGATTGATTTGACTTTTATGCCACCATTCTCAAAGCGACTCCAGGTGGCATACAACATAATAAATACAAACAATATATTTGTAGAAATCTAATTATTTTAAAAGAAATATATAAAATTAGCAAAATTCTAAAAAACCCATACACAGTCATCCACATTCATCCAATTCAATCATTCGCATCATCGACCGGAGAAATCCCGTTGCTCAGAGCCCCATACCTGCCAGCAGAGGTAGGTCTTCAGAGCTTTATGAAAGACCAGGAGGTATCTCCAGAGGGAATTTGTTCCAGAGGGCCGGGCCTGCCACAGAGAATGAGCCATTGTTCTCCTTACCTGAATGGTCATTTTCTTGGTAGGGGAGAGATAACAGCCAGACATTGGTTGACTCATCTGTCAGCCAATGAGGACTAAGCCTGTTTTTTAATATCTTTTGTGTCCAGTAGCCATTTTCCTGCTTTTGGTGAATTCCAAGGTACAGGCTTATTATTATAGTCAACTCGTGCGAATTGTGACAGAAAAGTAAAATACATGTGCAGTGGAAAAACACTCAGTTAGTAAGGTATAAGGTAAAACAAAAACAAATGAAGAATTCTCATAATCTATTAAACAAATTAACGGGAGGGCACTATCTGTTGAAGTACTCTGTGACCAAATACGGCATCTGCAGATATGAAAGTGTCAATTTTATAATGTTTTATGAAGGAAGAAGAAAGTAGATCCAGAATGCTGTCCTGTCGCTGCTAGGATAGGAACACTCTAAACTCCAGGGAATGCACAATCACTCCCAGATGACAAATACAAATGGAAGGGGAGAGGCTGTCAGACCACTCTGTTAAGGTAGAAAACATTTTTTTAAAAAAATTTCTCTACCTTTTATTTCTTTTCACGTTATTTGTTTTTTAAAGATTAGTTGAAAAATTAGTTACTTTTCATTTTTAATAAAAGAGGACAGGGTCAGAAATTATTCTAAGTTAGACTCTTCATTGGCTAATGAACTCATTCATCAGAGACCTAGAAGCCAACAACTGAGTTGTATAGTTTTCCAGTTAAAAACGTCATTATTTTTAGATACCTCTAAATATACTGAATTTATGAAGTACATTCACACATTTTATATATTTCTATTACTGTTACCCAAGTCCAGAGCAGGTTTATGGGGTGCAAAAACTTCCAATGCAGCCATGAATGTTTGTTTTTCTTATTCATAAATATGGTATTCTGCTTGAAATTACATTTTAAAAAAATCAGCGGTTGAATGACAGAGCAAATGAATGAAAAAGAAAGAAATTTGTGATCTTCTTGGTTATTTTCTTTCCCCCGAGATGGGCATGAATTTGTTCCAAAAAATTTCATAGAATGCTTGGTAGAAATTGACAGGGCCTGCTAAAATAGATAATGAACATGCTGTTAGCTGCTATTACTGGAGAAATTGTAGGCTTTTAAAATAATGTTTAAATGGATTCCTTTTGACAAGACCTGAGAATAAGTGTCTCATTCCCAGAATTGTTCACCTTGTAGTTTTACTGAAATTAGGCTACTTATCTGTTGTAGAAATACTGAAACAGTTAACATCACATGGCCAAGGCTCAGATTGATTCTGCTTTGGGTATTCATGGCAAATTGACATTTGGAGGATTGAGGACATAACAGTAGCCTTGTTCCATATGTAAAAACTACTGAAATGTCAGTGGATTTATTTCAACACTGCCAAATAATATACCTTTTCCATGTCATTTGAAGAGAGCAGGATGGGGAATGGGACAATTCTCCATGGCCAACACGTGACCAATTCATCATAACCAACTCACTGCAGGACAACTCTTCACAGTTAACTCACTATGGGACAATTCACTGCAGAACAATTTAACAATTATTTTACTTTTTACCTTCACATTTCATTCTGTCCCTCCTTTAATGATTCTATTTTACCATTTCTTTAATGTTAGTGTAACTCTTGACCCTCAGTGAGTTGTCCTGCAGTGAGTTGGCTGTGGCAATTTGGCTGTGGCTAGTTAGCCTTGGTGAGTTGGCCATGATGGGAGCAATTTGATTATTCTATAATCACTTGAGTAATAGAAGTAAAGGAAATATCATGGGTAAGAACAATATTCCATGTGAAACATAAATCAAGAAAATAAGTAGAAATGCAAACAGAATCATTATCAGTTTTAAGAAAGTGTAGTCTTCCAAGGGCAGTAATGGAGAAGTGAGATAACATGAGAAGAAGTTTCTCCATGCTGAGGAGTTGCCCAAGGAATGCCAGAATAAGTATATTTCCAAGGAAATAATTGAGCGACATGAGTTAATCCATTCCCCATAAATCATCAGATTGTAAAATTCTCCTTGAGGATTTAACATTAGAGTGAGGAATATTAGAAATCCTACAAAATGAGAACAAGCAGCAACACTTTATTATGATTGTGTGTTCTATAGGTGGCATATAACACCTGAAGAAGACTTAATAGAACGAATAATGTCTTGTGCAGAAATGGAAAAGGGGCAGTCTTATCTCCATTTCAAAGCTGAAGAGCCAGCACTGTCCATAGACATCTCTGTGGTCATGTGGCCAGTATGACTCAATACCAAAGCAGTGGTGCACTGCTGCCCGGACTGGGGCGAATGCAGTGGGGTAGCGAAAAGGGAGCTCCATCCCAGAGCACTCAATTTGCATTGAAAGATGTTGAAAGAAAATGCAGGGCATCCTGCATAAACCATACCCACAGTGTGGTAGTAAAAATTTTGGTAGCCCTTCACTGTACCAAAAGCTCATGGAGCACTGTTACCTTCCCACCAAAGTGGTCCCTATTTATCGACTGGCATTTTTTACGTGCTTTCAAACTGCTAGTTTGGCAGAAGCTGGGACAATTAATGGGAACTCACCCCATTACGTGATGCTAGGGATTCGAACCACTGAACTGCCGACCTTCTGATTAAGTAGCTCAGCACCTTAACCACTGAGTCACCAGGTCCCAATGGGGACAAAGTGGCTGGGTATAAATATTCTGCCTTCCATTGTACAAACTTTCCTGGTTTCCTATAAATCTTATGAAAAAAACTTATAATGGGAAAAACTCCAAAGGCTTTTTTCCCTACAGCAGTGATACCATCAAGAGAACTTCCCATGAAAAGTTTTTGGTATATTTGTTTTTCCATTAGATGGTGCAGAGGTAGGAAATTACTCTTTGCACTTTTTCACTTATAATTGAATTGCACTGGTTTAGAATCAAATATAAAATATCTAATCAAGGTCAGTTCTTAAAAAAAAATATTATTAGACTAAATTCAGGTTTTCTTAGGGGAAGTGAGATAAAACAACTCAGCTGGCTGAGAGGATGATGTACCTTTACAGATTTTAAGCCAGTGGAAATAAAGTTCTAGGAGATTTTTAAAGGCTTTGCTGAGTGAAGATATTTTGCCATGTGGGTTGTTCATCCAATTAATCTTTTTTTTCCTGGCTATAGAAATGATAAAACTACACTTCTCCAGGCATTGTGCCTCACCCCAAAGGAATTCATGTAGTTTTCCATAACAGGGATGCTTGACCACCTTAAGCTGCTCTTCACATCTTGGTTATAAAAAAAATGCCTGAAGATTTCAGCACCGACAACACCTTGTACATTCATAAATAAAAATCCACAACACAGCAGGATTTGGGTTTTATGGCATTTGACTGACTTGCATTTATTTTGGTGGAATGCAATCAAGCATGACTCTAAAAGAAGAGAAGGAAGGGAAATGGCCCCATTTCCCATCAATTATTAAAGTTACATAAAGCTAGGGTAGGTTGCCTATTATTTTTTGAAACTAAAATTCTTTTTTAAAAAAGGATGGTCACATCAATATTGATCACAGCTATTTGCATTATCTATCTGTCTGTCTGTCTGTCTGTCTGTCTGTCTGTCTGTCTGTCTGTCTGCCTGCCTGCCTGCCTGCCTGCCTGCCTGCCTGCCTGCCTGTCTGATACAGGAGATGAGCCTGTAGTCTAATGGCTAAGGTTCAAATCCCAGTAAGGGTGTGACTACCTGATGAAGGCAAATAAGACCAAAATACTGTAGATCTAAAGTAGTCTCCCTTTCTTTTCATTATCAGCAAAATATGTTATACATATATACATACATACATACATACATACATACATACATACATACATACACACACACACACACACAAAACATTTGACTAGTCTGCAGACTCTAATTACTCAGGATTTCACCTCTAATCCACAAAGATCATCTAATCAGCATACATCAGATGCATCAAATTCCCAAGGTGTTACCCCACCAACTAACCAGAAAGTTTCAACAGAGCTGGTAGCAGCTGAGACAGCACTCCACACTCACTCACCAATATTTATAGAGGGAAGGCAGCTAAGACCACGCTTTGCTCGCTCTAGCACAAAACCAAAAGCACCAACCTGAAGATGATGAGTGGGACCTCGTCAAAACATTGCCAGGAATCTCTGAAACTTACATGGGAAGAATATGCCAAGACCTTCATATATATTTATAAAGATATAAAGATATATAGATATAAATATATATACCGTATGTAGATTGTTCTGAGTTTGGGTTTAAATCTACGAAAACAAATATATATACATATAAATATACTGCTAAAAATATAAGATGTTTAAATCATTTGAATCTACGAAAACAAATATATATATATTTGTTTTCGTAGATTTTCACGGGTACAGGTATGAAGGTCTTGGCATATTCGGGTTTCTTCCCATGTAGGATTCAGAAATTTCTGGCGACGTTTGACGAGGTCCCATGTGTCATCTTCAGGCTGGTGCTTCTGTCCTTGTTCTAGGACAAACACAGTGAGACCTGAGCTGCCTTTCCTCTATAAATACTGGTGGCTGGGTGTGATTTGATGGCTCAGCAATTGCCTGCTGTGTAGAAACTTCCTGGTGAATCAGTGGGGTAACACCTGGGGTCGTTGATGTAACTGGGATCACCCCTGTCACCCATCATCGCAAACTTATACATGGAATATTTTGAAACCAACGCCTTGGATAAATCTGAACATAAACCCAAACTCTGGCTTAGATATGTTGATGATACCTTCATAATTTGGCCACATGGGAAAGAAAATAATTAATAATAATAATAATAATAATAATTATTATTATTATTATTATTATTATTATTATTTATTAGATTTGTATGCCGCCCCTTTCCGAAGACTCGGGGCGGCTCACAACAACGATAAAAATAATATTATACAGGCACAAATCTAATATTAAGAAAAAACTAAAAATCCTATCATAATTAAAAACCAAACAGCACATACATACCAAACATAAATTATAATAAGCCTGGGGGAAAGGTGTCTCAAATCCCCCATGCCTGGCGGTATAGGTGGGTCTTAAGTAGTTTACGGAAGACAAGGAGGGTGGGGGCAGTTCTAATCTCCGGGGGGAGTTGATTCCAGAGGGCCGGGGCCGCCACAGAGAAAGCTCTTCCCCTGGGGCCCGCCAGATGACATTGTTTAGTTGACGGGACCCGGAGAAGGCCAACTCTGTGGGACCTTATCGGCCGCTGGGATTCGTGCGGTAGCAGGCAGTTCCGGCGGTATTCTGGTCCAATGCCATGTAGGGCTTTAAAGGTCATGACCAACACTTTGAATTGTGACCGGAAACTGATCGGCACCCAATGCAGGCCACGGAGTGTTGTAGATACGTGGGCGAATCTGGGAAGCCCCACGATGGCTCTCGCGGCTGCGTTCTGCACGATCTGGAGTTTCCGAACACTTTTCAAAGGTAGCCCAATGTAGAGAGCGTTGCAGTAATCGAACCTCGAGGTGATAAGGGTATGAGTGACTGTGAGCAATGACTCCCTGTCCAAATAGGGCCGCAACTGGGGCACCAGGCGAACCTGGGCAAATGCCTCCTCGCCACAGCCGAAAGATGATGTTCCAATGTCAACTGTGGATCGAGGAGGACGCCCAAGTTGTGCACCCTCTCTGAGGGGGTCAATTGTTCCCCCCCCCAGGGTAATGGATGGACAGATGGAATTGTCCTTGGGAGGCTATACCCACAGCCATTCCGTCTTGTCTGGATTGAGTTTGAGTTTGTTGACACCCATCCAGTCCCCAACAGCCTCCAGGCACTGGCACATCACTTCCACTGCTTCGTTGACTGGACATGTGGTGAAGATGTACAACTGGGTATCATCCACATATTGATGATACCTCACCCCATGCCCTTGGATGATCTCACCCAGCGGTTTCATGTAGATATTAAATAGCAGGGAGGAGAGGACCGACCCCTGAGGCACCCCACAAGGGAGAAACCTAGAGGTCAACCTTTGACCCCCCACTAACACCGACTGCGACCGACCGGAGAGGTAGGAGGAGAACCACTGGAGAATAGTGCCTCCCTCCAGTCGGCACAGAAGGATACCATGGTCGATGGTATCAAAAGCCGCTGAGAGGTCAAGAAGCACCAGGACAGAGGACAAGCCCCTGTCCCGGGCCCGCCAGAGATCATCCATCAACGCGACCAAAGCAGTTTCCGTGCTGTAACTGGGCTTGAAACCCGACTGTTGAGGCCCTAGATAATCGGCTTCTTCCAAGGACCGCTGGAGTTGGAGCGCCACCACCTTCTCAACAACCTTCCCCATAAAGGGAAGGTTGGAGACTGGATGGTAGTTATTAAGCACGGCTGGGTCCAGGGAAGGCTTCTTGAGGAGGGGGCGCACAAGTGCCTCCTTATAAGGAGCCAGGAAGGACCCCCTCCCCAAGGAGGCGGTGACAATCTCCTGGACCCAGCTCCGTGTCACCTCTCGACTGGCCGAAACCAACCAAGAGGGACATGGATCCAGTAAGCAGGTGGCAGAACTCACAGCTCCAATGGCCTTGTCCACTTCATCAGGTATCACCAAGTCAAACTCCTCCCAGACAGATGGACAAAGACGTTTAGCCCCAGTCACCTCGACCGACTCATTGTCAGCCGATACTGCTATGCAATTGGAGTCGAGTTCCGCTCGGATCCGAGCAACTTTATCAGCGAAAAACGAGTTAAATTCCTCAGCACTGCCCTGCAATGGTTCCCCAACTCCCCCCTGATTTAGAAGGGAGCGGGTCACCCTAAACAGAGCAGCCGGGCGGGATTCCGCTGATGCAATCAAGGCGGCATGGTACGTGCATCTTGCCGCCTTGAGCGCCACTTTGTAAGTCTTAATAAAAGCTCTTACAAGTGTTCGGTCGGATTCGGACTTACTCTTCCTCCATCGCTTCTCTAGACATCTCTTCTGGCATTTCAAGTCCCGGAGCTCCTCGTTGAACCATGAAGCTCTACGGGGTCTAGTGCCACAGAGAGGTCGCAGTGGCGCAATTTGGTCAAGAGCTCCGCTGCAGCCTTGTTCCAGGCCTCAGCAAGAGACTCTGCCCAGCTGTGGACAAGCGAATCTGGTAAAACCCCAAGCGCCTTCTGAAAGCCCTCAGGGTCCATCAGGCATCTGGGGCGGAACCTCCTAATCGGTTCCACCTCCCTGCGGGGGAGGATTGGATCCAGGAAGTTAAGCCACAGTAGAAAATGGTCTGACCATGACAAAGGCAATGCTTCTAAGCCCCTTAGTCTCAGACCACTATTCAATTGCTCCGAGAGAAATACAATGTTGGGTGTGTGTCCACCCTCGTGAGTCGGACCCTGAACTACTTGAGTCAGGTCCATAGCTGTCATGGTGGCCATGAACTCCTATGCTAATCCTGAGAAACCACCAAGTGACGGCAGATTGAAGTCCCCCAGGACAATGAGTCTGGGGAACTCCACAGCTTCCTCACACATCTCAGCAGCCTACACCCCAAAATACAATTCACCATGGAAATAGAAACCATAACCAACTTCCCTTCCTGGATATCCTAATCTACAAAAAACCCAATGGCTTCCTAGGACACACCATCCACCAGAAGAAGACACACACCAACCGCTACTTAAACGCAAAATCCCACCACCACCCTGCACAGATCAATTCCGTAGCCAAGACCCTCATTTCCATAACCAAACGCCTAGCCGACAAAGACCACCTCGAAACTGAATTACACAGTCTCACAAATGTATTAATTTCCAATGGATTCCAAAGAGAGGCAATCACCAACCTAATCCAAAAAGAGACACCCCCCCAAGAACCAAGACACAGAACAGGACAACGGCATCACCGTCCTCCCTTTCATCAAAGGCACCACAGATAAAATCAGCAAAATTATCCGCAAACGCAACATCAACCTTTGGTACAGATAAAAAAATAGCCAACATCATAAGAAACTCTAAAGACAATATCCAGCTAGAAAACCAGGGAGTTTATCAAATACCATGTAAAATCTGGACAAACTAGCAGGAGAGTAAATGCATGTGTCGCAGAACATAAGAATGCATTAAGAAAAAAAGAAAAAACCTCCTCCCTTTTCCAACAATTCAAAACTACAGGACATTAAATTGATTTTGACGGAACGAAATTAATTTCCAAAACAGAACACTACAGCAAAAGAATAATCATGGAAGCCAACGAGATAGAAAAATATTCTCAAAATATGAACAAGCGTGATGATACCTCCCGCCTACCAGACATCTGGAAACCAGCCCTCATTAACAAACGTATCCCAGCCATACAAACTGAAACCAGACTCAGAACACACATTACAAAACAACTAAGTAGCCTGCAAGCTCCAACTACTCAGGATATCATCTTTAATCCACAATCATTAACTAATCAGCAAACCTCAGTTACATCAACGACCCCAGGTGTTACCCCACTGACTCACCAGGAAGTTTCTATACAACAGGCAATTGCTGAGCCATCAAACCACACCCAGCCACCAGTATTTATAGAGGGAAGGCAGCTCAGGTCTTGTTGTGTTTGCCCTAGAACAAGGACAGAAGCACCAGCCTGAAGATGATGAGTGGGACCTATATCCTGGTGAGTCAGGAATATATATATATATATTGCTGAATTTGAAAATTAAGGGAGACTAGGATAGATCTATTTCGGCCTTATTTTGGCCTCATCAGTTAGCCATACCCTCACTGGGATTCGAACCTGCAACCTTTGCCTTGTAAGGCAGAGAATTAACCTCTAGGCTACAGTATCCAATCCCTTCAGCTCTGCTATATACCGCTAAAATATAATATCTTATATCTCCTTTTAATATCTTAAATTTTTCAGTAACATCTTTATTTATTATTAGTTTTACCGGTTGTGTTGAGTATATTTTCCCTATCATTTTTACGAATTTTTCTACGAATTTCACATATTCCAATTGCAATAAAATAAACTTCCAATTCAGATTATCAAAAGCTTTTTGAGCATCTAAAATATTGATAAAGCTTGTTTATCCAGACATGCCTCTTCTATCTCTTGCACCTCTACTTGTATCTCATTTTGCCACGATTTAGTCAATCAATTGCTGTGAACCGCCCCAAGTCCTCGGAGAGGGGCAGCATACAAATCCAACTAAATAAATAAATAAATAAATAAATCCTTGGATCATATCCCCGTCTGACTGCGCTAAAATCTTATATATATATTACTTGCTTGCGCCTTGGTACCCTCACTTTTTCCTCTTATTATTTTCTCTAACTCTATCTCCTCCCTAAATAGTGCTTCTTTATTCTCCCTTTCATTCAGATATTTACATATTGCATTTGTTTGTAGCCATCTTCCCTTACCCAACCACCATTCTATACGATTTCTACTTGGCCTCCCATCCTTCTCATATAACTGTTCTATCTTAATTATCCCTCTTCCCTTCAACTCTCCTATAACCCTATTTAGATTTGTTTCGTTATCTCTATTTATTAATATAGTGATGACAGTTTTGATTTATATAATCCTATTTTCCCCTGCCATTTTTTCCAAATTTCTATAGTCCCTTTCATGGGACCTATTAATTTAAGTCGCTCCTAGTAGAGAATATAAGGAAAACAAAGAATACACGAGTTAGGGAAAGGAGAAGGAAAATATTACATAAGTGGTATTACACTAAAGTGACCAGGCGTCCCGCTTTCTGTGGGACAGTCACAATTTTTCACAATTTGTCCCGCGTCCCGGGACATTTTTTAAAAGTCCCAATTTTTTTAAACAACCCACCAGGAAGCCGTGAAGAAGTAAGCTCAGCTTCCAATCTCACAACTTTTTGTTCTTTGCCTCCTCAGCCTCCTGCAGCCGTTGAATAAAACATCCAGCGTCCCTTCCTACCTTTCTCTCCCCCCTTTTATTTTTCTTTATTTCTTTTTATTTGCTCGCTTCCTCCCTCTTCCTCTTCCACTCTTGCATGCTCCTCGCCCCTGGCTCCACACCTTCCCATGACCACCACCATGGGGCTGAGCCACCCAGGCAGGAGGGCTTGCTGGTAGCGACAGCAAAGACAAGGGAAGGAAAGGAAGAGCGGCTGAGGCATTCACCCACCTCCCCCAATAGTCTGTCCGCTGTGCTTCTGCCTCTGGGTCGGCATTGCCTAAAAAGCAGGTGAGAGAGGCAGTGCAGGGAGACAGAGAGAGAAGAAAGGAAGAGAGAGAGAGAAAGAGAGACAGCAAGAGAGAGAAAGAAAGCAAGAGAGAGAAAGCAAGAGAGGGAGGGAGAGAGCAAGAGTGAGAAAGAGAAAGAGAGAGCAAGAGGGAGGAGACAGAAAAAGAGAGAGAAAGAAAGATATATATATATATAGCAGGAGAGAGGTATAGCAAGAGAGAGAGGGCAAGAGAGAGAAGGCAAGAGAGAGAGAAAGCAAGCAAGAGAAAGAGACAGAGAGAGAAAAAGAGAGATAGCAAGAGAGAGATATAGCAAGAGAGAGAGCAAGAAAGAAAGCGAGAGAGAGCAAGAGAGAGAGAGAGAAATAGAGGGCAAGAGAGAGAGAGCAAGAGAGAGAGAGCAAGAGAGAAAGAGAGGAAGGAAAAGGGAAAAGGAGAGGAAGAAAGAGAGAGAGAGAGAAATATTATTTGGCTAAACTCCCCCCCCCCCCCGTTTAATGGTGTCCCTCTTTCCCAGTCTTAAAATCTGGTCACTTTATATTGCACACTCGTTCAATTCGCATACTTTCAGCAGAATGTTAAGGGTATTTGTTGGCATGGGTGCCAAGATAAAGGAGTGCTTATGCATGTTTTGGGAATGCCCGGTAGTCAGTGTTCCCTCTAAGCTGAGTTGTGCACTGTAGTGCAGAAGATTTAAAATCTCAGCCCAGAAGATTGCAATTCTAGTGCAGAGGACTGACCTCTGTGCTAGAATTGGCAAACTGTTGCTGAGATTTTAAATTCCCGTGCTACAGCGCACAGTAAAGGCGGAAAGGCGAGAAAGAAAGGGGCCAATTGCAGGCCCGCTTTCATTCCCGCCCCTTTAACACTTTCTCCTTCCGGCTAGGGTGGGTAAGCCCCTTACCAAGGGGGGGTGGTTGCAGATCTGCTGGACCACTGCCAGCCTGATGTCCATCCATGGTGGGGGGTGGATCTGCCGGACCGATGATGTCGATACGTGGGGGCAGGGCAGATCCGCTGGCCCTGCCAGCCCAATGTCTGTCCCCGGGGGTGGAGTGGGGCAGATCCGCCAGACCAACGATGTCCATCTGTGGGGGGAGAGCGGATTCACTGGCCCCGCCAGCTCAATGTCCATCCGCGGGGGTGGGGATCCACTAAACCAACAATGTCCATCCATGGGGGAGGGCGGATCTGCCGGCCCCGACAGCCGAATGTCCGTCCGCGGGGGTGGGGGTGGATCTGTAGGACCAACAATGTCCATCTGTGGGGGGCTAACAACCGGGGGCTGCCAAAAGGCAAGCTGCCTAGCAGCATGGCCCACCGCCAAGCTTCTTGCTGTCTGGGGGGCGCTGATGCCGAACGCGGTCCGTCCATGGTGAGGGGGTGCAGGGCAGGCACAGGCAGCCCCAGGAGAGAAAGAGGGAGGGATAGAAAGGAAAGAGAGAGGAAGGGAGGGAGAGAAAGAGGGAATGAAGGAGGGAGAGAAAGAGTGAGAGATAGAAAGGATAGAGAGAAAGAGGGAGGGAGAGAAAGGAGAAAGGGAGGGAGAGAAAGGAAAGAGAGAGAAAGGGAGGGAGGGAGAGAGGGAATGAAGGAGGGAGAAAGAAAGAGTGAGTGATAAAAAGGATAGAGAGAAAGAGGGAGGGAGAGAAAGGAAAGAGAAAGGGAGGGAGAGAAAGGAAAGAGAGATGAGAGAGGAAGGAGGAGAAAGAGAGAGAAAGGAGGGGAGCGAATTACGGATGTCAGAACTCACGCATGCGTGATAGTGTGCACCCACTATTTATTTATTTACTTACTTACTTACTTACTTACTTACTTACTTACTTACTTACTTACTTACTTACTTACTTACTTTCCTTGATAATCTTCCTACCTGGAAACCTGTTACAGTGACAGAAATTAAATGCATTATACAGTCACTGAAACCCAGTAAGGCACCAGGTGAGGATTTCCTGCCTCCTGAACTTTTTAAGACACATAGTGACTGATGGGCTCCACTATTGGCAAGCCTGTTTACATACATAGACAAGACCGGCCACATCCCAGCAGGATGGGAACTTTCCATTGTAGTTCCCATACATAAAAAAGGAGACAAGGAAGATCCAAAAAACTATAGACCCATAAGCCTGATCGATATAACAGCTAAGATGTATGCAAAACATCTCTTGAGGAAAATAGAGGACTGGGTAATTGAGAAAAATATAATTGGGGAAGAACAGGCCGGGTTCAGACACGAACATTCTAAAATAGATAACTGCTTTGTGTTACATCATCTTATTACCAAATATACAACTGATGGCAAACATTTATTTACTTCTTTTATAGACCTTAGCGCAGCATTTGACTCTATAAACAGAGACATCTTATGGAAGAAGCTGGCCAAGTTAAACATGGAACCCAGATTACTATTCCTGATAAAGGCACTCTACACAAACACATGTCTGAAAGTCTGTACCGGGGTCAGTGGATCTCTTACTCAGAGCATCCCCACCTATAAAGGAGTCAGACAAGGATGCATCTTGGCCCCAACGTTGTTTAACCTTTATGTCAATGACATTCCAGGATTTCTCCAATCCACAGACCTGCACATGCCAAAGATCCTCAACAGACATATTAACATCCTTCTATATGCTGACGACATGGTTCTGATGGCACATTCCCAAGTAGGCTTGAGAAGACTGATGAGGAAATTTAGTGATTATTGTGCTCTTAACTACTTGAACATTAATAAGCACAAATCCAAAGTGGTGGTTTTTGGGAAAAGGCGAGTTAAATATAACTGGTATTTAGATGGGGAGCCTATAGAACAAACAGACAGATTCAATTACTTAGGGGTGGTTTTTACAGATACAGGGCCAATCATTTTAAACAAAGTTCTATGAAGGCCACAGCACGCTCTAAAACGTTAATTAAATTACTTAGTTATAACCACCCAAGCTCCCTGCTCCCAATTCTGAAGGTCTATAAAGCAAAAACCGCACCTGTGCTAACATATGGTGCGGAATTGTGGGGCCTGTTAAAGGCTGCACCACTAGAACAAAACCAAGCATGCTTTCTAAGAACCATCTTGGGGACCGACAGAAATACATCCGCAGCAGCAGTAAGAGCTGAAACTGGCATCCATTCCATCTACAGTTTAACAGTTATTAAAGTCTTCAACTATTGGTGGAGGATTCTCCCAATGGAACCTGACAGACTCCCAAAAATGTGCTTAGAAGAACAGATGGGCACACCCAAACCCACTACATGGGTCAACCAGCTCTCTCAAAGCACCCTATATCTCGGTTTCTCAATGCAACACCTGCTTTCAGCTGGACATCAGGCCAAGGAAATATTTAAACAAAGAGTTTTAGATGTTAATGCACAAATTGATATGGAGGTACTTTCTAAGTGCAGGTCACTGAAATGGTTAGCCAAGAACAAAAGAGCCTTTCAACTAGAAAAATATCTGACAATGGGTCTGACCCAATACCATAGAACAGCACTCACTAGAGCAAGATTTGAGCAGTTAGATTCTATGGTTAGATACGGACGATTCCACCAAGTACCATATTTTGAGAGAACATGCATTTGCGGTGCACCAGAAATAGAAGACATTGCACATGTGCTACTCAATTGTAAACTATACTCTTCAGTAAGACCTCAGTATTTACAGCCCCTACTTGACAAAATCATACACTGGGACTGTAATAAACAATTATCATTTTTTCTTCAGGGTACAAATATATATGTAGTTTCTAGAACCGCTAAGTTTATAGTCAGGGCTGTACAGATGAGAATACGTTTTATAGAACATATTGGGGTGGCATGCAAAGGAGATGAACTTACTTAAGAATATTTTATATCAGTATCTTAGTTTTGTTTAATATAATCCTTTGCACGAGTTATATTCTCATGTTTTACTACTCAATTTTAGCTTATTATACTGCATTTTAACTTATTATTTATTCAAATTCCCTCTATTTTAGCCAATTTTACTGTATTTTAACCAGTCACAGTTTTATGATGACCGATGTGGTCCTTTTTCTTGCTTTGATATGGTCGATTGACTAATCAAATAAAGTTGATATTGATAGTCTACTTACTTACTTACTTACTTACTTACTTACTTACTTACTTACTTACTTACTTACTTACTTACTTACTTACTTACTTACTTACTTAGATTTCTATGCCGCCCAGTTCCGGAGGGACTGCCGCTCAGACACTATACTTTTCTGCCCACACCGAAAAAAATTTATAGGGAACACTGCCGGTAGTGCAGAATTTTTGGAAAAAGGATATTAATAGGATGTTAAATATACAATGGATAATTACTAAGGAAATGGCAGTTTTAGTCAAAAGTAATGAGATGGGAGAATTTATAGAAATAAAACAAGCAGCGATAGAAAGCGCTCAGGCAGTAATATAGTCTTGGGTTGGAAGGATGCGACAAAATGGACAATGCAAAATTGGTACCGGTACATGGTGGACTACATTCAATTTGAGATTATGGATAAAAGGATGAATTTGGTTAATGAAACTGATTTGTGACAACTGATTGGACAATGGGACAAAGTAAGACGAGGTATATGGCAAATAGAATCCGAGACCAAGTTACAAGAAACAAATTGGAATCACTTTATAATATGTAAATAGATATTTTGCTCTTGGGTTAAAATGGTTTATACAAGAAACACCCCTGATTGGTGGTGGGGTATGAATGTTTGTCTGGTGGTGGGCACAATTCACAAAACACTTGTTTTATTTTGTGTGAGTCTTATACTGTAATTAAAACTAATAAAAAAATTAATAATTATTTAAAAATTCAAGGATGTCCTTGAACCACTCCAAACCAAGCAGGCTTGGAAGGGAGCCAATGCCCACTGTCAGCATGAGGGGCCCATTGAAATTCTTGAATTGCACCCAGAAGGTGCTGCATCCACTGACTGGAATGCAGTTGCCTTGGTGAATGTGTGAGCAAAGGGAGGATCATGTTCAAGGTACAAAATTTATTCCCATGAAACTTGGGTTATGAATGGAATGGGTAGGCTCCATTACATTTGTAACTTGAGAACTACCTGTATTTAATTTCTTCCTTCCTACCTTCCTTCCTTCCTTCCTTCCTTCCTTCCTTCCTTCCTTCCTTTTATTTATTTTGTCCAATACAAATTGAAAGTTAAAGAGAATAAAAATATGTAGTATTAAATATCAGGGAAAGGATAGAAAAAAAGATATGAGAATAAAATATGTCAATGAAGAGTAAAGGAAAGGATATATGAATGGGAGAAAAGATATGACAATTGGACAGGGGACAGAAGGCACCCTAGTGCACGTATGCTTGCCCCTTAAAATACCCTTATTTTTCCAATAAAATAGTCACACATTTTCATTTTTAGATGTGGCATAAACTTACTGGTACTCCTGCTGGCTTCAACTGAAAATCAGTTTTGTTGTACACATTAACCCGCTATGATTTTCTGCATTTTGAAATAGGTAATTTCTTTCAGGCATATTTCTAAAATGCTTTTTCTTTTCTGATGGTTTCATATACACAAGAAGAGCTTTTGCTAGTGCAAAAACCCAAACCAAGTAGCTAAGATCAACATGAACTGATATAGGTCCATGAAATTAAAACTCCAGGTGGAAAATTAGCTCCTAGTTATTATTTTTTAAAAATGGGGAATTTAATGAAAAAAATCCATTGTACCTAGGATGTATTTTCCCCACTAAAGATGAACTAAGAAAAAACTCCAATCTTCCCAGGAGGAATAAATTAACAATTTTCCAGGAACATATGTGACTTCTAGAGAAGAGATGAAGACTATGAAAAATAGCTTTGATCCATGCTTTCTGACAGGTCTCTGATACTGTGCATTCTATCCATATAGCTGCGAAAGTATTTCTGTGGGTGTTGTAAGCCAAGACATAGTACTTTGCAAAATATTAATTTTGCTTCCATTTATAATTTAATTTTTTTAAAGATAAACATGGTTTCAAAGTATTACAATAAAAATAAAGCAACAGTCTGAAGTGATAGTGGATTGCCTGAGTGAGAAGATCTAAGCATTTATGCAGGAGAGAGGGGAAGAAGTGCTGAAGCTGATGAGTGTTTGGCCGATTTAGTGATTAAAAGAAGAAATTTCAAACTTAAAAGGAAATAAAGGAGTTTTTTAAATGGAGTGAGCAGCTATCTAGCAATTGAAAATACCATAGAGAGCTTTAAAGGAGCAGGACTAAAAGCCAAAATTTGAGGGTTTTTAAAAAATAACTGATTTGGTGGAAGTTAAAATGACTAACCCCCCTCCCCCAGAGAATCTGAATAAAAATGTTATAAGTGGTAAGTGGCTTTAAAAAACAAAGACTTTTTTCTTCTTTTCTTTTTTTAAAGAGCTGTTTTGTCATATTGGGAATTGACAATGCCATCTGCTGGTTAAAATAAAATATTGCAAGAGACTGTGGAAACACGTATTTGCTCACAGTCAGAGATTCACCTTGACTAGAAAAAGGTATCTAAGAGTTTGAAAGAATTTAAAAGGAGTGTGTATTATGCTATTGTGTTTAATGGTATAATGTTTTGAGAATAGAAGGTAAGTGGATTTTGCACTGGACTGGACTGAATCATAAAGAGTCAAAGAGACTATATGGACTTTAGTTTTAAATAAAATAATTGTGAACTTTGTGAATTGTGAACTTGACAATATGGAGGTATGTATTTGTGAAGAACTGGCTGGGATGTTAAAATATATTTATGAAGGTATAATAAATAGTCTTTTGGAAATCAGAGATGGAAAACAAATTGAAATGAAGTCAGACTAGAAAGAACACTTGGAATTAACAATGATGGGAAAGGAAAATAAAGAAAATGAAGAACAAAAAGATTAAAAAGATGAAAGAAAAAACAGATTGATTATTACACTGGGATTCACAGTGATAAGAAAAAGTAAAAAGTAAATGAAAATAAAAAAGAGATTGATGATTACACTTGGATTTACAATAATAAGAAAAAAACAAGTGGGGAGTATTGGTATCAGAGCAAGCAATTTAAAAATGATGGGGGAGAAGAGACTAGGAAGAATTGAGAGTAGACCTACACAAATTATATATTTAAAAGGAAGAAAGGGAATTTGGAAAAAAGCAAAAAGAAAAAAATGAATTCACCTATGGCACTATAACATAATAGAGTTGTGTTCAAACCAACCCGAAGTAATTTTTTTAGAGCATAAGAGCCACATATGAGATAACTGAAATCAAACAAGTAAAAGCTACTTCACTTTTACTGACAAAAGTGTAGTTTATAGAATTGCAAATTGTCTGAGGCTTCCCTGTGGATCTATCATTTTCTTTCTACTGGTTATCTGCCATCTGTCAGCAGATGCAGCATCTAACCCACTCTAGTTGATCTCATACAGAAATCAAGATGGGCAGTAAGTAAATTTAACAAATCAATAAATAAAATAATAAATAAAGAGAAGAGAGAGAATGTTGGCTCTGCTGTTCAATGATCCAAAAATTGGACCTGCATTTGCGGGAATATGCTAGTCATGTGTCACTAACCCATGGCTCTGGAGCCACATGTGGCTCTTCGGGCTCTCTGCTGAGGCTCTCCATCCCATCAGTGGATGTCCCCAACTCGTGCCCTCCCCTCCTAGTCATTCCTCGCCTGGCCTGGATGGAGAAGAAGCTTGGGCTAATTTTCTGGCACCTCATACTTGCTTCTTCTGGCCCTTGTTGGTGCTGGGTATGCCACCGTCACTTGAGGAGATGGAGGGGGCATTGGGTCAATATACTCTCCGTCTGACCCGGACATGACCAACACCAGTCTCGCTCACACAAGGGCTGGTGGGGTGGGAATGGGATCTGGGAGGAGGGGAGAATGGAAAGGGGATAGGCTGGCAGCTCCCAGCCACAGCTTTAAGAAGTTTAGGGCAGTGGGAAAAGGGGACTGGCCCTGCTGAACCACACACCTTTTGGCAAGGGGTGAGAGAAAGTCCCAATACCCCTCCATGGCCTGCCCACTGCTCTTGCAGCACTTTGTGCACCATAGTGAAATTTAGCCTCTCCCCCCAAGCATCTGAGGCGCACTCAGCACTGTTCACTTTTTCCTGCAATGGAGTGAGCCCTGATGCTCATCTTGCCAAAATTGGCTGAAGGGGGGCAAAATGCCACCAAGGCAAGTTTGCTGGGGCAGAAGCGCTAAAGCCACAGTGGAGAATCCTCCAAGTCTCCAGCTCTTGTGAGGAAATGTGAAGAATTTTAATAGTACAATTAGCAATAGAACAAAAAACCCTTTACCCTAGTGGCCATCTATGAGAACTAAAAAAAAATTTCTAAAAAGTTGCATGAAAAAATAATTGAATTTGAAATTGAAAACATAATAATAATAGGAGACTTAAATGCAATTGTAAGCTCTTTGAATGACTATAAAGGAAAAAAAAAATAAGAAAAGGAAATCGAATTTACCTGAAACCTTCTGAGACATAACCTCAGAATTGGCATTAAAGATATTTGGAGGGATAAGCATCCTACATTGAAACAATTTACTTAGTATTTTTTATTTTATTGCCCATAAAAGCTGGGCAAAAATTGATATTATTTATTTATTATTTATTATTTAGATTTGTATGCTGCCCCTCTCCGCAGACTCGGGGCGGTTCACAGCAAGATACAACAATTCATAACAAATCCAAATATAGTTTAAAATATTTAAAAAGAACCCCATCTTACTAACAAACACACACACAAACATACCATGCATAAATTGTACATGCCCGGGGGAGGTGTTTCAGTTCCCCCATGCCTGACGACAAAGGTGGGTTTTAAGGAGTTTACGGAAGGCAGGCAGAGTAGGGGCAGTTCTAATCTCTGGGGGGAGTTGGTTCCAGAGAGTCGGGGCCGCCACAGAGAAGGCTCTTCCCCTGGGTCCCGCCAACCGACATTGTTTAGTTGACAGGACCCGGAGAAGGCCCACTCTGTGGGACCTAATCGGTCGCTGGGATTCGTGCAGCAGAAGGCGGTCTCGGAGATATTCTGGTCCAGTGCCATGAAGGGCTTTAAAGGTCATAACCAACACTTTGAATTGTGACCGGAAATTGATCGGCAGCCAATGCAGACTGCGGAGTGATGGTGAAACATGGGCATACCTAGGGAAGCCCATGACTGCTCTCGCAGCTGCATTCCGCACGATCTGAAGTTTCCGAACACTTTTCAAAGGTAGCCCCATGTAGAGAGCATTACAGTAGTCGAACCTCGAGGTGATGAGGGCATGAGTGACTGTGAGCAATGAGTCCCGGTCCAGATAGGGCCGCAACTGGTGCACCAGGCGAACCTGGGCAAATGCCCCCCTCGCCACGGCTGAAAGATGGTTCTCTAATGTGAGCTGTGGATCGAGGAGGACGCCCAAGTTGCAGACCATCTCCGAGGGGGTCAATAATCCCCCCCAGGGTAATGGACAGACAGATGGGATTGTCCTTGGGAGGCAAAACCCACAGCCACTCCGTCTTATCCGGGTTGAGTTTCAGTCTGTTGACACCCATCCAGGCCCCAACAGCCTCCAGACACCGGCACATCACTTCCACTGCTTCGTTGACTGGACATGGGGTGGAGATGTAAAGCTGGGTATCATCAGCGTACTGATGATACCTCACCCCATATGGCCTGGGTATCCGCTCCAGTTGGAAATAATATAAAACAAATTGAAATAGAAACCAATATATGGGCAGGCCACAACCCCCTAGTTATAATTTGGAAGAAAACCAGAAAGCAAATTAAATGGATTATGAACTGCAACATACTCAAAGAAAAACAATACAAAGAAATGTTAGAATGTGAATTAGAGAGTTTCTTTAAAGTAAACAAAAATGAAGAAACAACCCCACAAAACTTGTGGGATACAGCCAGTAAAGGACTTCCAAAAATTTTACTACCACACTGTGGGCGTGGCTTATGTAGGACGCCCTACATTTTCTTTCAACATCTTTCAGTGCAAATTGGGTGCTCTGGGGTGGAGCTCCATTTTCACTACACCACTGCATTCCTTCCCCTCCATCTGGGCAGTAGCCCATCCCTGGATACAGTTAATGCTTATATTAGGGGACTAACTATTTCATACCTTGCTAAGATGAATAAGGGGGGGGGGGAAACAGTATGTACAATTAGAATAAGAATTTTTAAAAATTAGAATTTGGTCTACAAACTGACCTGTATAATCAAGGCATCAAGAAAAAACTAATCTTATTAAAACATAAAATAAATTTAATAGTTCAAGAAGAAATTGCAGAGAAAATAAAAAGGCCAAAACAAAATTATTTCGAGCATGCAAACAAGCATAATACATATTATGGAAAAGAAGAAAATAAAAATATTGCCCTAAAATTCTATAAGCAATTATATTCACACAAAGAAGTGGAAGAAGAAGAAATAAAAAAATTTATAGAATCTGTAAATATCGGGACCTTGACAAATTAACAAAAACAAAGGTTGAATAGTCAGATGATGATGTTGGAATTACAAATGATAATTAGACAACAAAAAAATAACAAAGCACCAGGTCCTGACACATTCCCAGCAGAATTATATAAATTAGATAGTAATTTAATTACAACAAATATGCTAGAGATTTTCATTAAAATTGCCTCTGAAACTATAATTCCAGCATCTTGGTCTGAAGCCCTGATAACACTGATCCCAAAAACAGAAACAGAAAAAGATAAAATACAAAATTATAGACCAATATCTCTCCTTAATTTGGACTATAAAATTTTCATTGCAATCTACACTGCAAGAATCAAAAAAATATTAAATGAATTAATACACCAGGACCAAAATGGATTTCTTCCACACCGTCAAATTAAAAATATTTAAAGGACAATAATTAATTCTTTGGAATACTATGAAGAACATCCGGATAAATAAATGGCTTTTGTTTTCCTTGACGTAAAAAAACATTCAATAATGTCAATTGGAATTTTATAAAAGTACCACTGGAGATGATGCAATTTTGCTCTAAATTTACGAAATTAATAAATTCAATCTACTCAAAACAAATGGCCAAAATTATAATTAACGGGGAACAAACAAATTCAAAATCCAAAAAGGTGTAAGGCAAACATGCCCACTCTCTCCTCTCCTGTTCATAGTCACATTAGACACATTACTGATGAAAATAACAGAAGATAAGGAAATAAAAGGATTAAAAATAAGAAAGAAATATTATAAGATACAAGCCTTTGCAGCTGATGTAGCATTTATAACAGAAGACCCAATAGAAACAATTCCAAAATTAATTAAACTAGTGGAAGCATTCAGGAAGTTATCAGGATTAAAAATAAATAAGAGCAAAACTCAAATTATAATGAAAAATTTGACCAAGAGATAAATAGAACAATGAGAAGCAATGACAAACATGAAAAGTTAAAAAGGTAAAGTATTTAGGAATATGGATTACTGCAAAAAATATAACATTAAAAGACTATAATTATACTAAACTATTAGTCAGATTAGGAAAGAATTAGAAACGTGGAAGAACCTACAATTATCGTTACTATGGAGAATTGTGTCAATAAAAATGAATATATTACCTAAGCTTCTATTTTTATTTCATTTGATTCCGATCAATCCCAGGAAATATTTCTTCTCAAAATTAACAAAACTAACAATAAAATATATATGGCAGGGTAAAAAAACAAGAATAAGACAGAATTTTCTACAAGATGTAAAAGAAAGAGGAGGTCTAAACTTACCTAATTGGAAAATGTATTACCAAGCTGCCACCCTATCCTGGATTAAAAAGTGGTTTGCACTAGAAAATAAGAGAACTCTAATGCTAGAAGGTCATGATCTACTATTAGTGTGGCATGGATACATACTGTATGTTATGATAAGTACAAGACCAATTCATACTTTAAGAATAGAATAGAATAGAATTTTTATTGGCCAAGTGTGATTGGACACACAAGGAATTTGTCTTGGTGCATATGCTCTCAGCGTACATAAAATAAAATATACATTTGTCAAGAATCATGTGGTACAACACTTAATGATTGTCATAGGGGTCAAATAAGCAATGAAGAAGCAATATTAATAAAAATCTTAGGATATAAGCAACAGGTTACAGTCATACAGTCAACATGGGAGGAAATGGGTGAAAGGAATGATGAGAAAACTAGTAGAATAGAAGTGCAGGTTTAGTAGAAAGTCTGACAGTGTTGAGGGAATTATTTGTTTAGTAGAGTGATGGCGTTCAGAAAAAAACTGTTCTTGTGTCTAGTTGTCTTGGTGTGCAGTGCTCTGTAGCGACGTTTTGAGGGTAGGAGTTGAAACAATTTGTGTCCAGGATGTGAGGCGTCAGTAAATATTTTCCCCGCCCTCTTTTTGACTCGTGCAGTATACAGGTCCTCAATGGAAGGCAGGTTGGCAGCAATTGTTTTTTCTGCAGTTCTGATTATCCTCTGAAGTCTGTGTCGATTCTGTTGGGTTGCAGCACCAAACCAGACAGTTATAGAGGTGCAGATGACAGATTCAATGATTCCTCTGTAGAACTGTATCAGCAGCTCCTTGGGCAGTTTGAGCTTCCTGAGCTGGCGCAGAAAGAACATTCTTTGCTGTGCTTTTTTGATGATGTTTTTGATGTTAGGTGACCATTTTAGGTCTTGAGATATGATAGAACCTAGAAATTTGAAGGTCTCTACTGTTGATACTGTGTTGTCTAGTATTGTGAGAGGTGGAAGGGTGGAAGGGTTTCTCTTAAAGTCTACCACCATTTCTACGGTTTTGAGTGTGTTCAGTTCTAGATGTACCGTTGTACATACCTGAATGGTCTTCTCGCTGCACTAGAAGGAGAGTCCAACATGGGTAAATTACCAATCCTATTGGTAGAGACTGAGTTAATTTAAATAAAAGGTAGTCACCGCCCCTTAGCAGCCCCCAATACCTCAGTTTTAAAAATGAAGATAACTCAATTTATTGAACTTTAACCACATAAAACTTCATAAAACTTGCAAACTTGTAAAAAACCCAAATACTCCGGCGACCTGGCGAAAAACCATGCCAGGTGGGTTTGGACTCTCCTTCCAGTGCAGCGAGAAGACCGTTCAGGTATGTACAACGGTACTTCTCCACTGCACTTGGAAGGAGAGTCCAACATGGGATATACCAAAGATCAAATCCCCTGGGAGGGAAAAGGCTGTGCCAAGGTCGTCGGAGTGGAACACACTTGCTGCAACACACGCCTTCCAAAGGAAGCCGAAGCCGAAGCTACAGAGTCCAGTTTATAATGGCAGATGAAGGTTGTAGGAGACGCCCAAGTAGCTGCACGACAAATGTCCTCAATGGACGCTTGAGTAGTCCACGCTGCCGACGTGGCTGCACTCCTGGTAGAGTGTGCTGTCACTCCGGCCGGTGGTGATTGAGATTGAGCTTTGTATGCTTCCTCAATACAATTTCTAAGCCAGCGACTGATGGATTTTGAAGTCCCATTGTTCGTTGGGCAAAGGACACGAAGAACTTTTCAGATTTTCTGAACTGTTCAGTCCACCTGATGTAAATTTTCAAGGCTCTCCTAACATCCACCTTGTGCCACCTTAACTCCAAAGGGTGATGGCCGTGCGTAAAGTCTGGAAGCACTAGTTCCTGCGCTCTGTGGAATCCAGAATTCACTTTGGGAATAAATGACGGGTCTAGCCTCAACACAACTCTGTCTGGGTGGAAGACACACAGATCTGCTTGAGTAGACAGAGCCGACAGTTCAGACACTCGGCGTGCTGATGTGATTGCCACCAAAAAGGCTGTCTTTATTGAGAGCAAACAAATTGATATGGAATTGAAACGGAATTGAAATGGAATTGATCTCATCGGTTCAAAGGGAGGTGCTGTAAGTGCTCGTAGCACCAGGGACAGATCCCATGTCAGGAACCTGTGTACTGGAGGTGAATGCGTGTCAATTGCTCCTTTAATAAAGTCCCTTATCCAAGGGTGTTGGGCTAGAGAACGAGACTGAGGAACTCGAACGATGGTTGCAAGAGCAGCTACTTGCCTCTTTAAGGTATTTGGAGCCAGTCCTTTCTCAACCCCTGACCGGTTTGGTGGGGGCTGAAGGAACTCCAGACGCAACCCTTGAGATATTGTGGCTATTGCCCATTTGTCGGTGGATGTAGTCCGCCAAGAGGTACTGAAACGTTGGAGTTTGCCTCCTATGGGCTGTAGCAAAGCCAAGTCATTTGGTGTGTTTGAAGCCCCTTTGGTTACCTCTGAAAGGCCGTCTCGCCTGTTGGTAACCTCTTGGCCTATCTTGAAAGGCCGCACGGTCGCCTCTAAACGTGGACTGATTATATTGGTTCTGTGGGTATGATCTAGTATTCTGTCCCACGGATGAAGAGGAGTCCCACCGAAAGGGCTGGCGGCGAGTGTAGGGGTTGGCCTGGCGTTCCTGGCACCTGTAGGCTCTGGGAAGGGTCTTCCGTTTGTCCTTGTCCTCGATAAGGACCGGATCCAATGCTTCCCCAAAGAGCTTATCACCTTGGAATGGTGATGAGGCCAGGTTCCATTTTGACTTTAGATCAGCTGGCCAGCTTCTCAACCAAAGGAGACGCCTGGAGGACAGCATGGCTGCCATCCCTCGAACCGAAAATTTGGCTGCGTGGAGGGTGGCATCTGCCGAAAATTCTGCAGCCGCCAACAATTTGCTGAGGTCTTGACACAATCGTCCTTCGTCTGGACCTAGGCGGGCCTGCATTTCCTGCAGCCACATTATCGATGCTCTATTAAAGAATGAAGCGCGGCTGCCGCTCGAAACCCCCAGCTAGCCATTTGATGAGATTTGCGCAGTAATATCTCCGCCTTCCTATTCTCTGGCTTTAAACTATCGCCTGTCTCTGAAGGCACTAAGGCTTTTGAAATCAGTGTCATTACTGGCTGGTCAATAGGCGGAAATTCCAGCAGCTTTTCCATGTCATCATCAAGGGTATAAAATTTCCTCTCCATGACAGAGGGCCCTTGAGCTGCTGCAGGATGCTGCCAGGGGCGCTTGACACTTTGTCGAAAGATCTCTGAGGATGGCACATGATCTGTCTCGGGCTGGGGCTCCTTAAATAAGACGGCAGATGGTTTAGGATCATCAGTGGTCTCCGTTGCCTTGGTGGAACCTGGCAAGTCCACCACCTGCTTGGCTTTATGGAGCAAAATTCTGAAGAGAGATGCTTTGAAGAGACCAGCTGCCACTGGCTGTTCAGGAGCTGTCTCATCGTCTGAAAATTCATACTCCTTTTCGGTGTCATCTAAGGAGAGGGCTCCTCCATTCAGGAACCCAAACCTGAGAGGGGTGGTGCAGACCAAAGGTTTCTGGAATGTGTTGGGCGGGTGTGTGGAGTGTTTTGGTTCACCCCTGCTGCCATCCCCTGAGAATATGCATTTGAGATGATTTCCTGTAAGGCTGGGGACATCTGCTGCCAAGTGTCAGGCTGTACCCTAAGCCCAGCTGCAGTGGGCGTAAATGTGGCTGAGGGACCACTCCTCAGTGAATGACTAGCAGATCCTGGCCTAGTCTGATTAGGGCTAGATGGAGGGATAACCTGAGGCATGAATGGATTTTGCCTTTCTGGAGACCAATCTCTCTCTGACAGAGTCTCTGCAGGTCTCAACACCGACTGAGGGGTTGGTGGATCCCTGGCTTGTAGCAACAATTGCGAAGGCAAAGGAGAGGTGGTTTTAGGTGTCAGAAGGGCTGCATCCAACCTCTGTTCCAGTGCCTTAATACGCCTCTCTGCCTCCTTGAGGGAGGAGGAGGCCTGAGTCTTGGTTTTGTCCTTGGCCTTCAGTTTGCCTTTATCTTTAGGCACCAAGCTGGGGGAGGATGATTTCTCTGGAGCTTTGTCCTCCATAACTACTCACAATTAAACAGTTGTTAATTAGCTCACTGCCTGGAGATCAAAAGCTGCTGCTATTCTCTGGTAACAGAGCTCACCAAAATGGTGATTAGTACCTCAGGGCTCACGCCTGCGCCGTTTGCTGTTGGTTGCGCCCATCACCTGATGGGCGGAGAGCAACATATTTTCCCGCCCTGTCAAAATTGGCGGGCGTGGGAAGAACCGTTAAATAATGGCGGCCTGCCTTCGCTCTGTCCCTCATGAGGGGGGGTATCTCCAACCCTCTAGCCCATCGCCGCTGTCCTTGCTCTTTAAAAGGCTCGCCGGCTCCCTGCGATCCCTTGCATCAGGAGACATCGGTGGCGGTGGCTCGGCGGCGGCAGCTGTTTTTCTTTTGCCGCTGAACAGCTGAGAGGCACTGGAACCTTGCCAGCTCAGCTTCTTCTGGGGATATATCGATCCCCCAAGCCTCCCAGTGGGGGGGCGGACCCCCCCCCCCCACCTTCGGCTCGCAGCCGGGTTTGGCCTCGGAGGCCCGGGACCCGAGGCTGGGTTGCTCCTCGTCCTGGGATAGTACCCGCTGATGGAAGGGAACCCTGAGGAGAAATTGATGGGGGTGGTGCCCGCGGAGGGCAGAGACCCTTTCCAGGAACTTCTGAAAAACCTGTAGAAAAAGAAAAAACAAACATTAAACAGGTACTTTATTTTATGCAATATAAAACTATACACAACAAAAAACAACAGTCCCTACTCTTGCACTGAGTTTTTAAAACTGAGGTATTGGGGGCTGCTAAGGGGTGGTGACTACCTTTTATTTAAATTAACTCAGTCTCTACCAATAGGATTGGTAATTTACCCATGTTGGACTCTCCTTCCAAGTGCAGTGGAGAATGTTCTAGTCACACCACAAGGATAGTTGTTCAACTTCCCGTCTGTATGCGGATTCATCATTGTCTCGAATGAGTCAGATCACTGTTGTATCATCTGCAAACTTCAGTAGTTTAACAGATGGATCGTTTGAGATGCAGTCATTAGTGTATAGAGAGAAGAGAAGTGGTGAGAGTACACAGCCTTGGGGGGCACCTGTGCTAATTGTACATGTATCTGATGTGATTTTTCCTAGCTTCACCTGCTGCTTCCTGTCTGTTAGGAAGCTTGTGATCCACTTACAAGTGTGTTCAGGTACCGCTAGCTGATTTAGTTTGGTTAAGAGAATGTCTGGTACGATGGTATTGAATGCTGAACTGAAGTCCACAAAGAGGACCCTAGCGTAGGTCATTGGAGATTCAAGATGTTGAAGGATGTAGTGTAGAGCCATATTAACATATTAAAAAGCATCTATTAAGAAATTCCTTACTACAAACTTGGATAGAGATAAAAAAGAATCATTATCAGATAATACCCAACTGGATATCACCTACTGAAGCAATTAATCACCCAAATTCAATCCAATTAGAAAAAATAACAAAATATAAAGATCTTTTGGACACACACCTAAATTTAAAAGCTAGACAAGAATTAAATGAAAAAGGTATAGTATTAGATTGGTGGGCATATGATCAAATTAAGGACAAATTTTTAAAAGATAAAAAACATTTTGATAAGATACTTATGAGTAATCAAAGAAAGTTAGTAAAATATATAAATTTCTATTAAAATACAGAAAAGAAGGGGAGATAGTTAAGGATAACATGATTAGTTGGGCGAAAATTTTTGAACATCCAATAGACATCCAATAAATGGGAGAAAATTTGGATGAAACAATTGGCAGATTACCAAAGGAAAACCAACTTAAAATGTTTTATTGGCACTTATCATCACATAGATTATCAAAAATGTATCCAAATGTACAACCAAGATGTTGGAAGTGCAGAAATGAAAAATAGGACATTTTACCATCAATGGTAGACATGTTCCAAAGCCAAAAATTATTGGAATACAATTGCAAAATGCTTGAAAGAAATTACGAACATTGAGATTGAAAAAGACTCCAGAATTATTTTTATTAGGTATTTTCTCTAAAAGTTATAAAAAAGAAATTCAATATTTAATCATACATACATTAGTGGCAGTGAGAATAACCTTTGCACAGCACTGGAAAAATGAAGTAATCCCTAAAGAAGAAGTGGTAATTTGAAAATTTATTGAATGTGCAGAGATGGACATGATGACAAGAAGGTTAAAAGGGCAGGAAGAATCAGAGTATTATACAATATGGGACAAATTCTACAACTGGTTAGAAAAAAGAAACAATATATTAAACTAAATTACATGCAAATAGAAAGAATAATCTAAAATTGAAGCAATAAAGTGAACGGAACACAATAATATAAATAATAGATACGTGTGGTATGCAAAAAAGTCTTGGAAATCTTGTAAAGCTATAAGTATTTGATGTAGGATTTAAAGCTCTGAAAATAACTTCTGATAAAGACAGGGGATGTATAGAACCCCTTTTAATGTTCTATGTTTGTTTTGTCTTTGGTATTGTCATTATGCAAACATTTTAATAATATTTTTTTAAAAAATAAAAAAGGAAAGGGGGATGGGCTGGCAGCTCCCAGCTGCAGCTTTAAGAACCTCAGGGCAGTGGGAAAAGGGGACTAGCCCCACTGAAACACATACATTTTGGCAAGAGGCAAGAGGAAGACCAAATACCCCCTTTATGGCCTGTCCACTGCTCTTGCAGCACCTTGTGCAGCACAGTGAAATTTAGCATCCGAGGTGCATCCAGCACTGTTCACTTTTTCCTGCAGTTCACTTTTTCCTGCACACACACACACACACACACACATCTTGCCAAATTTGGCTAAAGGGGGCGGGGAATACCCTCAAAGCAAGTTTGCTGGGGCAGGAGCACTAAAGCCACAATGGTGAATCCTCCAAGTCTCCAGCTCTTGTGAGGAAATGAGTCCTGGAGGGGAAAGAGACTCATGGAGGTGCTTTCAGGAGGTGTACAATATAAAAAGGGCAGAAATGGCACCTCCCTCCCCTCTTTCCTAACCATGTGAGTGGGGGCAGGCATTGATGGCTGGCCTTGAGAGGGAAAATGAGAGAGGGACAGAGAGAGAGAATGAGAAGGAGGATGAGGGGTGAGAGATACATAGAGAGGGGAAGAGGGAGATACAGAGGGAGGTGGGAGAGAGTGAGAGAGATACATAGAGAGGGAAGAGAGAGGAGAGACACAGAGATACAGAAAGATAGGGAAGAGAGATACATGGAGAGAGGGAGGAGAGGGAGATAGACAGAGGGGGAGAGAGAAAGAGGGAGAGAGAAGGAGAGAGGGGAGAGAGAAGGGGAGAGTGAAAGAAGAGAGGGGGAGAGACACACAGAGATACACACACAGAGAGAAGAGATACATAGAGAGAAGGGATGGGGAGAGAGATACATAGAGAGGGAGAGAGGGAGGAGAGGGGGATAGAAAGGGACAGATAGATACAGAGAGGGGGAGAGAGAGAGGAGGGAGACAGATATGGAGAGAGGGAGGGGGAAATCGTTGACATAATTTTTGATTTCAAAAGGGTTTTGTGGTTCCCAGTGTTTTTTAACAACTGGTTGTGTGCCCTAATGGCCAGCTGGGTAGGTGTGGCTAGGGGAGGTCATGTGACTGAGTGGGAGAACGTGACATCGAGTTGTTTCCAGGAGGAAGAGGAGGGAGAATAAGAATAAGAATTGCATAATGTTTCCACAACCTGGTTAGGAAAATTGCATAGTTGCTGGCACCAATCAAGCTTGGTTATAGAAAATCCACTATGTATCTCTCCATTTTTCTGGAGCCTCTCTTTTGCTCATTCTTTCTGGTCTGATAAGAAAGTCAGAAGAGATGCTCAAGAGGTTTCTCTCTTGAGCTTCAACTGAAATGTATGAAATTAAGTAACATGCCAATCAGCACAGCAGAAAAATACCTATGAAATAAAGATATATCTTTCTGCCCCTGTATAATGAATGTAAATACAAGAATATTACACTTCATCCATGAAAATGTTAACATCTTTTTATTGTGGCATAATTCAGAAAATGCAAATATTTGTTGGCAGAAAACTCACTGACATTAACTATATTGTATTTTCTAAGGAATTGAAAAATTTAGAATCTTTTATCCTGCCTTAATTTCTCACTTTCCTAATTCTGGTAAAAATTTCTTCTGCACATGTGCGTAAGCAAATAAACCAGCAATTTTTGCTGCCGGAAAGAGATTCCGGCTGTTGCACATGCACAGCAGTCGAATCTCACTGCCACGCTTAGAGTGACATCTGGGGCCAGCAGCAAAAGCGGCCTGCACCATTTCCGCCCATGTGGCCTGGTTTTTGATCTCCCGGCTTGCAGGAGAGATGCCTGCAGCACGGGTGAGCACAGAACAGGCCACACTGCCAGAATTGGGGCCACCTGGCCTGCTCCCTGCGGCGTGACCCCTGCAGGAGGTGATCCAGGTAATCAGGGGTGAGGAGCATGGAAAGGCGAGTGGTGGTGGGGAGCGAGGGCGATTGGCGTGGCAGGGCGAGTGGCAATAGGAGTGAGGGCAATCGGCGTGGCTTGGCAGGGCCATGGGGGCTGGCGGAGTGGCCTGGCTGGGCTGCGTGGCTGGTGGTGGGGCTGCGGGGCCTGGTGGTGGGGCTGCGGGGCATGGCCTAGGAGAGCCACGGGGGCTGGCGGTGGGGCCTGGCCAGGCCGTGAGGGCTGCCAGTGCAGCCTGGTGGGGCCATGGGGGCTAGTGGTGTGGCCTGGTGGAGCCATAGGAGCTGGCGGTATGGCCTGGCGGGGCCACAGGAGCTGGCGGCGGGGGCTGGCAGGGCCGCGGGGGCTGGCGGCGGGGCCTGTTGGAACCACGGCGACTGGCGGCAGGGGCCAAGGGGGCTGGTGGGGCCAAGGGGGCTGGCAGCGGGGCCTGCCGGGGTCACGAAGGCTGGTGGCACAGCCTGGCAGGGCCATGGGGGCTGGCAGGGCCAAGGGGCTTGGAGGTGCAGCCTGGTGGACCGGGGAGTGACATGGCAGGGTGGCTCTTACCTTATACCTGCTTGCAACCGGCAGCTCTTGTATCCAATTTCTGGGGGGGTTTGCTTCTGCGCATGCGTGTGTCTTCACGCAAGATTTTGCTTCTGCACATGCACAGTACACGAATCATAGTTCATACAAATTAAAATAAACCTTAATAGCCAACATAGATTAATTCAATGTTGTCATTTGTCATCCCAGCATTCTATAAAATTCTATTAAAGGACTTCATTTTCTATGAACCTATCTATGTCTTTCAATTTTACATCACTTTTGCAAAAGTTATTAATTTTAAATACCAATAACCATTTATTTGTCTAACCCAATCTTCTCTTAAAATATGATATTGTTATGCTATTGAAAAAACAAGGACATCTTCAGGAAATTTTGCATCCCCAATTAGACCAATGCAAATATCAAAAGATAAATTAGGTTCCATTCAAATTTTGATAGAAACATTCAAAATCAGTTGCTTCTTTTTTACCACCCTGACACATTATTATTAATATCATTTAGTGTTATCTACAGAATCTCATTTACAGAATCCAGTGAACACCTCTGTGATCTGGAACGGAAATATATTAATGTGGTGTTTTCTTTAAAAAAAACCCAGAAACCATAGAAGTTTATGTCAAGAAGATTTATGGGTGGTATCTCACCACTAGAGATTGTAGCTAGTAAGAGAGAAGCTACAGCTATAAATTATTGAGCCCTTTTATGTCACAGTTCTCAACTGGAATTGAAAAAAACTATTAAAATAAAAGCAGGTTATGCAGATTGGTCTTGTAAACAATGGACTTCTTAACCTATTTCCTGGATAGAACTAATCAACTGTTCTGCTAGCAAGTTGGTCCAACTGCAAAATGCAAGGGTTATTTGCCAATGTATTCAATCATACATGAATAAAGAAACTGGGCCCAGGAGCCAGAACATTTAGAGTTTTTGTTAGGTAAAGACTTGCAAAAATGTAACTTTATAATTCTTTGCATTCTGTCTGTTATTCTTCAGATATAATGAAGAATATTTTGTAGAGCTAAAAGACCAGCAAATATATTACATATAAGCTTTCTTGGTCTACCATCAACTTCATCAGTTACACGAAATATTTACCGCATTTTTCGCTCTATAAGACGCACCTGCTGATAAGACGCACCTAGATTTTAGAGGAGGAAAATAGAAAAAAAATATTGGCGGGGCTTGGCGGCGGGCGGGACGCACGAGGGAGCGAGCGATCCGGCGTGTGATGGCGTTGGGGTGCGGAAAAACTGTTCTCGTGTCTAGTACTCATGTTGTGCTGAGCTCTATCGCTTATATATGGAAAGAAGAACAAACGTCCCACAGTCCTCCAACCCAACCAGCCGGCAGCTGAGTCGGGCTGCCCGGGAAGGCGAGCGGTGCGCGGTAGGCGCGGGGACGGGGACAGGGGGGGGGAAATCGTCTGAACGCGGTTCCGAGTTGGGGGTTCGGGGGGGTGCTGGAAAGCCCCCCAGGCCGGCTGCGATCTTTTAAAACAGCCGCGCCGCTTCCCAGCTGACTCCTGAAGCGCGGAAGTTTGCCTTTGGCTTTTGGCTTCAGGAGTCAGCTGGAAAGCGGCGCGGCTGTTTTAAAAGCGGCGCCGCTTCCCAGCTGACTCCTGAAGCGCGGAAGTTCGCCTTTGGCTTTTGGCTTCAGGAGTCAGCTGGAAAGCGGCGCGGCTGTTTTAAAAGATCGCAGCTGGCCTGGGGGGCTTCCCAGCACCCCCCCGAACCCGGGTTGGGGGCTCGGGGGGGTGCTGGAAATGTCGGGGGCGCACTGGCAGTTGCACGCGCTCCCTATCTCCCTGCTAGCCTTTGCCGGCGACAGTCCCCCTGACAGCGTTCGGATCCCCCCAGCAGAAGCCAAGGACCCCCAGAGTGGGGCGGCAGGGGAGGCGACCGCCTCTCCGCTCACCAAGTGCAGGGATACCCCCCCTCTGCTCCAGTGCCTCCCCCCCCCCCCCTGCCTGCATCTTCGCTCCATAAGACGGGGCTGATTTTTCATCCTACTTTGGGAGGAAAAAAAACTGCGTCTTATGGAGCGAAAAATACGGTATTATCATCCATAGCTCTTTTTCCATCTCCTATTTCCTTCTCCATCAACATTTCCATATCCATTTTTTTCTCTCTCTCTCCCTCCCTCCCTCCCCCCTCTTTCTCTGTATATACACACACACTGTCTGGAGATCAAGCATACTGCATTTCGAGGGAAGCAGCAATGAAAAATGAACCAATTGGATCAAATGTTTTCAAAATAAATGTGATAATCATTTACCACAACAATAATTAATAGCACAGGCACAGACTATTCAAAGGTACAGTAGTGCTGAAAAAATGGCTTATGACTATTTTGCAGTATTGCAGCATTCATAGGGCCACCCCAGAAACCAAGCTCAGGATCCAAAAAGATTGGATGCTTAGCAACTTGCATGCATTTATGACAACCGCAGGATCTTGGGGTCATGTTATCTACCTTTTGTGACCTTCTGACAAGCACAGTCAATGGGGAAGCCAATACATTTCACAGCTGTGATATTAACTTAACAACTGTGATTCATTTAATAACTGTAGTAAAAAATTCATAAAACAGAGCAAAACCTCCTTATCAACTATCTTGTGTAACAACAGAAATGTTGGGCTCAGTTAGGACTATGTGTATTAATTATATTAATCTATACCAGCAATTTTTGTTTTCTTCTGATCAAATGGCTAAGTCAAAGCTTGGCATTTCCAATATGGCAGTTTGTTTCTACAAACTCACTTTCAAGTTTCCTTGTTGAGAATAGCAACTTTCTGTCCCGAGAGAAGAAAATGTGTTTGATTTCTGCTCCAGATATTCCACTAGTGAATCTTAAATCTATCAAGTGTTTAGCAGATTTACAGCATCAGGTACACAAGGGAATGAGAATGCTTTCAGAATAATCAGTGATTGGGAGCCAGGACCGACCAACAGTGACTGTTTGTACTTGAGAATAACCTACTGCATATCTGACAAGACTGATTTGTAGAACAGCCACAGGAACTCTGATAATTTTCAGAATAAGTCAAAACTGACTGCATTCTGAATTCATTCGGTATATATTAGTAATGAAAAAATGTCAATAGCAGTTTTGACATGTGTCCACATAGTACCCATTTCCCCAACAAAATGCTGATCAATTGCATATTCTAATCTCAATTGAAAAAAAACATGTGCACAATTTTTGAAAAGAAGGACTAAAGATGTGGCATGATACAGTGATTACTAGGACGCAACAGGCTGACAAACTGTACTCAATGAGTAGTCCTTAATAGTAGCACATCCACACGGAGGAAAGTAAACAGTGGGGTACTACAAGGTTCTGTCTTAGGTAAAGTGACCAAACGTCCCACTTTGAGCGGGACAGTCACGCCTTTTCATCATTTGTCCCACATCCCACGCCCTTTGAAATATGTCCCACTTTTTTTCCTCCCAACCAGCCCTCTTGGAAAGAGGTTGGAGGGAGGGGATTCCAGGCTCTCTGCTGCTACCTTGTCCTCTCTGCCCAACCCAGTTTGGCCGGAGGTTTCTGTGTTTACTTCTGGCCAGCTATACAGGGTCTTTGCTCACCTCTTTCCCCTGCCACGCCCCCGGCAGGCCCAGTCGTGTCCTGGCACTGTAGCCCTGCGAACTGGGAGGAGCTTAGGGGCTGGCCAGCCCTCTGTGGACTGCTCTTCCTTCCCAGATCCCTGCTACAAAGAGGAAGGTCAGCTGCTTGGGTGAGTAATGGGGCAGTGGAACTGGGGGGCAGTGTTCATCCTTCCATTGCCACCCAACCCAGCTGGCCTTCTATATCAGTCTTGAGCCAGGCAGGGTGTGAAGAGCAATGGAGGAACTTGGAGGGCGGGTCAGGGGGCTGTCTGGGTCCGCTAAGCAGAGACTCCATGGGAGAAGGGAAGCACCTGCTGAGCATTCAGATCTGCTTCATCCCTCCGCCTCCTCTCCTACCTTCGCTTCCATGGAGGCAGGGAAGAGAGTGAAAAGAGAGGAGGAGAGAGAAAGAAAGGGAGTGAGAAAGAAAGAGAAATAGAATGAGAAGAAGAGAGTAAGAGAAAGAGAGAGGAAGGGAAGGAGGGAGAGAGAAAGACAGATAGAGGGGGGAAGGAAGAGAGAGAGAAAGAGAGCAAAAAACAGAGGAAGGAAGGGAGAAAGAAAGAGGGATGGAGAGAGGGAGAAAGAAAGAGGGATGGAGAGAGAAAGAAAGAGGAAGGAAGAAACCGAAAGAGGGAGGGAGAGAGAAAGAGAGAGAAATGGAGAGAAAGGGATAGAGGAAGAGAGAGTGAGATTTTTTTTGCTAATTTTTTTTGCTAAACTTTTTTACCCCCCCCCCCCCCCCCCCCGCGCTCAATGGTGTTCCTCTTTCCCAATCTTAAAATCTGGTCACTTTAGGCCCGGTATTCTTCAATCAATGTTCCCTCTAAGGTGCATGGCCACATGTGCAAAAACAACCCTCTGCACAGCCTTTTCCAAGGCCGCACAACAGAGCCAGGCATTAGACTTGGGGGCGGGGAGTGACGAACGTGCGGAGGCCGGCAAAGGTTTTTCTTATTTTGAAGAAATAAGAAGGGGGGGCGGGGAGACCACAACCGAGAGGCTTGGCACTGGCCCATCCGTGATGGGTGGGAGCGGGGGCAGCTGCGGCTCCCTTTCCTTCTCCCACTGCCTATGTCTGCTGCCAGCGGCCGTCGCTGCGGGTTCCTTGGCTGGGAGCTGCCACTTTCCTCTGGGCAGCCCAGCCAGGTGGCCGTAGAAAGGGCTGGGCTGCCCGGAGGGAAGTGGCAGCTCCCGCCCAAAGAACCTATGGTTATGGCTGCCAGCTTGGCGGGGGGCGCCAGCGATAGACATAGGTGGTGGGAGAAGGAAAGAGAGCCACAGACGCCCCCATCCCCACCTGCCACGGATGTGCTGGTGCCAAGCCTCCCTGTCCAGAGGGAAGTGGCAGCTCCCTCCTGAGGAACCCATGGCAACAGCCGCTGGCTTGGCGGGAGGCACCAACGGTAGACATAGGCGGGGGGAGAAGGAAAGGGAGCCGTGGCTACCCCCGCCCCCACCTGCTGCAAATGTGCCTCCCCATCCCCCCCGCAGAGAAGAAAGGAAGAGAGAGAAAGAGAACAAGAGAGAGAGAGAGAAACAGACAGAGAGCGAGATAGAAAGAGAGAGGGAGAGAGAAAGTGAGAAAAAGAGAGAACAAGAGGGGGTAGAGAGAAAGAGAGAGAGAGAGATAGCAAGAGAGAGAGAACAAGAGAGAGAGAGAAAGCAAGAGAGAAAGAAAACAAGAGAAAGAGTGTGAGAGAGACAGAAAGCAAGAGAGAAAGAGTGAGAGATAGAGAAAGAAAACAAGAGAGAGAAAGAGTGAGAGAGAGAAAGAAAGCAAGAGAGAGGGAGGGAGGGAGAGGGAAGAGAGAAGTGTAGAGGAAGGAAGGAGGGAGGGAAGGAAGGAAAGATAAATGGAGGCAACAAGGAAGGAAGGAAGAATGAAATGAATGGAGGGACGGAGGAAGGAAGAACTTTTTGGAGGGGCTGTAAATTTTTCTAAATTTTTCTCTCAACATACAGTGATCCCCCGCTCGTTGCGAGGGTTCCGTTCCAGGAGCCCCCGCAACGAGCGGGTTTTCGCGAAGTAGCGATGCGGAAGTAAAAACACCATCTGCGCATGTGCAGACGGTGTTTTCACTCCCACAGCGCTAGCGAGGAGCCGAAGATTGGGGGCGGCGCGGCTGTTTGCCGCCGGCATGGGGGGCTTCCTAGCAGCCCCCCAAACCCGGGTTGGGGGTCCGGGGGGCGCTGTCTCTCGGCGCTTTCGTGCTGAGTCCGGGAGCGAACTCGCTCCCCGACTCAGCTGGAAAGCGCCGAGAGACAGCGTGGACAGGCCCGTTCCTTGGCGCTGTCTCTCGGGGCTTTCGTGCTGAGTCCGGGAGCGAACTCGCTCCCCGACTCAGCTGGAAAGCGCCGAGAGACAGCGTGGACAGGCCCGTTCCTTGGCGCTGTCTCTCGGGGCTTTCGTGCTGAGTCTGGGAGCGAACTCGCTCCCCGACTCAGCTGGAAAGCGCTGAGAGACAGCGTGGACAGGCCCGTTCCTTGGCGCTGTCTCTCGGGGCTTTCGTGCTGAGTCCGGGAGCGAACTCGCTCCCCGACTCAGCTGGAAAGCGCCGAGAGACAGCGTGGACAGGCCCGTTCCTTGGCGCTGTCTCTCGGCGCTTTCGTGCTGAGTCCGGGAGCGAACTCGCTCCCCGACTCAGCTGGAAAGCGCCGAGAGACAGCGTGGACAGGCCCGTTCCTTGGCGCTGTCTCTCGGGGCTTTCGTGCTGAGTCCATCAGCCCATCTAACATTTAGCCAATTAATACTTATCTACATTTCTTGCTTAATTATTAATCTTAAATTTCAGTCAATTTGAGAAAAGAAAAAAAGGGAAAAAATTCTAAATATTCTCTATTTTTAATCAATTAAAAATCATGAATATTAATCTCCCCAACAATTCTAAATTCAATTCCATTTGTGCATTAATCCAAATCATTATCACCTACTACATATCTTATTATAATCAATACTTCAAACTTTATTAAAACAGATCAGCAATTCCTAAATTCATATATCTAAATAGAAAAAATAATTAAAGTTTTAACAAAATTTAACAAAAAAAGAGCAAACGAAACAATACTCCAAGTTTAATCAATCCTTCTCAAACTCCAATTTCTTTAATCTGAGCAAAACTTTGAACCAAACCCTTTTCTTTTTTCTTTTTTTGTATCCCCTTTTTACCCCCTTTTCCATTTTATTCTTTCTATTCTTCCTTCTAGGACGGAAGGATTTTCTGGTTTTTACATCATTTGTGTAATCACTATCAACATGGAATTTTAATTTTAATTCTTCAGTGACCTGTATTTAAAGACTCAAATTCACAGTTCCCTTCAAATACCTGAGAATCCTTTCCATACCCATCCAATGTAATTTTGTAGGTGCAGCAGTAAAGTGACTTAGAATGCTTACTGCACAAGCTATGTCTGGTCTGGACCATTTTGATAAATATAACAGACTCCCTATTGCTGCGTGATATGCAGTATCTCCTGATAACAGATTTCACTTTTGTCCTCGCTTGAACTATTGTAAAAATCCGTGCTCATATTTTTGTATTATGTAGGAGCAATATTACAATCCTTCATGTTATATTTCCCTAAAACAGTTCAATTTTTCTCCTTTGACTGAGAATATAACCACCCTTTTCAGTTTTTTATATCTCTGCATTGAAATAATTCTTTATTTCTCCCAAATTCTTTTATTGAAATTTCTTATCTAACTTATTAGCAAATTCTTTTACTTGTGATGCATCCTTTGCAATGAAGAAAGATTATCCACAAATGCTAATAGTAGACAATTTCCACCTTGTAACCTTTCATTGTATATGCAACCATCATGTTTGCAACTCTTGAACCCAAGAATTTTCAATGCAGTATCTAAACTAGCGGTCCCCACAATACGGCCCGCAGGTTGGATGTGGCCCAATGAGGTCTTTTAACCGGCCCGTGGCAGCTCACGAGATTTTACTGATCGATATAATAAGCTCCCGAATTTCCTGTCCACTCACCGCAGTCGGCTGCTGAGCGAGGAGAAGGTGGAGAGGCAAGGGGGTGGGGAGGAAAGCGGGCCTGCAATTGGCCCCTTCCTTTGCCGCCTTTAGGGAGAGAAACTGTTGCTGCCCTATGGCAGAGCAGCAACAGTTCCTCTCCCTAAAGGCAAGAAATAAATTGGCCAATTGCAGGCCCGCTTTCCTCCCCGACCCCTTGCCTCTCCACCTCCTCCTCCCCACCTCCTCCTCCGCGGTGAGTGGATGCAAAATTCAGGAAAAGGCGATTGGCAATTGAAAAACTGTCCACTAAAAGTCACAGCTAAGTGCGCCATGGCTAAGTGTGTGTGTGTGGGGAGGCGGCTGCTTGAAAACCCCTGACCTCCATCGCCTCCCCCCTGCGGCACAAGGCGAGCACACCTCACCGCTGACACAGGCGGCAGGGACCGCCCTGTCCCCCTGTCCCCCCTGCACAAAGCTACGCAGTCCCGGATCGCTCGCTTCTCCAGCCAGCAAAGCCGACTGCCCGGCTTTGCTGGCTGATGCAGGAAAGCATCACATTTGAAAGTGCGCATTTAAAAAGCGCGCCACTTTCCTGGGCAGCCGGCTTTGCTGGCCGGAGAAGTGAGCAATCTGGGACTGTGGCGCCATGGTGGCCTTCAAGCGCGGCCCTTCGCGCGCCCCACCACCTGTTCCTGCAGGTAGAGATCGGGCATGTTACCGGGAGGTGGAGGCCGCGTGGGGCCAGACGCTGGGTGCCGAGGATGCCGGGAAGGGTGAAGGAGTGGATGTGCCTCTCAGCTGCAGAGCCGAACGGGGCGGAGGCAATGGCGGAGTCTGGCGCTGAGGCCATGCGGGGGCGCTCATCCAGGGGGACATGGACCGGCAAGCCGCCCTCCGCTCTCTCTCTTTCTCTCTCTGTTCCCAGCATGGTGTATGAGAGAGAAAAAGAGAGAGCGGAGGGCGGCTTGCCGGTTCACGCCCCCTTGGATGAGCGGCCCCGCATGGCCCCAGCGCCGGATGCCGCCGTTGCCTCCGCCCCCGTTCAGCTCTGCAGCTGAGAGGCAGCAGCCATGTCCACCCCTTCACCCTCCCCGGCAGCCAGCGTCCGGCCCCACGCCGCCTCCACCTCCCAGTAACGCGCCCGACCTCTACCTCTCTCTTTCTCTCTCTGTTGCCGACGTGGTATATGAGAGAGAAAGAGAGAGAGAGAAAAAGGAGGGGAGAGAGAAAGAGAGAGAGAGAAAGAGGGAGAGATAGAGAGAAGGAGAGAGAGAAAGAGAGAGATACAAAGAGAGAGATACAAAGAGAGTGAGTGAGAGAAGAGATAAGAGAGAGAAAGAAAGAGAGGGACAGAAAGAAAGAAAGAAAGAGAGAGAGAGGGACAGAGAGAAAGGGAGAGAGAAAGCCGCCCCGAGTCTGCAGAGAGGGGCGGCATACAAATCTAAATAAACATAAACATAAACACATGGGAGAGAGAAAGGGAGAGAAACAGAGGGAGAGATAGAAAGAGGGTGAGTGAGAGAAAGAGAAGAGAAAGAAAAGAGAGAGAGAAAGAAAGAGAGAGGGGGAGAGGGAGAGAAAGAGGGAGAGATAGGGAGAGAGAAAGAAAGGAGGAGAGAGAGATACAAAGGGAGTGACTGAGAGAAAGAGAGGAGAGAAAGAAAGCAAGAGGGAGAGAGAAAGAGAGGACAGAGAGAAAGAGAGAGAGAGAAATAGAGAGAAGGAAAGAGAGAAAGAGAGAGAGAGAAAGAAAGAGGGAGAATAAATATTAAATATTGTATTTGTTCCCATTTTGTTTTTTACTTTAAATAAGGTATGTGCAGAGTGCATAGGGATTTGTTCATATGTTTTTTTTGTAGTCCGGCCCTCCAACAGTCTGAGTGACAGTGAACTGGCCCCCTGTGTAAAAAGTTTGGGGACCCCTGATCTAAACAGATATTCCAATTTCTGGCTGACTGCTTCAGCCTATAAATGACCTTGTTCAATTTATACACCATGTTAAATTTCATACCCTGGTGCTTGAAGCATATAAATCTCTTCTTCTCATTTAGCATCGAGGAATGCAGTGGTTATATCAAAATGCCAAATTTTATGCTTACGTGCTACTGCAAATGCTAGTGCTAATCTTATGCTTTCATTTTTTACCATTGATGCAAACACCTCATCATAGTGTACATTCTTTTATTTATTTTATTATTAGAGTTAGAAGTGACCTTGCAGGTAATCTAGTCCAACCCCCTGCTGGTACAGGAGATCCTACATCATGCTAGTCCAACAGCAGTCCAGTCTTTTCTTGCAGGTCATTAGTGTTGGAGCGTTCACCATCTTTGCAGGCAAGTTGTTCCACTGGTTGATCGCTCTCACACTCAGAAAGTTCTTATTTATTTATTTATTAATTTTATTTATTAGATTTGTATGCCGCCCCTCTCCGTAGACTCAGGGCGGCTCACAGCAACAATAAAACAATGTACAACAAATCTAATAATTAAAAAAAACACTAAAAACCCCATTATTAAACGCAAACATACACACAAACATACCATGCATAAACTGTATAGGTCCAGGGGAGATGTCTCAATTCCCCCATGCCTGACGGCAGAGGTGGGATTTAAGAAGTTTACGAAAGGCAAGGAGGGTGGGGGCAGTTCTAATTTCCGGGAGGAGCTGGTTCCAGAGGGTCGGGGCCACCACAGAGAAGGCTCTTCCCCTGGGTCCCGCCAAATGACATTGTTTAGTAAATGGGACCTGGAGAAGGCCAACCCTGTGGAACCTAACCGGTCGCTGGGATTCGTGCGGCAGAAGGCAGTCCCGGAGATATTCTGGTCCGATGCCATAAAAAAGGTCATAACCAACACTTTGAATTGTGACCGGAAAGTGATCAGCAGCCAATGCAGACTGCAGAGTGTTGGTGTAACATGGGCATACCTAGGGAAGCCCATGATTGCTCTCACAGCTGCATTCTGCACAATCTGAAGTTTCCGAACACTTTTCAAAGGTAGCCCCATTTAGAGAGCATTACAGTAGTCGAACCTCGAGGTGATGAAGGCATGAGTGACTGTGAGCAGTGAGTCCCAGTCCAGATAGGGCCGCAACTGGTGCACCAGGCGGACCTGGGCAAACATCCCCCTTGCCACAGCTGAAAGATGGTTCTATAATGTGAGCTGTGGATTGAGGAGGATGCCCAAGTTGCGGACCCTCTCTGAGGGGGTCAATAATTCCCCCCCCAGGGTTATGGATGGACAGATGGAATTGTACCTGGGAGGCAGAACCCACAGCAACTCCGTCTTATCCGGGTTGAGTTTGAGTCTGTTGACACCCATCCAGACCCTAACAGCCTCCAGGCACTGGCAAATAACTTCCACTGCTTCATTGACTGGACATGGGGTGGAGATGTACAGTTGGGTATCATCAGCATACTGATGATACCTCACCTCATGCCCCTGGATGATCTCACCCAGCGGTTTCAAGTAGATATTGAATAACAGGGGGGAGAGGACTGACCCCTGAGGCACTCCACAAGGGAGTAACCTTGAAATCAACCTCTGACACCCCCCCCCCACTAACACCGACTGCGACCGACCAGAGAGATAAGAGAAGAACCACTGAAGAACAGTGCCTCCCACTCCCAAGCCCTCCAGCCGGTGCAGATACCATCAACCATGGTATCAAAAGCCGCTGAGAGGTCAAGAAGCAACAGGACAGAGGAAAAACCCCTGTCCCGGGCCCGCCAGAGATCATCCATCAACGCAACCAAAGCAATTTCCGTGCTGTAGCCGGGCCTGAATCCTGAATGTTGAGGGTCTAGATAATCGGCTTCTTCCAAGGACCGCTGGAGTTGGAGTGCCACCACCTTCTCAACAACCTTCCCCATAAAGGGAAGGTTGGAGACTGGCCGATAGTTGTTAAGAATGGCTGGGTCCAGGGAAGGCTTCTTGAGGACGGGGCGCACAAGTGCCTCCTTGTAGGGATCTGGAAAGGACCCCCCTCCTCAAAGAAGCATTGACAATCTCCTGGACATAGCTCCGTGTCACCTCCCTGCTGGCCAAGACCAGCCAGGAGGGACACGGATCCAGTAAGCAGGTGGCAGAACTCACAGCTCCAATGGCCTTGTCCACTTCATCAGGTGTCACCAGATCAAACTCTTTCCAGACAGGTGGACAAGTACGAGCCAAAGTCATCTTGACTGACTCATTGTCAGTCGACTTTGTTATCCAATTGGAGTCGAGGTCCGCCCGGATCCAAGCGATTTTATCAGTGAAAAACGTGTTAAAATCCTCTGCAATACTCTGTAAGGGCTCCCTAACTCGCCCCTGGTTAAGAAGCGAGCGGGTCACCCTAACCAGAGTGGCCGAGAGGGATTCCACTGATGCAATCAAAGTGGCATGATACACACATCTTGCCGCCTTGAGTGCCACTTTGTAAGTCTTAATATAAGCTCTTACAAGTGTTCGATCAGATTCAGACCTATTCTTCCTCCATCGCTTCCCAAGACGTCTCTTCTGGCGTTTCAACTCCCGGAGCTCCTCGTTGAACCATGGAGCTCTATGGGGTCTATTGCTGCAGAAAGGTCGCAACGGCGCAATCCAGTCAAGAGCCTCTGCTGCAACCTTGTTCCAGGCCTCAGCAAGAGACTCCGCCAAAGTGTGGACAAGTGCATTTGGAATAATCCCAAGCACCCTCTGAAAACCCTCTGGATCCATCAGGCATCTGGGGCGGAACTGCCTAATCGGTTCCGCCTCCCTGCAGGGAAGGATTTGAGCCAGGAAGTCAAACCGTAATAGAAAATGGTCTGACCATGACAAAGGCAACTCTTCTAAGCCCCTTAGACTCAGACCATTACTCAATTGTCCAGAGAGGAATACCATGTCGGGTGCGTGCCCCCCCTCGTGAGTCGGACCCTGTACTACTTGAGTCAGGTCCATGGCTGTCATGGTGGCCAGGAACTCCCCAAAACCCAGAGGTTTTGCCGAGCGACCACAGGTTAAAGTCTCCCAAGACAATAAGTCTGGGGAATCCTACCACCAGCCCGGCTACCTCCTCAAGCAGCACAGGCAGGGCTGTTGACACGCAGCTGGGAGGCAGGTACGTGAGCAACAAGCAACAAGCCCACCTGAACCCCTAAGTCCAACTTCACTAGGAGGGACTCACAACTCGCAATCTCTGGAGCAACGAGTCTATGCAGGCAAAGGCTCTCCCTGGCTATAATAACCACTCCTTCCCCCCTTCCCTGGGGTCGAGGCTGATGCCATACCTGAAACCCAGCTGGGCAAGTTTCAGAGAGAGGAACTCCTCCCTCTGGGCCCAGCCAGGTCTCAGTCACACATGCCAGGTCGGCCTCCTCATCGAGGATCAAATCCCGGATGAGGAGAGCTTTATTTACCACCGACCTGGCATTGAGTAGCAGCAGCCTGAGCCCAGGGCAGAATTACACTCATCAGCAGCATCCCGGGTTGAGCTCACGGAACCGGAACAAGGAATCACTGTTAAGCAGAGATCCCTCCTTCCCCTGGAACGGCTCTTCCTTATTTCCAGGTTGAATCTCTTCTTGGGCAGCTACCATTCATTGCACCTTGTCTGGCAGCCAAAGGTAGGAGCTTTTGCTCCTCCCTGTGGCAGCCTCTGAAGTATTTGTAGATATCATGTTCCAGGTTGAATCTGTTCTTGGACAGCTTCCATCCATTGCACCTTGTCTGGCTGCCAAAGGGAGGAGCTTTTGCTCCTCCCTGTGGCAGCCTCTCAAGTATTTGTAGATATCATGTCCCCCTGGACCTCCTCTTTTCTAGACTATCCATGACCAATTCCTGCAACCTTTCCTCATATGTTTTAGTTTCTAGTTCCTTTATCATTCTGGTTGCTCTCTTCTGCACTTTTTCTAGAGTATCAACGTCTCTTTTGTAGTGTGGTGACCAAAACTGAATGCAATACTCTAGGTAATTTTTCTCTGCCTGTTCCTTTCAAAATAAAGACAGTTTCTTCTCAGCTTTAAACTGCAATTCAGACTTTTTGCTTCTGGGCCCATAACATTGTACATAACAAAATAAATTAGAAGCTTCATAAATGACTGCATTTTGCTGATTCAAAAAACATTTTATAAGCATAACAAAAGATTTCTACAATACCACATGTTTTTTCATAGACCGCATGGCAAGAGATGTTTTCATAACAAAGTACAATGGAGAACTGACTAAACCACATCCTTAGTCTTCCTCAGTTTCTGGACATGCTCAGTCAACACTTCACTATGATTTGCTAACTGAGTCAGCAGACAAGTTTCATTGACTAACTATGTTCTGATTGGCTCTCCCAGTCAGGAACAAATCTCAACATTAACAAATGGGACAAGAAAGGTCATAAAATGGGGCAAAGCTCACTTAACAAATGACTTGCTTAGCAACAGAAATATTGGGCTCAATTGGAGTCATATGTTGAGGACTACTTGTACTTTCTTGCTAACATGAATGAGAAAGAAAATGGTATTTTGGTTTATTATATTGTTTGCTTTAGCTATTATGCACATATTCCTAATGGGCATGGACTGGACAGGCTTAAATAATTCTGTGCATCAGGAATCACAGAGAGATGAATGGTGGTCCCTTGGCTAATCACAAATTGTCCTGGATACTTTTTTACAGCTCCTTTCCTGTTTCTGGTTATCCTGCCACCTGTACCTCTTGGGAAAGGGAAGGGGGAGGAAATTGTTTGTGGCCATCTGATTTTTTCCAGCTCCAATGAAATGGGCAAAGTGGCGCCTGAGTACAACCTCTTATCATCTTCTCAGCTCAAGTTCTCATAACAATTTCACAATTGTGGATTGACTCACCTCGGACTAGACACATGGGAGGGATTTCTGCAATGTTTAATCTAATGGGATTTTGAGTGGGAACTTCTTTTCCTTGCTATCAATTTTCCTCAAATAAAAGTTTTCTTTTGAAATAATGTTTCAAGAGTTGGACATCCATAATTCCCAACTTTTCAAAATGAACGTGTGAGTTATGTGAAGTTTTGTGGCATAACTAAATAAACAAGACAATCGATCATTTCAAAAGCTTCAAAGCAGAAAAGGAAAATGGGGAGGCTCAAAATTCTGGAATAGATTTGGACTCCAACATGAAGATGTCCCTTTTCTCTTCCTTTTTTCAAAGTAACTTCATGAATTGACTTCCAGTACTGAGACAAAGCAGGTCTCATGTGGTTTTTTTTTAAAGGATTCCTGCTTTCAACTTTGCTAGAAGGCTAGATAGCATACTGTGCATCAAATTATAACCTAGCATTCTAGAAATTAAACTTTCTCAACTTTCAACACAGCATCCTTTAGCCTCTGCTCCTGAGTTTCTCTGTTTGCAATCCAGTTTATGTCATTCTTTTTTCTTTCCTTTTTTATTTTAAGAGATGTACATTTCCTTTTTAAAAAAATCAAAATATTCATTAAAAACCTGTCTTCTGTATAAAGATATCTCCCGAAGAGATAGTATTAGAAAGCTGAAAAAGTGACAGTATCAGAAATAACCTGAATAACCAATGGTTTTAAAGAAATGAAAATTGTATAGACTGTCATGTTTCTCTTTCCAGTAATTTTAAGATCAATTCTTACCCATTCAGATATAAACACAAATACACTGTTATTTCTGCACTCAGAGCTTCCTTTAGCACTGCTCAGAGGATGTGTGTCAGTTGCTTTCTTGACATATAGACTCTAAGCCAATCTCTTTCTCTCAGTTCAACTCACATCACAGGGTTGTTGTGGGGAAAATAGGAGGAGGAAGATGTGTTTGCATATGTGTAAGGAATGCCTCTACGTCTAACTTAAGAAAGCAAGAACTTCTGAGCCAGATAGTTCAAAAGGATCTTGTATTAAGCAGATATGAAAGCATTCCTTTCAAAGCAATGTCTGAATACCTTTAAGCAAAGCAGGTAGAGTACCCTCCCCATTAACCAGAATGCAGACCTTAGCCAATACACAAGTGAGAAAAGAGTTTCTTTAATCAACTGCTCTGGGAACCAGATAATCATATATTTCCCCGAGCCTCTTCTATTCCCCATTCCAGTGAGATATTCTATATTGCCCCTCCCCCATAAACCAGCTCCCAAGATGAATAGATTTCAAGATACAGTAGTACCCCTAGATATGAGCATAATTCGTTCCATAAGGGACCTGGTATCTCGAGGCAACTCATATCTGGAACAAGTTGTTTTTCCCCTCCGAGATAACCAAAAGCAAGGCTCGTATCCCGAATTTGAGCTCGGGACTAGAACAGAAATGTCTCTCCCCTCATGGCTCATATCTTGAAATACTCGCATGTAGAGCAGCTTGTATCTAGAGGTACTACTGTACTTGGTGCCAGGATATAGATTGTAAAACATCCATTGGTACAGGCAATACTAATACATCAAACCCCAACCCCCCTTCTCTCGACTGAATGACATATTTGCTCTTTTGGGTTTCTGGTATTAGAAAATAAAGGAGTCCATCTGTGAAAAGATATAAACAAAATCCATTATAGTATATTAACAAGGTTTGTTAGGGTATAGGGAGTGAAATTTCCTCATTGAGGTGGGAGCCCTGCCATGTTGTTTAGCAACCCATTCATTTTGGGATAAAGGCAAATGTTTCCAAGCAACTACGTTTTGGGTTTTTTCTTCTGTGGATCCCAAAACCAAGAATTTCCTTGATTTCAAAGTGTTGTTCTCCTTCTATCATGATTGGAACAGGTGGTGCAGATACAGGAGGCCTGAGTGGTGAGGTTACCTCTCACTTGAGTAAACTAATGTGAAACAGTGGGTGGATTTGTCTAAGCGTTTTTGGAACTGCTACTGGATTGATGACCCTAATTATAGGGAAAGGTCCAATGAAATATGGCCCTAATTTTTTGGATGGCTGTAACAGTTTCAGAAATTTTGTAGATAGGTATGGGTTAGGTTAGGTTTATTGGATTTATATGCCGCCCCTCTCCGCAAACTCGGGGCGGCTCACAACAATAATAAAAAACAGTACAGTACACAATACCAAATCCAATGCCCACCCATCCAGTTCCAATTGAAATTAATAATCTCATAAAAAACAGTATGTATAAAAAACAGGCACACAGTCAATCAATCAACAAAACAACATGGGCAAGGGGGAGGTGTTTTAGTTCCCCCATGCCTGACGGCAAAGGTGGGTCTTAAGGAGTTTACGAAAGGCAGGGAGGGTGGGGGCAATCCTAATCTCAGGGGGGAGCTGGTTCCAGAGGGTCGGGGCCCCCACAGAGAAGGCTCTTCCCCTGGGTCCCGCCAGACGACATTGTTTAGTCGACGGGACCCGGAGAAGGCCAACTCTGTGGGACCTAACCGGTCGCTGGGATTCGTGCGGCAGGAGGCGGTCCCGAAGAGGCGGTATACTCTATTCCCAACATGGAAAGGTTTAGGTTCCATTCTTTTCTTGTCAGCTTGAATTTTAAAAGGCTCTCTAGCTCCCTTTAAAGCTAATATGACTACTGGCCATGTGTTTTGTAACATATATATCCACTCCTTAGTGGGTTCTTCTGGGGATAATTTAGGCATTGGGCTGAAATCCTGACCTGTAGCTACTCTAAAAGGAAATAAACCAGTACTACTTCCATTGGGGTGGGGATTTCTTCCATGCTCACCCCCTTCAGTACTGGTTTCTGGCCATGTTGATCTCTGCTTCTTCGTCCATGAGATACCGCTCATGCAGATGATTTGGTGTGCCTCTGGCACACAGGCATTATATAGATCATCACTCAGCCCTTCCTTGAAATTGCTTAACAGGATGTCTTCTGGCCAATTCACATGACATGTGAGGTCCCAGAACACTTCAGTATATTCTGCCACTGGTCATTGTTCCTGCTTCACCACCTTAATGTGACCACGTGCTTTGCGTTCTGCAAGTGGGTCATCAAAACATCATTACAATGCCATCATAAACCAGTCAAAGTTCCACAGTTCTGGTGTGTCAGCATTATGCAGGGTCACCATCTATCTGGTAGCGGCTCCTTCCAGGACTAGGGTAACAGCTCGCACTCGGAATCCTTGCATCTGGAAATCACACCCATATTCCTGCATGTAGGTGAGTACATGTGCCACAAAGAATCCTAATTGTTGCAAATCCCTACCAAACTTTGCCCTGAGATGGGGGGGAGTTTTCCTTTCTAATTGTAGGACTTGGGTCTGGTTAGGAATTTATTTATTTATTTATTAGATTTGTATGCCGCCTCTCTCTTAGGAATGGTAGCCAGTGCTTGTGCTGCCCTGGGGGAAGGATTCATTGGGACCTCTGCTCGACTGAATAGCAGATTCACTCTTTTGAGATTCTGAAAGTATGTTCACTGCCTTAGGTCATTTGTAAAAAACAATAAAGACAGAATTCAAGCAAACAAATCAATCAATCAATTCAAGTGAAAAATCAATATACAAATCCCCACTTCCATTGTCAAATCCTTAATTAATGCTTTCTTCAAAATATTCATTCTGTGAAAGCACCTCTTAGAAAATGAAATAATTTCACCAGTTATATTTTTTGAATGTACAGTATAGGTAGTCCTTGAGTGATGATCATAATGGAGCCTGCCCAACCCAATCTAATTGCTGTAAAGGACCTTAGTCACTTAACTGGCCCACTTTTTTTTGTAAGTGTTGTTAAATCACCATTGCCATTAAGTGAATCCATAGTCATTAAATGAACCAACAGGTTTGCTTTTATTTGTTTGTTTGTTTGATTGATTGATTTTTATGCCGCCCTTCTCCTTAGACTCAGGGCGGCTTACAACATGTTAGCAGTAGCACTTTTTAAATTAAAAACCCTGCTGTTCTGTTCGGGTCGTATGTGACCCGAAGCCAAGTTTGAGTCCCTGTAAAAAAATTTCCCTGCATATCTGAAACTTGAAATTTCATGTAGTTTCATCATTTCAGGGGTTCTCTCTATGAGAATTTTTTTTTGGGGGGTGGGGGGCTTAGTTTTTGCTGGGCAAAAAAAGTTACAAATCTTATGTTCCCGGGTCACCCTGACCCGGACCGAAAACTCTTCATTTGCAATGCTTATGTTTGGTCTTTTTGAAAGCTTTTTTCACTTGGAAAGTAGTCTGAACATTTCTGCACACAATGATATGAAAATTGAAATGAAAAAAGTAAATCTTATTGGTTTATTTTGCGGATATAATGCACGCCCCCCCCCCCCGTTTTTGTGAATTTTTTTTCAATTTATGGATAGTTTTGCTTGCAAAATGCATTCTATTTTACTAAAGTTGGTGTGGGATTGGTAGCTTGAACATTTCTGAATATAAGAAAAATATAAAGGAACTGAAAAAAATGATTCTTATTGGTTTTTTAATATCAGAAATAAGGCCTCCCCCCCCTCGGCTGCTTGCAACCATTTTCACTTTTTATTTTTTTATGCTCCAAATCCGAAATATTCTTTAAAATCTTAGGCATTCATTTACTCAATTTAACAATGCTGATCATCAAAAAATATTTTTGGGGTGGTGGCTAATTGTTTTCTGGGCAAAAAAAATTCATAACTTCGAGTCTGTTTCTGTTCGTATATGACCGGACCAAAAATAATTTTTTTAGGTACTTGAATTTGATCTTTTTGAAAACTTTTTTAACTGGTAAACTAGTTTGAACATTTATGAACATAATGATATGAAAATTGAACTGGAAAAATTGAGACTTATATTTTTATTTTGATCAAAAAGCCCCTCCCCCCATCCTTTTTTAATTTCGTGTCAATTTCTATTTTTTAAGGCTACAAATCCCTAAGGAATTTCCCCCCAAAAGGTTTGATATACTAAATTGAACATTTCTGAATATAAGAAAAATATAAATGAACTGAAAAAAATGGTTCTTATTGGTTTATTTTTGCCACAAAAGGGCCACCCCCCCCCCGGCCTTGCTATGTGCCATTATTGTCACTGTTTATACATATTTGGCTAGAAATATTTGGAATATCCTTTTGAAAATCAACCACATTGTAGCCAGAGAACTACTTTTATGAAACAAATCCATTTTACTAAAAAAAAGTATGTAAGTTTGAAATTAACAGCATAATTTTTATATAAATTGAAATAATTGAACACGGGGGGAGGCATACATTTATGTGCAAAATAAACCAATATGCATCAATTTTTCCAGTTCAATTTTCATATCATTATGTTCAGAAATGTTCAAGCTACAAATCCCACACCAACTTTAGTAAAATAGAATGTATTTTGCTAGCAAAACTATCCATAAAGTGAAGACTATTTTAAAAAAAACGGGGGGGGGCGTGCATTTCATCAACAAAATAAACCAATATGCATCAATTTTTCCAGTTCAATTTTCATATCATTATGTTCAGAAATGTTCAAGCTACCAATCCCATACCAACTTTAGTAAAATAGAATGTATTTTGCAGGCATAATTATCAATAAACCTAAAGAAACTTCACAAAAGCGGGGGGGGGGAAGGCATATTTATGTGCAAAATAAACCAATAAGGATTAATTTCTTCAGTTCAATTTTCATATCATTGTGTGCAGAAATGTTCAGACTACTTTCCAAGTGAAAAAAGTATTCAAATTGACCAAACATAAGCACTGCAAATGAAGAGTTTTCGGTCCGGGTCAGGGTGACCCGGGAACAGAAGATTTGTTACTTTTCTTAAACAGAACAGCAGGGTTAGGAATTTATTTATTTATTAGATTTGTATGCCGCCTCTCTCTTAGGAATGGTAGCCAGTGCTTGTGCTGCCCTGGGGGAAGGATTCATTGGGACCTCTGCTCGACTGAATAGCAGATTCACTCTTTTGAGATTCTGAAAGTATGTTCACTGCCTTAGGTCATTTGTAAAAAACAATAAAGACAGAATTCAAGCAAACAAATCAATCAATCAATTCAAGTGAAAAATCAATATACAAATCCCCACTTCCATTGTCAAATCCTTAATTAATGCTTTCTTCAAAATATTCATTCTGTGAAAGCACCTCTTAGAAAATGAAATAATTTCACCAGTTATATTTTTTGAATGTACAGTATAGGTAGTCCTTGAGTGATGATCATAATGGAGCCTGCCCAACCCAATCTAATTGCTGTAAAGGACCTTAGTCACTTAACTGGCCCACTTTTTTTTGTAAGTGTTGTTAAATCACCATTGCCATTAAGTGAATCCATAGTCATTAAATGAACCAACGGTTTGCTTTTATTTGTTTGTTTGTTTGATTGATTGATTTTTATGCCGCCCTTCTCCTTAGACTCAGGGCGGCTTACAACATGTTAGCAGTAGCACTTTTTAACAGAGCCGGCATATTGCCCCCACAATCTGGGTCCTTATTTTACCCACCTCGGAAGGATGGAAGGCTGAGTCAACCTTGAGCCGGTGATGAGATTTGAACCGCTGACCTACAGATCTACAGTCAGCTTCAGTGGCCTGCAGTACAGCACTCTACCTGCTGCACCACCCCAGCTCTTTTGCTATGGTTTTGTCAAGAACTAGAAGTAAATTATGGGTTTTGGTAAAAGCATCCTAAAAACTTTTTAAAATCCTTGTCATTTGTGTCAACAGTTTGTATGCACATGTACATTAAAAATAATCTACTCTGTTGGGGGGGGGGGGGTGTTATTTACATTAATGTTGAAAAAAAGACAGATCAGAGCAAAAGAAGGACAGAAAAGATATTTTTTCCTTCTAAAAGATATGTCCATATAAATTTGTAAACATTTTTATGTACTTTATCATAACATATAGATGTAATGTAATGTAATCTTCTATGTTTCTATTTTAAGCCAAAAGATTGAACACAAATTTTGGAAACATAGGGACTTGGAAAATATATTGCATTGCACTTCACATCTTTGCTTGTTGTGTTTTAATTCTGTTCACTTCTAAACATAGATAAGAAGAAAACTTAAAATGTTTTTATTGAACACACTCATTCATTACCAAGGTTTCTATGCTGCTCTGGTCCACCTAGCTTCAGAATAGCTTCCAAAATAAGACACCAGATTGAAAGCAATTCAAATAAAAGACACTAACAAAAGCACTGGCGTAAAAGTCACATCTACTAGAAAGAAGGCCAAATTAACTTTTTCCAAAGACTTTATTGAATTATATCTTTTAGAACCTTGAAAAACCCAGCAAGGAACAAACAATATGGATCTGTGAGGGCAAACCTCTGCAGAAGAGAGGCTACCAAAGAAAAGTCAAATTTTGACTACATTCTTGTACCTTCTCTAATTACATCAATATTTCCTGCTGGCCTGTCCTCCATCTTCCTCCATCTTCTTCCAGCTCACATCATTTGGACCCTGGCTATAGAAGATTGCTCTGAAGGTGAGAGGAGTTACAGAGTAAAAGGTATTAACTTACAGCCTTAGCCTCTTTGAGGTGTGATGTCACTTCCAGGCAGTATAAAGGAAAAGGATTGTGGGAAATGAGGTGTGGAGAATCAACATTGTTCAATGGAAGAAACATGAGACTGGGAGGTGTGATTGAACAAGGCTTAAGATCATGATTTCTACTTCAATAAAAGTCATTATTTGTTGGATGCTCTGCTTCCAACATGTATATGTTTAAGTAATGAATGGACTTTATCTAAGGAATGCAGATAAGACTGATTTTTTTGGCGCTCTTCCCAGACATAGATTACAGCTATCTCTAAAAAGAAAAAATAATTTCTGTGCTGTTTTAAAAGCCTGCATTACATTATGTATGCTTGTGTTCAAATAAAGAGTTGGATATTATCATAAAATAAGTTATTTATGAGTTGGGGTTCACTCCGAGGGCCATGCAAAGAATACCTTGTGACTTATTATGTTATTCCTTGTGAGAAAAAAATGTTTGGTGCTCATAGCTTTGGCCTTCTAATGGAACACATCCTATTCTTCTATTATCCTGCTGAGAAACCCTTTATAGGTAAACTTGAATTTGATTTTGGAGAAGACTATAAAAAGGGTGCACCCATAGCTGATTAAGCATGAATATTAAAATTGGATAACAGGTAACTGGATAACAGGCATTTGCTTGGAGCACATTGTCCCAATAGGGAATCAAATTTAGCTTTGTGTATTTATGTGTACGCACTATGCCCCCCTCCTTCCCCTGGAAGCTTTCCTAGGTGATCCACTGAATGCACAGCCGAGAAAATTTGGAAGACTGAGGTTTTGATAAATAGGAAGGATCCTTTGAGGCTGACTAAGAGTAATAGAAAATGGTCTGCTATCTCTGAAACAACAGGAATTGTCTGCTATCTCTGAAACAGCAGGAATGATGGATAGCTATCCTACAGGAGTAAGCAGATTGCAGTCAGATGACATTGTAAAGTGTTTGGGGGGGGGTTATGTTGGGGAAGTGAACATATAATCTGTATTCTCTGATCTTTTGTTTTCTAGAAAATGTACCAGGGAATGAACTAAATATACAAAAATGCTCATAAAATGATGTGTGGACACTACATGTAAAGTGAATGCATGACTCATAATTTCTATTCAATATTTCAGGATTTATCTCTCATTGTAGGAATGAATAAATTTAATTAATTTATTGTTTCTGTTAGGATAATGCATCCAACAAAAAGCAGAACTATGAGGTAGGTAGATTCTTCAAAGAACATGTTTATTGGAAACATCACATAGACACAGCTACTGAAAACCATCTCTAAAAGTTCTTGCCAGTCAAGGAGGGCTTCCAATCTAAGACAACTTTGACTTTTCCTGGATTCATTTCCACCCCATCACTTCATATGGAATAGAATAGAATTCTTTATTGGCCAAGTATGATTGGACACACAAGGAATTTGTCTTGGTGCATATGCTGTCAGTGTACATAAAAGAAAAAGATACATTTGTCCAGAATCATGTAGTACAACACTTAATGATTATAGGGGTCAAATAAGCAATGAAGAAACAATCAATATTAATAAAAATCTTAGGATATAAGCAACAAGTTACAGTCCTGCAGTCCTAAGTGGGAGGAAAAGGATGATAGGAATGATGAGAAAAAAACTAGTAGAAATAGAAGTGCAGACTTAGTAAAAAGTTTGACAGTGTTGAGGGAATTATTTGTTTATTAGAGTGATGGTGTTCGGGGGAAAACTGTTCTTGTGTCTAGTTGTCTTGGTGTGCAGTGCTCTGTAGCAATGTTTGAGGGTAGGAGTTGAAACAATTGGTGTCCAGGATGTCAGGGGTCAGTAAATATTTTCTCCACCCTCTTTTTGACTCGTGCAGTATACAGGTCCTCGATGGAAGGCAGGTTGGCAGCAATTGTTTTTTCTGCAGTTCTGATTATCCTTTGAAGTCTGTGTCAGTCTTGTTGGGTTGAAGAACCAATCTATTTGTTACCCAGTGAAACTCTTATGCATACTAGCTTTTTCTGTCCTTCTATCTAGAACACAAACTTAAAAAAAACTTTTAGTTTTTTTTAAAATAATGAAGTCCAAATCTCTAGTTGTTTTATTTATTATCATATATTTGAAGAAAAAATGGCAACAGTTATCATAAAAAGTCAGCTTGCTGCAAAAATGTACAGAATGGATATCCATTTTTTCCTTAAATAAGAGATATTCAGAGTTGCAAGGTGTTTAAAAGGGAACAAGCAAGATTTTGAGTACCATGTCAGGCACAGAGATTCATGAGAAATGTTGTCCAAAAATAGAGGATGAAACCAGAGGGACAGCCATACTGGACTTAATTCTTACAGAGAAGACGTGATAGAGGGAGCTGAAACTGCAGGAACCTTGGGTGAGAGTGACCATGTCATACTAGAATTGAGCACAACACAAACACAAGCAATAGAACACAATGATACCAAAGTCCTAGATTTTAAAAGAGCTGTTTCTAAGAAACCTAGAGACAACTTGGGAAGTATTTCTTGGATGAAAATCTTTAAGGGGAAAAAACTCAAGAAGTTTGGGAATCTCTGAAAAATATTATCATAAAATCCCAGCCAAGCACAATACTACTGAAAAAAGAAAAACAAGAAATCCAAGAAGAAATCAGCATGGCTACACAAAGATCTCTTTGACAAATTGAAAGACAAGGAGGACATGTACAAAAAATGGAAATATGACACATAACTAAAGCAGAATATCAGCAGATAGCCAAAATCTGCAAAGACTATAAGAGTTTCCCCGGGTAACAAATTATGATATTCTACAGATAGAAGAACCGTTGCACTTACCTGAACGGTCTTCTCGCTGCACTGCAAGGAGAGTCCAATCATGGGTTATTCTTCAGCCTTGCTGGAAGGGACTGAGTTAAAAATTAGCATAAATAACTGGTCCAACCCCCTTGCTGCCCTTCCTGGGTCAGTCTTATAATAAAACGAAGTCATAGTGATAGTAAACCAATAACTTTTATTAACCAGATCAACTGAACGTTAAACCAAAACTATCAAGTAACCCTGTGTCCCTGGGCCTGACTGCCGGGTGGGTTTGGACTCTCCTTGCAGTGCAGCGAGAAGACCGTTCAGGTAAGTGCAACGGTTCTTCTCCACTTGCACTGCTTCGGAGAGTCCAATCATGGGATATACCCAAGCTTAACTAATTAGGGGGGGTAAGATGACTGGACCAGGGACGCAGTCTCCTTGCACACTCTCTGCAAAACTCTGCTCCCAAAGGCTGCTTCCGTAGAAGCGTATTTATCTAAACGGTAGTGTTTGATGAAGTGTTGGGGGCTGCCCAGGTTGCCGCCCGACAAATGTGCTCGATTGGTGCCTGGGTCGCCCAGGCCGCCGATGTGGCAGCACTTCTCGTTGAGTGGGCTGTGATGCTCCCTGGTATTGGTGTGTGTCTTGACTTATATGCAATGATGATGCATGAACGGATCCAACAGCTAATAGTTTTTGATGATATTTTGTTTCCCATGGATGCTGGGAAATAGGAAACAAATAACAATTCCGTTTTCCGAAAGGTACTAGTTCGTCTGATGTAAATCTTGATGGCCCGTCTTACATCCAGTTTATTTATTTATTTATTTATTTATTTAATTATTTAGATTTGTATGCCGCCCCTCTCCGCGGACTCGGGGCGGCTCACAACAAGGCATAAACAAATCGTAACAAATCCAAATAAATTTAAATATTTAAAAAAGTTTAAAAAGAACCCCAATATGCCACTTAAGCTCCAGTGGGTGTGACCCATGAGTGCAAAAGTCTGGCAGGACAATGTCTTGTGATCTATGAAAGACCGTGTTTATTTTTGGTAAGAATGCAGGGTCAAGCCTTAAGACCACTCTGTCCGTATGGAAAACACATAGGTCCGGTCTGACCGATAGAGCTGACAGTTCGGAGACCCTTCTTGCTGACGTGATCGCAGTGAGGAATGCTGTCTTGAGTGATAGTAGTCGTAGCAGTATCTCACGCAGGGGTTCAAAGGGAGGTTCCGTGAGGGCCTGCAACACCAGTGGCAAATCCCATGTTGGGAAACGGTGTACTGGTGGAGGCCGGATGTTTGCTGCCCCTCTAATAAAATCTCGAATCCATGGATGTTGTGAGATTGGTCGGGAAAAGTCCATTTTGAGAATGGTGGCTATGGCTGCCACCTGTCTGCGTAGGGTATTGGGTGCCAGTCCCCTGTCTAGGCCCTTTTGCAAAAATCCAAGGATCTGGATAACCGAAGGTGATTGAGGGTCCTGATTCTGAGCTCTGCAGAAGGTGCAGTATGCCCTCCAGGTCGCTTGGTAGACCCGAGTCGTAGATGGTCGACGTGATGCCTGGATGGTGTTAATCACTCTGTCTGGCACTAGTTCTCTCCTTAGTCTCTCCCCCTCAAGTGCCACACGGCAAGACTCCACCATTGGGGTTCCGGGTGAAACACTGACCCTTGTGTCAGGGCGACCTTGCGATGTGGAATCCTCCAAGGGGGGGAGATTGACAGGTCCATCAGGTCTGCGAACCATGGACGCCTGGGCCCATATGGAGCTACCAAAAGTATTTCTGCTTGTTCTAGCAGAAGCTTGTTTACCACTCTCGGAATTAGACATACTGGAGGGAAGGCATACAGCAGTCCCTCTGGCCATGGGCAGATTAGTGCATTTATTTGTTCTGCTCCCAGCGTCGGGAACCGAGAGAAAAACCTTGGTAACTGATTGTTCAGGTGGGTGGCAAATAAATCTACCTCCGGAGTCCCGTACCTGTGAATGATCTCCTGGAACAGGATGACATCCAAACTCCATTCTGCCGGGTTGATGGTTGTCCGGCTGAGCCAAGGTCGATGGTTGTCCGCCTGGACATTTGAGATGCCCGATATGTGTTCTGCTCTCAGGGATGCAAGGTGGCGTTCTGCCCACCTGAATAGGGACTGTGATTCCCGCATGAGACAACCTGACCTTGTGCCCCCTTGATGGTTGATGTGAGCCCTGGTTGCCACATTGTCTGTGAGGATTAGTACATGCTGTCCCCTCACTTGAGTCTCGAAATGGTGGAGCGCCAAGTGGACCGCTCTGAGTTCCAGAAAGTTGATGTTTGGAAGTGCGAGTTCCACTGGGCTCCACAGTCCTTGGGCCACTCCCGCACTGGAGTGGGCGCCCCAGCCCGAGAGACTTGCGTCCGTTGCTATGGTGATCTCCTGTTGTGACAGGAAAGGAGATCCCTGCAGAAGAGCCGCTGATTTCCACCATGGAAGTGACCAGCGCACGTCTGATGAGATTGTTACCCTTCTCGAGGAGTGACTGGTTCAGCTCCTTTGAAAGGGGATGAGGAACCACTGTAAGGGCCTGGCATGGAGCCTGGCCCAAGGCACAATGTCTATGCAAGATATGAATATTCCCAGTAGCTGGGAAAGGAATGCTAGTGGTACTGTTCTGCTCTGCTGTAGTTCTGTAACTAAGGTTCGGACCTTGGTTTGACGTTCTGGTGACAGGAAGACCCTGCCTGCCACGGTGTCTATGTAGGTGCCCAGGTGTGGTAGATAGCTGGTTGGGGTAAGATGACTTTTCTGATAATTGACAGAGAAACCTAGAGTCTCTAATGTCCTTATGGTTTCTGTCGAGTCGTGATGTGCCCTGCTGGGGCTGCTGGATAGTATAATGATGTCGTCCAAATACGCAATGAGGCGTAGTGGACGGGTCCTGAGTTCTGCGGTGAGAATGTCCAGTAGTTTTGTAAATGTTCTGGGGGCTGACGACAGGCCAAAGGGCATGGCCCTGTACTGAAAGTGTTGGTCCTCGAAACAAAAGCGAAGGTATTTCCTGTAATCCGGATGTACCAGGACATGCAGGTATGCCTCTTTGAGGTCTATGGACGTCAGCCAGTCCCGCTGACGGATTGCTGCTAGTATTGTTTTTAATGAATGCATTTTGAACCTGCGGTATCTGATGTATAGGTTCAATTGTTTTAGATTGAGTATGAGGCGACAACCTCCCGAGGTCTTGGGTACGATGAAAACTATGGAATAGTACCCCTGTCCCTCCTGATGTATAGGGACCCTCTCTATAGCACCGATATGCAGTAGGTGGTAAACCTCTTGGTGCAGGAGGTTGCGCTTGTGGGAGTTGAGAATGACTGGACACTGTATAAATCGGCTTGGAGGTGTTTGGATGAAATCTATACTGAGCCCCTTGGCTATTGTGTTTATTGCCCAAGTGTCTGCAGATATAGACTCCCAGGAGGCGGTGAAATGCTGCAGCCGTCCTCCTATGGGAAAGGTAGTTGTGGAGTCATTTGTTCTTGCGGTAGCCTCCCCTGTTGGAGCCTCTGAAAGACCTCCTGGACTGTTGAAACTGTCTGTTTCTGTCCCCGAAGGTATTCCTGTCTGTTCTGTAGGAGGTCTGGGAGAAGGACCCCTGAGTGTACGACCTTCCGGCTTGAGGTGTCGCTGAGGAAGTTTCCGGCCGAAAGGGTTGGCGTCTGAAATAGGGAGCAGTGCATCTGTCCTGACGCCTATAGGTTCTGGGCAAAACTTTCTTTTTATCTTTGTCCTCTATGAGGACATTATCGAGAGACTCCCCGAACAGTTTGGTCACATCAAATGGAGCTGAGGCAAGGCGCCATTTGGACTTGGCGTCTGCCTGCCACATGCGGAGCCAGAGTAAGCGGCGAGATGACTAGTTCATTGCTAAGGCTCGCGAGGAGAAACGTGACGCTGAAAGAGTGGCGTCCGCGGAGAATTCCGCTGCTGCCAATAATTTGTTTAGGTCTTGCCTCAGGCGCCCGTCCTCAGGTCCTAGCTTCGTGAGCATTTCTGGGAGCCATAGGACTGAGGCCCTGTTAAAAAATGAAGCCGCTGAGGCAGCTTTAAGGGCCCATGCAGTCATCTGGTGAGATTTCTTGATTTGCCCTTCCGCCCTTCGGTCCTCAGGTTTTAGGCCATCTGCCATTTTGGATGGAACGAGTACATTGAACACCAGGGCTGCTACTGGCGCGTCTATGGATGGAAATTCCAGTAAATTCTCAAGTTCTGGTTCAAATGCGTAGAATTTATGCTCAGAGGCTGTTGGACCAAGAGCTCCGGCCGGGTGTTGCCATGGCCTCTTTATATTGTCCAGGAATAACTGAGGAGCAGGAATGAGATCTGCATCCTTTTGGGGTTCTGTCAGCACCCTGGTAGCAGGTTGAGAGGCGACTGCTGGATCTGAAGCCTTGTCAGCTGTGCCCAGGGCCACTGCCATCCTTGCCTTATTGAGGAGAACACGAAAGATGGATGGTCTGAAAAGACCCGCATATGCTGGTGGCTCTGGGGGTGCATATTCATCCTCAGATAGGCCATCTTCTGGCTCTGAACCCCCTTTAAAGGCAGCCTCCTCATGTAATGAATCATGAGTAGGAGATGCAGGGGCTGGAGCTGCCCATATGTTCCTGTGCCCAGCAGGAGTAGGTTGAGGAGAAGATGGGGGTGCAGCGACTGTAGTGTATTGCTGGACCCCTGCTGCTATACCGTGCGAATACGCAGAGGCAATCATGTCCTGCAGGGCTGGGGGCATGCGTTGCCAGGTGTCTGGGGAGGAGCGGAGCCCTGCTGCTGTCGGGGTGAATGTGGCTGATGGCAGTGGTTGCGATGACATGTGCCATGAGGTGGAAGGCATGGCGAAATCAGGCCTTGGTGCCTCTGCCACCTGTGCTGAGCCCCCAAATCTATCCGGAGGCCAGTCGTTGTCTGTGGCTGTCCCCATTCCCTCCGAGAGTCTCGGGGAGATAGCCCCCATTATTGCACCCACCGTTTGACCTGGAGTCGCAGCTGCATGAGGCTGGAGCCTTGGGGTTTGTCTCTGTGCTTCTAGCTGATCCTCTAGAGCTTTGATACGTCTCTCTGCTTCTTTCAGGGCAGAGGAAGACTGTGTGCTCTTAGATTTATTCTTAGAGGAGTGGGACTTCTCCTTAGCTTTGACGGGGGGTTCTGTAGGCCCCTGTTGAGGTACCTCGGCCATTGCTGATGAGGAGTAGATTCTCACGAGAAAGGCAGCAAAGAACTTTGTGTGTTCAGTGAAAAGCTGACTCACCCAAAATGGCTACCGCAGCTGGAGTACTGCCCTTTCGTGTGTTTTAACAGGACATCCGGGCTACTCTCCGCATTCGTTGGTGTCTGAGGCTGTCAATCACTCACCCAAAATGGCAGGCGGCATCCCGACACCTAATAAAGACACTCAAAATGGCGGCTTCCTATGTAGCCATCCTAGCCGGTCCTGGCTGAGGCTTTCCTTTTACCGCCACCCTGGCTCTTCTGAATTTCGCCTCCAATGGTGTCCGGCGTGTTCCGCAACCCTGTGGGAGGCTTCCTGGCCGGGCGGCTCGTAATCTCCGCTCTCCGGCTCCGTGAGCTCGGATTTCGGCGGGAATTTCAAAAAGGCGGCTTTCTTCTCTCTGCCGTTCGATCCAGCAAGCCACGCTGGTCACCTGTATGGGGTATGGCCATGCAGGCCGGGGACCCCCTCCTTTGGCGACTCCCGGTCCTAGGAGCAGTACCCGTGCAGGGAAGAGGCTCCGACCTGGGAAACAAGTTGCAGGCAATACTCCGCAGAGCAGGGGCCCGATCCTCGAAGGTGATCTGCAAATTCGTTGCACCTGAAATGAAACAAAGAGAGAAAAAGACATCGTTAAAAGAGGTAATTTTAATAAGAAATCCAAGTAGACTACATCAAAAGTCATAGGAGGAAAAACTCATGTGTCCCTTCACTATGACTGAGCTTTTTAGACTGACCCAGGAAGGGCAGCAAGGGAGTTGGACCAGTTATTTATGCTAATTTTTAACTCAGTCCCTTCCAGCAAGGCTGATTGGACTCTCCGAAGCAGTGCAAGTAGAGAATATAATTTTTTATTGGCCAAGTATAATTGGACACACAAGGAATTTGTCAAAGATGCATATGCTCTCAATGCACATAAAAAAGTTACGTTTGTCAAGAATCATGAGGAAAAATACTTACTGATTGTCTTAAAGTACAGATAAGCAATCAGGAAACAATCAATATCAATATAAATCGTAAGGATGCAAGCAACAAGTTACAGTCTTACAATCATAAGTGGAAGGAGATGGGTGATAGGAACAATGAAGTCAGGAAAGCAAAAGCTCAGAATAAACAAAGACTTGCAACAAAAGTCAAAAATAATTTTTTTTAAATTCTCCCAATATATAAAAAACAAGAAAAAAATCAAGGAAACAGTCGGTCCATTAAAGAGAGAAGACAGCAAAGCACTAGAGAGAAAGCAGAGCTACTTAACTCATTTTTTGCATCGTTCTTCATGCAAAAGGAAACGATAGTCCAACCTATCGCAGACATAACTGTAAAAGATAAATAAAATTTAAAATAAGCAAAAAAAAGATAGTAAGAGAACACCTGTCTGATCTTGTTTTTTAATAATAAATTTTATTATTTTTTTATAATAATAACAGATACATACTACATAAAACACAGTGCACAATGATACGTACTCCCACCATCCAACATAATTCAGACCCCTCCACCAGAATGAGGGCGTACCTTATTTATAGCATTTTAAACCAAGAACATTACAATATTTACGAATTATAGAGTGATTCCAGTTTATTCTTTATATCTTGGTCTCGAATTCTACTAACCATATAATCTCTAACCCTGTCCCATCGTCCCATTAGTTCCTGCACATTATTTTCATTAATCATATTAATCTTTATATCCATAATTTCAAACTGAATGTGTTCCACCATGTACTGGTACCAATTTTGTATTGTCCATTTTGTTGCATCCTTCCAACCTAAAACTATTACTGCTTGGGCACTTTCTATAGCTGCTTCTTTAATTTCTCTGAATTCTCCCACATCACCCCTTATTACTAATACTGCCATCTCCTTTGTAATCACCCATTTTATATTTAACATCCTATTAATTTCCTCTTGCACATTTCCCCAGAATTTCTGCACTACCAAACACTCCAAAAACATATGCATAACCACCCGTCTCTCCTGGCATCCATGCCAACAGACACCCTTAACATTCTGAGAAAAGTATGCAAGTTGTGCATGTATATGATATCACTTATGTAAAATTTTTCTCCTCATTTCTCTAACCCTTGTATTCTTAATTTTCCTTATATTCTCCACTATATTCTTTATCACTTGTATGTCTATATATAATTCACTTTGCCACCATCTAGTTACTCCCTAGATCATGCACCCATCTGCCCGCATTAATATCCTGTATATATAATCTGCCTGTGCCTTTGTACCATTGTTTTTTTCTCTTAAAATGTTCTCTAATTCTGTCTCTTCCCTTAATAGTGCTTCTTTATTTTCTTTCATTCAAATATGTGCATATTACATTCATTTGCAACCAACTCTGCTGGCCAAATCACCATTCTATTTGGTTTCTGCTAACCCTTCCATTGTTCTCATATAACTGTTTATCCCCCTGCCCTTCAGCTCACCTATTACCTTGTTTAGTTTTGTTTCATTATCTCTATTTATGACATACAACATTGACAGCTTTGATTTATTTAATACTAATTTCCCCTGCCACTTTTTCGAAATTTCTAAGGTCTCTATTCCTTATCCCATTAATTCCTTAATTCTCATTAAGGAATTAATTCTCATTAATTCCCTATCCCATTAATCTCTTTTTTCAACATAACTCATTTATTTTCAAATGCAGGGGTACCTCGGTTTTCGACCACAATTCGTTCTGGAGTCTGTGGAGAGGGGCGGCATACAAATCTAAATAATAAATTAATAAATAAATAAGTGTGGTCGAGAACCAATTTGGTTGAGAACTAAAACAATTTAAGATAAATTCCCCTCCTCAGTTGTCTCTCCCTCTAGCTTGCCTGCTTCTGTCCCCATGTCTCTCTCTCTCTCTCTCTCTCTCTGTAGCTTGCTGGCTTCCGGCTTCAGTTTTCTCGATTGCCTGCTTCTGTCCCTGGCTCTCTCTCTCTGTAGCTTGCCGGCTTCTGTCTTCAGCTCTCTCAAGTGTTCGAGTTCCAAATATTTGTTCGGATTTCAGGGCAAAAGTTTCTTGAATTTCCTGGTCGAATACTGATTTGTTCAAACTGAGAAGCATTCGAAAACCGAGGTACCACTGTACTTGCAGTTCCATTAGTCTTTCGATTTGGAATGCATCTCTATACAATTCTAAACTAGGTATGCTTTATCCTCCATCTTTTTCATTTGCTATTAGCCAATTTTTCCTTACTCTTGGCCTTTTATCTTCTTCTACCCAATAATTTAATCTTCTGTACCCATTCTTTTAATTTTGCCCCAGGAAAAACACCTGTCAATGCCTGAAACAGATACATTATCTTTGGAATTATCATCATTTTTAATGTCCTTATCTTTGATATTCTTCTTAATCCTTTATCTTTCCAACTCTTCATCTGATTTATCATTTTCCTCCATATCGGTTTGTAATTAACTTGCACTATTTTCCCTCTTAATAACCATACTCCCAAATATTTCATTTTCTTTAATCCCAACTTCAATCATAGAAACATAGAAACATAGAAGTCTGACGGCAGAAAAAGACCCCATGGTCCATCTAGTCTGCCCTTATACTATTTTCTGTATTTTATCTTAGGATGGATATATGTTTATCCCAGGCATGTTTAAATTCAGTTACTGTGGATTTATCAACCACGTCTGCTGGAAGTTTGTTCCAAGGATCTACTACTCTTTCAGTAAAATAATATTTTCTCATGTTGCTTTTGATCTTACCCCCAACTAACTTCAGATTGTGTCCCCTTGTTCTTGTGTTCACTTTCCTATTAAAAACACTTCCCTCCTGGACCTTATTTAACCCTTTAATATATTTAAATGTTTCGATCATGTCCCCCCTTTTCCTTCTGTCCTCCAGACTATACAGATTGAGTTCATGAAGTCTTTCCTGATACGTTTTATACTTAAGACCTTCCACCATTCTTGTAGCCCGTCTTTGGACCCGTTCAATTTTGTCAATATCTTTTTGTAGGTGAGGTCTCCAGAACTGAACACAGTATTCCAAATGTGGTCTCACCAGCATTCTATATAGCGGGATCATAATCTCCCTCTTCCTGCTTGTTATACCTCTAGCTATGCAGCCAAGCATCCTACTTGCTTTCCCTACCGCCTGACTGCACTGTTCACCCATTTTGAGACTGTCAGAAATCACTACCCCTAAATCCTTTTCTTTTGAAGTATTTGCTAACACAGAATTGCCAATACAATACTGCCTCCCATGCTGATGTTCCCCGCTGCGTCGGGCGCCGCCAGCCCCGAGTCGGACGCACCCTCGCCACCGCGCCCAGCCGCTGGCCGCCCCGTCCTAGCCTGAGCCGGGCCCGCTCGGTCACGCCTCGCCCGCCGCCCACCCGATCCTGCGCCTCCTGCTTCCCCCCCCCAAGCCAAAAATACAAAGGCGGTCTGCTGCCGCCCGCGGAGCAATGGGAAGCTGAAGCCGCTGGCGGTTTCAGACTCCGTTTGCTCCATGCTGCTCCGCCCTGCCTGTCATGCGGTGGCAGACCGTCTTTGTGTTTTTCGCTGAGGGGGGAGCAGGAGGACCTTCCTGACTCCCTTCCCCAGCGCCGGACGTCCTGCCTTCCCTCCCAGCCAAAAACCCAAAGCGGCCTCCCGAACGTTTTTCGTCTTACCAACCTGCCGCCGCCGCCGCCGAGAAGCCCCGCAGCCCGGCTGTCACCTTTTAAAACAGCCGGGTGGCTTCCCAGCAGCCTCCCGAAGCCGAACGCCAAACCTGAACTTCCGGGTTCAGCTTCGGGAGGCTGCTGGGAAGCCCCCCGGCTGTTTTAAAAGGTGACAGCCGGGCTGCGGGGCTTCCCAGCAGCCTCCGGAATGCCGAACCCGGAAGTTCGGGTTTGGCGTTCGTAAGACGAAAAACGTTCATAAGAAGAGGCAAAAATTTTCTGAACCCTGGGTTCGTATCACGGGTTGTTCGTAAGACGAGGGGTTCGTATCTTGAGGTACCACTGTATATTGTTTAATAAAATACCAATATAGCAGAATACTTTTTACAAACTTCACAGCTTCAAGACTTGTGTACTTCAACTTCCAGAATTCCTCCACCAGTCATGCTACCTTAAGAACTGGAGTTGAAGTCCACAAGCCTTAACCTTGCCATGTTTGAAGACCCTTGTCCTTTCCTTCCTGTTGCCTCCTCTGCCAACTGAAAAAAGTGGCTCTCTCCCCCCAAGGGAACCCAAGCCCAGCTGAAGAAGATCTGAGGAAGCCTACACGCCTGGGATCGGTTGGGGTGTGAGTTCGGATGGGGGTGGCTAGCTTTTCACCAGGTTCTTTTCTTTTAAAGAAAGAGAGAGAAAAAAGGGGGTGAGTGAATAACCAGCTTCTCTAGAGAAAGAAATGTGTATCTCCCATCCTTGACCTAGTACTATTCTCTCTCTCTCTCACTCTCTTGCTCTTCCGCCCTCTCTCTGCTTCTGTTTTTCTGCTCAGTCTTGGATGGCCAATGAATAGAATCAGGGGTGGGGTTACCATGTTTCCCCGATAGTAAGACAACCCCGATTGTAAGACATATCGGGGGTTTCAGGGGGGTTGGCTAATATAAGCCATACCGCGAAAGTAAGACATATGTCTTACTTTCGGGGAAACACGGGGGTATTGCCGCCGGATCCTCTCTACATTACGCTTGCTTTTGCAGTCTACGAGCGTCCGCTGGCCGCTGCTGCAGTCACTTTCTGCCTCCGCTGGAGCCGGCTGTGGTTTCATCCTCTGCTTGGAGAGGTAGCATCCTCTGCTTGGAGAGGACTTTGGAAGTGACGCCGGCTGCTGTACCAGTTTCTTTCCTTCTCCCCCACCCCCATTTTTGTAAGGAAGCGCTGAAAGACACCGCGGAACTTACCGCTGAGTAAATTTATTATTTTAAAGCAGCCGGCGTCACTTCCAAAGTCCTCTCCATGGCAACTCCTGTCTTGTTTGCCTTCGGACCCCAAAATACCCCCCTGCGTGCCCTTTTCCATGGGTGCGCAGTCCCCATCCCCCTGCCAGCCCGCGGGGGGGCGGGGTGGGGAGGCGCCGGCAGTAGAAGGCGCTGCCCCCGCCCGCCCGATCCGCTCCCTCTCCTCTTCTGCCGAAAGGCAAACAGCGCGCCCCGCCGCTTAGGCTTTTGCTGCTTCTGGAGGGGTGGGCGCCGATCCCCCTCTCCAGGAGCAGCAAAAGCCTAAGCGGCGGGGCGCACAGTTTGCCTTTCGGCATCGGCGCCTTCCCCTCCGGAAGCAGCAAAAGCCTCAACGACGGAGCCGAAAGGCGAACAGCGTGCCCAGTCGCTTAGTCTTTTGCTGCTTCTGGAGGGGTGGGCGCCGATGCCGAAAGCCTCAGCGCCATTTGGCTGCCGGGGGGGCGGGGAGGAGAAAATCCTCCCCCCCCCCCCGCTCCAGGAGCAGCAAAAGCCTAAGCGGTGGGGTGCGCTGTTTGCCTTTCGGCTCCGATGCTTAGGCTTTTTCTGCTTCTGGAGGGGTGGGCGCCGATCCCCCCCCTCCAGGAGCAGCAAAAGCCTAAGCGGCGGGGCGCGCCGTTTGCCTTTCGGCATCGACGCCTTCCCCTCCACGAGCAGCAAAAGCCTCAACGATGGAGCCGAAAGGCAAACAGTGTGCCCAGTCGCTTAGGCTTTTGCTGCTTCTGGAGGGGTGGGCGCCGAGGCCGAAAGCCTCAGCGCCGTTTGGCTGCCGGGGGGGGCGGGGAGGAGAAAATCCTCCCCCCCACTCCAGGAGCAGCAACAGCCTAAGCGGCGGGGTGCGCTGTTTGCCTTTCGGCTCCGACGCTTAGGCTTTTGCTGCTCGTGGAGGGGGGGGTGCCGATGCCAAATGCTTTCCCTCCGTGGTGGGGGGTGCAGGGCAGGCACAGTCAGCCCCAGGAGACAAAGAGAGAATGAGAGAAAGGAAAGAGTCAGAAAGGGAGGGAGAGAAAGAAAGAGTGAGAGATAGAAAGGATAGAGAGAAAGAGGGAATGAGAGAAAGGAAAGAGAGAGAAAGGGAGGGAGAGAAGGAAAGAGTGAGAGATAGAAAGGATAGAGAGAAAGAGGGAATGAGAGAAAGGAAAGAGAGAGAAAGGGAGGGAGAGAAGGAAAGAGTGAGAGATAGAAAGGATAGAGAGAAAGAGGGAATGAGAGAAAGGAAAGAGACAGAAAGGGAGGGAGAGAAAGAAAGAGTGAGAGATAGAAAGGATAGAGAGAAAGAGGGAATGAGAGAAAGGAAAGAAAGAGAAAGGGAGGGAGAGAAGGAAAGAGTGAGATATAGAAAGGATAGAAAGAGGGAATGAGAGAAAGGAAAGAGAGAGAAAGGGAGGGAGAAGGAAAGAGTGAGAGATAGAAAGGATAGAGAGAAAGAGGGAATGAGAGAAAGGAAAGAGAGAGAAAGGGAGGGAGAGAAGGAAAGAGTGAGAGATAGAAAGGATAGAAAGAGGTAATGAGAGAAAGGAAAGAGAGAGAAAGGGAGGGAGAGAAGGAAAGAGTGAGAGATAGAAAGGATAGAGAGAAAGAGGGAATGAGAGAAAGGAAAGAGAGAGAAAGGGAGGGAGAGAAGGAAAGAGTGAGAGATAGAAAGGATAGAGAGAAAGAGGGAATGAGAGAAAGGAAAGAGAGAGAAATGGAGGGAGAGAAGGAAAGAGTGAGAGATAGAAAGGATAGAGAGAAAGAGGGAATGAGAGAAAGGAAAGAGACAGTGGTGAATACAATACTGTTCAGGTTGTTAATAAATGTTAATTTTATGGTTAAAACAAAAAATTCGACAATTTTTTTCCAATATAAGACATACCCCGAAAATAAGACGTAGGGGGGCTTTTGGGGGTAAAAAGAAAGTAAGACGCTGTCTTACTATCGGGGAAACACGGTATTAACAGGACCACCAAGGCAATTGGAGATGATGAGGAGGAAGAAGAGGAGGAGGAAGAGGAAAAGGAGGAAGCGGTAGTGTCCTGGGAATCAGACAGGGTGAGGTATCTTCTGGGCTCTCACCCAGGTGCGTAGCTTTCCTCAGGTCCTCCTCAGCTGGGTTTGGCTCCCTTCTCCTGACTGCTATGTCTTTGGAGTCTGGAGCTGTCATGCAGTTGCAGAGAGATGCCAGCTCTAAGCCCAGCTAGAGCAGAAGAGGATGTGAATCTGAACTGTGGGGTGGGTGGGTATGCGGGTGGGAGAGAACCTGGAGGAAAGCCGATTCGATGTGCACAGCTCGCTGACTGAACCCATAAGCCAATTCTTCCCTCTGGTATCTTTGGGTGTTTCCTCCCTGCCTCCCCCACTTCCTTTGGGTGGTTTTTACACCAAGACTTGGCGCTGCAGGCATCTGAACTGGGGGCGGTGCCAACGCCCACATGTGAGGTAGGGTGCATGATGGCAGCTGCGAAGAAGTGGCTGGGCATCCCCTCGGTGCATCCAGCCAGCGGAGGAGGCCCACAGGGCAGCCTCGATTGTCTGGTGGGAGGGGGCTCGGTTCCATCATCCCCCACCCCAATCTTCCACCTTCGGGGGCATCTTCGGGAGGGCGTGGTGGTCAGTGAAGGGCACTCTGAGCAAAGCTGTCTCAACCGGGGAGAAGCAGCTCCTGCCCGGCCCCTAGCACAGCCGCTCACCTGAGCTGCTAGTTGGCCTGCTGGGAGGGCTCCTTGGCCAATGTCTGCCGGTCTCCCTGCACAGCTTTCTCATGTTTTGGTGGCTGCAGTGGCAGCCAGCCGCCAAACCGCATGAAAAATTGCATGAGGTAAGGTGCATGATGGCAGCTGCGAAGAAGTGGCCGGGCATCCCCTCGGTGCATCCAGCCAGCGGAGGAGGCCCACGAGGCAGCCTCGATTGTCTGGTGGGAGGGGGTTCGACTCCATCAGCCCCCATGCCAATCTTCCACCTTCGGGGGCATCTTTGGGAGGGTGTGGTAATCAGCGAAGGGCACTCTGAGCAAAGCTGTCTCAACCGGGGAGAAGCAGCTCCTGCCCGGCTCCTAGCACAGCCGCTCACCTGAGCTGCTAGTTGGCCTGCTGGGAGGGCTCCTTGGCCAATGTCTGCCGGTCTCCCTCAACACCTTTCTCATGTTTTGGTGGCTGCAGTGGCAGCCAGCCGCCAAACCACATGAAAAATTGCCACATGGAACATAACCAGGTTTTGACGCACTTTTTTGACATACCTAAAAATACGGTAATAAAGATTGTTTTTTTTTAAAAATAATCCACCACTGATTTTGATCTTCAACTAAACAATCTTGTCAAGGTTTATAAGATAGGATAGTTTATTTGTTAAATTGGGATTGTAAAGACCAAAACAAAACTCTGGAAAACATATTATTATTATTATTATTATTATTATTATTATTATTATTATTATTATTATATTTGTATGCAGACTCGGGGTGGCTTGTTTGTTTGTTAGATAAACCAATAATACCAAAAGAAGTGATTCTATAAAAATGAGTTGTTGTTGTTTTTCGGAAACCAAATTGTTTGTTAGAGAGCAAATTATTAGTTTCTAGATAGAGAGTAATTGATCTGTTTATAATTGATTCCATGACTTTGCATGGGACGCAGCATAGTGAAATTGGTCTGTGGTTATCTACAAGAGAGGGTCTCCTTTTTTGAAGATGGGGATGACCATTGCTTTCGATCATAGTTTAGGAAGTGTGCTGGTTCTGAAGGATTTTTCAAAAATTATGCTTAGTGGTTCAGCTATGGCAGAAGAGAGCTTTTTTAGGAAGTAAGCACATAGACCATCTGGTCTGACTGATAGAGAAGGTTTAAGGTCACGTAATGCTTTTTCAACTCGGTCTTCAGTGAAGTCTACTTGGGTTAAGTCGTTGAGGGAGTTTGAGATGCGATTGATGAAATTGGGGGATGAGCTATTGCTGTTAACAAAGACAGAGCAAAGAAAGAGTTGAGGAGGTTGGCTTTGGATGAATCATCATGGTATTCTTTGTTGTTGGGTCCTTTGAGAGATGGGATAGGTCTAGAGTCTTTGAGTTTATTGTTGACAAAGTTGTAGAAAGCTCTATTAGATTTGGTGCATAGGAGGTTTTCCTCTTGTTTGCTGTAGTAGTTAAGGCATTCTGTTTTTATTTGATTGCAAATGCTTTTATATCGGCTTTTGAAGTTGGAAACTTATCCTTTTTTGTTTTTCCTCCAGAGAGATATTTTTCTTGTTTGTAATTTTCTTATTGAGATGGGGAGGTTATTTTTTTTGTTTATGGTACATGTTAGAGGTACATGAAGTCTGATGATAATTTTCATTTCGAGTAGGAATGTGTTGTAGAGGTCATCAGTAGTGTAGCATTCAGAGAATAGAGTTTTCCAGTTTAATGTTGAGAGGTGGGCTTCAATGAGTTTGTAGTTCGCTTTTCTGAAATTGAATTTTGGTGTTGTATTATTTTGGTGGTTCATAATGTGGCTTAAGTTGAGACTGAAGTTTATCGTGCTGTGGTCGCTGTTGGAAAATTGTTCTGTTGTTTGTAAGCCATATATTGTACTTTTGCTGTTGCAGAAGATGAGATCCAGACAGTTATCAAGTCTGGTATTGTTAGTTACTAGTTGGTCGAGTCCCAGATAGGTGACGGTATTATATATAGTAGAATGGATGGGTTCCGTGCTGCATTCATTTAAGGACCAGTTGATGTGTGGTAGGTTGAGGTCTCCAAGGAAGATAATGGGATATGGGCAGTTGGTTGCCCACGTTAGTAATGTGGATAATTTGTTAGCATGTTCGATGTCGTAGTCCAGGGCTCTGTAGCAGAGGAAGAAGCGAATTGTGGTATTTAGGGATAAATCACAGACAATAGTTTCAGGTACCAATAAATTCTGTGCAACTTTGAGGATTTTTAGGTTCAGTGATTTTTTGTAGAATATAGCTACTCCGCCTCCTCTGCGGGATTCACAGTCTGAGCGGAAAACATGGTAGTTTTTTGATGTGATAATGGAGTCTGGATAGGAAGCATTTAGCCATGTTTCGCATATAAAAATTATATCAAAGTTGGAGGTGTCAACTAGAAGGAGGAATTCAGATGTCTTGTTGACTAAACTTCTAGCATTTAATAGTTTACATTTGAGATTGGTCTTGTGTTGGGGATTGTTTTTGGGGTGGTTAGAGGAAGTAAGGGGCACGCTTTCCTATTCTTGGTTTGAGGTGGTAGGGTTGTCCCCTACCACCTCAAACCAAGTTGAACGACTCCAAATTGAAAATCTAATCCTGATGGCAATTGCAGTAAATATAGTCACTCTCCAGGATATTTTTGATGATCTAATAGGCTAGGGGGAGACTACTACTCTGTTCTCCTGAAAGTGTGTTAGGAAAGACATTATTAGGTCAAGAATCTATAATTTCTTTGTCACCCAATAGAAAAGGAAACATAAAAGCCAATGAGAATTAGCTGCTGTGCGTCTTTCAGGGAGCAGAAGGAACCCTTTTGCAACATTGAAAATGGCAAAAATGATCTAACAGGCAAGGCTGAAAATTCTATGGGATTGGCTGTACTAAACAGAGATATAGAATCAAAATCAAGGGATGTATTAGTACCACTTGATAAAACTTTAGTAAAACCACACCTGAAATATTGCATTCAGTTTTGGTCACCACCTTACAAAAAAGATGTTGAGTCTTTGGAAAAAGTGCAGAGAAGTGCAACTAAGATTATAATGCCTAGAGACTGAAACATATGAAGAACAGTTGCAGGATTGGGTATGGTTAGTCTGGAAAAGAGGAGTAGAAGTTATATGATAGTGGTATTTCAGAACCATAAGGAAGAGGGGGTTAACTTGTTTTCCAAAAGATTAGGACCAGAAAAAATGGATGGAAATTAATTAAAGAGAGAAGCAACCTGGAATTAAGGAGGGACTTCTTAACAGTGAGAACAGTTAACCAGTAGAACAACTTGGCTTCAGAAGTTGTGGGTGCTTTATCACTGAATGTTTTAAGAAGAGACTAAACTTGTCTGAAATGGCATTGGGTCTCCTGTCTGAGCAGGAGTTTGGTTTAGAATACCTCCAAAGTCCCTTCTAGCTCTATTCTGAATTTAAAATTTGAATGTAAGTGATCTTAGCAGTACTAGCCTGGTCTGGACAATAGTAAGGGTATGTTTAGGTTGATTTCCTTTCCTTTCAACTTGGATGAGGTTTTCTTAGAGCCAAGCAAAGTAAGACTGTTGGCTGATAACCTGCAACGATATCAGTGGATATGCTGTTTTCTGTGAAGTCATGATATCTATCTATCTATCTATCTATCTATCTATCTATCTATCTATCTATCTATCTATCTATCTTCATCATCATCATCATCATCATCATCATCATCATCATAATCATCATCATCATTATTAGAGTTGAAAGGGACCATGCAGGTTGTCAAGTCCAACCCCCAACTCAAGCAGGAAACCCTACACCACCCCAACCAGATGGCAGTCCAATTTTCTTTTGAATATTTCAAGTGATGAGGCATTCACAACCTCTGCTGGCAAGCTGTTCCACTGGTTGATCGCTCTCACCATCAGAAAGTTCTTCCTTATTTCCAGGTTGAATCTCTCTTTGGTCAGTTTCCATCCGTTGCTCCTGGTCTGGCCCTCTGGTGCCCTGGAAAATAGTGTGACCCCCCTCCTCCCTGTGGCAACCCCTCAAATATATGCATACTGCTCTCATGTCCCCTCTGGCCCTCCTTTTTACTAAATTATCTATGCCCAGTTCCAGCAACCTCTCTTTGTATGTCTTGGTTTCCAGTCCCTTTATCATTTTAGTTGCTCTTTTCTATACTTTCTCTAGAGTTTCAATGTCCTTTTTGTAGTGGGCTTACCAAAATTGAATGCAGTACTCTAGGTTTGATCTGACCAGGGCATTACAGAGTGGTATTAATACCCCCTTAGTCTTGGAGTGTATCCCCGTTGATGAAGCTTAAAATTGTGTTGGCTTTTTTAGCCGCTGCTGCACATTGCTGGCTCATATTTAGTTGGTTATCCACCAAAACTCCAAGATCTCTCTCACAGTCGCTGCTGTTAAGTATGGTTTCTCCCAATTTGTAAGTGTGTCTTAGGTTTTTCTTACCTAGGTGTAAGATTTTGCTTTTTTCAACATTAAATTTCATTTTGTTAGTTTGAGCCCACAGTACTAATCTATGTAGATCTTTCTGTATTTTGAGCTGCAAAAATGCAATCCAATATTTAAAGTGGGAAAACCCCATTTGGTCTCCAATGACATTAAGCCATTTAAGTTTCCTATCTCAGCAAGAAATGTGATGCACAGCAGAACATTCATAACAGAGCTCTCAAAAATGTAGGCTGAACTACCTCTATAGAGTTGTGACCATAACAAATCTGTGCAATATATAACAGGTGGTTAATGGCTGTGGCTCTATAAATTTTTATTACAGCTGAGATATTATAGTTAGCCAAATCCATTGATTGATCACTTGACTGAAAAGGGACAGTTGCTGTATTATATCTTATATTGCTTGGGGATGGAGAATACCAGACCCTGGTTAGAAATGAAGAGAGGTACAGGCCTGATGACAGTAGGATTTAATGCAATGTGAATCATTCAATATTTCCAAGTATTCATATGCTTCACATTTACTAGAAATGATTGTTTTCTTGCACTTAGAAACAAATACAGTATATGGCATCGGGCCTCTGATTTTTCCTGGTGCAATGGAACATTATTTTGAATAAACTACTAAACCCAGTTAACATATAAAACTTCAGAGTTTTGTGAGATGGGCAGTTCTATACATTTGACAGATTTTAAAAAACAATTTATTTCATACGGGTAAGGTTTTCAGTTATTTTTTTCTGAAATAACTAGGATATAATATTGGAGGGCGGACATTTTAATCCTCTAAATGATGCAGATAAGAAATCTGAGTTGCTTCTTTAATGAAGAAAAATTCTTCCAAACGGTTTCATTTGAAAGCTTAATTATGATAAAAGTCTCGCTTTCTCCTGCATTATGATGATAACTCAGTATTAGGGAGTAGCAAAAAGACTGTAATATATATTAGGAGTATTAGCAAGTGATTACCTTGAAACAAGCCAGTTTGATGTACTAAATATTGAAATAAAAACACACAAGATTTGTGGGGATGGAGAACCATAGCTCATTGAACAAGCATATGGCTTTGTACGCTCACTCCTCCAAGTACAGCTGGGGGTAATTTGTTTCATTCAGTTTTGCAAGACCCACTGCTTTCACATTTTAAAAACAAAACCTAGCTGTCATAAACAGTCCTCTAAATGTTGAATTGCAGTACATGATGATGGGGAAATCTAAATAAAAATGTATAGATAAGTACAAAAATGCTGGGGGTGGAAGTTGGGGGAGAGGTTCTTTCAATTGGGGAACTATAACTATCCTGGACCAAGCCAAGTCCAAAAGTGCCAGGGAATTTTTAGAAGCCTAGTATTCAGACAAATGAGCTATCAATAGACACATAGACATTAACAATAACTATAGACTATGCAAAAGAGACAATCAACTTGCCAAAAAGACCCAAGCAGCTTTCTACCAGCAATCAGTATAGATAATTCCAAGCTTAACATCAAACCAATAATCAAATAAACAATACCCCAATCAAGAAACTGTCAAAGAAGCCAACAGTAAACAGCCCAACCAAAAAAATCTCTAAGACCAGCCCCACCAACACAGACAGAGTACTAGAATAAAAACTCCACTCCTTATCAGCACTGATGATGTTACATAGTTTGTGCCTGCAAGAAAAGAAGCAAAACTCAGAGAGAACCAAGGACCCCTCCTTTCAACCCTGAGCTTCAAATATTCTGCTTTATTACTACAAAAATGCATTATATCAGGATATGTGTTCATTTTCTGAAAGAAATGTGCACTAAAACAGACAAATCTTAGGACAAATTTGTACTTGACATTCATTTTAAAAAATGAGCAACCACAAAAAGCCCAAATTCAGTTTTGCTCATTTGTATTCCAGAGTTGTCTACAGATCTCTACTTGCATTCTTTCAGTTGTTTTCCCCCCTCTCTAAAACCTTTCCTAAATTCACTTAATTATTTACTTGGTTCTCATCATTTTGGACTGATGATTGAAATGCCTACATTATTATTGACTGTAAATTGGTATTTCATCTATACACTTTAAATTGTTTTATCAGCTGCTTTGCCTCCCCCCCCCCACACACACACACAATCCAGTAAATTAAATACTGTATTCCCTTTTTGTATTCCCTGGAGATATAGGCACAGTTTGGGAAAAGGATTTCTTTAAAATAATTGTATCTGTGCTTGAAAAGACCTGTCTTTGAAACCATGAAGCCTGATTAAATTTGAATCTCTTCTTCCTTTTACCCAAAGTTCTTTAGCTCTTTTTGCAACCTTTATTTGGTACAGTTCACAATTGAAGAAAAGCTCAGAGCAGAGGGTGGGGTGACATAACAGGAAAAGATTAAAAGAAACAGCTAATGCTGACTGGTACCTAAAGAATCCATATGCACACTGGGAACATAAGGCATGTAATTAACAACTAAACCAAATTAAGGAAGCCAAAAGAAATTACCCAACTCAACTTCATTAGCAGTTAAAAGATTTTTTTTTAAAGCAATAAAGGAAAGGAAACTCACCTACCAGCAGGTTAGAAGTTAATTAGGAGTGGTGCTAGGGGATCTGTGCCTATCTCAGAAGCCTATGCAATACTTTAAAGCTCTTTATTGCTACACTAAGAAGTTCCCTGTGCCTGCATACTGCTGAAAAAGAAATCTCACAGTAACCCCATGATGCTAGGTGAGGCATCATGAATCCTGGAAATTTAAATTCACATGGCAAGAGGACGTTGCTCATAGAATATATTCATTTTCTTTCTGAAAACATAGTGAAAGAAGAAATCACAAAAAAGGACATCCCACCCAACCCTCTTCCTCCTTCCTATAAAATATTAGCCATAAGGAAAGCATCAAAAAAGCCCCAAAAGCCAAGCTACTAATAGAAACTGCCTGAGGCCTATTCCACATTCTGGCCAGATGCTTGTGAAAGAAACATTGTAGAAAGCCACTAACCACAAATGTATTCTGGTACTTAGAAATATAACAAGCTTTTTAAAAGCAGATGCCACCTATCTAGATGACTCCATTCATAAGCAAACAAATGCTACTGGTAGTAGCGCATTCAAGGCATAACATTGATGATAGGATTTAAACCAGCAACCCAAAACCCCAACAGAGGACATAGCCTTCAACCACAACAGGAATTATTCAACACTCTTTTACAATAGCAAAAGACAGAAAAGCCCACACAACTCCAAGAATAGTTTAAATTTCAAAGTCACAGAATCCTATCATAATCTATTTGTTTTCCCAGTCAGTTATTCAGCTGTCCCAAAGCCAAAATGCTGAATGTCACTTCACTTCTGCCAATGAATTCTCCTGAACAGCTGGATTTGACTCTTCCATTTTAAATGGCAGCACTGTTCCATTCTTCTCAGTGGGATTTCCCAGTGAGAAAATGAGCCCCGCCTTTTTTCTTCCAACAATAGCATGGCCCAATGGAGGAGAGAAAGGAATGTTTCAGTAAGATCTCCATTTTAGATGAAAGCAAGAAAAGATGGACTGGAGAAATTGTCAGCTGCAGAGGAGCATTCTCATGCTCCTGAAGGAGATGTGGAAAGGTTTCTTCCACAGAGAAAATATCATACTTATTATTGCTAATATGAAGCTTATTTCTTTCACCTTTTCACCTTGCTCTCCCAATACAAAACAGGGAGGAAAAATACTCCCAGTGAAAATTATGCTTTTTAGAGAAGAATGAAGGTGGAATCGTATTTAAGGGGTAGGAAATATTTCCCCTGGCTCCATTCATCATCATCATCATCATCATCATTATTATTATGTCAAGACAACACAGCATACGAGATCACTATGCTGGATTTCGTATTTCATCACCAGTCGGGCGCTTCCCAAGCACCTAGGACTGCGTGATGTACCTGCGAATTACCTTTTGCAATAGACAGATGGAGATTTTGTCAATTCCGATGGTTTTCAAATGTCCGCTGAGATCCTTTGGCACTGCGCCCAGCGTGCCAAGTACCACTGGGATCACTTTCACTGGCTTATGCCAGAGTCGTTGCAGCTTGATTTTTAGATCTTCGTATTTCACTAATTTCTCTAGCTGCTTCTCCTCAATTCTGCTGTTCCCTGGGATTGCAATGTGGATGATCCATACTTTCTTTTTCTCCACAATCAGGATGTCTGGTGTGTTATGCTTCAGAATTCGGTCAGTCTGAAGTCGGAAGTCCCACAGTAGTTTTGCTTGCTCATTTTCGACCACTTTTTCGGGCTTATGATCCCACCAATTCTTTGCCACTGGTAAATGGTAGTTCTGGCACAAGTTCCAGTGGATCATCAATGCCACAGCATCATGTCTATGCTTGTAGTCAGTCTGTGCGATCTTTTTGCAGCAGCTGAGTATGTGATCTATTGTTTCATCTGTTTCTTTACAGAGTCTGCACTTTGGATCGTCTGTTGATTTTTCAATTCTGGCTTTGACAGCATTTGTTCTAATGGCCTGTTCTTGTGCCGCCAGTATTAGTCCTTCTGTCTCCTTTTTGAGTGTTCCACTTGTAAGCCATGACTAGGTCTTTTCTTTATCCACTTTGCCTTCAATCTTCTCCAAGAACTGGCCATGTAATGCTTTGTTCCACCAACTGTCCATACGACATTGAGTTACAGTTTTTCTGTACTGGTCCTTAGTTTGCTTCACCTTGAGAAGCTTCCTATTGTTGACCTCCATCAACGCTGACTCTTTGCTCTCCTTCACATAGTCAGCTAATGCATGCTTCTCTTCTTCCACTGTCTGCATCACTTGCAAAAGTCCTCTGCCGCCTATTTTCCTTGGTAAATACAGCCTGTCAACGTCACTGCGGGGGTGTAGTGCATGATGGATCGTCATTAATTTTCTGGTTTTCCTGTCTAGGTTGTCCAGCTCTGCTTGAGTCCAGTTCACTATGCCAGCTGTGTATCTAATGACAGGTATGGCCCACGTATTTATAGCCTTGATTGTGTTGCCACCATTCAGTTTGCTCTTCCAAATTTTTCTGGTCCTCTGGATGTACTCTTTACTGATCACAGTTTTCACATGGTCATGCTTGATATTATCCAGTTGCAAGATGCCCAAGTATCTGTAGGCTTCTGGCTGGTGGCACTTGATGGTTTGACCATTTGGCATTTCAATGCCCTCACTTTCAGTGATTTTCCCCTTTTTCAGTGCCACTGTGGCACATTTATCCAGGTCAAACTCCATGCTGAGGTCATTGCTGAAGATTCGCACAGTGTTGGTTAGTGACTGTATCTCAGTTTCTGATTTTCCGTACAACTTCAGGTCATCCATATACAGCAGGTGTGAAATTTTTGGTGAATTCCTAGCAGTTTGGTAGCCTAAGTTTTTTTTCTGTAGGATGAGTGACAGCGGGATTATAGCGATGATGAATAGCAATGGGGACAAAGAGTCCCCCTGGAAGATACTCCTTCTTCCAACTAAGTGAGACACACACACACACACATTGCTCTGCTTTGGTTTCAAAGGCGTGAAAAATCAACAAAGTCCAGAAAACAGCAACACAGGATTCCTGAAGAACTGCGATCAGATACTCTTTCACAACAGCCAAATCACACACTGCTATTTATAGCAGCAGCCCTAATTACTGGAGCCCCAACAAACCACAGGTGGCCTCATTTTCTCTTGTAATAATCCTTCAGTTGTTGTCTCCTATGCATCACTCTATGCATGCGTGTCATTAATTCTTGTTCAGAATCCAAGGATGATACAGATGATTGATCTCCTCCTGGGCTGTCTGCCAAACTCCCCTCTTCCCTGTCACTCATGCTTCCTTGGTCAGAGGAGGCTTCATCGGCAGATTCCATCGGGAGCAAAACAGGCCTGTGGCATGTGGATGTTTCCCTCACATCCACCTCCACATTCCTTGGGGCAGGAGCTGGGCCAGAGCCAACCACAACAATTGGCAGACATAGAATACTTCTTAATATAAGATTTGCTTCAGTTAGAAAATAGAGGTAGAAATTAGAAATGAGAATATGTTTTCTCTCTTTAGATGATTATGTGCCATCAAGTCACTGTTAACTCTTGATAGCTAACTCATGATAGGTCATCTTGATAGCTTTTTTTCCATGATAAATTATTCCTAACATGATATTTCAACTCTTCCAACAATGCATTCATTGTCAATATTCACCTTGCTGCTGGTCATCTTTTTATCCCAAAGGTGCTTTTTCAAAAGGCAACTGGACTTTTTCTTTGAAGACCTTTCATTTATCATCTAAGAAGTTTCTTCAGTTCAACTGATGAAAAGCAAAATGTCTTTAAAGAAAAACAAATTCCAATTGCCTTTTGAAAAGGCATCTTTGGGACAATGACTGAGAATCTCCACTGACATCCTCTTCTTTCCTTTCCTTTTAGGTGTCCCAGCATTTCAGTCTTCTCAAGAAAGCTAGGTCTTCTCATAATGTGTCTGAAGTAGGATAATCTGAGCCTGGTCATTTATGCCTCGAGTGACAACTCTGAGTTGATTTCTTGGATGATCCATTTATTCCAACCTGGAGTAGACCCCAAGAAATAAAACCCCCAAATGTGTCTATACATGTTAAATAACTTTTGCTTCAGAAAAGTCCTCAACTATATATAAAAAATTAAAAAATGATCTTCAGTTAAAAAGAAAATAACCCATAAAACAATTAAATGAGACCAATTCAGTGGTGGGTGGCTCTCATTTCGGCCCCATTCTGCGAATAGATAGCGGCAGCTGCATGTCGCTACTGGTTCGCATGCACAGAAGCACCATTCACATACTGACGAATTAGTAGCAACAGGATTTAGAACCCACTATTGGACCAATCATACATTATAAAAAATAATTTTAATGTGCCTGTGTGTTTATAAGCAAGACCATATTGATATCCTTACCTCATCACCTCCTTCCCCTTATCACCCCTTCTCCTTCTCTTCTTCCTCCCCTTCCTCCTTCTCCCAAATAGCTTTCTTGAAATTCTGGCATCCTTGAACTGAACTTAAAAAGGTTGTTATCCTCCACAACTCTTCCATTCCATGGAATAGGCCCGGCCTTCACTCTGAACCACTTTATCCATGTCTCATTTGCACCATGAAAGGAAGCAAGATGTTTATTCTGTCAAAACCAATAGCTGAACAGTCATTTGCTGCAAGGGAAGGGAAATGTTCACAAGAGGACTGAGGGACCAATTTTTCCTCTTGCAATTTCCCTTCAGTGTATTCTGCAGTCTCATTGCCTTCCTGCCTGGGAGGTGCTGAGCAGTGTGAGGTAGTAAGAATGCCTGTCTGAGCCCAGGCACTGTGAACAAGGAACAAGCTGTAAATGGTTCCAGCTGTGTATAATTAACCATAATACTGTGAAGTAAATGACTTTTATTGGCAAGCATGTCATAACTTCATTAAAAATTGTATTTACAACCCCCTCACATGGAAGGAGCTTAGTGTAGACTGCAGTTTAATGAGTGCTTATTTACACCTTGTTCCAATTATCACGCACCAGCCCTTCCTTTTCCCAGGTATGGTGACATATTATAAAGGAAATGTAATTGGAATGGACTCGCATCTTGATGGGGGAAAGAAACATTGAATTCCTCCATGCTATCAAGAGCTGTTCCAAATTGCAGAATCCCTCTTTGTCTTCTCAGCAGAGATCCAGACATGACTGAGCCAATTTTTCACCCTTTAACAATGTTTCATTGACCATGCTGTCAACCTTATCAGGGAGCCCAAAATAGAAACATGACTAAATTCTACTTTATTGTAAAACTTATCTTGTAAAACCTCACAAGTCTAAGAGTAAAATTATCCTACTGCATTATTATAGCCTGATAACTTAGAAATGGTCCCTTCTGAGTTTCTTGCTCCATTCAATATGCAGCTGAGGGATATGTTCTCCCTTATCTGATCCTTGAAGTAGCATCTCTTTTCCTGGTTTCCTATGGTCATTCCGACAAACTATTACATAAGACCTCTCAGGAGGTTGAAATGCCAGTGAACAATGTTTTCGAATGAAGCTTGCAGAATACTAGCCGCCCCAGTCCTCAGAGAGGGGCGGGATACAAATCAAATCAATCAATCGATCAATCAATCAATCAATCAATCAATCAATAAGTCAAAATAAATGGAAATGAATGGATGAGAAGCAAGGGAAATGGTAGTCTGGGTCCAGTATCCAGGAGTATCAAGGTTGGTTAAGAGTGATTCTACTTATAGAAGAAATAAAATTTGATTTCAAAATTACAATTTTGGTTCGCTCTAAAAACTAACCCTTTTCTACAGTTCTATATGGGTATGTGGAGCTAATATCTGGAGCAAACTAGGATGATGCAAAAAAGATAAGACTTGCCTTGGATAGCTTTATTAAAATGTTATTCCTACATATTTCTTTTCCGACACCTGTTGCAAATACATCATTAGATCACAATATCACCATGAGTATGTTGTCATTTGATGTGGATATCCATGCCTTTAAAACAGCAATATTAGTTCTCAGATGTTAGCCCTTAAATGCCTTTGTGAAGCCTCAAAATCCATGTTTATCCATTTCCAATACGTAGCAGTAAAAGAATATTTCAAGTCATGTGTTTTGCTATCTTAAAGACAATAAAATTTTGGAGATTTCCTCTCTTTTGAATGACAAATTAAGATTTCCTATCTACATTTTTGAGTCAATGGCAATTGTCTTTGTCCTACAAAAACGGTTGTTCACCTTTGCTTTATAGTTGCACTCCAGAGATGTGAGAAATGTATGACAAGAGGATGAGACACAAACCATATTTGTCTAACTCAGGGCTGACTAGAGAATTCTGGGAGCTATTTAATTGCATCTTTATAAATGTCCAATTCACGTTATCAAAAGCTTTTTGCGCGTCTAAGAACATTAAAGATAATGTTTTATCTGAATGTTGCTCATAATACTCTAATACATTAATAATTGTTCTAAGATTATTTTTAATTTGTCTACCTGGAAGGAAACCATTTTGGTCTGAGTGAATTTTGCTATTTATCACATTTTTCAATCTATCTGCGTATATTGCTATAAAAATTTTATAATCTACATTCAATAAAGATATTGGTCTATAGTTTTTAATTTTTTCTTTTGGTGTATCTGGTTTGTGAATTAAAGTTATCAAAGATTCCGACCATGATTTAGGAATTTTACCATCTACTCTACATTCATTAAAAATTTGGAGCATATTATTTCTTAATACTTCATTTTCTATTTTATACCACTCTGCCGGGATAGCGTCCGGTCCCGTGGCTTTGTTGTTTTTCTGCTTTTTAATAACTATAAGGAGTTCTTCCATCGTTATTGGACTCTCCATCTTTTCTTGTTGCTCTTCTGTTATTTGTGGTAACTCTGCACTCTCTAGGTATTTAAATACGGCTTCTTCTTCAATATTATCATCTTTATACAATTCTTTAAAAAAGTTTTGAACTATATTTGCTTTTCCCTCTGGGTCATATTTTATTATTCCATCTTTATCTTCTAATTTTCTAATTAATTTAGGTTGTCTCTGTTTTCTCAGTTTATATGCTAACCATCTACCTGATTTATTGGCATGCTCAAAATATTGTTGCTTAGCTTTCTTTATTTTTTCCAATAGCTGATTTTGTTCTTGTAATCTAATTTTGTGTTTAATTAAATTTATTTTTCCCCCCAAATCTTTATTTTTCACATTTTGTTGTGATAGAAACTCTAGTTGTTTTAATTCATTTATTAATTGTTCATATTTTCTTTTTCTTTCTTTATTATATTTTGCAGTATAGGATATTGTTAATCCTCTTATGTATGCTTTAGTTGCATCCCACAAGTTCTGAGGGGTGGTGTCTGTATTTTTATTAATTTCGAAAAATATTTTTAATTCCTTTTCAATCCATTCTTTATATTCTTTCTCTTTCAAAATATTTCTATTCATTTGCCAATTACGATGTTTTTTAATATTTCTCATATAGACTATAACTGGATTATGATCTGCCCAAGTATTAACATCTATTTCTACGTCTTGTATGTACTCTGCTGTTGTTTTGGGAGCCCACACCATATCTATTCTAGTCCAAATTTTGTGGGGGTTTGAGTAAAAAGTATATTGCCTGCTATGAGGATGCCTTTCCCTCCATATATCATTCAATAGCAATTCTGCTTTCATTTTTTGAAAAGTTGAGGGCAGTAAATTCTTTTTTTTCTTTTTACAACTTTTCTTCACCCCCGAATGGTCTAATTGTCTATTTGTTATGGCATTAAAATCTCCAATAATTAACATATTTTCCAAATTTAATTCTAAAATTTTTTGATGTAATTTTTCATAAAATGCAATTTGGTCATCATTTGGGGCATATATAGAAACAATAGCAAGCGATTTGGGTTCAATATCAATCTGGACAATCAAAATTCTACCTTCATCATCACTATATAGTTGTTTGGAATTTATAGAACTCTCAACATACATTGCCACTCCTCTTTTCTTTTGGTCTGCTAACGCAGCATACATCTTTCCAATTTTATTATTTAACAATAAATTCCGATTACTTTTTTTTATATGCACTTCTTGGAGTATCACAATTTGAGCTTTTTGATTCTTAATTTTGGAAAACATTTGTTTTCTTTTTTTTGGTTCATTAAGTCCATTGACATTTACTGAAAAGATTTTTAAATCTCTCAATGTAGTCATTTGTTGTATTTCTTGGTTTCGCGTTGAGGTTGCTTTCTTCTGGTCCCTTGGTCCTGGTCCTCCACTTGTGCAAGTGCCCCCATGGCTTCGGCCTGCATTGCTTCCAGTTCTTTTGTTATCTGTTCCATTTCGCATATTCCACTGTTTTCATAAAAGTCTCTTGCTTGGTCTAAATTCTCCAATTTATATCTCGTTGATTTCCATGTCAATGATAGACCTTGTGGAATAAGCCAACGAAAAGTTATGTTTTCTTTGATCAGAAGTTTGGTCAAGAAATGATAGTCTCTTCTAGTCTCTCGAACACGTCTTGGGATTTGTTTTAATATTTTTATTTCTTTGCCTTGGTGTTGTAGTTGTCCCGCTCTTGACCAATGCAATATATCATCTCTCATGCTTTTTCTTACAAATTTGATGTGAATCTCGCGTGGAAGATTGAAACGGTGAATATAGCTGTTAGAAATTCTGAAGACTTCATCGATTTCTCTTTTTATGTCATCTGGGTCCATCTGGAGGATTTTCCCAATAATGTCAGCCATAATGGCCTTTAAATCTTCATCTTTTTCTTCTATTACGTTTTGAAATCGAAGTCCGTATGACGCACGTTGCATTTCCAGATGTGTAATTGATTCATCATACCCTCTGTAACGTGAAGCAGCTTTATCCTCCAAGTGACCAATTCTTTTCTCCACCTTTTCCGCCTTTTCTTCCACTGCCTTCATTCGTACTTCATTATCTTGCAAGGCTTGCTTAATCTCCTTCATCTGGTCTTTCATTTCACCTGTGTCAACTTTCATTTCCGCCATCTCTGCTTTAATTTCATCTCTCTGTTGTGTTGCGTCTTGTTGAGATTTTAGCATAAAGTCATTTAATGTTGTTAATGTCTCTTGGATTGAAGCCAGAGATGGTTGTTTCTCCCTGTCCTTTTCCTTGGTGGACATAGTTGCAGATAAAGTCTGCTGTGCGGGAGATGGATGTGGTGAACTTTGCGGGGAAGAAATAACAGTTGTTTGCTTCTTGATTGTTTTAGTATGGGTGGAAGAACTTGACATTTTCAAATTTAAATTTAGTGTTATTTTATGTTAGCAGTATGTAAAGAGATTCTATAAATTCCAAACCCACAGTAACCACCCATCATAAAGCTTCCAAAGTTAAGAAACATTAGTAGCTCATAATAAAATCTAAAAAATCCTTAGTTGTATAACGGAAGCATAGAATCAAAATCACATAAAGTATTAGTACTTCTTTATGAAACCTTAGTAAGATGTTGAAACTTTGGAATGTTGAAAATTTGGAAAAGATGCAAACAAGAGCAAGTAAAATGATTAAGGTCATGGAGACTAAAACATATGAAGAACAGTTGCAGGACTGGGCATAGCTAGTCTGGAAAAGAGAAGGACTAGGAGTAACATGATAGCAATATTCCAGATTTTGAGGATCTACCACAAATAATTTATTTTCTTATCTCAACTCACTTTTCAAAGCACTAAAAAGTGAGACAAGAAGTATTGGATGGAAACTAATCAAGGAAAGAAACAGCCTGGAATTTTGTTGAGCCCCTGGGCAGGAAAGGTGCAGATCACTGTGAGAAGCTGACTTGGAGCATAGCTGGCTGGAATGCAGCTCACTGTGGAGGGACATTGGTTGCTTAGATAAGGGCCAAGTGCAAAGGAAGCTTCCTTGGGTGAGTGGCCAACTTCCTCCTCAACAGATAAACTGCCTCCTCCTTGGGGCCTGCCAAGAGCCTCTTCTTTTGTCGGCTTGGTAGGCCAAACTTTGCGTGGCAGTGGGAAGGGGCCCAAAAACCAAGCAGGAGGCAGAGGGATGTGTGGCGCTCAGCTCAGCTACTGAGCATGTTGAATGCCTGCTCCACTCTCAGGCTGCTTCACACTTTGCAAAGTTTGGCAGGCGCAGCGTGTGGTGAAACAGTTCAAGCAGGTCCTGAACTTTGATAGGCAAGTTCATTGCAGTCTTATAAATTCACATTTTTCTAATACCTATTAATATTGCGGCATGCAATTTTGCAGTCTTGAGGATGCATTTAATCTAATGGTACCCATTAGATTACTTCCCCACAATTATTAAAAAATATCTATTTGTTTTTGCTGCAACAGACAAAAACAGTATCCTCTTTAGAAATTTTCCTCATGGTTCAAAGATTCCTTGCTGGGATCTGACTGAGGCAAACAATGTGATCATCACTGTTTTGAATGAGTAGTCCACAAATGACTTTGGTTTAATGGAGCAGGAAAAGCTGCAGGTAGTATAATGTAATATAAAAGTACTGCCACTATCAGCGTTTCTCATGCTCTTTTCTCAGTTTTGTTATAAATTGTACACAATTCTGGACTTTTTTTAGAGTTCTACTAGGCCTTTAGCTTTTCCTGATTATACTGTATGTACCTTTTCAAAGAAAAAAAAAGCAATGTCAATGAAAGTCTATGCAGGTTGCTCACAAACTATCCCATTAAACTAAAGCTTAAATTTTACATCTAATCAAAGGGTTTTAATTCGGTATTTTGCAGACCGATAGATGAGCCAAAATCTAGCCAGATAAGAACTAAATTCAAAATAGATTTTATTTATGCCTTGTGTCATTGTACAATTTCCTTTGCAACTGTATTCCATGTTGCAAATGTCAGAAAGGGGCATTGCCTAATAGACCATCTTTCCTTAATTTTTTCTTTAGAAAATAAAACTTTCCCTTTAGGGGATGCAGATTTTTATGTGGTGGTGGGTATCATTAAATCAAATCTACAAATTCTTTGTAACAAAGCATTAGATGATTTGGCCTTTAAAATAAATGAGCATATTACATTAGTTCACAGTAACATTTATAGTCAAATCGTGAAATTAGCTTTAGTCTGTAAAAGAGAGAACAACCTGAGATTATCTTATTTCATATCTTAACCTATTATTCTGGGTCCTCTTGAGTATCTGAGATATGAAAACAAGCCATTCAAATTCTGGCTACCAAGATGGAGGAACATATCTCAATAATTCTTTCATATACAGTACATGTTGATAGACAGTGAAGATATTTTATGCCCTAATCTTACCATACATTTGTGTTTTGTTTTACTTGCTTAGCAGATTTCAATATACCGAATATACTTGAGTATAAGTCGATATTTTCAGCACAAAAATATGCTGAAAACTCCAACCTCGACTTATACTAGAGTCACTGTCTTTCACTGACCTGAAAACTGTCCCAAAGCTCCACAGTTCCGATGTGAAAGGCTGGGAGGAAAGAAACCTCATGGCTGGCAACACGAGGTGTTTTTTTTCTTTCTGCTATTGATTGGCAGCAGGCTGAACCAAGCATAGCTCCTTCTCTACACAGAAAGGAGGCACTGAAAGAGCTATCTGATTGGCAGCAGGCTGTACCAATCACAGCTCCTCCTCTACAGGAAGCACTGGGGGAAGGGGCGGGAGGATTGAAGAGACTTTCAGAAGGAAGGAACCATGGCTTTCTCTTCTGATCAAACCAGCAATAATATTTTACAAGTAAATAAAATGTACAAGTAAAATGTAAGTTACCCATTTAAAATTGATTAACAGGATAGGTTATTTTGTATGAAAATGTTGCTTAAAGTGGGGATAACTCTGTGTAATTAAACTTTTTCTTCCAACTATACTTATCCTACCCAAGAGGATTGTTAATGCTGACTTGTTTAAAACAATACAAAGGTTGGGATAATATAATGGAACCATTTTAGAAATCTTGGTATTTAAAACTACAGAAAAATATTAAGCCAATACCAGCTACTTTGTAAAAAAGATGAACTTTATTTCATGAGATTATATTCCTGGTATAATATCACTCTGACTAGAATCCTGTAAATAGGCTTAAGTCCCACTGAACTTAATAAGACTTACTTCTGACAGACATAACATATGGTTCCAAACTGCAATTGTTTTCCCTTATAATGTATAAGACTGCCAAGTATTTGGACATGTGTTAAAACCACACTCATGACAAATCCTTGACAAATATGTTAAGCAAATGGCGATACACAATGACAACAGTTCATTCACATAAATGCTTCAACTCACTCAAGACCCCCTAAAAGGTCATTTTCAAAGTCAAATTAGGTTGGAGAAAAATAAATTATGTTAAATTTTCTGGAGGCAGAGGAAAAATATTTTTCAAGGTTTCAGTGGAAAAAAAGATCAATTTAGCAGCACATCATGAAAAGGGTTTTTTTTAAAGCCAAAGTTGCAATTACATGTGCAGTGTTGGAAACAAAATTAGGAACAAAAGAAATCAAACTCATCAAAATAGCATCCCTTGCAAGCCCCATGCACCTGAGATTCAGCTTCTGTGCATGTGCAGCAGCTGAATCTTGCTGCCCCAGCCAGCAGCAACAGCGTCCCTCACTAGGTTGGCTCAAAGCGTGGGCATGGGGTGCCTCTACTGTTGCTGATTGATTGGGCTGGCCGGTGGCCACAAGGTTGGGTCCTGTGAGGCGCGTGGCGGCAGAGGTCAGTCCTGGCCGGGAGCCACCAGCAGGAAGAAATCCTCCAGGAAGAAAAGCAGCTGGTCGGGGAGACTCTGGCAATAGTAGATGAGTTTGTTGATGGTCTTTTGATCCTTGCAGAAGAATTGTTATAGCTACTGTTTTCCTGAACAGTATGGTAACTTCAGGTTTTTCATGCATTTTAATGATTACTCAGCTCAGATAATTGCAAATTACTTTTATTTCTTTCATAAAAAAAAACATTCATTAAACCACAAACCAAATACACAGCTTCGGCTTGATAACTTTCCCAGTTATTAAAGAGCCCAAGTCATCTTCATTTTCTTCTTCTTCCTCCTCTTCTTCCTATTATTATTATTATTATTATTATTATTATTATTATTATTATTATTAACACAATACTTTGGCCCACTCATAAAATTCTGACAAGGCCTTTGTTCTGTTAACAAAATATGCATATGAGCCTTGTTCTTAAAATGAACTACAGTGATCCCCCGCTCGTTGCGAGGGTTCCGTTCCAGGACCCCCCGCAACGAGCGGGTTTTCGTGAAGTATGGGTGTAACTCTGGCCCTGGACTCAGGTTGCTGCTGCTTAATGCCAGGTCGGTGGTAAATAAAGCTCTCCTCATCCGGGATTTGATCCTGGATGAGGAGGCCGACCTGGCATGTATTACTGAAACCTGGCTGGGCCCGGAGGGAGGTGTCCCTCTCTCCGAAATTTGCCCAGCCGGGTTTCAGATATGGCAGCAACCTCGACCCCAGGGAAGGGGGGGAGGAGTGGCTATTGTAGCCAGGGAGAGCCTTTGCCTGCGTAGACTCATTGCTCCGGAAATTGCGGGTTGCGAGTCTCTCTTGATGAAATTGGACTTAGGGGTTCAGGTGGGCTTATTTCTCACGTACCTGCCTCCCAGCTGCGTGTCTAAAGCCCTGCCTGTGCTACTCGAGGAGGTAGCCGGGCTGGCGGTGGAGTTCCCCGGACTTATAGTCCTGGGGGACTTCAACCTGCTGTCGCTCGGCGAAACCTCTGGGTTGGCACAGGAGTTCATGGCCACCATGACAGCCGTGGACCTGACTCAAGTAGTACAGGGTCCGACTCATGAGAGAGGGCACGCACCTGACATGGTATTCCTTTCCGAGCAATTGAGTAATGGTCTGAGACTAAGGGGCTTAGAAGCATTGCCTTTGTCATGGTCAGACCATTTTCTACTACGGCTTGACTTCCTGGCTCCAATCCTCCCCCGCAGGGAGGCGGAACCAATGAAGATGTTCCGCCCCAGACGCCTGATGGACCCAGAGGGCTTTCAGACGGCGCTTGGGGTTATTCCAGAGGCACTCGTCCACAGTTCGGCAGAGTCTCTCGCGGAGGCCTGGAATACGGCTGCTGCGGAGGCTCTAGACCGGATTGCGCCTTTGCGACCTCTCCGAGGCGTTAGACCCCGTAGAGCCCCATGGTTCAACGAGGAGCTCCGGGAGTTGAAGCGCCAAAAGAGACGTCTAGAGAAGCGATGGAGGAAGAGTAGGTCTGAATCCGACCGAACACTTGTAAGAGCTTTTATTAAGACTTACAAAGTGGCGCTCAAGGCGGCAAGATGCGCGTACCATGCCGCCTTGATTGCATCAGCGGAATCCCGCCCGGCCGCTCTGTTTAGGGTGACCCGCTCCCTTCTTAATCAGGGGGGAGTTGGGGAGCCCTTGCAGAGTAGTGCCGAGGACTTTAACACGTTTTTCGCTGATAAAGTCGCTCGGATTCGAGCCGACCTCGACTTCAATTGTAAAACAGAGTCGACTGACAACGAGTCAGTCGAGGTGACTGGGGCACGTACTTGTCCACCTGTCTGGGGAGAGTTTGATCTGGTGACACCTGATGAAGTGGACAAGGCCATTGGAGCTGTGAGTTCCGCCACCTGTTTACTGGATCCGTGTCCCTCCTGGTTGGTCTCGGCCAGCAGGGAGGTGACACGGAGCTGGGCCCAGGAGATTACCAACGCTTCCTTGGAGAGGGGAGTTTTTCCATCACTCTATAAAGAAGCGCTTGTGCGCCCCCTCCTCAAGAAGCCTTCCCTGGACCCAGCCGTACTTAACAACTATCGTCCAGTCTCCAACCTTCCCTTTATGGGGAAGGTTGTCGAGAAGGTGGTGGCACTCCAGCTCCAGCGGTCCTTGGAAGAAGCCGATTATCTAGGTCCCCGGCAGTCGGGTTTCAGGCCCGGTTACAGCACGGAAACCGCTTTGGTCGCGTTGATGGATGATCTCTGGCGGGCCCGGGACAGGGGTTTATCCTCTGTCCTGGTGCTCCTTGACCTCTCAGCGGCTTTCGATACCATCGACCATGGTATCCTTCTGCGCCGGCTGGAGGGGTTGGGGGTGGGAGGCACTGTCCTTCAGTGGTTCTCCTCCTACCTCTCTGGCCGGTCGCAGTCGGTGTTGGTGGGGAGTCAGAGGTCGACTCCTAGGTTTCTCCCTTGTGGGGTGCCTGAGGGGTCGGTCCTCTCCCCCCTGCTATTTAATATCTACATGAAACCGCTGGGCGAGATCATCCAAGGACATGGGGTGAGGTATCATCAATATGCGGATGATACCCAGCTTTACATCTCCACCCCATGCCCAGTCAACGAAGCGGTGGAAGTGATGTGCCGGTGCCTGGACGCTGTTGGGGCCTGGATGGGTGTCAACAGACTCAAGCTCAACCCGGATAAGACGGAGTGGCTGTGGGTTTTGCCTCCCAAGGACAATCCCATCTGTCCGTCCATTACCCTGGGGGGGGAGTTATTGACCCCCTCAGAGAGGGTCCGCAACTTGGGCGTCCTCCTCGATCCACAGCTCACATTAGAACAACATCTCTCAGCTGTGGCGAGGGGGGCGTTTGCCCAGGTTCGCCTGGTGCACCAGTTGCGGCCCTATTTGGACCGGGACTCACTACTCACATTCACTCATGCCCTCATCACCTCGAGGTTCGACTACTGTAATGCTCTCTACATGGGGCTACCTTTGAAAAGTGTTCGGAAACTTCAGATCGTGCAAAATGCAGCTGCGAGAGCAGTCATGGGCTTACCTAGGTATGCCCATGTTTCACCATCACTCCGCAGTCTGCATTGGCTGCCGATCAGTTTCCGGTCACAATTCAAAGTGTTGGTTATGACCTTTAAAGCCCTTCATGGCATTGGACCAGAATATCTCCGAGACCGCCTCCTGCCGCACGAATCCCAGCGACCGATTAGGTCCCACAGAGTGGGCCTACTCCGGGTCCCGTCAGCTAAACAATGTCGGTTGGCGGGCCCCAGGGGAAGAGCCTTCTCTGTGGCGGCACCGGCCCTCTGGAACCAACTCCCCCCGGAGATTAGAACTGCCCCTACTCTTCCTGCCTTCCGTAAACTCCTTAAAACCCACCTCTGCCGTCAGGCATGGGGGAACTGAAACATCTCCCCCGGGCACGTTTAACTTATGCATGGTGTGTCTGTGTGTGTGTCTGTTAGTATCTGGGTTTTTTAAATATTTAAATATCTTAAATCTGTCTGATTACTATGATTTGTTTTACATGCTGTGAGCCGCCCCGAGTCTTCGGAGAGGGGCGGCATACAAATCCAAGTAATAAATAATAAATAATAATAAATAAAGTAGCGCTGTGGAAGTAAAAACACCATCTGCGCATGTGCAGATGGTGTTTTTACTCCCGCAGCGCTAGCGAGGAGCCGAAGATTGGGGGCGGCGGGGCTGTTTTAAAATGTCGCCGCCGGCATGGGGGGCTTCCTAGCAGCCCCCCAAACCCGGGTTGGGGGTCCGGGGGGTGCTGGCAAGCCCCCCATGCCGGCGGCGACATTTTAAAACGGCCGCGCCGCGCTGGCTGTCGCCGCTTTCGAGCTGAGTCCCGGAGCGAATTCGCTCCGGGACTCAGCCCCAAAGCGCCGACAGCCAGCGCCGGCGAACGGCTTCTCCGCGCTGGCTGTCGCCGCTTTCGAGCTGAGTCCCGGAGCGAATTCGCTCCGGGACTCAGCCCCAAAGCGCCGACAGCCAGCGCCGGCGAACGGCTTCTCCGCGTTGGCTGTCGCCGCTTTCGAGCTGAGTCCCGGAGCGAATTCGCTCCGGGACTCAGCCCCAAAGCGCCGACAGCCAGCGCCGGCGAACGGCTTCTCCGCGCTGGCTGTCGCCGCTTTCGAGCTGAGTCCCGGAGCGAATTCGCTCCGGGACTCAGCCCCAAAGCGCCGACAGCCAGCGCCTGCGAACGGCTTCTCCGCACTGGCTGTCGCCGCTTTCGAGCTGAGTCCCGGAGCGAATTCGCTCCGGGACTCAGCCCCAAAGCGCCGACAGCCAGGGCCGGCGAACGGCTTCTCCGCGCTGGATGTCGCCGCTTTCGAGCTGAGTCCCGGAGCGAATTCGCTCCGGGACTCAGCCCCAAAGCGCCGACAGCCAGCGCCGGCGAACGGCTTCTCCGCGCTGGCTGTTGCCGCTTTCGAGCTGAGTCCCAGCGAGGCGGTGGGCTGGGAGCCGCAGGTGAAAGGAGCTCGGGCATCAGAGCGCGGCGCCAGGCATTGTTCTCCGGACCCCGCCCGCAGCCTGGAGAGGGAAAGGGCCGCCGTGGGGCTGAGCGGGCGGGGTCCGGAGAACAATGTCCGAGCTCCTTTCGCCTGCGGCTCCCAGCCCACCGCCTGTCTCCTGCTGCCCGGTTTAGCCAGGACACGAGCGGCGAAATGACTTGGAGGAATGTGAAGCTGAATTCACTAATGGTGATTTTGTTAATACTGATGGTGTCCACTCATGCTCCAGTTGTTTTGGAGCACACTCAAACACCTATTTCTATTGGTAGTACATTTGCTTTCTTTTGCAATCTACAATCTATTTTTATAACATATGTAAAATTCCATAGGAGAAGGAGTTCAGAACCTGGATTTGGAGTCAAAAGAGCCTCTACATAGCCACAAATGAACCAAATCCAATTTCTCTTAAACTCTGTTGACATTATCTAATGCCAAGATATTTCTAACCATTAATTGAGTAGATTCCTGTGCATAGGCATGATTAGTAAATAAGTTAGTTTAATTGGAACTTTGTATGTGGTCCTGATCTTTTGAACCTGACAAATTCAACATTACTAATCCAGTATAAGGCAAAATCGAACCATATGTTTTTCAAAAACGAGAATAAATTCAAGACATGCAATTTAGATAAATTCACATTAAGTAAATCATCTTATATCAAGTAGAAAATTCAATGTTTCCCAAAAGTTTTCATAGTATGAAGCAACATCTTATCAAATATTTCAGTATGGGTTTCCTGCATCCTGAATCCCAATAGTTATTTACCTTATTTTTCGGAATATAAGGCACATCATTTTCCTCCCTAAAATAGGCTGATAATTTGGGTGCATCTTATACTCTGAATGTAGCTTTATTTCAGCCCTAACTAGCTGCTAACGATCTTCCCAGCGCTTACCTTGCAGGCTCTTTTATTGTTTCTCTCTGCGAAGAATATTTTCAAAGCCCTAAGTCTTTGCAGGTTTTTTTTTCATTGCTCTAACTTGCTCCGAATAAATTTCTTTCTAGCCCTAATCAGGTGCTAACAATTTTCCCAGCTCTTACCAGCTTGGAAGCTCTTTCATTGCTACTCTCTGCAAAGAATGTTTTCAAAGCCCTAAGTCTTTGCAGGGTTTTTTCCGTTGCTCTACTTGCTCCAAATGTTTCTTTCTATGTCCTAATGATGTTCCCAGCTCTTACTAGCTTGCAAGCTCTTCCATTGTTACTCTCCCCAAATAAAGTTTTTTTAAAGTCCTAACCAGGGGATAAAATAATGTGCTGGCTAAGGACAGTAGTCAGATGCATAGTTCCCTCTAAGCTGAGCAGTGAGCAATCGCTCACTTAAAAATCATCATCAACTCAGAGTTTTCCAAACCTGCCCAGAAGCCGAGAGGGAAAGAGTGAGAGGGAAGGAGAGAGAGAGGAAGAGAGGAAGAGAGAGAAACAGATAGAAAAAAGAAAGAAAAAGAATGGGAGTAAGGAAGAGAGAAAGAAAATCACAATCTAGTTTGAAACTAGCTCAACTATTTAAGTGGCATTTTGATATTGATAGAGTTGCCCTATTATGAGCTCACTGTTATAGACACACAGTACAGTATTTTTATTTTGAAATTCTCTGAGGCAAAACAGGGTGGGTTTTTTGTTTGTTTGTTTATTTATTTATTTATTATTTCTGTGCCGCCCCGTCCCGAAGGGACTGCCGCTCAGACACTATACTTTTCCGCCCACCCCCCCAAAAAATTAGAGGGAACACTGGTCAGATGAATACCTGGTAAGCAGATTCTTTTCCCTATTTTCCACCCCAAAAACTAAGGTGCGTCTTATAATCCAGGGCGTCTTATACTCCGAAAAATATGGTACTTATTGTGTTTCAAGACTACTGTAATGCTCTGGGTGGGATATAAGTCAGCACTAAGCCCCAATTATTTGGGTAAATTTATTTAAAGCAGCTCAGTCTAGCCTCACAATGAATTTAGTAAGATTTAGTCCTAGTAAGTGGAGGCAAAGGATGGCCTTCTAATCCAATCGGGAAGTTACCATAATTCTGAGATCTTGGTTCCCTGTGGTGCTAATAATGAGGTCAAAAGAAAGTAAAGGAATAAGGCAATGAGAAGTCTACTTAGTCAGATATGAAAATCTCTGCAGGAAACAGATGTAGAATGAACTGTGCAAAGATGGTTCTGTGCTGCCTCAAGCAGCTGTTCCAAATAGTCCCCGAGAGCCAGTAAATGCAGCAAGCTATTTTTCCCATTTTTTTTCTCTTCCATCACCACCTTCTTCTCTTTTTTTAAAGTAACTACTGTCACCCTGGAGCCCCCTCAACAATTTTGAAGACTCTTCCCCAGGGATGCTGGTAATTAAAGCATATTTCCACCCACAATTGTCAATGTGCAATTATAAATTGGGTCATCATTTCTCGAGTTAAACAAGAGTCTCTTTTTTTCACTCCCTTTTGCATACAAGACATTTATTTCAGAGAGAGCAACAATAACATTAACTAAAATGAAACTCAAAAAGCAAAAAGAAGAGCATGCCTCCACCCACTCTGGTTTTTAAGAACAAAGCTTAATGGATAGCCAAAATCAGAGTCTATGTAAATTGTAAATATTTCCCTGTTCAATCATGTCTGACTCTAAAGTCCAGTGCTCATCTCTTGTTTCTTGGCCAAGACAGCCAGCATCATCTAAAAACATTTTCCATGTCCATGTGGCCAGCATTACTATATGCCAAGACACACAGAATTCTGTTACTTTCCCAGGGAAGGGATACTTATTAATCAACTCATATATTACTCAGGTAGGTTGTGGAATAAATCAAGGCGAAGATGGAAACAACATTGGTGCAAGTTGTTTCAAGGCAAATTATTTGGAGGGGCAATTCTCCGTACTGAAGGAGCGGGTCCAGCAGTCACATGGGTTGCTCATGTCCAATCCGGTGGAACTGAGCCAAGTGTTAAAAAAGCTTGCTGGATCCGCCCCTTCCCCAGAATTCGCTCAGTTCTCGCATCCTGCGGTTGTATTGTGATAGCTTGTTCAACATTCTAACACCTTCCCTTCGATCTTTTCTTCAAAAGTAGTAAGAATTGTTTATCCTTATTTGTTTACTTGCACTAATAGCGCCAGCCGTTTGCGGCTCGGCTTTTTTCCCTTGGGAGAAGTTGCGGTTTCGTTTTCCCACGGCTTCTTTGCCGTTTACGATCCCCGCTGCCGCTTGTGGATTCTTTTAATCCTTTGGCCTGGAGGTCTTTGTGCAAGTATTGCTTCATTGATTTAGTACTATTGTTAAAGGGCTTAAGAAATACCTCCTGCGGAGTGAGACGCTTGTTCTAGTCTCCTGGACTTAGTCGATCGCTTCCCCTTTAAGATTTCTATTACGGAGCGATTTTTCGGCGCGAAGGCCTTCGCGCCTTTTTTAATCTAGGCCTCTCGTGTTGGCCTTCTGCCAGCCGCGTAGGCCTCAGTCCACCGCTCGGATCCCGGAGTGGGCTTTGGGACGCTCAGGCTTAATTCTCCACCGGCTAAGCCTCCAACCAGAGTGCCTTGGTTACTTTAATTAAAGTTTAGGGAGGCTAGCCACGCTGTATTTGGGGACACGAACTCTGGGTTTGCCCAGATTGCCCTCAAGTCTCAGCAGCTCCGAGGCCTAGGAGCAGGATCCTTTCCTCTTGGGAAGTCTTTGAAATTCTTCTCCCTAATCATCCAGTTTATTTGGCTCAGCCTTGTCTTCTGTTAATTGTCAGACTATGGCTACTTTTCCCAAGAGAGGCACCACTCAAGGTCCCAGAGAGGCCAGGCCTACAGGCGATGAGATTACCAGTATCCCCCAGGCCTCGACCTCCTCTTCTTCAGGGGCCCGCCCCTTGACCAAAGTCACCAGGGCTGAGAAGAGAAGGGACCAAGCCCTACAAAAACTTCATGACAAATCAGCAAAGCGTTTGAAAGTACAGGCCCAAGTACTCAGTAGTCATGACCCCCCCAGAGGCTCCTAATTTGCCTTCTTCTGGGGTCACTGTGTTATCTCTGGATGAGCCAAACCTAGACAGACCCCAACCTAACCTATGGGGATTAGGTCCAGAGGAACCAGATATTATTGAAGATTCCCCCCAGCCAGGATCCTCCCAGGCTTTCAGGGATTCATCTGCCATTCCTGCTGATATTTCCAGTTTACCTCCTGAATTTCAATCTATTTTTTCTGTGTTATCCAAGGCCATTGATGCTAAACTCTCTACCATCAATGTGCCCTCCTTACCTCCTCCACCTCCTCGTTCCTCCCGCCCCTTGGGTTCTTCCCCAATGGTTAGAGCTCCTATTCAGGATGAATCAGATTCCTCTCAAGACGAATATGAGGATATAGAAGAGGATGAGGATCCCTTTCAAGGTCTCTCAGATGATGAGGAATCCCAAATAAAGGTTCCTTCTCCAATTACTATTTTTCCCTCTCAATTGTTCAAATCTCTCCTCCTCAAAGCTAGAATTTCTACGGGATTGGCGGCCCAGGAGAAACAGGCCTCCACATCCACTGATCCCCCGGAGGAGAACTTACCTTACTTCACAGAGGAACAGGAGGATAACGAGGTAATTCCTATGCCTAAATTGTTTAAAGATGCCTTACTTAAGCAGTGGGATTTCCCAGCCTCTGGGCTTAATCCCACAACCAAGGACAAAAAGTTGTACAAACTTTCCTCTTCCTATGAGGAGCTCCTATCTTTTCCTAAACCGGATGAACCTGTCAAGATCCTTCACTCGGCGGCTGCCGTGCCAGGCGAAGCAGAGGAGGTCCTCCGCCCAGAGGACAAGCGGATTGAACAGATGCTCAAAAGAGGATTCACCGCAGATTCCTGGGCCATTAAAAGTTCCGCAGCGGCTTCCTTTTTCTCCAGAGCCATGCTTCTGTGGCTTCGCCAACTTCAACAGCATATTCCTCCCAATGACTTGAGAGGTCAACAAGACTTCAACAAGGTATTTGCAGCTGCTCAGTACGTGGCTGATGCCACTTTACAATCTACTAGATTTGCTGCCAAGTCTATTGCAGCTTCTACAACGGCAAGAAGACTCCTATGGCTTCGCCCTTGGCAAGCAGGTGTACGTCAGAAGTGGCAGTTATCTCTGGGACCCTTGAAGCGCGACCTTCTTTTCGGGGATCTTCTGGATCCACTCCTCACGGAAACCACGGACAAGAAGAAGGTATTGGGTCCAACCACCAAAAAGGCCACCAAAATGCAGTCCTTTCGTCGCCCAGGGCGTCAACAAGATCAAGCGGCTTCCTATCAGAGAACCCCAGGTCAGTATTCCCCCCGCTTTCGTTCCCAAGGTAGGAACTCCAGGGGCAGAGGCTTTCGCTTCCAAAGGGGAGCGTCCTCTAATAGGGCTTCAAAAAAACCTAGATGGTAGTTCTTCCTCGATTCCCATAGGTGGCCGCCTAGCCTATTTCGCCTCTAATTGGCGTCTCACCTCCAAGGACCCCTGGGTCATTGACACTGTTCAAAAAGGCCTTCTTTTAGAATTTACTTCTCCCCCCCCCTAAACGTTTTATTTCCTGCCCTTCTCTCAGGTCTTCCTCAGATTGTAATCGTATGGAGGAAGCCATTTCCCACTTATTGTCCATCAGAGCCATTCAACCGGTTCCCCCCGGTCAGAAGGGCCTAGGTTTTTATTCCATCTTATTTATGGTTCCAAAATCCTCCGGAGGTTGGAGAGCTATTTTGGATTTAAAGAAGCTGAACCTATTCATCAAATATAGGAAGTTTAAGATGCACTCCTTATCATCCATTTTGGCCGCCATCCACCCGGGAGATTTCATGGTTTCTTTAGACCTCACTGAGGCCTACCTCCATATTCCTATAGCCAAATGCCACAGAAAATTTTTACGTTTCTCCTTTCAGGGCAGGCATTTCCAGTATAGGGCCATGCCATTTGGCCTTTCCTCTGCCCCTCGGGTCTTTACAAAGCTCTTGGGGTCCCTGGCGGCCTATATCCGGGCGTCACCCATCCACATTTTATGTTACCTTGATGATATTTTAGTTCATGGGAACTCCCTAGAGAAAGTGAAAGCAGACCTTTCTGTCACCATGTCGGTTCTACAGGACCATGGGTTTTCCATCAACTTTGACAAAAGTCACCTCCAACCTTCCACATCCATTTTACACCTGGGATCCATTATTAATTCAGAAGCTTCCCAGGTCTTTCTTTCTCCTGAGAGAAAGATCAGTATAGGGGAGTTAATTTCTCGCATTTTATCTCAACCTTCAGTTTCCATAGTATCCCTGTCTTCCCTTTTGGGGAATATGGTGTCGTGCATAGGCATCATTCCTTGGGCTCGCCTTCATGCTAGGGAACTACAGTGGCTCCTATTACCCTTTCAGAGATCGGGGCACAGCAACTCAAGCCGTCGCATTGTCATCCCACCAATTGTTCGCAGATCCTTCAAGTGGTGGAAGTCTCCGGCCATGGACAAAGGATCCCCTTTCAGGTGCCCGGATCAATTTGTCATCACCACAGACGCCAGTCTATCGGGATGGGGCGCTCACGCCCAGGGGATGATAGCCCAGGGCACGTGGTCCCCGGAGGAAGCTTCCAAGCCAATCAATTGGCTAGAGTTAAGAGCCGTCTCCCTGGCTCTGAAGCAATTCTCTCCTCGCATCCCCAACCGGCACGTTCTCATTCTCACCGACAACATCGCCACGAAAAGCCATATCTGCAGACAGGGGGGCACGAGATCCAAGGCCCTCATGAGGGAGGCCCTCAAGTTAGGCCTTTGGGCGGAAAAACATCTTCGGTCGCTCCTAGCCGACCACATCTCGGGGAGCCTCAACGTCCAGGCGGATTGGCTATCTCGAGCAACGATAGACCCCAGAGAGTGGAATCTCCATCAAGACCTGTTCCATCAAATCAGCCTCAGATTCGGCCTACCAGTTCTGGATCTCTTCGCGACCAATGCGAACGCCCAACTCCCTCGCTTTTTTTCCAGATTTCCATCCCCGGGAGCGGAAGCAATCAATGCCCTCCGGAGCCCATGGCCTCCAGGCCTACTCTACGCATTCCCTCCAATTCCAATTCTCCCGGACGTGATTCACAAGGTCCTCACAGAGAGGGCCCGAGTAATCCTAATCGCCCCTCATTGGCCCCGCCGGCCCTGGTTCGCGGATCTCCAACAGTTGTCCGTCCAGGACCCTTGGCGACTCCCCGTTTCGGGGGATATGCTGCGGCAGGGGGCCTCATTCCATCCAGACCCGGAGTGGTTCCACCTCACCGCCTGGCTGTTATCAGGAGAGACCTAGAACTGCGTGGACACGACCCCGATACAGTGGAGGTCATCTTAAAGGCCAGAAGGGGTTCGACCAATCGAATCTACGACCATACGTGGTCCAAGTTTCACCAGTGGTGTCTACAGGAGGGTCTCTCTCCCCTGTGCATCCCCATACACAGGATCATTTCCTTCCTTATGCAAGGTTTCCATAAAGGACTTTCCACCAGCACCCTCCGGCGTCATCTGGCGGCCATTTCCTCTGTCCTAGCGGGGCCACGCAGTCAGCCTCTCCGTTCCTTTCCAGAAGTTCAGGAATTCCTCAAGGGTATAGCCAACCTCAGACCTTCCAAGGTCCACAGGTATCCATCCTGGGATTTGCCACGGGTTCTCCATTCCCTCACGCAGGCACCATACGAACTTTTAAAATCGGCGTCCCTCAGGTACCTATCCTTTAAAGTGGCATTCCTGGTGGCTATTACCTCTGCCCGACGCATTTCGGAGTTGGCTGCCCTCTCAATCAGGCAGGACCTCTGCCAATTTCATCAGGACAAGGTAGTCTTGCGACTGGACCCCACCTTCTTACCCAAGGTCAGTTCCATGTTCCACAGAACCCAGGATATTGTCTTACCTTCCTTCTGCCTCCAACGGGACCATCCCTTAGCAATTAGATGGCACACCCTGGATCTCATTAGAGCGCTGAGGATCTATATCCAACGCACAGGACCCTTTCGGAGGTCAGAAGCACTTTTTATAGCCTATCATCCCAGAGTCATGGGGGCCAAAGTGTCTTCTACAGTGATAGGCCGTTGGATCAGAGGGACTATATCTAAGGCCTACGAATCGGCCGCCCTCTCAGTTCCAAGGAACATCACAGCGCATTCCACCAGGAGCGCAGCCACCTCGGCTGCTTGGGCGACTCAAGCCCCGTTGGAGGAGGTCTGCAAAGCAGCCACTTGGGCCTCGCCAAATTCCTTCATCAGGCACTACAAAATTGATTCTTACGCCTCAGCGGTCGCTGCCTTCGGCAGAAGGGTACTCCAATCCGTTATCTCTCACGATAGCAATCTAATCCCACCCTAGGGACCATCTATTGGGTATGTCCCATGTGACTGCTGGACCCGCTCCTTCAGTACGGAGAATAGGCGTTGATTGCTTACCTGAACGCCTCTTCTCGTACGGTGAGCGGGTACAGCAGTCACTTCCCGCCCTTGTATGTGTCTTCTATTCTGTCTATAACCTTTCTTTCCTCTAACAATGAGAGTTGAACACTAAAGAGCTTCACATCTGAGCCTAGTCTACGGATTCGCGAATTCTGGGGAAGGGGCGGATCCAGCAAGCTTTTTTAACACTAGGCTCAGTTCCACCGGATTGGACATGAGCAACCCATGTGACTGCTGTACCCGCTCACCGTACGAGAAGAGGCGTTCAGGTAAGCAATCAACGCCTATTTTACAACATTTCCCTTTATATATTTGAGATATATACATACCTCTCTGTGGCACTATACCCCGGAGATCTCCTTGGGAGGGATATGGGGGATTTGGGAGGGGAAGGTTTCTGGAGGGGCCCTGATAATTTTCGTTTCCTGGCAAAGGCCAGAATGAGTTTCGATTTCCTTGAGAAGAGGTGAGAAGGAAGTCCATTAGAAGCTGCATTCCATAAGCATGATGCGACAGTGAAGATGCGTCCACCTGACAGAGATGGACAATGGGGATTGGCTATTTCCCAAAGGGGGGCAAGTGGGTTTCTTTGATATGGGCAACTATCGCACCATTTTCTTCAGGCTTTGCTTTGCTTCTGATGCATTCACTTATGATTTGATGGACTCTGAGTCTTATTTTTCTAAAATACTGAATGGAGCCATCCTGACAGAAATGACATGAAAGAAGAAATGAAAAGCAGCTCTGCTTTGTCTCTGTTGTCTGTTACTTCTTTACTGCCTTCTCTTTTTAATGGACCAACTGTTTCCTTGATTTTTTTTTATTTTGTTGTTTATGTATTAGAGGTATCTGACTTTTGTTGCAAGTCTTTGCTCATTCTGGGCTTTTTCTGTCCTGATTTTTTCTTTGCAGATTCTGACTGTTGGTACTCTGCCTTAGTTATGTATCCCTCTTTCCATTTTTTGTATTTGCCTTTTTTTATTCAATTTGTCGGTGAGGTCTTTAGGTAGCCATGCTGGTTTTCTTTTGGATTTCTTGGTTTTCTTTCTCATTGGAATTGTGTTGTTCTGGGCTTTTATGATCGTGGTTTTCAGAGTCTCCCAAGCTTCTTGAGTAGTTTTACCCTTTAGGACTCTCATCCAAGGGATCTTTCTAGTGAAGGGCTGCAAAAATCTTTACTACCACACTGTGGGCGTGGTTTATTTTGTGGGTGTCGCTTGCTGGCCCTGTGACCAGGTGGGAGTGGCTTGATGATCATGTGACCTGGGGGTGGCTTAAAGATCATGTGACTGACTTAAAGGTAGCCAACTTGACTTCACTCAGGTCAAGGGTTTGGTTTAGAGTTAGGATGCATGGCCTCTCCTTGCCTCAAAGAGATACATTACTGAACATCCAAAATATACTATTTAATTCTATGTATATATACTGTACGTGTGTGTAATATGTGTACATGCATAGTACACACAGGCACACAAAAATATACATCATCTACTTTATAAAATGTATGTACACACACACACGCAGAGCTCTTCTAAAATTATACACTTCAACCTCATTTACTGAGATAGAAAAAACATACCCAGAGCCCAGAAAAGGAAAAAAGAAAAAAGAAATCAAATTTTTTCTACTGGTTCTGCGTATCTGACTGTACCCGTAGGAGCCCATCAGTGGATCTTTCACAGGTTTTCTCTGACTTTACTGAAATCAGCTTTTCTAAAATTTGGGATTTTGATGGTGTGTGTGTGTGTGTGTGTGTGTGTAACACAGAGACACACACAAACACACACACACATGTTTGTTTTCTGTCAAATCACCTGGTATACCCGAATATGGGAGGAAGCATCTTGCTTTCCTTTTGCCTCTTGGCCCCACTCAGGGTCACTCGGGGCAAATAAATTGTTTTATAGTTGACAAACTATAATATATATGTGTAACATATTTTTTGCTGATATTTTCTTCCTTTTCAATTATCAGAAAAAATAAGATACAATTATCAGCAAGAAAAAGTTACACACACATACACAATTAATCAGTAGAATGACTAGCCTTGAAAAGTTGTAGGTGCTCCAACAATGAAGGTTTTTAAGAAGATATTGGTAATTATTTGTCTAAAATGGTATAGGGTCTTCTGCTTAGGAAGGGTTGGACCAGAAGACATCCAAGGTCCCTTCCAACTCTTTTTATATGGGGGGAAGTCAATCACAATCTCCATTATGCTAAACCAAAATGGAGGTCACCTGATGCTGAATTAAGATAGAAACCATGTTTGTGGATCTACTCCTTCCTTAATGGAAATGCAAAGGTGCCTCCAAATATTTTAGCATGGTCTCTTTATTTTTCATATTTATGATGTTGTTAACTAATTGTCAATCTGCCATAGAGCCTTTGCTTCTTAAACCAGTGTCCAAAATTTAACTGAATCTCATCTCTTCACTGTTTCATCTGCAATGAGATGTTCTGTATGTCCTGAGCAATAGAAAGATGTGGGGTCAGTGGGATATTGGGAGGGTGGCTGAACTCTCTACCCAGCATGCCTTAATATTTGATAAGGTGACAAGAAGTTAGCAGAGTCCTCTCCCACCCTGTAGCCTGGAAAGCTAACCATCTGCTGCCTGCTGTCACCTCCCATCTGAGATTAATTTCTAATTTAAAATTAAGAGGAAGATGTACTATGCTAAATTGTCCTTGAAATTGGAGAAGAGATTCATGAAGAGATGTGCAATATGTGTGTGTACACATGGGAGAAAAAGAGGGGGAGAAATGTGTTAAAGGGAGCAAAGTTTGCCAAACTCTATTGACATTTCTTTATTTAATAAGCGCAAGTTATCGAAACCAACACACCTACAAAAACTGGGTTAGCAATGAACATCCCCAAGTGAATGTGCATTTGAAGATCCATCGTGTTAAACTATTTTTATACTGCAGCTGAAAAAAAAGTTGGGAAGGGTCATTTATTAACCTGGTGCTTTCAAACCACAAGAGGATGCAGCTGGTAGTTACTTTCTATACTTCTAAGAAGGAAAGAAGAGTGGAGTAATTAATTTGAATATGAAAAGTGTTTTGAAATGCCTGTGCAAATTCCCTCAGCTTTTAACAGGAGTGTTCATTTTCTGTAAACGATTTGGAAGCAAACATAACAATGGTTAATGTATGTGTGTCTATATGCATGTCAACAATTATTTTACAGGAATATGTGGATCTATGGGGTATATGGCAGGAACAGTAATGTATCTATCTACTCGATACCCACCCCAGCTCCACAAAAGCAAAAAATGTTGTGATAAATCACAATATGTCACATGATGCAATCGACTTTGACATCCATGATCTAATCTATCTACCTACCTACTATCTATCTATTTAGGTAGCTAGTTATCATCCATCTAACTATCTATATATCTATCATAGCAGGGGCAGGCTCCCCTTACCTTGCTACCAGTGCGCTGCACGTGCATTGCCATGTTTCCTGTGCATGCATGCTTATTATGTGCACATGCACACATGAGTCCTCTCATGTGAATTTGCTTCCTGCGCATGCACAAAAGCAAAAATCTCACAAGGAATGAGATTTCAGCTATTTTTTGCTTCCATGCATGCGCAGGAAGCAAAAAAAGAGCAAAAAATCTGGAAAAAATGATGGCGCGTGGGGCCATTGCACACAATTTATACAATCGGCGGGCAGTTACTGGAATATAATGAGAGTAATTGATTGACTCTCTGAATTAAATAATAAAATCACATCACTGGAATGATTTGAAGAGTTGAATCAGATCAGCTTAATTCAACAATTATATTGCTTTTATATATAAGTCAAGATCTATTTTCTGCATCACACCCAAATTTACATGCCAGTCACGGATTGGCCAAAGTGCGACCAGCAAATTTAAAGAACTGTCAGAGCCGTGCCACCAGGCAAGCCACTTTAAAAGCAGCTTCCCTTAGAGCGCTGCTCAATTCTGTTATGCTACATCTAGCTTTAAATAAAGCAGTTAACAGCTACAGCACCTATGACTCCTTAATTACCTCAATCTAACATTGGAGATGAGGGTACTAAGGAACAAAGCACCTTGTGGCACAGTGGCCATCTTCAACATCAGTCCAGAGATGGAAACATCTGCACATCACACCCGAAATGGCTTCACAGATAGCACCAACACCAGCATTCTTCAAACCCAAGAAAGAATTGTGGAAGATGTATGTGACCTGATTTTGCACATTCTTACAAGCCCACAACTTCCATGACATCCCAGATGATAGAAAGAGGGCTCTCTTCCTCACATACTGTGGCCCAGATATATATAATTTGGCTCAAATGCCCCTAGCACCAAACGACCTTGAAGCCATAGCCTAGTCAATCCTGCAAAGCAAGTTGGCCAACCAGTTGGCCAACCAGCAGCCCTGCCAATGGTGAGTAGAAACAAGTTCTACCACAAGCAGCAAAGAGAGGGGGAGTCGATCAATGATTTTGTTGTGAGTCTGAGGCAAATAGCAATGAAATGTGAGTTCAAAGATCTGGAAGATATGATAAAGGACTGCATCATTCTGGGGATGAGAGATCTAGTCCTTCAGAGAAGCTCCTGATCAAGAGGGGAGCAACATTCCAGGATGTCGTAGAGAAAGAGAGAGTGGCAGAAATTTCCAATGCATGTGTGGCAGACGTGCAAAAGACTTCCATGACTGTCCATCAGACCCAAAGAGAGACTGACTGGACCACAGAAGTTCCAGAAGCCTATGAGGAAGAAGGGGAACAAGAAGAAGGCCGATGCTGGCAGATGTAAGGCCGAAGCCATCATGTGGAGTTAGAGACTTTGGCCTGCCATAGTAGAATAGTCCTTGGAGAGGGGTGGCATGCAAATCAAATCAAGTCAAGTCAAATCAAGTCAAATCAAATCAATAAAGGGGTAGTTGCATGAGAGGGAAAGTTACTAGCCACAACAAATTCATTTCTTAGAGTCCAAGGTCATCTTTTGTTCTGCATCAATGGATATAAGGAGGAAGTCGTTGAAATCCCTGCACTCTGACTGGTCCTTGTGATGAACTTGTGGGTGTGGGGATGGGGGGTGAACCTTAAACTGGGTCAGGTACTGGAAGAAGGTTAGTATCGGGATGGCAACAGCGTGACCAACATAGCTCTGTTAATAAATCTAACCTTGGATGAGAGAATTGGATTGGAATCTGATTTATTTCCCAGATGCTATTTGGGGCCCTGATAGCAGATGTGCGATTGAAGGAAAGATTACCAAGGAGGCAAACAAAGGAACCTCAGATGCCCCACAAGCCAGATGGAATTTCCAAGATGCCATCTACCGCCAATGATGGAAAAGAGAACACATTGCAGAGACCTGCAGAGCAGCACAATCACCCAGGTTTCAGGACACTCTCACGCAACCAAGATCCTCTGGAGGAAACTGGTCTACTCATGGTGGCCAGAGTAGACCATGGCCTCGCAGGGAGAATTATAGATGACCCGAAGATCATACTGTACTGTGGGACATTCGGCCTCAGAAGAGGATGACAAATTATTCATAAATTTAGAAATCAATGGCATGCAGTACAGAATGGAGGTGGATACAGGATCTACCTATAGCATTATGGCATGAAATAAATTCCAGTGAGTCATGCCAAGCATAACAAAAAGCCAATTGAAAATCATGGGCATTGGGTTGAGAGACTTCCAAGGGTATAGAATCCCAGTATTAGGAACCATAGAGGTTCCTATGAGATTCAAAAGTTTTGTGGGTCCCTCAATTTAACAATTGTAGACAGATCCAGACAAACATTATTAGGAATGAAATGGCTCAAACTCCTGGGCATCGAAATAATGGGACTATATTACCTCACCAAAAGCAAAGGAGAAGACCTGATGGGAAAATTCCATGATGTCTTCTCCAAGGAACGTGGTAGATTCAAAGGGAAACCTATTTCATTTAATTTGGACCCCAAAATTAACTCAAACCATGCAGAGTATCCCTACCACTCCTTCCAAAAGTATACATACAAATAGACAAATTAATAGCACCAGGCATCTTGGAGCCAGTAGATCACGCAACACGGGAGACCTCAATATTCACCCCCATGAAGCCAGATGGTTCCATAAGGATCTGAGAAGACTACTGTGCCACCCAGCGTTCCCCGTAAGCTGCGCGCGTGACCACGTGCGCGCCCCAAAATACCCCCCGCGCACCCTTTTCCAGGGGCGCGCACTCCCCATCCCCCTGCCAGCCCACGGGGGTGGGGGGACGGGGGCAGGGAGGCGCCGGCAGTAGAAGGAAAGGGAGCCGCGGCCACCCCTGCCTCCCCACCGTGCCTCTGGCCCTCTCATGCCCCTGGCCCCTCAGCGCTGCCCCCCGCCTGCCCGATCCACCCCCTCTCCTCCTCTTCTGCCAGCTGCCCAGGAAAGCCCTGTGCCGGCCAGGAAAGCCGGCTTTCCGGGAAAGCAGCGTGCCTTTTAAACATGCTGCTTTCCTGTACCTCTTTCCTGGGGGGGGGGGGAGTGGCCTCCTCCCCCCCCCCGCCCAGGAAAGAGTTGCAGCAGGAAAGCAGTGCATTTGAAAAGCACGCTGCTTTCCCGGAAAGCCGGCTTTCCTGGCCGGCATAGGGCTTTCCCGGGCAGCTGGCTTGAGCCTTGTGCCAGTCAGCAAAGCTGGCTGCCCACCGGAGACGTGGAGAGAAAGAAGGGAAAGAGAGGGAGGGAAAGAGGAGAGGAAAGAAGGAGGGAGGGAAGGAAGGGAGAGAAAAGTGAACGAGAGGGAGAGAGAAAGGGAGGAAGAGAGGAAGGAAGGAAGAGATAAATATAAAGGGAGAGAGGGAGAAAGAGGGAGAGGGAGGAGAAGAGGGGAAGGAAGGAAAAGAGAGAGAGAGAAAAGTGGAAGGAAGAGAGAAGGAAAGGAAGGGAGAGAGAGAGAAAGAGAGAAGATAGGAAGGAAGAGAGAGAGTGAGAGAGCAAGAAAGCAAGACTGAGAGAGGAGAGAGGAAGGGAGAGAGTGAGAGAGAGGAAGAAAGCAAGAGAGAGAGAGGAGTGGAAGGGAGAGAGAGAGAGAGAGAGAAATGATAGAATAAAGGGGAGAAAAAAGAGAAATGAGAAAATGATTGAGGCAGAGAATGACAGGAAAGAGAGACAAACAGAGAGAGAAGTGACTCTTGATTTAAAGCATATGGTAAAAGCACTTAAATAATAACAGAGAAAAAAAAACCCAGCCCTCACCTGTTTTTATTAATAGTTGTGTTTTTGGATTTGCTGGTTTGGTTTTGTTTTATTATTAATTTCTTTTAATAAAAAAGAAGGGATTTATTATTTATTTATATTTATGTTTGTTTGTTTGTTTGTTTGTTTGTTTATTTATTTATTTATTCTTCTATGCTGCCCAGTCCCAAGGGGACTGCCGCTCAGACACTATACTTTTCCGCCCACCCCGGAAAAAAATTAGAAGGAACATTGGTGCCACCATCAACAAAGCATTACAGTTGCATGCATATCCAATGCCAATAGACCAGCACCTACTAGACTCGCTAGGCAATGTTAAAATATTCACAAATTGGATTTGGCCCAAGCATACCAATAGCTCCCAGTAGATGACAAAACAGCAGAAGCGCAAGCGATTATTACCCACAGGAGGGCATTCAAATGCACTAGGCTGCAGTTTGGGATCAGTGTGGCACCAGGACTATTCCAAAGCCTCATGGAGAGACTGCTGCAAGGCATCCTGGGGGTAGTCCCTTACTTTGATGATGCCCTGGTCTCAGGGACATCCAGGGAACAATTGTGGGGAAGACTATAAGAAGTCCTGAAAAGGTTCCAGGAAAAAGGCCTTAAAGTGGAAAAGGACAAATGTACTATAGGGATGCCTAGTATTGCATTTTGGGGCTTCCACATCGATGAAGCAGACATTCACCCAAAGGAAATGAACATTAGATCAATTCAGGAAGTCCCCATGCCAACAAACAAGACTGAATTACAAGCATTCCTGGGGTTATTAAATTTCTATCCCATCTTTTTAAAACAGAAGGCAACAGTCACAAAGCCATTACATAAACTCTTGGGGAAAGGAGCCATGTAGACCTAGGGGAGCAAGGAGGATGGTACATTTAAAGCAGTTAAGAAACTTTTGTCTTTTATTAGCGTACTTGTACTGTATAATACAACATTACCCTTGAGGTTAACGTGTGACGCATCTCCTTTTGGAGTGGGAGGAGTATTGAGTCACACATTTCTGGATCACTCAGAGGCACCAATTGCCTTCTATTCAAAGACAATCTCCCCTGCTGAGCAGAACTACAGTCAGATTGATAAAGAGGCATTAGCAGCAGTTTTATTACTTGTATGGCTGGATATTTGAATTGGTAACTGATCCCCTGTGGTTCATGTCACCAAGGATGACCTACTGGTCTATTTTCCTTTCTGGATATAGCTACAAATTCTGCCATAAGGCAGGGAAGGACATCAGCTATGCAGATACCTTGAGCCATTGCCCTGATGCAGACTTTGTCAAAGACCCAGCACTAGTGGCCAACATTTTATCCAACACAGTGTCAACAAAAGAAGTTGCTGAACAAACCTTGAAGAATGGTATATTGATGAAAGTTAAAGACTGGGTATTGAGGGGATGGCCACAGGACCCACTTCCAGAAGAATTTCAGACATTTAAAAACAAGGAAACAGAACTTTCAGTTATTAAAGATTGCTTGCTCTGGGGAAAAGGGTAATCATACCAAATAAATTAAGGAGATAGGTTATTGAAGCACTGCACAAGGGGCACCCAGATATAGTGCAGATGAAAACTGGAGGAAAAGGTATCTGTGGTGGCCAAACATGGATAAAGACATAGTGGCCATATGTGACCCATGCCAAGAATCATGGGCAGCACCACCCAAAACCACACCATTAGAATATGACACCCCAAGAGGACCGTGGTCCAGGATAAAAATAGATTTCATGGGGCCCATCCAGGGTCAGTCATTTTTAATAGTTGTGGATGCATACTCATGATGATTAGAGGTTAGATGGTTACTCATGGCATCAACCACAAAGAGTGCCACCATTAGAGCCCTGAGGAAACTATTTGCCACCCAAGGTAGTCTAGACACACTGGTATCAGATAATTGGCCCCAAACGGCCCGTCAAATGGAAACATTTCTAGTGAGTTTGAACATCAGACATGCACTAGTCTCGCCCTTCTGTCCTGCTAGCAATGGAAGAGTAGAGAGGAGGGTCCAAATGACAAAGAAGTATTAAGTAGATTAGGGCCGAAAGACTGGCAGGAGCTAGTAGACCAGTTACTACTCGCCCAAAATATCATACCGTGTACCTCAAACAATAAAAGTCCCACCAAATTACTAATGGGGCATAAGCTCTGGTCACAGCTGGATAAGTTAAATCCCTCCTATGTCCCAGATACATACAGAAGCACACACGAACCAGAATGTACTCTGCGGGTGGGAGATAAGGTATTCACCAGGAGATATGATTGCGAAACATAATGGAAGAAAGCAACTATCATTGAAACAACTGGACCTAGGTCATACAGACTCCAGCTGGAAGACAGCTGGGAGTAGAGAAGGCACATAGACCAACTCCATAGATGACAGGACACTTCCAGACTGTGACAAGCTAAACCTGGTCAACCAGACAGCAACAGCAAATAGAGTCTCTGCCTCATGACCCATAAAAAACAGCCAATCTACAGACTGGGAACAACAATGTACCAAACAGGGTCCAATCGGGAGGCCTACCTGATTTTCCCTGGGACTCCAGCAGTGTTCTTGAGAATGACAACAATGACCCGAGCCACCTTGAGGCCAGTGGTGGTGCTTCTGCTATGACACCAGGAGGATATTTCCAGATTATTCCAGGACTCACCAGCAGAGCTACAGCAGAGCCAACCTCACCATCTGAACTACAAAGGTCCAACAGAGCAACCAGGTGACCTATCTTCTTGCAAGATTATGTCACATTTATTTACTTACTTAATTATTTATTTATTTATTTATTTATTTATTTATTTATTTGATTTGCTGAGGATTCAGGGCAGTTCAAAACATATAAAAGAACAATGCAATACAAATACAAATACAATTATATGAAACCCACTAATCTAATCTAAAATCCCCATTAGTAAAAATCAATCATGCTCACTCAACAACAACATACATATCATTCGTCGGCCAGGGGGCTAGAATCTAATGGCCCCAAGCCTGGCAGAATAGATAAATCTTTAGACTCTTATGGAAGGTGAGGAGGATGGGGGCAGTACAAATCTCTGGAGGAAGTTGATTCCAGAGGGCCGGGGCTCCCACAGAGAAGGCTCTTAACCTAGGTCCTGCCAAACGACATTGTCTAGTGGACAGGACCTGGAGAAGGCCAACTCTGTGGGACCTAACCAGTCACTGGGATTAGTCACCTGGGGCAGAACCTCCTAATCAGTTCCGCCTCCCTGTGGTGAGGGATTGGTCGATCAAAGTCCAGCCTCAACAGGGGGGCTGGATCAAAGTCCAGCCTCAACAGGGACCCTGACAAGGGTGTGATGACTATACCCCTTAAAACCAGATCATTTTTCCACTGCTCCGAGAGAAACGCCAAGTTGAGTGTGTGTGTCCCTCTATGAGTTGAACCCTGAATTACTTGGGTCAGGTTCATGGTTGTCATGCAAGCCATGAACTCCTGCTCTGCTTCCAAGGTTTCACCAGGCAACGGTAGATTAAAGTCCCCTAGGATTGCAAGCCTGGGAACTCCACCACCAGCCTGGCTACCACCTCAAGCAGTGCAGTTCCTTTACCTGGGAAATGGATTCTGCCCTTCAGTAGAAAAGGCTGAACCTGTACTAAAAGATTCTTTTAAAAAAATATATTTTTATTGATTTTTTAAAATATAAAACAAAACAAGATAAACAACATTTAACATGTAAAGGAGCTACCATTGCTCCACTAAGCATAGAAGTCTTCCTAATACTAAAAAGAAGGACTAATTATAGTTTAGATCAATACAGAAAAGTAAAATTTGTTAGTAAAATATCTCTTAGTATACAGTGGTACCTCATGATACGAACCCCTCGTCTTACGAACAACCCGAGATACGAACCCGGGGTTCAGAAAATTTTTGCCTCTTCTTACGAACTTTTTTCTTCTTACGAATCCGCCGTCGCCGAGAAGCCCCGCCACCCGGCTGTCGGTTTTTGAAACAGCCGGGGGGCTTCCCAGCGTCCTCCTGAACCTGAACGCCAAACCCAAACTTCCGGGTTCGGCGTTCGGGAGGCCTCCGAGAAGCCCCCCGGCTGTTTTAAAAGGTGACAGCCAGGCGGCGGGGCTTCCCAGCGGCCTCCCGAAGGCCGAACCTGGAAGTTCAGCAAAAGTTCGGGTTCGGGAGGCCGCTGTGAAGCCCTGCCACCCGGCTGTCACCTTTTAAAACAGCCGGGGGGCTTCCGAACGCCAAACCCAAACTTCCGGGTTCGGCGTTCAGGAGGCCTCCGAGAAGCCCCCCCGCTGTTTTAAAAGGTGAAAGCCGGGCGGCAGTGGTTTTTTCCGTTTTTTTCCGTTGCACAGATTAATTGATTTTACATTGTTTCCTATGGGAAACAATGTTTCGTCTTACGAACTTTTCGTCTTATGAACCTCCCCCTGGAACCAATTAGGTTCATAAGATGAGGTATTACTGTACTACAATAATGCATAAATCTAGACATTCAAACAATTTCATTATATAATTGTAATTAAGATAATTATAATCAAGTAATAAAACTAAACTTATCCATTAAATATCACTATAAAATATATTCAACCTAGTAACTTTTAACTATTCCATACTTTATCTTAATATCTTTAATAATCCTTTTTTACATTCCACCAATTGTATACTTTCTCCCAAGTTTTATAGAACTCCGTTTCCACTTGATTGTTCAACCGTCTCGTCATCATATCTAATTCTGCACATTCCATAATCTTTCTAAAGACCTCTTCGTCTTTTGGAATTTCTTTTTCTTTCCATTTTTGTGCAAATGCTATTCTTGCCGCTACTAATGTATGAATTATTAAGTAGTATATTTCTTTTTTATATTTAACATCAGTAATACCTAATAAAAAAAATTCTGGGGTCTTCTTAATTTCTTGCTTTGTAATTTCCTTTAACCATTTTTCTACCTTATTCCAATAGATCTTAGATTTTGGGCATGTCCACCACGCATGAAAATATGTGCCAATTTCTTTTTTACATTTCAAGCAAATAGGTGAGGCACTTGGAAACATCTTTGAAATCCTATTTGGTGGGAGATGCCATTTATAAAACATCTTAATTTGATTTTCTTTAAAGGAAATTGATTTAGTTATTTTCCAGTTATATAGCCAAACCTTTTCCCATGTATCTAAATTTATTTCCTTTGCAACATTTTTACACCAACTAATCATATTATCTTTCCATATCCAACCTATCGTCTTATAATTTATTAAATATTTATATAATTTCCCAATCAATTTTCCTTGGTTTTGGATTAATAATTTCCCGAATGTATTATTATCCTTTTTGAAAATGAATATTCTCACATCTTTTTGATATCTAGAGTTAATCTGGGCGTACTGCAACCAATCTATTTCCACTCCTGACTCCTGTAATTCTTGTTTTGTTTTCAGTTTTAATTGATTATTGAGTAAATCTCTATATTTCCATATTTTCCCTTCTTTTAACAAATTAGGATGGGAGATGGCTTCTATCGGTGAAATCCATTCTGGCATTACTAAAAAGTGATTCTTTTTTATCTCATTCCAAACTTCTATTAATGTCTTCCTAATTCTATTACAGTGATCCCTCGATTTTCGCGATCTCGATCTTTGCGAAACGCTATATCGCGATTTTTCCACCCGATGACGTCACTCCCTTCCTTTCTCATCTTTCTTTCTCTCTCTCTTTCTCTATGTTGCTTCTTCCTCTCTCACACTCTCTTCCTCCCTCTCTCATCTCTTTCTTTCCTTCTCTCGCTTTCTCTATCTCTCCCCCTCTTGCTCTCGAGCGGCCGCCTAGCAGCTGATCTGCTCGGCAGCGCAGCAGCAGCGAGGAGCCAAAGATCCGGGTTTCCCCTTTCCGTGGGCAGCGATCTTTGGCTCCTCGCTGCTAGGCGGCCGAAGGAACCTTCCCTGGGTCTTCCCCGCCGCCCACGGAAAGGGGAAACCCTGATCTTCGGCTCCTCGCTGCAGCCGCGCGCCCCTCGCCTTAGCCTCGCCCAGCGGGCAAAGGAGGGCGCAGCTCCGGCCGCTCGCCTCGGAGCCGGTCAGCCTCGCTGGCCGCTTGCAGCCGAGCCTCGGCAGGGGAAGAGGCGGTGGCGCCACGGCGAGCGAAGGCGAGGGGCGTGCGGGGAGCTGCCGGAAAGGAGGCGGGCGAAGGAGGGCGCAGCTCCGGCCGCTCGCCTTGGAGCCGGTCGGCCGTTCGCCCCTTGCCTTCGCCTCGCCGCTGCACCCTCCTTCACCCGCCCTTTTTGACTGCCCATCTGCCCCACGGCCTCTCCCCCCCTTCAAAACAACCCCCCCCCGCTGAGCCGGAGGGAACTCCTGACGTTCGGGCAGCAAAAAGAAGCGCAGGGCAGCCCCCGCTGAAAGCGCGCAGAGCCGGTGACACACAGGAGCGGGAGAACCGCGCGTGTGCACACACACCGGAGAGCCACGCGAGAGAGCCCCGTTTCCTCAGAGCGGCGTTGCCTTCAGCGCCGCATCACCCGGCAAGGTTCTTCCCAAAGCCGCCGAAAGGGGAAAAAAACAGCCCCCCAAAACCCTGGGCCGCCTTGGCATCGCCACCCAGCCGGCCGCGCATGGACCCTCCCTTCAGTCCTCGCCCGAGAGAGCCACGAACGGCACTCCCGGCGAAGGGTGGCGGTTTTTCCAGTCCGCAGCAATTCCCCTCAGCACGCTGCCGGATCCAGCGGGGGAGGGGGGAAGCGAAGGCACGGCGATGGGCAAGGGCTGCCAGTGAGCCTTCTCCGTCCCTTTCCTGCTGCACCGGACCGACTCCGACTTTTCTCGGCTGCTGCCCACGCCCGGCTCTCTTGGCAGGCAGAAGCAACAAGTCCGGCGCGGAGGCCTCTTTCTCGCTGGGCGTCTTTGGCTGGGGCTGCTTTCTTTTTTCCGGGGGGGGAGGAGGGAGAGAGAGCTTCTCCCCACCACCTCTCTCCACCACCTCACGGAGGTCGCGTGAACGTGCTAGGGGATGCTCCCGGCAATGTTTCTCGGCAGGGGAGGCCAACTCCGCGGCGACACTTCTCTCTCTTTGTGTGGGTGGGTGTTTGGAGCTCAGAACTCCGGTTTATAGTTGGGGAGGAAAGCTGTTTAAGCATTGAAGCTATCACCTTCCGCCGACAGCCTGCGTGTATAATTTTAAACACCTATAGCTTTTATGGAGGGATGCAATATGTAGCACGTTCACGCGACCCCCGTGAGGCCTCTTTCTCGCTGGGCGTCTTTGGCTGGGGCTGCTTTCTTTTTTCCGGGGGGGGGAGGAGGGAGAGAGAGCTTCTCCCCACCGCCTCACGGGGGTCGCGTGAACGTGCTACATATTGCACCGGTCCGGTGCAGCAGGAAAGGGACGGAGAAGGCTCACTGGCAGCCCTTGCCCATCGCCGCGCCTTCGCTTTCCCCCCTCCCCCGCTGGATCCGGCAGCGTGCTGAGGGGAATTGCCGTGGACTGGAAAAACCGCCACCCTTCGCCGGGAGTGCCGTTCGTGGCTCTCTTGGGCGAGGACTGAAGGGAGGGTCCGTGCGCGGCCGGCTGGGTGGCGATGCCAAGGCGGCCCGGGGTTTTTGGGGGCTGTTTTTTCCCCCTTTCGGCGGCTTTGGGAAGAACCTTGCCGGGTGATGCGGCGCTGAAGGCAATGCTGCTCTGAGGAAACAGGGCTCTCTCGCGTGGCTCTCCGGTGTGTGTGCGCGCACGCGGTTCTCCCGCTCCTGTGTGTCGCCGGCTCTGCGCGCTTTCAGCGGGGGCTGCCCTGCGCTTCTTTTTGCTGCCCGAACGTCAGGAGTTCCCTCCGGCTCAGCGGGGGGGGGGTGTTTTGAAGGGGGGGAGAGGCCGTGGGGCGGATGGGCAGTCAAAAAGGGCGGGTGAAGGAGGGTGCAGCGGCGAGGCGAAGGCAAGGGGCGCACGGCCGACCGGCTCCAAGGCGAGCGGCTGGAGCTGCGCCCTCCTTCGCCCGCCGGGCGAGGCTAAGGCGAGGGGCGCACGGCTGCAGCGAGGAGCCGAAGATCCGGGTTTCCCCTTTCCGTGGGCGGCGGGGAAGACCCAGGGAAGGTTCCTTCGGCCGCCTAGCAGCGAGGAGCCAAAGATCGCTGCCCACAGAAAGGGGAAACCCGGATCTTCGGCTCCTCGCTGCTGCCCGCTGCCGAGCAGATCAGCTGCTGGGCGGCCGAAAGAACCTTCCCTGGGTCTTCCCCCGCTGCCCACACAAACTCCACCATCTGCGCATGCGCGGCCATGGAAAAAAAGGGCGCGCATGCGCAGATGGTGTTTTTACTTCGGGAACCCTACATTGCGAAAAATCGATTATCGCGAGGGGTCTGGGAACGGAACCCTCGCGATAATAGAGGGATCACTGTATTAGTGAAGATGAAGTTTTTAACTACTTAGAACACTCAAAATTACCACAAATAACGGAAGATCAACAGGCGATTATGGATGGACCAATAACAATGGAGGAACTCCTAACAATTATTAAAAAACAATAAAGCCACTGGCCCAGACGCCATACCGGCAGAATGGTATAAAATAGAAAATGAAACAATAAGAAATAATATGTTAGAAATTTTTAACGAATGTAGACTTGAGGGTAAAATTCCTAAATCCTGGTCAGAATCATTAATAACCTTAATTCATAAGTCGGGTACAGAACCAGAAAAAATTAAAAATTACAGACCTATATCATTATTAAATGTAGATTATAAGATATTTACTGCTATATATGCAGATAGACTTAAAAGAGTTATAAATGGGATAATACATCAAAATCAAAACGGCTTTTTACCAGGTAGACAAATTAAAAACAACCTTAGAGTGGTCATAAATACATTGGAATATTATGAACAACATCCAGGGAAAACACTATCATTAATGTTCCTAGATGCCCAAAAGGCCTTCGACAACGTTAATTGGATATTTATAAAAATGCAACTAAATAAAATGAGATTCTGTCCAAAATTTGTTAATTTAATAGATGCCATCTATTCAAAACAAACAACGAACATAATATTAAATAATGAACAACTGGAAACTCTTGAGATAAACAAGGGAGTTCGCCAAGGCTGCCCTATATCACCTTTGTTATTTATTATGGCTTTGGAGACTTTATTAATCAAGATAAGAGCAGACCCCAAAATAAAAGGCCTAACTGTAGGAGACGAGATTTACAAAGTCCAAGCTTTTGCAGATGATTTGACATTTATAATCGAAGAACCGATAACGACAGTTCTAATATTAATGCAGACAATAGAACACTATGGAAAGGTAGCAGGTTTAAAGTTAAATAAAAGTAAAACACAATTTTTAACCAAAAATATGAATAAAATACAAGAAACCAAATTAGAACGCATTTCCGGAATAAAGATTGCCAAAAAAGTAAAATACCTGGAATATGGTTAACAGCCAAAACAATAACATTAAAAAATGATAATTACATAAAATTATTGACAGAAATCAAGAAAGATTTAGAAATTTGGAACAATTTAAAAATATCCTTTTTAGGAAGAGTGGCAACAATTAAGATGAATATTCTGCCCAAAATTTTATTTCTTTTTCAGGTAATCCCAATAAATCCAGGGGGTATTTTTTAAAAAAACTTAACAAACATACCGTATATACTCGAGTATAAGCCGAGTTTTTCAGCCCCAAAAATGGGCTGAAAAACACAGCCTCGGCTTATACTCGGGTCATTGACAAAGTCACCACACGAGGGCGCCATTGCTTGAGCCAGAGCGAGGAGGCACCAGCTTTTGTCCCCTCTCCCACGCCGTAGTTCCTCTCCCTAGCTCAAGCAAAAGAGGCAGCCATTTGCTCCAACCGAGAGGGGGGGAAAGCAATGGTGAGTAACTATTCCTTGCTCTATCTGCATTGCCCTTAGTCGGATTAAAAGGGCCCCCTGCTGTCAGATTCTCCTCCCCCTCCTTTGAAAGGATTTAAACTGTTTAAAAAATGGTATTTTGTGGTAGTTGCTGTCCTTGCTTGGATAGGATCTAATAATGTGTTATGAGGCAGAGCTAGACAGGAATTCTTTTTCTATCTGTCTATCTTTCTATCTATCTATTTTTCTATCTATCTATTTTTCTATCTATCTATTTTTCTATCTATCTATCTGTATCTATTTCTATCTATCTATCTATCTATCTATTTTTCTATCTGTCTGTCTGTCTATCTATCTTTCTATCTATATCTATCTGTATCTATCTATCTGTCATCTATCTATCTATCTATCTATCTATCTGTATCTATTTCTATCTATCAATTTTTCTATCTTTCTATCTATCTATTTTTCTATCTATCTATTTTTCTTTCTATCTATCTATCTATCATCTATCTGTATCTATTTCTATCTATCTATCTATCTATCTATCTATCTATCTATCTATTTTTCTATCTATTTTTCTGTCTGTCTGTCTATCTATCTTTCTATCTATATCTATCTATCTATCTATCTATCTATCTATCTATCTATCTATCTATCTATCTATCTATCTATCTATTTGGTTTTCTATGCTGATAACCTCACAGCAGCTAATGCTGAAGCTCTTCTTTGGATACACTTATTTATTTGTTTGTTTGTTTGTTTATTTATTTAATTGGATTTGTATGCAATCCCTCTCCAAGGACTCAGGGTGGCTCACAGCATATATAAAAACAGAACAATAATGTAAATCCAATTAATGATGAGAAGGAATCCAGTTTTGAAGGATTTTAACTCTTAGGTTTTAGCTTTGTTCCTGATCGAGCTACTTTTTTTACTTTTTAATTTATTGTTAATATTGTTAATTTGTTTACCCTCTTTTAAATTTACAGAGCTAGTTTACTGGTTTTCTTTAAAATAAATATTCTAAAACATGTCTCAATTAATGTAATTTTATTGTTTTCCATTTTTATAAGTTACCAGTAGCCACTGCATTTTCTAACCTCGGCTTATACTCGGGTCAATACGTTTTCCCAGTTTTTGTGGCAAAAATTGGTGCCTCGGCTTATACTCGGGTCGGCTTATACTCGAGTATATACGGTAGTTAAAAAATTTCTATGGCAAGGGAAAAAAGCAAGGATAAAAATAAATTTCTTAGAGGACATTAAAGAAAGGGGAGGTTTCGGACTTCCAAGTTGGAAATTATATTATCAGGCTGCTGCCTTAACATGGATTAGAGATTGGATAACCTTAGAAAATAAAAGAATATTAAATTTAGAAGGACATGATCTCATGCTTGGATGGCATGCCTTCATATGGTATGATAAGGAGAAAAATCACTCATACTTTAAAAGACATACACTAAGGAAATATCTAATAGAAGTCTGGAAAGATATAAGGAAAAACCACTTTTTAACCATTCCAGAATGGGTTGCCTCTCTAGAAGCAATAATACACCCAAAGTCCATAAAGGACAAAAAAATAATAAGATATAAAGATCTATTAAATGACCAAATGAAATTAAAATCTAGGATTAAACTACAAGAAGAAGGGACAACAATAGATTGGTGGCACTTTGCACAGATTCAATCCAGATATCAGAAGGACAAAACACTTTATATCTTTAATAAGAATAAAAATCTGTTAAGCAATTTAATTACTCTTAACCAAACAAAAACAATAGGGAAAATATATAAATTCTGCACACAAAAATGTTGAGTTGACCCTAAAAGATAATATGATAAGATGGTGCAAAAACATTGGTAAAGAAATAGATATAGATACATGGGAGAAAGTTTGGATTAATAATTGGAAAATGACTAAATCAGTATCATTAAAAGAAAACCAAATTAAAATGTTTTATACATGGCATCTCCCACCAAATAGGATAGCAAAAATGTTCCCTAAAACCTCTCCATTGTGTTGGAAATGTAAGAAAGAAATAGGAACCTATTACCATCAATGGTGGACATGTGGTAAAGCTAAAATATATTGGAAGATGATAGAGAAAATAATAAAAGAAATTCTAAAGCAAGATATAGAAATTACCCCGGAATTCTATCTATTAGGAATTACCAATCAGAGTTATAAGAAAGAAATTTTATACTTAATTATACACATTTTAACTGCGGCTAGAATTACCTATGCGCAGAACTGGAAGGGGGAGGAAGTCCCCAAAGAAGAAGAAGTTATTGCAAAAATATTAGATTGCGCTGAAATGGATATGATGACAAGACGCTTAAATGATCAAGAAGATACTAAGTTCTACGAAACATGGAACAAAGTTTATAAATGGATAGATAAGAAAAAATAAGATATATAATCTATTTTTAGTAAACATGTGGTACTTATTTTTGCTTGGGTTATATTAGTACTAGTTAAATCTATTGTGTTTAAGGATTATATTAGAATTAGTTTATATATAAGTAATATAGTAAGAATTTTGGTTTTATATATATATTAGTGAAAATGTGAAAAACTTCAATTCAAAATTTAGCAAAATTTTTAATATTTAACATATATCTAATTATGTATTCTTTTTCTGTATTTGAATTTTATACTTTCAAGATAAGCGGGGAAAATGTATCCCCATTTTGTGTTTAATGTTTGTATGTCTGTTTGTCTATTTTATGAAAATCAATTTTAAAAAAAAGAACTTAAATAATCTGAAATTGCCTCTTTGTTTATTTCTTCTTTTTCATATAATTTCCTATAATACTCTAATACTATTTCCTTCTTTTCATCTAGTCTATGTTTTATTACACCATTACTATCTGTTAATTTTTTAATAATTCTAATTTCTCTTTCTTTCCTTAATTTATAAGCCAGCCATCTTCCTGGTTTGTTTGCATGTTCAAAATATTCTTGTTTCGCTCTTTTTATTTTTTCTGCCATTTGTTCTTGTTCTATCAACTTTATTTTATGTTTTAATAAATCTCTCTGGTTTTTAATTTTATCGTCATGTTTGTTATGTTGCAATTTTATTTCTGATTTTTTAAATTCATCCTCTAATTTTTGATATTGGGTCTTTTTCTCTTTATTATTTTTTTGCCATATACGAGATTGTTGTATCCCAAAGGTTTTGTGGGGTTGTGTCATTATTTTTGTTTATTTTAAAGAAAAAATCTAATTCTTTTCCTATCTACTCTTTGTATTCAGGGTCGCGTAATACATTTCTATTTATATACAAGTTATTAGATTTTCCCTTACCTTTATAGTATATAACTAATGGATTATGATCTACCCAGCTATTAATTTCTATCTCTATGTCCTTGATCTTTTCCATTATGTGTGCTGGTGCCCAGGCCATATCTATCCTAGTCCAAATTTTATGGGGGTTTGAGTAAAAAGTATATTGTTTGTTTTGTGGGTGGCATCCACACCATATATCTTTTAGTAGTAGTTCTGTATTCATTTTCCAAAATGTTGTTGGTTTTAAAAAGGATGTATTTTTAAAGAAGACTATGCACTATTTGGATTAAAGAAAAATAAAATCTAAAATATCCTAAGAAAATATACTGGACTTTGAAGAATTTTGATGAATTTTCCAATTTTTAACCAAATTCAACCCAACTTTTCTGTATAAAACGGACTTCCAAACTGGAAGTATTTGCAGAGGGACTATTTAACAAACGGTAACCACGTAAGAATCTAATAGACAAAATGAATTAATGAATTTTCTTTACTTTTAATATTTTTCTTTATTCCCTGCATCTTTTTTCCTGTGGACTGTGGAACGTGGATTTTGGACAGAGGATTTTGGTACAATATTAAACTAATTTTTGGAACTTTGTTTTTAAAGATTAAAAAACAATTATGAACTTGAGAATTTAAAAACAGAACAAAGCTCAGTATTTAAGGATCCAAGAACGATCTGAGAAAGATAAATTTTGGAAATTCTAATTTTGTTTTCTATTTTTTCCCCTCTTGCCCGGCGGGAGGCGAAGCATATGGGTGGGGGGGCTGTCAGGACACCCCCCACCCCAGCACTTTGCATCCCGCCAGCTAAGAGCAATTGGGCAGCAGCTTCTGCCGGACACGGGCAATGGGCGGGACAGAAGCGGGGAGAATCAGGAGGCTCCTTTGGCAGCTGGGGGCTGACTGGCTTTGTTGTTTTGGCTGCAGCGGGTGCCAGGCAGCCTCCAGCCGCCAAAGGAGCCTCCTGATTCTTCCCGCTTCTCTGTCCCGCTCATTGCCCGTGTCCGGCAGAAGCTGCTGCCCGATTGCTCTTAGCCGGCGGGATGCAAAGTGCTGGGGTGGGGGGGTGTCCTGACAGCCCCCCCACCCCAATGCTTCGCCTCCCGCCGGGCAAGAGTGCTCGGGTGGCAGCTTCTTCTAGATACGGGCGATGGGTGGGACAGAGGGGTGGGGTTAAGCCCACGTGGCTGGGCTCCGCAACAGAGACCCGGCGGGGAGGAGAGCGGAGCTCACAGGGCTGGGCTCCGCAACAGAGACCGTCGGCCAGCTGGTCGGGCCGGTGAGGAAAGGGGCGGAGCCCACATGGCAGGGCTCCGTGGCGGCTGCCTGCTGGGCTGGTAAGAGGGGGAACGGAGCCCACATGGCTGGGCTCCGCAATGGAGACCGCTGGCCTTCCCAGGCTGCTGGGAAGCCGCCCGGATGTTTTAAAAGGTGACAGCCGGGCTGGGGGACTTCCCAGCAGCTTCCCGAACCCCGAACCTGGAAGTTCGGCAAAAGTTTGGGGTTTGGGAGGCTGCTGAGAAGCTCCCCAGCCCAGCTGTCACCTTTTAAAACAGCCTGGCGGCTTTCCAGGAGCCTTCCGAAGCCGAAGGCCAAACCCGAACTTCCGCGTTCGGCATTCGGAGGCTCCTGGAAAGCCACGCAGCTGTTTTAAAAGGTGACCGCTGCGCTGGGGGGCTTCCCAGCAACCCCCCGAACCCGGAAGTTCGGCAAAAGTTCGGGGTTCGGGGGGTGCTGGGAAGCCCCCCAGCCCGGCTGTCATCTTTTAAAACAGCCGGGGGGCTTCCCAGCAGCCTCCCTAATGCCGGTTCGTAACTCGAAAAAAGTTCGTAAGAAGAGGCTAAATTTTTCTGAACCCCGGGTTCGTATCACGAGTTGTTCGTAAGACGAGGGGTTCATATCATGAGGTACCACTGTACATATATAATAAGTTCATAGTTAAGATGTTGCCAGATATTTGATTTAGTGTGTGTTTTAAAAATTATTGTCATAGCCCTTTTAATTAAATCTTTTTCTTTTATTTTTTCCTTTTGCTTTCTTACTGTGTATTAATATTGGTATTCCTTTTTTGATTACATTGCTGGTTTGATTGTTTTGTATTATTACTTAGTTTGATTATACCTGTTTTATAGTCATTTCAAAAAATATAAATTTTATTATTAACTAAAATAGAAAGTAAACTTAAGATACTACATAACAGACTGGAAATTTCTGGAGATATGAAAGGCTCTTCTAGGATTCAAAGTGTAACTTCCATTACAACAACAACTAGAAAACAAACATCCACTCCAACTTCTACTCCAAAGATATCTCCTACATCATCCCCTCTACAACAAAGATCAATAACAACAATGTTGGCCAAAGATAAAGAAAAGGAAAAAGCTCTGACAGAACCAAATTTTCAGACTATTCAAGATGCCTTGGCCATTATTCAAGACTTCATGCAGAAAACACAAATCTCAATGGATACAAACAGAGAAGAAGTGAAAAAATATCTTGAAGAAATAAAAGAAGAAATGAAAAATGAGGTGGGAGATTTGAAGTTAAAACGGAGATGGGAGAGCTCAAAAACGAAATTGGATAAGTTAAAGGAAGCATGAAGGAGATGGATGGAAACATGAAAGTTATCCAACAAAATCTACATGAGAAAGAAAAAAGAATGTAAGCAATGGAAGATAAAGTCCAGAATGTAGGACAAAAAATGGAAGAATATGAAGAACATAGTTATGCAGTTAACAGAGGCCTTGATGAAGCAATAATCAATTTGGAATTACGATCTGCTTCACATGGACTAAGATTTCAAAATATAAATGAGGAGAAAGATGAAAACTTAACAGCAAAGATGGTAGAGATAATAGGAGAAATTTTACAAATGGACCCACAAGAACTCATAAAAGAGATAGATGAAATTTATAGAGTCCAGACTGGCTATGCAAGAAGGCACAACCTAGCAAGAGAGGTTCACATCATGTTCTCCAGAAGAATAATCAGAGATGATATCTTAAAACAGGCAAGAAATCAAACTTGGAAGTATAAAGGGAAAGATATTACAATTCTTCGGAGAGGGGCGGCATACAAATCCAAATAATAAATAAATAAATAAATAAATTCTAAAGCAAGTTCCAAAAAGAGTGATAGAAGCCAGAAGACAAGTGTATTAATTTTAAAAAATGTTATTTTCCGATGGTTGGTACCAGAAGGCCTTTCTTTGATTTGGCATGGAATGAGAATTAAGATAGAGAATGTAGAAGAAGCAAGAGCTTTCTTTGCACAAAGTGGACTGAACAGAACAGAACAACTGTAGAAAGAACCTAAAGATAAAGAAGAAGAAAAGGGGGCTGCTGGCAAAGAGAGGGAGGAAATACAAGATGTTAAAAAGAAACAACCACAGATTCAACAAGAATTGGTGTTAGATAGCAGATTGTGAGAACCTAAAGAAGCCAAAAAATACTATAAATAGAGATGTCACAAGATTTAAAAATATTTTCAGTTAACGTAAATGGATTGAATAACCCGAGGAAAAGAAACCAAATACTGACCAAACTCAAGAAACAAAGAGCACAAATAAATATTTTACAGGAAGTTCATATCAAGAATTCAAATAGAAAATTACTTAATAAATCCAAATTAGGGAAACTACATGAGTCTAGAGAACTAAAAAAAGAGAGGTGTAGCAATGTACATTGATGAAACAATAGAATCAAAACAAATATATAACGATTGTGAAGGCAGAATTTTAATTGTACAAATAGATTTAGAACCGAAACCTCTCGTTATTATATCAATATTTGCACCGAATGACAATCAAAAACAATTCTATAAGGAACTACATGATAAAATAATAGAATTATCAATAGAAAATATGATAATAGTAGATGACTTTAATGCAATCTCAGATAGTCAAATGGACTAAACAGGGAAAAAGAAAGAAAAGAAAAAAATGTACTAAAAGATTCTTAAATGTGTTATTATAATCATGTTGAACATTGAATTGCTTCTGTAGTAAATTTGGAAGCCTTTGCTAGCTGTTGCTAATAATCCATTATTGACCATGATGTGCCTCATAAAGTATATAAAGAACTGCTAGCCACGTGACTATAAGCTAGGGTCCTGGGCTCAAGGTGTTCATTAGTTTAAAAGCAACACATTAAAGAAGCTTCCTTCCTTCCCTTCCATTTTCTAATGTAGATGAAGACAGGGCATGTAATTAATTTAAATTGAATTATGTTTAATGTAAATAAAATACTGCTGACACTATTACACAAAAATATTTATAATAACCTTTATTCCCTGTGAAACATCAGAAATGATCTAGAAAATAACTTTTGGACCATCAAAGGTCTTTAGTTTTAACAATATCTATGTCTTCCATATGCTAGCCTAGTGATATCAGAATTTCACCAATTGTAGAGATAAGATGTCAGGTCTGCTTCGCTCATAATTTAGGAAAGTAAGACTCAGACTCTATTTTGAACTTCAAAGAGAACTTTTACGAAATCAGAAGTGAATGCAATGAAAGAAAAGCAAAGTCTGAGAATAATGGCATGAGAGATGCCTATTACAAAGTAACCCCAGCAACCCCCCTTGGCAATTCATCTAATCCATAATGTCCATAAGCATCAGGTGGATGCATCTTGGCTGGTGTCTCATGCTTTTGGAATGTACGGCCATTAACTTTGGCTTGGTGATAAGCAGGGCTGCTCTGTGCATCTGTGCCAGCCTGCAGCTGCCCCCCTTCTCCACCCTTTCTCATACAAAATCAAAACTTCCCTGGGCTCCTCCAGCAAGCTTCCCCACACCAAATGCCTCCCCACATCCTCGTTTCTTTATGACAGCCGAAGTGCAGTTGAAGATAGGAAGAAAACTGTAGTGAGGCTGACATTGGAGTTGCTTTTCTTGTTTGCAAAATGGAATCAGTGTGTTTATACATTTCCATTAGATTCATAAGCAACAATTTCATATGACGATAAAATCAAAATGCAGTGATCTTCAATTTTCTAAGTTGTTGGGGCTTTGTTGATATATAAATGCACACACAATTACAAAACAACATTTAACTTGTGAAATGAAAATACATAAGGCTTAACATGTTCTTCCCTTCAATATATTCCCTTTGAGTTCAAAGATTCCCTTTGAACTCAAAAAACAATGTATTTGCATATACACTGCCATCAGATATGGTTTTTCTTTTCCAATAAAACATAAACATCTACTATTTTCCTGCAAATTTCAGCATAGCCTTGTTTTTCTAAGCATATAGCTTAATAATTTTACATATCAATGTTGAGTACCAATGTTTCTAAAATCATCCTTCCAAAGATAATTTTATATTTATAAATAAAAAAAATCCCACTGGGTGAATATGCAGTCAAGCAGTTGACAAAATCAGTAAGAAAATATTTCATAATACAATATGCCTCTTTTTCATCCCATCACAATTAATATGACCTTAGCTGAGCTTGCGAGGATGGATCCCATAGAGCAAATCAATCGACCACTTATTACATTAAATCTCAAAGTACAAATTACAGTCTTTGGCTGAGGAGGGCTCAACATAATAAATATTCCCTGAATATCCAAATCACTCTGTGCTAGAGTTTACTGGAGTGGGCAGCCATATCAAATTTAATGAAATACATAAATAAAATTTTGTTTATTGCTGCTGAATAGTTTGGGGAAATAGGACAGGAAAAGTTGAATTGAGCTCCAATTTTCCCAGCTTTTTGGATAGCTTTCAAAACTTGGATAAGCAAGGCTTGGCTTAGGGATCACAAGGAAGTGTGGAGCCTATTAAATGGCTACAGTGCAAAGGTGGGCTGCTAAGGTGGAACGGTGACGTGTGCTCACCCCTGTGGCTCTGAATGCTAGCAGAGTCCAGCACAATTATGCTACTGCACCTTGGCAGGTATTGGATGAAGGTGGTGCCATGGATAGGCTCCACATAAAAAGCTGATAGATAAGTTAGTGAAGATTGGACTTAATCCCTGGATAGTTCAGTGGATTTGCAGCTGGCTGAAGCATAGATATCAGAGGGTTGTTGTTAATGGCCTGGTTACAAGCAGTGTGCCAAAAGGGTCTGCTCTGGGTCCCATTCTTTTTAATATGTTTGTGAGTGACATAGGAGAAGGTTTGGTAGGGAAGGTTTGCCTATTTGCTGATGACTTTAAAGTGTGCAATAGGGTTGATATTCCTGGAGGCATCTGTAATATGGCAAATGATTTAGCATAACTAGATAAGTGGTCAAAGCAATGGAAACTGCAGTTTAATGTTTCCAAATGTAAAATAATGCACTTGGGGAAAAGGAATCCTCAATCTGAGTATTGGCAGTTCTGTGTTAGCAAAAACTTCAGAAGAGAAGGATTTAGGGGTAGTGATTTCTGACAGTCTCAAAATAGGTGAACAATGTGGTCAGGTGATAGGGAAAGTAAGTAGAATGCTTGGCTGCATAGCTAGAGGTATAACAAGCAGGGAGAGGGAGATTGTGAACCTGCTGTTTAGAGCACTGGTGAGACCACATTTGGAATACTGTGTTCAGTTCTGGAGACCTCACCTACAAAAAGATTTTGATAAAATTGAAGGAGTCCAAAGACGGGCTACAAAAATGGTGGGAGGTCTTCAGCATAAAACTTATCAAGAAAGGGCACTTCTGGTGGCTGCCTGAGGTACAGCAACTGTAAGGAGGGGAGCTCTCCCTCCAGAGCTTTCTTTTTCCTTGATTCCCTGAAATCTTTCGGGACACAGATCGTTTGGAGGACGACTTGGGTGAAGAGGGGTTAACCAGGCATCGGATGGTAGAAGGCATTCACCATCCAACGTGAAGGGAACCCTCCCCATTGGGGGTAGAAAGCTCTCACCATTGCTGTGTCGGGCAGAAGTGAGAGAGCTGAAATCATCTAGATGCTTCATTTTGGCTGATGCCTTTACATGCATAGCAGATGATTGAGATGGGAAGAGAGTTAACGTCTCGTCTTCTTCTTCATCGCTAGGGTTAATTGAAAGACTGCCAGAGGGGCCCCCTTGGGCAGATTTACATTCATCCTCCCGAATCCCAACATCATCAATCATGTAAGATAGACTTACAGTTTGCTGAATGCTGTCGTCAGCTGGAACGGCTTCCTTCTCAGAGTGCAAAGACATTGTAGGATTCCGTTTACTATCCGTTACACGAATAGTCTCTTTGAGCTCGGCTAGCTGCTGACTCGTGAGAGAATCTACGTAGGATTGCATAAGAGGATTGCGCTTCTTCTTCGCTGGCATCTGGAGAAATTCCTAGTGAGCTTACGGGGTGTAAGCGGGGTCTATTCCTTCAATAATAACCGTCACTCTGTCTACCATGTCGGGATTAGAAGGACCCTACCTTAAGCAAGGTGCTCAGCCCGTGAGGAGTGAGCCAGGACCTTCCGGAGGTGATGGGTATTGAAGTACAGACAAAGCATGTTCAAATGAACAAGTTACTTTATTATAAAAGTATAAAAATAATAAATGTCTGAGGAGACATAAGATGGCACATCTTATAGCTAAGAAAGATGAACCGAAAAGATGGACTCTAAATAGAGACCGCCCTTCTTCATCAAGAAGAGGGGATGTGAGCAAACAGGTTACATCACACACAGGAGGAGCTACCTTACTAGACAGAGTTAACTATCTAACTACTGGATGTTTCTCAATGTTGTTGGGGGCTGGCAATTTCCAGCGCGACATGCTGGATCCAGTATGGCAGGCCCGAAACATTAGCAGCCACCAAAAGAGGAAGCAAATGAGAAAAAAGATCCATTCTATTTCAGTAAGCTGTTACACTATACTGATGGACTTTATAAGGACATAATCCTTTTACAATTATAAAAAAAAATTGTGTAGAAGGAGAGTTTATCCGATTAGGTTAAAAAAAACCAACAACCTACTAACGAGGTGGTGATAGTGGATGTGGGAGAAAGACGACTGAAACTCTGAAGAAACCTAATGGGAGACAAAATATACTAACCTTTTCTATTGCGGAATCTTATTTGCCTTACTTGTAAGATTGGACTGAACAGATGGGATTGATTACATTGGATTTCTGGTGGTTAAAGAGTACGATTTCCCCTGATTTGAGACTTTGAAAATCAACTGGCAGGCGGGGGGAAATCCCAGGAGTTTAACACAGAGCGTCAAGAGGTTGATCTGCCAAAAGTGAGGTTTCAAAATAATTTGAAGCTTCAAATTTTTCTTTAATTCTACAGGACTGCTTTGGAGTGAATTCTTTTTTATTGGGTATATTATTGACTATTTTTGTGCTTTCTGAGAGGTGACGATTGGCAAGTGGAGAAGGAACCGAGAGGGAAGCTGCGTTGGATTTTGAATAGCGATGGGCCGGAGGTGTTTGGGAAAGGAGAAGATTGATTTTGATTTGTAGAAGCTGGTAGGACATTGGGAGAGACTTGGATATTGAAAGAGATTTGATCAGTTTTGGGGGATTGACAGAGTCCGGGAGGAAAAGAGCCTTTTAAAAAACTTTTAAAAACAGACAAAATAAGTCCAAAAAATAACAGGAAGTGACACTGAGGTTGCAGCCCAGCAGAAGAAGGTAGAGCAACTAAAGAGATGAAAATAGAGCAATTAAAAGGACAGAGCCTATATTACACAGACAAAGGACTATCTTCCGAGTTCATTGTGATCTTTTTGCTTAGAAAAACAGACTTTGCGGAAAGTATTACTTTATAAAAATCGAACAAGCCACTCTCAATTTATTAATTTCTCTCCAACCTATCCTATTTATATATTTCTCTCTTTTCCGCTTTAATATCCTTTGGTATTTTTTCATCTTTCTCTCTATATATTTCAAATATTAACTAACTAAATATATGTATTTATTAACTAACCCAATCTATTTGCTACATTCAAACCAAATCTCCACCCCCACACTATATACTAGGAAGAAATGACAGTTGCAAACATTCCATTTTACAACAGCACGAAGCTTGAAACTTCAGCCTGATGATGGTGAATGTGATTTCACCGAAACGTCGCATAGACATGCAAAATATTACACAGGGCAAAACCCAAACTCAGAACAATCTACATACATGTACCCGTGAAAATTTACGAAAACAAATATATATATATGTATGTATGTATATATATATATATATTCTATGCCCCATAATTCGTTCTCTAGAATTGACATGATATGGTTAAGCAAAAAAATTTATAAAAAAATAAAATTAGTAGACATACAGCCCAATACATGAGCCAATCACAATCCTCTAAAAATTATATGGCAAGGTGAAAGAAAGGAATACAGGAGATGGACACTAAACACAGATTTGCTTCAAGATGAAAACTGTACAAAGATGATTAATAAGGAAACAGAACTATTCAGAACAATCGACACCAACCCAAAACTTGTGGGACACATTAAAAACATATATTTCAATATATGTCAATAAGAAAAAAGAGGAGAATGAAACATATAGCCTTTATGTAAAAGAAATATCTAACTTAGAAAGAAGCCTCCAAGATAACCCAACAAATCCCACAATATTAAAACAGCTGAGGGAAGCCAGACATCAAGTCAACATTATAGATCAAGAAGAAATTATCAGAAAAGAACGACAAGTCTCCAGGGCTGGCTCAAAGATTTCATTATTTTTTTTAATAAAATTCCCCCGGAAATCTGTCTGGATTTCCAGGGGAATTTTATTAAAAAAAAATAATGAAATCTTTGAGCCCATCTTACTGGAGATATATAACAAAATTTTAGAGCAAGTGAAAATTCCTGAGACATGGAGGGAATCGTATATCACAGTAATTCCAAAAGAAGGACAGGAAAAGGACAAAATAGAGAATTATAGACCAATTTTGCTTTTAAACGCAGTTTATAAAATGTTTACGTTGATTTTAGCAGAAAGGGTTAAAACAATATTAAACAAACTCATTAATATCGATCAATGTGGTTTTTTACCATACAGACAAATCAAACATTGTACTAGATCAGTATTTGATATTTTGGAATTTTGCGAAGCTCACCCAGGAACAGAGTTGCTCTTGCCTTCTTGGATGCGCAGAAGGCTTTTGATAATGTTAGCTGGCAGTACTTATTGGAATTGTTAAGAGAACTTAAATTTGGAAAAATATTCATAAATATAATTCAAAACATATATACTACTCAATCTGCAAGAGTCATAATTAATAATGATATCACAAAATTATTTAATATGGAAAAAGGTGTTCGTCAGGGTTGCCCAATGTCTCCCTTGTTGTTTATTCTTACTCAAGAAATATTACTTAACAAAATTTGGAATAATAAAGAAATAAAATGAATTAAAGTAAAACAGGAAGAATTTAAATTACAGGCTTATGCCGATGACATCGTATTTTTTCTAGAGGATCCAATAAAATCATGTAGAGAACTGATAAAAGAATTAGATACTTTTGGCGAATTCTCAGGTCTTAAAATTAATAAACAAAAACCAAAGATTTTGACAAAAAATATGACTCTGAAACAGATTAAAGAATTAGAAAAGTCTACAAACTTTCTAAAAATTAAGTATCTTGGAATAAATATAACTAATAAGACCTGAAATATTAAGAAAGATAATTATGACAAGATTGTACAGGGAACTAAAATGAAATTAGAAAATTGGGGGGATCTACAGTTGCCACTTTTAGGTAGAATAGCAGTAATCAAAATGAACATCGTCCCGAAATTTTTATAACTCTTTCAAATGGCAACTGTCAGTATAGACCAAATATTCTTTAAAGAAATTAACAAAATTATCTCAAAATTTATTTGGAATAAAAAAAAGCCCAGAATCAAGATCACGGCCGCCTAATTAGGTAGTTTAACGGGCTGTGTTCCTCCTGACTCTGAGGCAATTTCCTGCTGGCCGTTGAAGTGACCAGCCGTGCATTTCTACTAGCCTGCAAAATGACCTAGATTAGTGTTTCCCAACCTTTTTTGAGCCACGGCACATTATTCACATTTTCAAAATCCTGGGGAACATTGAGCGGGGGCGGGGGGGCGCAAAAATGTTTGGACAAAAAAATATCTCTTCCTCCCTTTCGCTCTCTTTCTCTCTCCCTCCCTCTTTCTCTCCCTTCCTCTTTCTCTCTCTCTCCATCCCTTTCTTTCTCCCTTCCTTCCTCTCTCTTTTGCTCTTTTTCTCTCTCCCTCCTTCCCCCCTCTTGCTGTCTCTTTCTTTCCTTTCTTTCTTTCTCTCATTCTGTCTCTCTTGCTATCTCTTTCTTTCTTCCTTCCTTCCTCTCTCTTTTGCTCTTTCTCTCTCCCTCCTTCCTCCTCTTGCTGTCTCTTTCTTTCTTTCTCTCTCTCTCATTCTGTCTCTCTTGCTATCTCTTTCTCTCTCCCTCCTTCGCCCCTCTTGCTGTCTCTTTCTCTCTCTCATTCTTTCTCTCTTCCTTCCTTCCTCTCTCTTTGCTCTCTTTCTCTCTCCTTCCTTCCCACCTCTTGCTGTCTCTCTTTCTTTCTCTTTTTCTCTCTCTCTCATTCTGTCTCTCTTGCTATCTCTTTCTTTCTTTCTCTCTTCCTTCCTTCCTCTCTTTTGCTCTTTCTCTCTCCCTCCTTCCCCCCTCTTGCTGTCTCTTTCTTTCTTTCTCTTTCTCTCTCTCTCTCTCATTCTGTCTCTCTTGCTATCTCTTTCTTTCTCTCTTCCTTCCTTCCTCTCTCTTTTGCTCTCTTTCTCTCTCCCTCCTTCCCCCCTCTTGCTGTCTCTTTCTTTTTCTTTCTCTCTCTCTCTCATTCTGTCTCTCTTGCTATCTCTTTCTTTCTCTCTTCCTTCCTTCCTCTCTCTTTTGCTCTCTTTCTCTCTCCCTCCTTCCCCCTCTTGCTGTCTCTTTCTTTCTCTTTCTCTCTTTCATTCTCTCTGTCTTGCTATCTCTTTCTCTCTCTTCCTTTCTTTCTCTGTCTTGTTCTCTCTCTTCCTTTCTTCTCTGCGGAGGCCGGCAAAGCTTTTTCCGGGTAGGCTGGCTGGGGGATAGGGCGCGCGCATGCACGCACGCACCCCCGACGTTCCAAAGAACTTTCACTGACCTCCGCTGTGAGAAGGTTTTCTCCGAGCGCTCGCCGCCGTTGCAGCCACCACTGCGGGAGGAGCTGGAGAAAGGGGCAGATCGGGCGGACGGCCGTCAGCGGCGAGAAGCCAGGGGCGTGAGGGGGCGGAGGCACTGAGGGGTAGGGGCAGCCGCGGCGCCGGCCTCCGCACTTTCATCGCTCCCCACCCCAAACTCCAACGCCCAGCTCCTTGCGCGGCACTGGAAAAGGGTGCTGCATTGCCGGCTACTACCTGGTGCTGCCAGGGAATCTCCAGCTGGGCGGGGCGCTGCCGGTGCCTCCGACCTGGCCCTCCCACTTGCAGCTGTCCCCCGGCTCCTGCCCGATGCCGCTGTTTCCGGTGCAAACCTGCTGGGCCCCAAAGAAGGAAGGCGGGAAAAAGAAGACGTGAAGAATGAAGCTCTCCTTTTTCCTGCCTTCCTTCTTTGGGGCCCAGCAGGAGAGCACCGGAAGCAGTGGCAGCACCCCGCCCAGCTGGAGCTTTCCTAGGAGCTTCGCGGCACACCTGACCGTGTCTCGCGGCACACTACTGTGCCGTGGCACATCGGTTGGGAAACGCTGACCTAGATTATGTATTTCAATGGTCAAACAATTAGCAACTCCAAATCTCTTCTAAGAAATGTTCAGTCCTGCACATTGGCAATAAAAATCAGGGCATCAAATACAAGCTGGATGGAAACAATCTAAAAGATAATCCACACTCTGTCATGTACACATTTCAAAAGATCGAAGCCCCAGAGCTCACTAATAACATTGCTAAAAAGGCATTAAGAGTTGTCAACCTTATTTTATGAAATTTTCTCTCTGGCAATGTTATACTTCTAACTAGGGTATACAAAACCTTTCCCAGACCCATCCTTGAATACTGCTCATGTGTCTGGAACCCACACTGTATTTCAGTCATTAATACATTAGAACTCAACTCAAACCCTTATTCCAGCAGACTTGAAATTTTAGGTCTGGATAATCTTGAACTACTCTGTCTACGTTCTGACATAAGCTTAGTACACAAAATCAGCCTAGTTTGCCATGGGCTCCTCACCATCCCCACCGGGCTCCCAACCTTACCTTCCTCCCACGCTTGGGGGTAGAGGGGAAGGTATGCCAGCCCCCATAAGGAATTGACCCTTGGAGCAGTTTTGGAGCTTGTTAAGAAGGAAGACTGCTCCTCGGCCCCTGTCATGCATTTTCAACCTGGTTGTTTCTTTGTGTAAATCCCATCTGGAAAACCAGGCAGAGAGAAACAAGTTGGATCCTGTTTCTCTCTGGTGCAGGGCTTTCTGTACTTACCCGGACCCAAAACACAGAGCTGCAAAAGGAGTTTACTAGGACAACACTGCCATGCAGAGGAAGGCGGAGATAGTCCTTGACTTATGATCACAATTGAGCCCAAAATGTTGGTTGCTAAGCAAGAGCATTGTTAAGTGAGTTTCACCACATTTTATTCAATCCATGACATCTCTTGGCACTAACACTTATGTGCAAACTAGGGAGGTACATCTGAAGACATGTGTAATAATCTAATGTAAAACATGGACAACAAAAAGCTAGGATTAATGGGTCACTTTATTAACTCATAAATAAACTTTAACTGATTATCAACAAAATAACCAGAACCTGCAGAGGCCACTAATAAAATGGGGTGGAAATTCCTGTCAGTAAACTTTCCTGGGCAACTATAAACGTAGTCCTTGCTGACCAAGAGGAGTGGACAATTCCCTTGCCTTGCTCCAGGCTACACCCCAATGGGGGCTCAGACAACACCCCATCCAGAGACTGGCATAGGTGAATCCCAAGCACACTCCCTCTCTATTGCTCAGGCCGTGTATGCCTGGAGCTTCTGTCGACGGGCAGCCCATCATCTTCCAAAAAATGCCATAAAGGAGAACGCACAGTTGCTACTGCTGCCCATTTCCACCCCTTACTTGCCAACCCCAGTGACCAAAGAGATAAGCTAATTGTATGCCAGATTCAAACTAATTGAGTGTCGCACGCCCTAACCAATCCATCCTCACCCTCCAGTGTTGAGTAGGTGAAAAAACAGATGCAACTTTTGAAGCGTTGAGGCTGTAAAAAATTCCTACTCAGCCCCCGAAGGCGACCCTCTTGGAACACTGCAAGAAAGAGGATGGTGGGCGGGTGTTCGCCTTCAAAACAATGGCTGGGGGCAAGAAGGAGGAATGCCCGTGGAGCAGCCCTATTTATAGGATGTACCCAGCATGCCCTCGGCCCCCAGGAGCCCCAGCAACAAGCATCGGCCCACCCATTGCCCGGCAGCAATGCTGGGGCCACGTTTTCTAGCGATAACACAACCTTTGGACGGCCTTCCAATACTTGTGTTTTTTTCTTTTATTAAAGTAGTCAATTTAGCCATCTCTGCTAGCTCCATTGCAGGCATTCATCCATTGTGGGATTCAAAGTGTCATTCCATTTTTGTGCATTAAGTAATTTTGCTGGCATCAACATATATAACATCAAAGTTCCTATTTTTTTTCAAGTCTTTTTCCCTTAAACTCAAAATAAATGCCTCTGGTTTTATCTTTATATTCACTTTAAGAATCTTCTGTATTACAATATGAACCCTACTCCAATTTTTCTTTGCTTTATCAGATGTCCACCATAAATGATAAAAAGTTCCTTCTTTACATTTGCATTTACAATATTCATTTGAAATACCTTTATACATTGAGACTCTGACATGACTGAACAGGGGACACCTTTACCTTTACCTTTATTCCTCCAGGATGCCTGAACTTTTTATAATTGAGATAAAAAAAGATTTCCCCATGTAGCAGACATAAGCATAACATCACAATTGGGATTCATATTTCTACAATTTTAAGGAAGTGTTTACAAAGAGTTCATGGGAGAGTTATATGAATTTAGATAAACTTGAGAGATGAGAGATTGGCTTTTCATCAACTCCACTTTGAATCAACAGATAAAAACGCTTCTGTTTACTCTGTGTCAAGAAGCAAATGCTATTTAATGCCCAAGGACCTAGTACATTAAATTCCTCAAGTAACATAGAGCATAAGCAGCTTTTCATTCATTAGTTTCATGTTTTGATAATGAAAGAAGCTGGAATTGAAATTGGAGAATGCTAATGTATAAAGGTTTTAGTTGCTGTATGTAATTATGTACCAATTTCATTTAACATATTTTAGATGTCTTATTGTTATTCATAAAGTATCAAGTTGATGTTGTCAAATCATCCCTGTATTCTCTTTTATAAGCATTTCCAATTAATTGAATAGAGATAATAGAAACAGAATATCACTGAATTTCTTTTTATTTCTAGTATAAGGAGGGTAGGTTTAACTACCATATTTTTGGAGTATAAGACACACCTTTTTCCTCCCTAGAAGAGGTTGATAATTTGGGTGCGTCTCATACTCTGGATGTAACTTTTTTTCCGGCTCTAACTAGCTGCTAACAATCTCCCCAGCTCTTACCTTGCAGGCTCCTTCATTGTTTCCCTCTGCAACGAATGTTTTCCAAACTCTATGTTTTTGCTGGGTATTTTTCATTGCTCTAACTAGCTCCAAATAAGTTTCTTTCCAGCGCTAACCAGGTGCTAACAATGTTCCCAGCTCTTACCGGCTTGCAATCTCTTTCATTGTTACTCTCTCCAAATAAAGTTATTTTAAAAGCCCTACCCAGTGTTCTGTCGGGCTCTCTGGTAGACTCCTCCCAAAAATTCACAGGTACAAATTTCAGACACACACATGTTTGAAAATTCAAAACAATGTTCTTTATAATGAAAATTCACTTAAACTAAGCCCTCTTTTGGTATAGCAAAGAGCACTTGTCTCCAAACAAACTGGTAATTTGTACAAGTCCCTTATCAGTTCTGTGATACTTAGCTTGCAGCTGTGAGGCAATTCACAGTCCTTCTTTCACAAAGTGAAACACACTTTGCTCTGGTTTAGTTTCAAAGCAGGGAAAAAGCAGCACACAAAAGGTCAAAGTCAGTAAAGCAGTCACGAAACACAACGATCAGATAATCCTCCACAATGGCCAAACCCACAGGCTGCTAGTTATAGCAGCCTCACTAATTACCACAGCCCCACCCAACCACAGGTGGCCTCATTTTCTTTGATAATAATCTCTCAGTTGTTGTTGCCTATGCATCACTCTCCGCATGCGTGGCTGTGTCATTAACTCTTGTTCTGAATTCAAGGAGGAGCTAGATAATTGATCTCCTTCTGAGCTTTCTGCCACACTCTCCTCCTCCCTGTCACTCATGTCTTCTTGGTCAGAGGAGCCTTCATCAGCAGATTCCACCGGGAACAAAACAAGCCTGCAGCATGTGGATGTCTCCCCCACAACCACAGTCCTTGGGGCAGGAGCTGGGCCAGAGCTAACCACAACACCCAGGGGATAAAATAATGTGCTGAAGCTGACCAGACTAAGGACACTAGCCAGATGAATACCTGGTAAGCAGATTCTTTTTCCTATTTTCCTCCCTAAAAACTAAGGTGCATCTTATACTCCGAAAAATATGGTATGTTGTTTTTGGGTTTTTTTTTTGAAAAATACAATGCTAAAATTGCCCTATATTCCTGAGATTTTTTCCACATGAAAAACATTTTTTACTTCTATTCTTTTTCTACCTCATTCTCTAGGCATACTCCTTGACCCCCCTTTTATTAAATATTCTTATTGTTTTCTTTTCTGATACAAGGTGGTGAATGTCTGATCCTCCATCATTTTACAGCTTTGGTACTTTGTTAGTATTTCCTGTCACACCAAATGCAATGAAACTGTTTCCTGGTCATGCCAAGTCCAATGCAGGTTTGAAGATTTATAGCAGGGGTTCAAACTTGATTTCATGGAGGGCTGCATAAGTCTTGCATTTAACCTTGGGGCATGGGGGGCATGGCCATAGGACTTATGTTGTGGGCAGCTGGGGGTGGCCACGTGCTAATGGAGTATTTCTCTGAGACCCTCACTCACTCTCATTACCCCTTATTTTTCCTTCCTCTCTTCCCACCTTCCTTCTTTTTCTTTGTCTTTCCTCTTTCCCTTTTCCCTTTCCTGTCCCTTCTTGCATGGTCAAATGCAAAAGGGGAAACATTTCTCCTTTTATTTTGTTTTTAGTTTGTTTTGATAGTCCCCTTCCAGTGAAAGTGGAGCTCGGGGGGGCGGGGCTGCTTGTGGCCCCCTCATCCTGTTTTAACCTGCAGAGGGCTGCAGAAAGCCATTGTGTCTGAAAATGGGGCAATAGGTACCCTACGCAGCCCACAAGCTCCATTTTCGCTGGCAGTGCTACTGCCAGCTGGTCCTTTGCTGTTTCCAGAGCAACCCCGTGGGCCAGATGCAGTCCCTGGGCCTAATCTACAGTCATCGTATTGATCCATAAACGTCTTTAAATCCAACAACCTCACCCTTTCTTTGTAATAATAGTTTTGAAATAATCTCCATCCTTTGTGGGAAAGAAAATGACGTTTTTTTATCAGCATAAGAATGGTTGAACAAAAGATTGGAATGAAATTTTGGTACAACAATTGTATATTTTTACTTTCATTATTTTTAAGATAGTGTGATCACAACTGATGTTACTTACATATGAATTGTGATCTTTTTTTAAATAAACAATATTGCTTAAAGGTAGGAGCAGGTTATAATAATACTTACCAAAGACCATGATTTTCACTTCTTTATTTCCTTTATTTATGAAGGCATTTGTTTGAGATTTAATATGCTACCCACTGTTCCCACTTCTGATTCATCTTTTGAAGACTCTCTGTCTATGTATCTTCTTGGTCCCATTTGAGTCTTGGGGCACTGTTCTGTTCTGTTGTGACATTGTGAAAGGAAGGTCATTCTGCTGAGATTTCATAAATCAGAAGAAAGCCAAAGTTACATGCAGCAGCTTTCATCATTGTTTGCTTTGCCTTCCAGTGTTCTGAAGCCTTTTCACTTTGTATTTGGTTCTCACACAAAATAAAACTAGCATGTTGACAGCTTAGGCGTCATTCCTAGAAGGCAATACAGGAAGGGATTATATGTTAGAGGACACCAGATTTGCTAGTTTGATCAGAAGCTTGTCCCAACAAACATATATTGTGATCTTGAATCTATTGTATTAATATAGAGAATAACCCCAGTCTCCTTCACAATAAAACCTAGTCATCTGTATAAGACCTCAGACAGGAAAACATATTTTCTGACCATTTGAGATAATCAGCTTTTTCAAAACTCCAGATTTCAGTATGTTCGAGGTTGTTTTATTTTACACAGCAGTATACTGTATCTTAGACTTTGATAAATGAACAAGCAAGGACAATATTTCATTATGTACTAAAATATGCTTTGCAATTTCTCAGTAGTTTCCTTCCCTTGTAAAAGAGGTTGCTGTTTTTCAGTCTTGCTCAGGATGATGGAGAAGTTCTAAATATTTCTCAAATTTTAGAACACTATTTTAGTGTTTATTAGAGGTTATTGTTTATGCTTTTTTTCTGTTCCATGTTTTCCGTCATTGAAAAAAGTTCTGTTTCCCCAACTGTCCAATCTAAAAAAGAGATCATCCCTGATACTTTTGTTGTACAAGTCTCCTTCTTCCTTCCTCGTTTTCTCCATATCTTTTCCCTGGCTTCTTCTTTTGTTCTTTAATAAATTTAATTTAGAACTTTATCATTTTCATTTATTTTTTATTTCAATATGATGGAAAACTAAGCTATCATTTCTCTGCAGTCATATCAGAAGGCCATTGGAAAGGACTTTAACTTCAGATTTCCCACAGCTGTTTTCAGGGAATGCTTGTTAGATTTCAAACAATTGATTGAAATTCAATTGTTAAGAGTTTCTTTTTCCAGACTTCAAAACTTTCCTGAGTTATTTTTTTAAATTTTATTTTTATTTTATTTCATTCATTCAACCTGACTTCCAATGATGCTGGGTGGTTCACAATAGAACAAATAAGTACAGCACAGCAACAACAATGGGGAGAAAGATTTGAAGCTATGTGGCCAAAGGCATATGTGTAAACAAACCACATATTCAATAAGGTCTCAGACATCAACTTGCTCCATAACATAATGAACATCTCTTCAGTAGCCTCTGTAACATCATCAGGAATAGAAGCACCTAGATTTCTAGTGAGATATTGCAAGAGAGAAAGTTTCTTGGTTTCAATTAGATGAGAAGGCTGGTTTTATCATTCATGCATGCACATATGCCCAAAGTATCATGAAGTGCAAGAACAGGGAACGTGTGGCTTTCTGAGCAATATATATCAAAGATCCCAACTATAGCCAATGCTATGAGGTTCTGAAAATTGTATTCAGCTATTGTTGCTTTTTAGACATAGAGTGAATAGCTACTATTCAGTGAACAAGATAACAATAACAACAATAATAAACTGTTATTGTTATTATAAATAACACAACAATGATAAACAATGTACAAATCCGATATTTAAAAACACAATTAAAAACCCTTGTAATAAAATAATCACACAACCCAATCAAACCATACATAAACCAAGATAGTTAGGAGAAATGTCAATTTCCCCATGCCTGGCGACAAAGGTGAGTTTTCAACAACTTGTGAAAGGCGAGGAGGGTGGGGGCAGTTCTGATCTCCAGGGGGAGTTGGTTCCAGAGGGCCGGGGCTGCCACAGAGAATGCTCTTCCCCTGGGCCTCATCAGACAATATTGCTTAGTCGACGGGACCCAGAGAAGGCCAACTCTGTGAGACCTAATCGGCTGCTGGGATTTGTGCACCAGAAGACGGTCCCAGAGGTATTCTGGTCCGCTGCCATGTAGGGCTTTATACTATATATCATAACCAACACTTTGAATTGTGACTGGAAACTGATCAGCAGCCAGTGCAGAGCTCTATTTTGAACTTTGTATATGTTTTAAGTGTCTAACTAATGAAAAAAGAATCCCTTTGTCTCTATAATTTAGTCGTAGAAAGGCTGCTTAAACAGTAAATGAACAAAAAAAATAAAATTTTGGCAAATAGAGAAGCAGGGATGAAAAAAAAACCTTTGGTATAGGCAAACAAACACTGCAGCCATGTTTTCATTTGTAAATGAAGAAGAATGTGTAACAGCCTACAATTAAACTGAACAATTAGTGAATTGTATTCAGTCTAAAGGGTCCAACCCCTAATTGGATCTAGGGGTTCAGGTGGGCTTGTTGCTCACGTACCTGCCTCCCAGATGCGTGTCAACAGCCATGCCTGTTAGTAGCCCAGCTGGTAGCCCGGCTGGTGGTGGAGTTCCCCAGACTTAATAATAATAACAACAGAGTTGGAAGGGACTTGGAGGTCTTCTAGTCCAACCCCCTGCTTAGGCAGGAAACCCTACACTACTTCAGACAGATGGTTATCCGACATCTGCTTAAAAACTTCCAGGGTTGTGGCATTCACAACTTCTGGAGGCAAGCTGTTCCACCAATCAACCGCTCTGACTGTCAGGAAATTTCTCCTTAGTTCTAAGTTACTTCTCTTTAGTTTCCACCCATTGCTTCTTGTTCTACTTTCAGGTGCTTGGGAGAACAGGTTGACTCCTTCTTTGTGGCAACCCCTGAGATATTGGAACACTGCTATCTTGTCTCCCCTGGTCCTTCTTTTCATTAAACTAGGTGCCCAGTTCCTACAACCATTCGTCATATATTTTAGCCTCCAGCCCCTAATCATTTTTGTTGCTCTTTGCACTTTTTGTAGAGTCTCAATATCCTTTTGGCACCGTGGTGATCAAAACTGAATGCAGTATTCCAAGTGTGCCCTTACCAAGGTCTTATAAAGTGGTATTAACACTTCATGTGATCTTGACTCGATCCCTTTGTTAATGCAGCCTAGAACTATGTTGGCTTTCTTGACAGCTGCTGCACACTGCTGGCTCATATTTAAATGGTTGTCCACTAGAATTCCAAGATCCCTCTCACAATTACTACTGTTGAGCAATGTACCACATATATTGTACCTGTGTATTTTGTTCTTCTTGCCTAAATGTAGAACCTTACTTTTTTCACCATTGAATTTCATTTTGTTAGATAGCACCCATTGTTCAAGTTTGTCAAGGTCCTTCTGTATTTTGCACTTATCTTCTGGAGTGTTGGCTATGCTTGCCAGTTTGATGTCACCTGCAAATTTGATAAGTTCCCCATCTATCCCCATGTCCAAGTCATTGATGAAGATGTTGGAGGGTATTGGGCCTAAAACAGAGCCTCGGAGTACTCCACTGAATATATCCCTCCATGTAGATGTAGTTCCATTGAGCACTACAAATTGAGTGCAGTTAGTTAGCCAGTTTTGAATCCATCTGGAGGTGTTGCTGTCCATCCCACATTTTTCTACTTTATTTAGTAGTAGGTTATGGTCTGCTTTGTCAAAAGCCTTACTGAAGTCCAAGTAAACCACATCGACAGCATTCCCCTGGTCCACTAATTTTGTCACTTTGTCGAAGAATGCTATCAGATTGGTTTGGCATGATCTGTTTTTGACAAACCCATGTTGGCTTTTGGTTATTACTTTGTTTGCTTCTAGTGTTCATTGACTTGTTGCTTGATTATCTTTTCAAAAATCTTCCCAGGTATTGAGGTCAGGCTGATAGGTCTGGTTTTTTTTTCCTTTTTTGAAGATGGGAACTACATCAGCTCTTTTCCAGTCCTTTGGCAATTCCCCGGTGCTCCAGGATCTTTGAAAGATATAGTTCAGTGGTTCTGAGATCCCATCTGCCAGTTCCTTCAGAATCTTCGAGTATAATCCATCTGGTCCTGGTGATTTGAATTCATCTAGGATGGACAGGTGTTCCCATAGCATTTTCTTCCCTATTTTAACTTGTGTTCCTAATATGTTTTTTGCGATGCTGTTTTGATTGGACTGGTTTTTTCCCTTTATATAAGGACAGATGCAAAAAAGAGTAGCTCTGCTTTCTCCCTGCTGCTTGTCACCTTCTTCCCGTTTTCTCCCTGCAATGAACCAATTGTTTCCTTGACTCTTGTTGCAAGCCTTTGTTCATTGTGAGTTTTAGTTTTCCTCACTTCATCTTTACAGGCTCATGCTATTTTCTAGTATTCTGTCCTAATTATTTCCCCTTCTTTCCACATTTTATACTTGTCCTTTTTGTCTTTCAAATTGTTAAAGAGTTATTTATGCTGGTTTTGTTTTGTGACCTATTATTTTTCTTCTTCATTGGTATTGAACTAGTCTGGGCTTCTATAATCTCACTTTTCAAAATTTCCCAAGCGTCTTGACTTGTTTTCTCCTTGTGAATTCTCATCCAGGGAATCTTTCCCAAGTTCTCTCTGAGTTTATTGAAATTAGCTCTCTTAAAGTCCAAGACTTTTTTCTACTGTTTGACTTTTTTCTACTGTTTGTGTTTGAATAATGTTGAATTCCAATAGTGCATGATCAGTTACCCCCAAGGTTCCTGTAGCTTCAACACCTTCATTTCATCTCTGTTAGTGAGAATTAAGTCTAATATGGCTGATCCCCTTGTTCCCTTCTCAATTTTGGGTAGCAAAGTTGTCTGCTAGGTTTGTTAGGAACCTGTTGGATCTTCCACTTGGTGCAGAGTTTGTCTCCCAGTTCTAGATTGTTCTGGTCACACCATGAGGCTAAGATGTCCAACCTCCTAACTGTATGTGGTTTCATCATTGTCTCGAATGAGACCAATCACTGTTGTATCATCTGCAAACTTCAGTAGTTTAACAGATGGATCATTTGAGATGCAGTCATTGGTATGTAGAGAGAAGTGGTGAGATTACACAGCCTTGTGGAACCCCTATCTGATGTGATTTTTGCCTAGTTTCACCTGCTGCTTTTTGTCTGTCTGTTAGGAAGCTTGTGTGTTCAGGTACTGCTAGCTGATTTAGTTTAGTTAAAAGAATGTCTGGTATGATAGTGTTGAATGCTGAACTAAAGTCTACAAAGAGGACCCTAGTTTAGGTCTTTGGGAATTCAAGATGTTATGGGATGTAGTGCAGACCCATATTAAAAGCTTAATCTGTCCATCTATTTGCTCAGTATGCAAATTGCAGGGGGTCTAACAGTGGATCCGTGATGATTTTCAAGTGGGACATCACTAGCCTTTCAAAAGTTTTCAAAACTATGGCTGTCATTCAGTTCCTTGATGGTGGGATTCTTCGGCATTGGGATGATAGTAGTGCATTTGAAGCAGGAAGAAACATAGCACATCTCTAGTAATTTGTTGAAGATTTGAGTGAAGATGGGGGCTAATTGGTCAGCACAGGCTTTTAAGCAAGAAGGAGTTATCTTGTCTGGGCCTGGTGCTTTTCCAGGCTTCTGTCAGTGAAATATTTTGTTTGCTTGTTTGTTTGTTTGCTTGTTTGTTTGTTTGTTTATTTTGTCCAATGCACAATAATACACAATGAAGGTTCAAGTAAAATATATTAGAGAAAGAATAGAAGTGAAAATTTAGGAATAGAATATATCAATTAGAGACTAGAAGGATATTATGAGAGTAGTATAAGAAGAATAGAATAGAAGAATAGTAGATACGATATATAAGATATAGGAGAGACAATAGGACAGGGGATGGGAGGCACGCTAGTGCACTTACACACGCCCCTTATTGACCTCTTAGGAATCTGTAGAGGTCAACAGATCTTGGACTTCCTTTTCTATGATCACTAGGGGTTGTAAACCCAATGGGATGGGTTCCTTTGTAGGAGATATGGCTGTTGTTGGTGTGTCTGGGATGGAGGTTGTGGAGATAGGTGGCAGTAATTTCTTTTCAAACCTGCAGTGGAAAACATTCAGGTCATCTCCCAGTTGCTGATTTCATTCAGCTTTGGAAGGTGGTTTGCTGTAACCAATGATGTTTTCCAAATGTTTGCTGGTTCATTTGTTGAGAATTCATTCTTTAGCTTTTCAGAGTAGTTTCTTTTTGCTGCTCTGATCTCCCTTGTTAATACATTTCTGGCCTGATTGTACAGCATTCTATGATCTTTTATGTAGGCTTCCTCTTTGGAATGACATAACTGCTTAAGTTTAGCTGTGAACCAAGGTTTATTGTTACTGTATATTTGCATGTTCCTAGTCAATACACGTATGTCTTCACAGAAGCTGACATATGATGTTACAGTATTTGTGAGTTCATCCAGGTCTGCAGAGGTGTCTTTAAAAATATTCTAGTCTGTGCAGTCAAAACAAGCCTGTATCTGTATCTGAAGATATCAGCGTATAAGTTTTAATTCCCCTCCATGGAAAATAGTAGCCTTCATCCATATCCTCCCCACAATATTTTATTTTACCTTGATGTTGGTTTAATTTTCAAAGCCCTCTTAAAGGTCAGTTTAGAGCAAACTATATGATCTATGTCTTCTCAAAAACTCTGCAGATCAGGAAAAGGAGCACTTACTTGAAAAAGAAATTAGAACACATAAAATAATAATCAGAAATAGATCAAATGGATAGTTCCATCAACTTTGGCCTCCAGATTCATTCTATGCTTGCTTTAACCCTACCAATCTTGGTTATAAATGCAACTTTCAATAGGGGAGTTTTTAAAATGTAGCTGTTTCCTGTCCTACCCTTATAAATAGAATTAGTCACTAGCTGTCAAATTCATTTCTCTAATAGCTTCCTTGACTCCTTGATTATTTCCTACCAGCTCTCAAGTAAGGTTGAAATAGAAGACAAGATTGTCAAGTTGCCACAAATTGTATTTTCTTTCTCCCCTCCCCAAAACTCCATGTCTATTTCTATAATGAATTATTTCAGCTGTAGAATAAAATCTGTCCTAGGAATGTCAAGAATTTAGGACCCACTCTTATAACATGGAACTAATTAAGTAAACAATGAACCTGACAAATATCAAAGTTCTACATCCATCTCTGCCTGTTAATTCCTTATATATAACATACTTTCTCCTTCTGGTTGAAATTCTCATTTTTAAAGTTCTGTACCATGTTTTTCCAAAAATAATATAGGGCTTTATATTTTTTAAAACCTCAAAATATGACCTTGGCCTTATTATCAGGCTGTGTGTGTTATTATTTGGGGGGTTCAGTAGGCAGTAAGTGTGGGACTGGATATCCCATTGCCATTGTCTCCCCCCTGTTCTTGGCACCAGCTGACAACTGTCCTTCTGCCACCGTCTTGTGGAGCAGGACTTTGCAAGGCTTGTTGTGCCGTTGTATGCATGAACTGCAGGACTGTCGCGAGCTTCATCATATTGGCACAGCTGGGATCCTCCTGCCTTTTTCATGCATGCAATGGCACAACAAACCTTGCAGAGTCCGGCTCCAGAAGGCAGCAGCTGGCAGGTGGGATGTGCATCATACCCGACATTTATAGCTATGTCACATTTCTTGATATGGTGTCCAGAGAAGCCCATTGTAAAACTTCTCATGACTTCAATTACAAGAAGTATTCATTCATTCATTTATCGAATGTATAGGCCGCCCTTCTCCTAGCTGACTCAAGGTGGCCTACAGCAATAAAATAGTCACAAAAGTTAAAATGCTACATTACAATGGATAAAAACAAGTAAAAAACAAAACCCACTATACATAACATTCAGTCATCCCTCATTCATACTTCTAAGTGAAAACTATTGCTCATGGCCCCCAGACCTGCCAGCATAAATGTGTTTTTAACACCTTTCAGAAGGTGAGGAGAGTGGGGCAGTACAAATCTCTAGGGGGAGTTGGTTCCAGAAGACTGGGGCTGCAACAGAGAAGGCCGATGGGACGGAGAGAAGGCTCGGGCATGTGAGGCAGAGGACGGTCCCATAAATAATGTGGTCATAAGCATTGTAGGGCTTTACAGGTAATAACCAACACCTTGAATTGCATTTGGAGACCAATTGGTAGCCAGTGCAGCTAGCAGAGTGCTGGACTAATTGAAATCTCCGTAAATGAAGATGAGAATGTTCTCCTCAAGCTGTGATTAGTCTCTTGAGTTTAAACAACAATAACAACAATTTTATTTTTATTTTATTTTTTTAATTTTATTTTGTCAAGTACATATTGGTAATATACAAAGATATAACAATGTTTATATACATGATATTAGTAAGAGAGAAACATTAAGACAGGTGACGGTAGGCATGCTGGAGCACTTATGCACACCCCTTACAACCAGTGGATAGTTTAGGTGATGATACTACAGAGTCAGGTAGTGAGTTCTATGCATTAACTGCTTGGTTACTGAAGTCGTATTTCCTTCAGTCAACTTTGGAGCAGTTTACTTTAAGTTTGTATCTGTTGTGTGCTCATGGTTGATGCTGAAGTAGTCATTGACAGGAAGGACCTTGTAGCTGATGATTTTATGGGCTATGCTTAAGTCGTGTTTAAGGCAACGTAGTTCTAAGCTTTCTAAACCTAGGATTGTAAGTCTAGTTGTGTAGGGTATTCTGTTGCAAGTGGAGGAGTGGAGGGCTCTGGACATTTTCTAGAGTGTTTATGTCTAAAATGCGATGTGTGTTCTAGACAGATAAGCTTTACTTAAGGATTGGGCTGGCGAAAGTTTTGTATGCTCTGGTTAGTAGTGTGAGATTACTGGAGCAGAAGCTACGTAGGATTAGGTTAACAACTCTTGAAGCCTTTTTGGCAATGTTGTTGCAGTAGGCTTTGACACTTAGGTCATTTGATATGAGTATTCCAAGGTCTTTTATGGAGTGAGGGTTGTCTGTAAGTTCTTGTTTATTCAGCTTGTATTTGGTGTTCTGATTATTTTTGCCAATGTGTCGGACTGAGCATTTTTTTGTTTGAGATTTGGAGTTGCCAGATGTTTGACCATTCAGACACAAAGTCAAGGTCTTTTTGGAGAGTAGCTGTGTTATTGGTGGCATTGAAAAGTTTTACATTGTCAGTGAAGACAGCACAGTTGCTTGTAATGTGATCCCAAAAGTCATTTATATAGAGTATGAAGAGTGTTGGTCCTAGTATGCTGCCTTGGGGTATACTGCTGTTAACCGGAACAGGATGATGATGATGATGATTTTTTGAGAGGTAATTGAAAACCTGCTGATTGTCCATGTGCAAATGGTCAGCTTACATTCCAAGTCATAAGGAAACTTTTGAGAAACAATGAGGCTTGATTTGCAATACAATTGATCATTGCAAGCTGGGTATAGATTAATATACCAGATTCAGGCTAGTTCAATACATACATGGGGGTGATCACAATGCAACCATTTATAATGAAGCAAAACAGTGTGAAGAATGGAATCCCAAATAAAGCATTGTACAAGTTTAAGTCTGTGAGTAATGGCTATGGCCATTACATTATTATATCAATAACATAGATGAGAGAATAGAGGAGGAATTAATTAAATTTGCAGAAAACACCAAGCTAGTGGGAGTGGCCAATACCTCAGAGGATAGGTTCAGGATAAAAGAAAAATCTAGACAGACTTGTACAGTTGGACCTAAACAAACAAACTGAAGTTCAATGTAGAGAAAAGTAAAATCCTACATCTAGGTAAGAAAAACCCAAAACATATATACAAACTGGGTGAAACCACACTCAACACAAGTGACTGTGAGAGAGATCTAGGAATCTAGGTGGACAACCAACTAAATATGAGCCAGCAATGTGTGCAGCGGCGGCTTAAAAAGCTAACATAAGCTTGAGCTGCATCAACAGAGATATACAATCTAGGACTAAGGAGGTACTAATGCTGCTCTATAATACCCTAGGCCTAGTCAGACCACACCTAGAGTAGCACATTCAATTTTGGGCTCCACATTACAAAAAAGACATTGAAACTCTGGAAAAAGTACAGAAGAGGGCAACCGGAGTGATAAAGGGACTAGAAACCAAAACATACAAGGAAAGGTTGCAGGAACTGGGCATGGATAGTCTAATGAAGGTCCAGGGGGGACATGATAGCAGTCTACACATACTTGAGGAGCTGCCACAGTGAGGAGGGGGTCACACTGTTTTCCAAAGCACCAAAGGGCAAGACAAGGAACAACAGATGGAAGCTGACCAAGGAGATTCAACCTAGAAATAAAGAAGAACTTTCTGATGGTGAGAGCGATCAACCGATGGAATGGCCTGCCTGCGGAGGTTGTGAATGCCCCAACATTGGAGATCTTCAAGAAGAGACTGGACTGACATATTTCTGGGATGCACCATCACGATGTTGGACTAGAAGACCCACAGGGACCTTCCGACACGAACTATAAATATATTTTTTTTTAATGGCACCTCCTTATGAAAGCTTTCTTCAAATATACTGCAAAGAATGCATTCAAATGTTCAGGCTATCAGCTAGCAATGATGAGCAATTAGTGTAAGCAAACAATGACATTTTATTACAATCTCCTGCAAATAAGAATGAATCTGTGCATTCATGTGTGACCTTTTGGTCTTTTCTCTGGAAATGGCATTGCCAGAATAAAATCAGTCGAAGGACAAAAAGAGGGTAATGATAATGACCATGAATTAATATTAAAAGCTGGAGGAAGGCTGTGATTAATTACAAGCTACGCAAATGAAAACATTCTACTCTACTACCAAGTTTAATTGTTTTCCCAGTTCTGGTCTGAATCTTGGGTAATGAAACTCTCTCATCTTCAGCAGTATGAAAAAATAGGTATAAAGGAAGAAGCAGTTATGACTCAGAAGAAATGAAAAACATATAAAACTTTAGAAATGTGCAGTCTAGAAGAGATCCAAGTCTTTGTTTTCTTTTCTATTCATGCAGTACATTTATCCCCCACTGATAAGCTCTATAAAAGGCTTAATGGCAAAATGGGTTCTATAGACTCTGCCTTTTTCAAAAAAGTGCTAGCAATATTTCTGAATGAGCTGCTGAATAGATCCCTAATTGCACAAATCCATGGAAAGTAGTGCAAATCACTTGATCTTCTACTGATGATTCATGTTATTTCCGAAGATGATAAAGATGAATGGACCACTAAACCAATTTGAAGGTTTAGTCAGGAACAACTATTAACTTACAGTGTGGAAGTTGAATGGAGCGGAGCTTATTTATTTTTTAAAAATAAAGAGACAAATAGCAAGCCATAGGAAATGCTTAAATGCTTAAATTAGCAACTCTGTTGACTTTGTTGTGTTGGTCTGCATGATAATAACATGATAGAAGGAAAAATGAATTAAAAAATGGACAGCTTCTATTAATCCAGAAAACTTCTGCTTAACAGAATAGAATTAGAAGGAACTTTGCAGGGGTTCTCGTCCAACCCCTTGCTCAGGCAAGAAAACCTATACCACTTCAGATAAATGAATATCCAATCTTTTTTTTAAATCCCCAGTGTTGAAGCATCTGCAATTTATGGAAAGACTTGATGAACTTAATCTGTATAGTCTAGAGGACAGAAGAGAAAGGGGGGACATGATGGAAACATTTAAATATGTTAAAGGATTAAATAAGGTTAAGGAGGGAAGTGTTTTTAATAGGAAAGTGAACACAAGAACAATCTGAGGTTAGTTAGGGGAAAGATCAGAAGCAACGTGAGAAAATATTATTTTACTGAAAGAGTAGGAGATGCTTGGAACAAACTTCCAGCAGACATGGTTGGTAAATCCACAGTAACTGAGTTTAAATATGCCTGGGATAAACATGTATCCATCCTAAGATAAAATACAGGAAATAGTATAAGGGCAGACTAGATGGACCATGAGGTCTTTTTCTGTCGTCTATCTTCTATGTTTCTATGTTTCTAGAGGCAAGTTGTTACACTGATTAATTATTGTCAGGAAATTCCACTTTACTTCTAGGTTGGATCTCTCTTTGATTAGTTTCCATCCATTACTTCTTGTCCTGCTTTGTACAATTCCCCCCCATTTCTTTGTGACAGTCCTTTAGATGTTTAAATAATGATGTTCAATAATGCCTCCCATTAAAAGCTACTTAATTTTATTTTTTTTAAAAATTATGTGTGTGTGTGTATATATATATATATATATATATATATATATATATATATATATATATATATATATATATATATATATATATGTATGTAGATTGTTCTGAGTTCGGGTTTTGCCCTGTGTAATATTTTGCATGTCTATGCGACGTTTCGGCGAAATCACATTCACCATCATCAGGCTGAAGTTCCAATCTTTGTGTTGTTGTAAAATGGAATGTTAGCAACTGTCATTTCTTCCTAGTATATAGTGTGGGGGTGGAGATTTGTTTTGAATGTAGCAAATAGATTGGGTGATTATGTTTCAGTGATCTGATTGGTTGGTGTAATCATAATTATTAGAAGGAATGACATGGAGATTTTTATGAAGTGTTTTGTTTAAGGCTGATTTCCAAATATAAAATTCTAAAATCATAATTATTAGAAGGATTGGCATGCTGATTATTATGAAGTGGTTTTTTTGTTTAAGGCTGGTTTCCAAATTTCTGGTAGGCGGGACGTGTCATCTCTTTTATTTATGCAAAGGGGTCTCCTCTCAATTTCTATAGCTTCTAGAGAAATTCTTCTATATAAATTCTCTGTTTTGTGGAGTAATTTAGTTTTTTCAAAGTCAATTTCGTGCCCTGTTTTTTTAATGTGCTGGACAAGGGAGGAGGTCTTTTCTTCTTTTTTGACTGCATTCACATGTTCTGCTATGCGTTGGCTCACTCTTCGGTTAGTTTGTCCAATGTATGTGGCTGCACATGTTTTGCAAGGGATTTCATAGATTCCTTGGTATTCCAATTGGATTTTATCTTTGGGGCTCCTTAGGATATTAGATATTTTTTGGTTAGTGCAAAATGAAGTTTTGATGTTATGTTTGTGCAGAATTTTACTAATTTTATCCGTGGTGCCTTTGATGTAAGGAAGGATGGTGGTGCCATTGTCCTGTTCTTGATCTTGTTTTTTGGGGGGTGTCTCTTTTTTGATTAGGTTTGTTATTGTTTTCTCTTTGAATCCATTAGAAATTAATACATCTTTGAGTTTGTTCAATTCAGTTTTTAAGTGCTCATGGTCAGCTAAGCGTTTGGTTCTGGTGATGAGAGTTTTGGCCACTGAGGTGATTTGTGCGGGGTGGGGGTGTGAGTGTGCATTTAGATAACGGTTGGTATGGGTTTTCTTTTGGTAGATAGTATGTCCTAGGCTGCCATTGGGTTTTTTATAGACCAGTACATCTAGAAAGGGAAGTTGATCATTGATTTCTGTTTCCATAGTAAACTGTATTTTGGGGTGTAGGCTGTTGAGATGTGTGAGGAAATTGTCTAGTTTTTCTTTACCATGTGGCCAAATTACAAAGGTATCATCAACATATCTCAGCCAAAGTTTGGGTTTGTATTTGGCTTGCTCTAATGCATTATTTTCGAAATATTCCATATAGAGGTTGGCTATGACAGGTGATGGAGGTGATCCCATGGGGGCTCCCTCTATCTGTTTATATCTTTGTTCATTATAGATGAAGTATGTATTGGTCAGGCAGTGGTTGGTAAGGTCTAGGATATATTTGGGGGTTTTGTGTTTGTCCTGGATAGCTGTCAAGGCTTCTTTAATAGGTATTTGTGTGAACAGGGACACGACATCAAAACTTACAAGTAGGTCATTGGGTTGTAGGTTTTGTTTTTTAATTATTTGTATAAAGTGGAATGAATTTTGAACATATGAGGTAATAGTTTCTGTATATGGTTGAAGGTATTTGGCTAAAAATTTGGCAAGGTTTTGTAGAGGGGAGCCTATAGAACTGACTATTGGCCTGAGAGGTATTCCTTCCTTGTGTATTTTTGGAAGGCCATAGAGTTTTGGACATATGGAAGATTTTTCTCTGGGGATGATTTTTTGCTGGATTTCTTCGCTGATGGGAGAGGCCTTGATTTTAGATTTGGTGGTTTTTTCTAGGTAGGTGGTAGGATCTGTGCTTAGGAGTTTGTAGGCCGGGTTTTGTAGTAGAGTTGTCATTTTTTCTTTGTAGTCTGCTGTGTTCATCACTATTGTGGAGTTTCCTTTATCGGCTGGGAGGATTATTATTTCCTGGTTTTTCTTCAGATTGATAAGTGCATCTCTTTCTTCTTGTTGTATGTTGCTTTTAGGAGGTTTACTAGAGCAGAGAATATTAGTGACTTTAAGTCTGATTTTGTTAGCAGTATCTGGGTTGATTTTATTTAAAGTTGTTTCAATTCCACATATGATGTTTTCAGTTGGTATGCGTTTTGGGGTTATTGCAAAATTAAATCCTTTTGAAAGAATATTGGTTTCTGTAGTGGTGAGTATCCTGTCTGATATGTTATGTACTGTTTTGGTCATAAGTTGTTGTGGAGGGCTGGGTTTTTGTTGTACCTGTAGTATTTGGAGTTTCTTATTATGTGTGTCTGTCTTGTATTGGGTTTCTGTTTCTGCTCTCCAGATTGATATTTGTTTGAATTTATCCCAGAGTATAGGGTGTATTTGGTTGCTGATTTTAAGGTGAAGAGAGAGTAGACTTTTGTTGATTTCATCAAGTATGAATCTTTTTTTGTGGAGTTCATTTCTGATTAGGGCTAATTCAGTTCTTTTTAGGATCCTCTCAATGGTTGGGGTTTTTGGGTGGAATTTTAGTTGGAAGTATTTGGGAATTATTTTTTTGTCCCTGCAGTTGCGTAGGAATGTGAGATCACATAAGATGGAGGCTTTTCTGACTTCAAGTTTTTCATAGGTCCTAGTCAGTAGGAAAGTGTCCTCCCCGTAGAGGTAAGATATTTGTTTTCGTAAATTTTCACGGGTATATGTATGTAGATTGTTCTGAGTTCGGGTTTTGCCCTGTGTAATATTTTGCATGTCTATGCGACGTTTCGGCGAAATCACATTCACCATCATCAGGCTGAAGTTCCAATCTTTGTGTTGTTGTAAAATGGAATGTTAGCAACTGTCATTTCTTCCTAGTATATAGTGTGGGGGTGGAGATTTGTTTTGAATGTAGCAAATAGATTGGGTGATTATGTTTCAGTGATCTGATTGGTTGGTGTAATCATAATTATTAGAAGGAATGACATGGAGATTTTTATGAAGTGTTTTGTTTAAGGCTGATTTCCAAATATAAAATTCTAAAATCATAATTATTAGAAGGATTGACATGCTGATTATTATGAAGTGGTTTTTTTGTTTAAGGCTGGTTTCCAAATTTCTGGTAGGCGGGACGTGTCATCTCTTTTATTTATGCAAAGGGGTCTCCTCTCAATTTCTATAGCTTCTAGAGAAATTCTTCTATATAAATTCTCTGTTTTGTGGAGTAATTTAGTTTTTTCAAAGTCAATTTCGTGCCCTGTTTTTTTAATGTGCTGGACAAGGGAGGAGGTCTTTTCTTCTTTTTTGACTGCATTCACATGTTCTGCTATGCGTTGGCTCACTCTTCGGTTAGTTTGTCCAATGTATGTGGCTGCACATGTTTTGCAAGGGATTTCATAGATTCCTTGGTATTCCAATTGGATTTTATCTTTGGGGCTCCTTAGGATATTAGATATTTTTTGGTTAGTGCAAAATGAAGTTTTGATGTTATGTTTGTGCAGAATTTTACTAATTTTATCCGTGGTGCCTTTGATGTAAGGAAGGATGGTGGTGCCATTGTCCTGTTCTTGATCTTGTTTTTTGGGGGGTGTCTCTTTTTTGATTAGGTTTGTTATTGTTTTCTCTTTGAATCCATTAGAAATTAATACATCTTTGAGTTTGTTCAATTCAGTTTTTAAGTGCTCATGGTCAGCTAAGCGTTTGGTTCTGGTGATGAGAGTTTTGGCCACTGAGGTGATTTGTGCGGGGTGGGGGTGTGAGTGTGCATTTAGATAACGGTTGGTATGGGTTTTCTTTTGGTAGATAGTATGTCCTAGGCTGCCATTGGGTTTTTTATAGACCAGTACATCTAGAAAGGGAAGTTGATCATTGATTTCTGTTTCCATAGTAAACTGTATTTTGGGGTGTAGGCTGTTGAGATGTGTGAGGAAATTGTCTAGTTTTTCTTTACCATGTGGCCAAATTACAAAGGTATCATCAACATATCTCTTGTTTTCATAAATTTTCACGGGTATATGTATGTAGATTGTTCTGAGTTCGGGTTTTGCCCTGTGTAATATTTTGCATGTTTATGCGACGTTTCGGTGAAATCACATTCACCATCATCAGGCTGAAGTTTCCAAGCTTCGTGCTGTTGTAAAATGGAATGTTTGCAACTGTCATTTCTTCCTAGTATATAGTGTGGGGGTGGAGATTTGTTTTGAATGTAGCAAATAGATTGGGTGATTATGTTTCAGTGATCTGATTGGTTGGTGTAATCATAATTATTAGAAGGATTGACATGGTGATTTTTATGAAGTGTTTTTTGTTTAAGGCTGGTTTCCAAATTTCAAAATTCCAAATTCATAATTATTAGAAGGATTGACATGGTGATTTTTATGAAGTGGTTTTTTTGTTTAATGCTGGTTTCCAAATTTCTGGTAGGCTGGTCCCGCCTACCAGAAATTTGGAAACCAGCCTTAAACAAAAAAAACACTTAAACAAAAAAAAATACTGCTTAAAAAAACTCTGCTTAAAAAAATAAACACTAAAAAAACAGAATATAACTTCAAGTAAATCAAACTTCTGGGAAATCAAACTGTCCACTTAGGAAGTAACAGTTTGACACTAATCTGCATTCCTGGGAAACAAAAGGGGCTCAAATAAACATCTCACAATAAACAAAGCTTTCACCACTCCGGGACAGGATCAAAGGGGGAATTTTCATTGCCTGAAGCAAACAACAGCATGACAGGGTGATTAAGGAAGATTAACCAGATAAGAAGAAGCCTTCAGAGAAATTAGGTGTGAATAAACATCTGCTTTTAGGAAGTTCCAAGGAAATTGTTTCTTGATATCTATGGGAAAGGAAAAACTCTATAGATACGTTTGAAGTTGTATGGTTGAATGTATCATTTGACATGTATATGTAATTATACCCCATTTCCTTATGTTCCCAAATAAATAGAGGTGCATGGCTCTACACCATGTCACTCCACCCAGAGAGGCATGTTAAACAGCCCTACCATGTGTCAGTATGTGGTACATTCACTATTAGAGCCCTTTCGCCTCTCCCATGAAAATGTTCTTCTTTACCACTACATGGATGATCTCTTGCTCTCGGCTGATATGCCTCACCCATCTTTTCAACAAATTCTGCTCCTTCTCATTGAACATTTAACCGCTAATGGCATGACTATAGCTCCTGAAAAGGTTCAGCAAACAGAACCCTTTCTGTATCTGGGTCACAAACTTTCCCAGTCCCGTTCCTCCCCTGTTCTTCCCTCCTTGTCTTTACCCTCCCCTGCCACCCTGGTTCAGCTCCAGCAGTATTTGGGATCACTGAATTGGGCTCACCCTTACTTGGGGTTCATGACTTCTCAGTTGACCCCCCTCTTTTCTGCCCTGGCAGGAGCCTCCTCCCCCTCAGATCTTATCCACCTCACCCCTGAGCAGCTGGACACCCCTGAGCAGCTGGACACATTGGTTGAAATTAATAATGCGCTGCGCGTTAAATGGGTGGATAGATGCCAGGAAAACACCCCTCTGTCTCTTCTTTTGCTTAACACTCCTTCTATTCCTACTGCTTGTATTATACAAGTGTTGCCCTCATCAATCTTGATTATTGAATGGATTCATCTTCCACACACACCCCGAAAAACTATTTCTTCTTGCTTTTCATTATATTCTCTTCTAATTGTTCGCGGCCACCGCCGCTGTCTAACGCTCATAGGTTTTGAGCCGGTCTCACTTTATGTCCCCCTTCCCCTCCCCATGTGGGAATCTTTATTTTCTCAAAGTGAAGACCTCCAGATGGCCCTTGTGGACTGGCCTGGTCAGGTCTTATATCATCTACCTGCGGACACTTGCATTCAATTAATTCAGTTGGTCCCTGTCCGCTTTAACACCTGTATGCAAGACCAACCTATCCCGCAGGCATTAACTGTTTTTGCTGACGGGACAAAAACCATGGGAGCCTGTGTTTTTCAAAGAAATGGCCAATGGGTTATACACCACACCCCAGCCCAAACCTCTGCTCAACGTGCAGAATTGGCTGCTTCCATTTTGGCCTTTCAGAAACTGACTGATACACCCTTTAATCTTATTGTAGACTCCTTGTATGTTTCCCAGATTATTCTTAATATTTTTGATGCTTATCTGTCCCCAGCTGTTGACAGCTCCTTATTGGCCCTCTTTTTGACTCTCCAGCAGCTAGTTATGGCTAGGACTGCCCCCTTTTTTGTTGTTCACGTACACAGTCATCAGCCTTTCCCAGGAATGCTAACCGAAGGTAATGACATTGCCGATAAGGCGGCACGGTCACCTTCTATTTTTTCTCTGTCCTCCCCAACCCCTTGGGAGAGCCACTTCTATTTTCATCAAAATGCCAAAGCTGTCGTCAAACAATTTAGTATCTCAAAATCTGAAGCCTCGGCCATTGTTCAGCAGTGCCCCACATGCAGTCAGCATGCTAACTCCATTCCCATGGGGGTCAACCCGCGTGGTCTTGAGGCTTTACAAATGTGGCAAATGGATGTTACGCAATTCCAACCTTTTGCGCCCTGGAAATATTTACATGTTTCTGTTGATACTTATTCTGGCTTTATTATGGCCTCCCCACAGAGAGGTGAGGCCACGAAACATGTTATCAACCATTGTATTCGCACCTTTGCAACGATGGGATGCCCTAAAGAACTCAAAACGGACATTGGTCCCGCTTATACAAGCTCAGCTTTTGCGCGATTTTGTAATACTTGGGACATCAAGCGTAAGTTTGGCATTATTCATAACAGCCAGGGTCAGGCTCTGGCTGAAAGGGCCAACTTAACCGTTAAACGGGCACTAGAAAAATTAAAAACGGAGAAAATCCCTCCGGGCCTCCCGTCCTTGCAAAACCAATTAAACAGAGTACTTTTTACTCTTAATTTTTTAAACTTAAGTGGGCCCTCCGCTCTCTCTACTGCTGCACAGCGACATTTTTCCGCGCATGAATCCTTGCCCCCTCGACCCCCCGTTTATTACAGGTTACTTCCAGATCTGACCTGGAGAGGCCCCGCAGATCTCATCCCCTGGGGCCGAGGTTACGCTGCGGTGCAACTAGAAGATCGTGTGTTGTGGGTCCCTGGCCGACACGTGTGCCCCTTTTTGCCAAAAACTAAGGAAAAGAAGCAATCCCTCCCTGACCTCTCTGAGTGCTGTATCCTTGATCAATGATGTCCACCTCACCTACAGAGGCTGTTCCCACGCCCATCCAGGAATCCGGACTGTGTCAACCTCCACCTTATGATGAAGTTTTTCCTGACCCTCCAGGACACTTTCTTCCACGAGGATG